>NC_090647.1:370185576-370933076 GCF_040937935.1 Hyperolius riggenbachi | reverse complement strand
AATCTAAAACATAGAGCTACATTTCTGTTTTCCTTCTGTCCCATGCAAGAGTTCAGGTCTACTTGAAGTAAAGAGATTCTCAATTCTGCTCAGTTAGATATTTTCCCTCTCCAGGGTCATGTTACTTGTTAGTGTTACAAGGTGTCAGATGTGAATGGGCAGCAGTTGTGTTGAATTTGGTATGCATTGAATTTAGTGAACCTTAGAAAACACAATTTTAAAAAAAGTTCTTATTTTTTTGTGAAATTGTGTACTTCTGAAAAATCGTATTTTTGTGGAAAATATGAGCAAGGTGTAAATTGTAAGGCAATAATTACTTTGGTAAATATTCAAGGTCATCCCTACGATTCACCTCTTCCTAACCATGCAAAATCAAGGAAGATTTAAGGACCACTATCGTAAAAAAACTAGGCAGTTAAAATCTGACAGAACCGACAGGTTTTGGGCCAGTCCATCTCCTCATGGGGGATTTTCAGGGTTTTCTTTTTAAACATAATTTCCTGAACAGCAGTAGAACTGCCCAAATAGTAAGATACCATCCAGCCTCCCTACTGACTTGCACACTATTTTGTCAGTTTGTTTTCAACAGCATTTCCTGAACAGCAGTTGCAAAGTCTAAGAAAACCCTGAGAATCCCCAATGAAGAGATGGACTGGCCCAAAACCTGTTGGTTCTGTCAGATTTGAACTGACTACTTTTTTCGCAATAGTGGTCCTGTAACTAAAGGTGCCCATACGTGAGATGATGTATGGGCAAATTGATCAAGAGACAAATCTCTCTCCGGATCAAATTCGATCAGAGAGAGATCTGATCGTAGGCCAATTCCCAATCTATTTCAGCATGAAGCCTCTCAGGAATCGGCCTTGTGATGCCGATGGCACTAGAACTTTACTTTTTGAAACTGTAATTCACAATTGTGTCCTTTGCGTTTCATTCAGTGACATAATGCATTTAATCGGTTTTTTTTTTTTTTCTTATTAGGTCCTATTTCCAGCATACTGGTGAATAAATATGGAAGCAGACCAGTTATGATGGCCGGTGGCCTTCTTTCTGGAATTGGCTTAATTGGTGCATCATTCTGTAACACCGTTGCTGAACTCTACTTATGTATTGGTGTCATTGGAGGTAAGTGTTTGTGTCCCTTCCCTAACCCCCTCACCAATTTTGTAGGTCGTTGCATTAAAAAAAATTACCTTTGTTAATGTCCCCCCCCCCCCCCCCCCCCTGCTGATTTGAAGTGTATATCTGGTATAGCATTTACACCAATTCCAAGACTAGGCATATGTAGGCTGTGTTTCTCCTCCCTTCCCCCCCCCCCCCCCCTTTCCATTCAAAAGAGCAACACAAGAAGGTATGTTGTGTTTTTATAGCCACCTTTTTTTCTCTGTAGCTCCTGCTGTTACTACTTCTCATGTCCATTCTCTCCTGGCATCTGTTGTGTGACCTCACAGAACTGATGGAAATGGATACATGATTACTGAAGCCACATAGAACAGATGTCTATACCATGTTAAATACCCTTCCATGTTCTATTCTACAGTATCCCATAGAGACAGACTAAGCCAAAAAAAGGCATCACTTTTAATTGATGTGGTATGCCATAATGCAAACCATTCAGTTTACCTATGTTTTCTTAATTAGAAGTAGGCTAACCTTTTTTAAATGTAACAGTACCTGGTATTCATTAAGAGACTGAAAATGTCCCTGCATCTCAATCCCAATGGTACCATTGAGATGACCATAGAAGATTAGAGGGTATGGTAGGCTGTCTGATATCCACACGGCTATTGAAATGTTGGGGGAAATGCCACTGTGCAGTGGTAAGGTATGCTAATGAGAGAGAATTCTGGCTTTCAAAAATAATGCCAGGGTATGGGGCCAGCTAGGTTATTGAGCTGCATCTTGTCATGCAGTCCCTCGTGCTAGTAAGTAGTTGAGGTGTATGTCCCAGCAAGATTAATGAATGGATGTGTTTGTGGAAATCTAAAAATGTGATTGTTGCTTAAGGCTTTTCCAGAACAAGTAAACTAAAAAGGTTTTGTGTGTAATCCCACTAGTGACTAAGATGAAATATATTGCTATGTTATTCATTTTCAGCTTTTTCCAATTTGTATTTCATTTATTTTTTTGTCCTCAGGTTTTGGTCTAGCCTTTAACTTGAACCCTGCTTTGACAATGATTGGCAAATATTTCTTCAAGAAAAGACCAATTGCTAATGGCTTGGCTATGGCAGGAAGCCCTGTATTTTTATCAACACTTGCTCCTTTGAATCAGTACTTTTACAGCATCTTTGGTTGGAGAGGAAGCTTTTTGATCCTGGGCGGACTACTTTTGAATTGCTGTGTTGCAGGATCTTTGATGCGCCCCATTGGACCAAAACCAGATGACGTAAAAAAGAAAGCAACAAAAGAGGTTTTAGAGGAAGCTGGAAAGTGCACCTCAAAAGAAGACAAAGATGCCAACAAAGACCTAATAGATGGAACTGCAAAAACAAAGCCAACTTGCTTTCAGACAATCAACAAGTTCTTGGACTTCTCTCTTTTTACTCACAGAGGATTCTTGATTTATCTATCTGGGCATACTATAATGTTTTTTGGACTCTTTGCCCCCTTAGTCTTTCTCAGTAACTATGCAAAAAGTAAGCATATTTCTGGAGAGAAAGCTGCATTTTTGCTTTCCATACTTGCTTTTGTAGATATGGTTGCAAGACCTTCCATGGGGCTCGTAGCAAATACCAAATGGGTGAGACCTAGAATTCAATATTTTTTTGCAGTTTCTGTGGCGCTAAATGGAATATGTCACTTGCTGGCTCCCTTGTCAAGTTCCTATGCTGGCTTTGTGGTCTATGCTGCATTCTTCGGCTTTGCTTTCGGCTGGCTCAGCTCCGTCCTCTTTGAAACCTTGATGGATTTGATTGGTGCGCAGAGATTTTCTAGTGCAGTTGGACTAGTGACCATTGTGGAATGCTGCCCTGTACTTCTTGGACCACCACTTTTAGGTAACCTATGTATTTTGTAAATATTTATAAGATTTTTGACTGTAGGATTTAAAATGTATGTGAATTTTATAGCAATTTAAAATTAAAATATAGCAAATCTGATTTACTCTACCTGGGGCTTTCACCAGCCCCTCGCAGTTGTCTGTCCCACGCTAAGAGCTCCATTCGCTGCCGCCAGCCCTGGATCCCTGCATGGTGATGAGGACAACCTGGAGGTCGTCGTTACTGCACCTGCGTGAAGCGCCGCTGTCAATCCACTACACATTGTCAGCGGCGTACTGCGCAGGCGCAGAACTGCTGCACCTGCGCAGTACAACGTGGGCTTGATTGACTGCGCTTCACACAGGCGCAGTAAGGACAACCTCGATGTCGTCCTCTGCACCGTGCAGGGACCCTGGGCTGGCGGCTGGGAAAGGAGCTCTGTGTGGGACAGACAGCTGCGAGGGGCTGGAAAAAGCCCCAGGTAAGTAAATCAGATTTGCTATGTAGTTGCCTGATGAGTAACCACTTGCCGACCAGGGGAATTTTCACTGATCGGTGCTGCGTGGGCTCTGCAGCCCGCAGCACCGATCAGGAGTGCAGCAGGGCGATCAGACTACCCCCCTTTTTTCCCCACTAGGGGGATGTCCTGCTGGGGGGTTCTGATCGCCGCCGGCCATTAGTGGGTAGCGGGGGGCTCCTCAAAGCCCCCCTCCGCAGCGTTTTGTGCGCTCCCTCCCTCCCCTTACCTCACTCTCCCTTCCTGGGCTGCGCAGGACGGATATCCGTCCTGCGCATTGTGGGATAGGCTTCAGCCTATCATATGCCGCCGATCCCCGGCCAATCAGAGGCCGGGGATCGCCGATCTGCCTTACGGCGCTGCTGGGCAGCAGCGCCGTATCATGTAAACAGCGGAGATTTCTTCCCCGCCTGTTTACATTTTGCCGGCGAGCCGCTATCGGCGGCTCTCCGGCTGTTCACGGAGACACCCTCCGTGAACTGACATGGAAAGGCGGCTCGATCGAGCGGCCGTTTCCATGGTAACCCGCAGACGACCAGTTTACGCCAATCGGCGTTAGCTGGTCGTCAAGAGGTTAAAGGGGACCTAATCTGAGAGGGATATGGATGTTTCTTTTTAAGCAATACCAGTTGCCTGGCAGTAGTGGTTGAATCACACCTCTGAAACCCACACCCACTTCAGTCAGAGCATCTGATCTGAATGCTTGTTGATGGGCTATGGCTAAAAGTATTAGAGACACAGGATCAGCAGGAGAGCCAGGCAACTGGTATTTTTAAAAGGAAAAATTCCATATCCTTCTCAGTTTAGGATCCCTTTAGGCTACTTACACACTAAGACGTTGCGTTTTAGGGGACGTTATTGTCGCATAATGTGCCCCTAACGCAACGCATGGTGGTGTTAAAGTTGGACGTCAGATTGAGCTGCGTTATGCAGCTCTCAAAGCAGCAGCTCCAGGTTAGTGATAGGAAATCCAGATCTTTTTGAGGATTCGGATCATTTGATTCGGATCATTGAAAAGATCCGGATCTTTGAACCAAATCATTTGAATCCTTTTACTAGGGAAGCAGACTGGGGGTGAAATGACTAGCAGGACAGGACTTTCTCTGCACTGTACATTCTGTATGTTCCTGTTTCTTCCAGACAGACATCCACTGTGAACCAAATCTTTCATTGTGGTGATCCGGATTATTCGACTCACAAAAAAAGATCCGTATAAAATGAAGGATTCGTTCATGATCCGGACAACACTACAGTCCCACCAGAGTCTCTGCAGTGCAGTGAATATTAATTAGCCATGTGGCTGGCCGCTGAGGAGAAGGGGAGACCTCCTCCTCCAACATTACTAAGCATGTGCAAACAGTCTAACGTGGCTTACCCCAGTATAACGTACAGCATGCAGCACTTTGTTTAAACGTGCTGCGTTACAATGTAAGGCAACATGTGCACTGTGAACAAGCACATTGATTTTACAGTGCTGTGAGTTAGGCTGCGTTACTGGCTGCTGTAACGTGGGACTTTAAAGCGGATCCGAGATGAAAAACTAAATATAACAAATGACTTGTCTATATATCTTATCTAAAGTTTAGATAGTTTACACAGCAAATCTATCTTCAAACAGTTTCAACAGTATATTAATATTTTTTCCTGTGATACAATGGGAGCAGACATGTTTTCTGCTTGTCACTATTACACAATTGCACACACAGGCAAGCTTATCTGTATCTAGGCATGCTAATCTGCATATTCTGTGAAAACTCCACTCTTATCTCCTCCATTACACAGGCAACTGATCTGTATCTGCACTGCAGCTCTCAGATTGTGAAAACTCTGCCTCTGAAATCTATAGCTAGTAACACCTTTTTCACCTGCCCAGACTGAAATCCCACAATCCCTTGCAAGCGCCAAGGCACTCTGGAGAAGCTGTGGGTGTGGCTTGTTTAGTTTATAGGAAATTAGGGTATTAAAACAAAACAAAAACTTATTTGGCTTGAGGAATGCCCTATAATCAATAGGAAAGGAACACAATTATGCAATGAGTAAAAGTTCATCTCGGATCCACTTTAACGTCCCACTGTGAAACCAGCCTAAAGGTGTGTAATGCTGAATACACACAGTTCAGTTTCCCATCTGATTGATGTCAGAAATAATCATTTGATTCCCATGTCTGATCTGCTCCTGCTCAATAACGGGATCGATTTTCTGAAGTTATCCCTGGAAAATTGATTCAGTTATCAATTGTGAGCAGTTGGGACATGTACACACGATACAACTTCCCGTCAGACTACCAATCAATCGTACTGGTAATTGAGTCATGTGTACTCAGCATTACCACAATGCCAAGGAGGAAACCTATCAACAGCTGTTGCTGTTTATCAGTCGGGTAAAGGTAAGAAACCACCACCTCAGTATTGAGGTGATCGTTGCCTATGGGGTACTGCACCTGTAAAATTCTGAGGATGTACTGGTACATACTTTTTTTTTCTCAAGTCTGAGCATTCTTGGTGGGCTGCTGGATGTAAAAGCCTCTCCAAATCAGCCTTTTTCACAAGTGAGATGAGAGCTCAGAATTGGCATAATTTAGTTTGTACTGAGCAGTTTTTGTATAACTTCTGGATGCTAATAAAAGCAGTTGCACATTATAGGCTGGGCAGCGCTGAAAGCTGTACATTGCTGTTTGCAGATAAATGTATGTACAGTGTGCCAATAGTGTCAAACTTGTGCAACTTGGAATGCATTTGATTGGCCTCTCTGAGGCTGAATGCATTTTAACATGATTCAAAATGTATTAGCATGTCAATTACCATCTGTTACCCCAAAGGTTGTCTTTCAAGTAGTCTGAGCACTTACCTTAACCCTCCTGGCGGTTTGCAAAAAAATCGCCAGGGGGCAGCAAATCTTTTTTTTTAAATTTTTTTTTTTTTTTTTTTTTTTTTTCATGTAGCGAGACAAAGTCTCGCTACATGATAGCCGCTGCTCAGCGGCATCCCCCCAGCCCCTCCGATCGCCGCCGGCGATCGGAGATCCGGAGATCCCGTTGAAAGAACGGGATCTCCTGGAGGGCTTCCCCCGTCGCCATGGCGACGGGCGGGATGACGTCACCGACGTCATCGACGTCGTGACGTCAGAGGGGACTCCGATCTGACCCATAGCGCTGCCTGGCACTGATTGGCCAGGCAGCGCACGGGGTCTGGGGGGGGGGGGGGGCGGCCGCGGCGAGAGCAATTGCGGCGGATCGGCGGGTAGCGGCGGCGATCGGGCACTGCACGCAGCTAGCAAAGTGCTAGCTGCGTGCAGCAAAAAAAAAATTATGCAAATCGGCCCAGCGGGGCCTGAGCGGTGCCTTCCGGCGGCATAGCCCGAACTCAGTTCGGGCTTACCGCCAGGAAGGTTAATGATCTATGCCAAAAATCTAGTGTTAAGGCCAACCTTAATAGGAATTAACAGATGTGGTAAGACTGCACAGTCAATGTAGAATTAAACCATACAGGCGCTTCACATAAAAGCCAGTAGTGGCTGCCAGAGGATCCTTAATCCACAAGGAACAACGATGTAGTACAATATTCCTCAGCGCTTTTGTTAGCAGTGATCTGTAGCCAGCCAGTGCAACAGCTTGAGAGGTGACCACCACCAAATAAACCAGCACAATGGGTCAGATCACCTATAATCCAATAAAAAGTTAGTAGGTAACAGATATATTCTGGGTCCTTTCACACAGGACCTAGAGGCATATATGCACCTTTAAGTAGTATGCACATAAAGTGCAATGTGCACTCGTTCTTTGAGAGGCTATGCCCACGTCTCCACCCCCTACCAGGTTTTGGCTTCCCTGATGAGTGCTCTCACTGAAATATGGTAGGGAGTGGAGAAGTGGGCATAGACTCTCCGAGAACGATTGCACATTGCACTTTACATGCATACTACTTAAAGGCGCATATATACATCTGAGTCCTATTTGCAAGGACCCAGAATGTGAGCATCTGTTACCTACTAACTTTTTATGCAGGGTTTTTATTGGATTAAAGTTTGATAATGTGATCTGACCCATTGTGCTGGTTTATTTGGTGGTGGTCACCTGTCAAGCTGTTGTTGCACTGGGTGGCTACAGATGACTGTACAGTCTTATAGTACAATGTTCCTCAGCAGTCGTCATTAAATAATGTGTGCCCACTTTTTGAGAACCGAAATCAACACATGAGCAGTGGCTTGTGAGTGGTAGTTTCAGGATGAATTTTAATCTTATAACTATTGGCTATTTATTTCACCCTGCCAACTTGGAATGTAGTGCTGCCCCATTATTGTGAATAGTGTTCCATTATAACAGTAAGAAATGTGGGTGGGAAAATGTCAGTTTAAAACTCTTAACACATCCCTAGCAAGAACGTTGAGGTTGTTACTGCTGTGTACCCATTAGAGATGCTCTCCTCATTCCTAGTCCCTTGTAACACCACCCCACTGATTACCCTCCCGTGGTGTACGGAAATAGTGTACTTCCTGTTGTTGGTAAATCCACAGGAAGGGAACAAATCTTGGGGAAGTGTGAACAAATGCTTTTACCTATAAGATGGGCTTTAAAGGAAACCTGAGGTGACAGGGATGTGGAGGCTGACGTGCTCATTTTCTTTGAAATAATGCACATTGCCTGGCTGTCCTGCTATTCCTCTGCTTATAATACTTTAAGGCTCTGTACGCACATTCAGTTTTAATCTGCAGATGACTGGCCAATTTTACCACTGCCATGTAGTATGAAGGCCACCAGATTTTGAGTACTATGAACAGACTGGGTAGGTATGCTCTCATACTACATGGAAGTGGTAAAATTGGCCCGGTATCTGCAGATAAAAATTGGATTGGTGTACGAACCTTGCATGCAGATCAGATATGTCTGACAGATCTGGCAAGATTAGTTGCATGCTTGTTACCTACTGACCGGAAAGATCAGCTGGACTGCCAGGCAACTGGTATTGTTTAACCACTTGCCGATTGCCCACTAGCTATGGGTGGCGGCAAAGTGGCACCCCCAGGACCGCGTAACACCGATAGACGTAGGTACCTGGGGGACTAAATAGCCGGGCATCACGGGCATGGATGCGCGGGCATCACGGGCATGGATGTGCACGCAGCTGCCGGCATTAGGCTCCGCCCACCCATCAATTAGCAGCGCCGGTGGGTTGTTAACCCCCGATCTGCCACGTTCAAAGTGTATAAAGCAGCCCATACACTCAGCCGATTTTCTGGCCGACCGATCGATCCCGATCGATCGATCAATCGATTGCAAATCGGTTGGCCAATCGACCGATCGACGGCCGATTTCGATGGATTTCCATCGAACTTGCAGGGTGGAAAATTTAGGTCGATCTGATGAGATTGCTTATCAGTTTGCATTGGCCTTAATGGAAATCTGATGGCAAAAAATGCCATCAGATCGAATTTCAATAGATTTCAAACTGAAATCTTTTGGAATTCTATCCTGGTAAAAAATGTTCTAAAAACGCATCAGATAGATCATCAGATGCATTTCTTATCTATCTGCTGCCAATCTGACGAGTGTATGGGCACCTTAAGACGCTTTGTAATGTATACAAAGCGTATTATACAAGCTGCGTCCTGCCCTGGTGGTCCCAGTGATTGAGGGACCACCAGGGCAGGAGGCAGCCCCCCTGGTAAGCACACACAAACACAGCGCCTGCCCCTGATCGCCCACCGCACCCCTCAGACCCCCCCCCCCCCGATCATCCCATCAGACCACTGTTTGCACCCAATCAC
This sequence comes from Hyperolius riggenbachi, assembly GCF_040937935.1. NCBI lineage: Eukaryota > Metazoa > Chordata > Amphibia > Anura > Hyperoliidae > Hyperolius > Hyperolius riggenbachi. Next base: position 370,923,816 of record NC_090647.1, on the reverse strand, counting down.
CCCCACCTAATCACCCATCAATCACCCCTGTCACTATCTGTCAATGCTATCCTTTAGATCGGGTCCTAAACTGTCCCCCTGGTGGCTCCTGATCACCCCTCACACACTTAGATCCTCCCCAGACCCCCCCCCCCCCGTGTACTGTATACATCTATTCTCGCTTGTAATCACCCACTGATCCCCTGTCAACCACCCCCTGTCACTGCCACCAATCAGATCAGACCTTAACCTGCCCCTTGCGGGCACCTGATCACCCGCCCACACCCTCAGATCCCCCATGATCACCTCCCTAGTGCATTATTTACATCTGTTCTCCCCTCTAACCACCCACTGATCACCCATCAATCAACCCCTGTCACTGCTACTTATCATACTCATCAGATCAGACCCTCATCTGCCCCTTGCGGGCACCCAATCACCCGCCCACATCCTCAGATCGCCCTCAGACCCCCCCCCCCCCCCCCGATCACCTCACCAGTGCATTGCTTGCATCTATTCTCCCCTCTAATCACACCCTGATCACCTATCAATCACCCAGTCTCCCCCTGTCACTGCTACCCATCAGATCAGACCCTAATCTGCCCCTTGCGGGCGCCCAAACGCCCTCAGACCCCCCAATCACCTCCCCAATGCGTTGCTTGCATCTATTCCCTCCTCTAATCACACCCTGAGACACCCATCAATCACCTCCTGTCACATTTACCCATCAGATCAGGCCCTAATTTGCCCCTTGTGGGCTCCTGATTACTCGGCCAAACCCTCAGATCCCCCTCAAACCTCCTTCCGATCACCTCCCCAGTGCATTGATTGCATCTATTCTCCCCACTAATCACCCCCTGAGACACTCATCCATCACCACCTGTCACCTCCTAGCACTCCTATCCATCAGATCAGGCCCTAATCTGCCCCCTGCGGGCTTCTGATCACCTGGCCAAACCTTCACCACCACAGTGACAGAATTTTTTTTTTCTGATCACTGCTGTTCTCTACGACTTAATTGTGGCTGAGACCAACCATTATGCCACACAATACGTAACCGCCAATCCAAGAAGCTACCACGCCCAGCCTTTTTGGTGGAAACCACTCCAAGTTTCCCAATGTAACTTTTGGGGCCTTCTCCTTAACATGGGTCTAGTCAAAAAGAATGTATTGCGGTCTTATTGGTCTACGCACCCAATACATCACATGCCCATGTTCTCTGCTGCCATGTCCAGGTCACGATTTGAGAACATCCTGTGCTTCCTGCACTTCAGTGCCAATACAACCTGTCATCTAAGAGGCCACCCTGCTTATGACCGGTTCCACAAAATTCTGCCCCTCATAGACTACCTGTCGTCAAAATTTGCAGATGCTTATACCCCTGAACAGTCATTTTGAGGCATTTGGTTTCCAGACTACTCCTCATGGTTTAGGGCCCCTAAAATGCCAGGGCAGTATAGGAACCCCATAAGTGACCCCATTTTAGAAAGCATAAACCACAAGGTATTCCGTTAGTAGTATGAGTTCATAGATTTTATTTTTTTGTCACAAGTTAGTGGAAAATGACACTTTGTAAAAAAACAATCTTTTTTACGCTAACTTGTGACAAAAATAAAATCTTCTATGAACTCACCATATTCCTTAAGGCTCATACACACGGGGTACGGCCGTCGCCGCAACCACGTGGCACGCGCGTGTTGCGGCGACGGTTCGTCCGTGTGTATGACGCGCGCGCCCCGAACCGTCGCCCGTCGGAGCTGTCGCCAGGCGATTGACCTGTTCAGTCGCCGGCTACAGCCATCGCCGCAACATCGCCGGAACTGTCGCTAGCCCCGCATGTGTATGCGGGCTAGCGACAGCTACCCACACACAGTACACGGAGCATCCGGCGGGGGGGAGGAACCTCGGCGACAGCTTCCGCCGCATCGCTAATCCCTCTGCTGCCGTGTGTATGCAGAGGGACTTGGCGACGAGCTGTCGCCGAACTGTCTCCGAACTGTCGCGCACACGCTCCCGTGTGCAGCGACAGCTACAATTGTCCCCCCGTGAGTACTTAGCTTAACAGAATACCATGGGGTGTCTTCTTTCTAAAATAGGGTCACTTGTGGGGTTCCTAAACTGCCCTGGCATTTTAGGGGCCCTAAACCATGAGGAGTCTTGAACACAAATGCCTCAAAATGACCTGTGAAATCCTAAAGGTACTCATAGGACTTTGGGCCCCTTAGCGCACCTAGGCTGCAAAAATGTACCACACGTGGTATCGCCGTACTCAGAAGTAGTAGAACTACTGAGCCTGCGCAGTACAGCCCGGAGGACGTCCGATGACGTCACCGCACACAAGTGACACACACTTTGGAGCGCAGAAGAAGCCCGACCTGGCAGCCGGCCTGGCCAGGTCGGGCTCGCCACCAGAGACCACCGGGAGCCTGCGGAGCGGCGCCGAGGGCACCTCCTGCCTGCCACGGGCTGGAGGAAGCCCCAGGTAAGTGGATTTGGATTTAAATTTTTTTTTTTTTTTTTTTTTTTTTTTTTTTATACGGTCCCTGAACCTTCCCTTTAACCACTTGCCGACCGCACGCTTATACCGTGCGTCGGCAAAGTGGCAGCTGCAGGACCAGCGACGCAGTACTGCGTCGCCAGCTGCAGGCTGATTAATCAGGAAGCAGCCGCTCGTGCGAGCGGCTGCTTCCTGTCAAATCACGGCGGGGGGCTCCGTGAATAGCCTGCGGGCCGCCGATGGCGGCTCGCAAGCTAAATGTAAACACAAGCGGAAATAATCCGCTTTGTTTACATTTGTACGGCGCTGCTGCGCAGCAGCGCCGTAAAGCAGATCGGCGATCCCCGGCCAATCAGCGGCCGGGGATCGCCGCCATGTGACAGAAGACAGCCTGTCACTGGCTGCACAGGACGGATAGCGTCCTGTGCAGCCCAGATCTCCCGGGGGAGCAGGTAGGAGAGGGAGGGGGGAGAATGTCGCCGCGGGGGGGGGCTTTGAGGTGCCCCCCCCGCAAAATGCCTGCAAGTAGGAGCGATCAGACCCCCCCTGCACATCATCCCCATAGGGGGGAAAAAAGGGGGGCGATCTGATCGCTCTGTGTGGCCACGGATCTGTGCTGGGGGCTGCAGAGCCCACCCAGCACAGATCCAAACAAACAGCGCTGGTCCTTAAGGGGGGGTAAAGGGTGGGTCCTCAAGTGGTTAAGTGGTTAGAAGGCAATATGGCAGCTTCCGTAGGTCTCACACCTCAGGTTCCTTTTAAGTTCACAGGACAGTTCTGTTAGTGTTGTTACATTCCGGTTAACTTTTTTTTTTTTTTTTTTTTTAATTCTAGGCAAATTAAATGACATGTACGGAGACTACAAGTATACATATCAAGCTTGTGGGATTGTGCTGATCATAGCCTCCATTTACTTATTTGTTGGAATGACCATCCATTACAGACTTCTTGCAAGAGAGGCAAAAGCGGAAGAGAAAAAGAGCAAGGAAGCAAATGGTGGTGAAGCAGACCATAGAGCCATTAATGAACTGGCAGTTCTCCCTCAGAATTCTGACGACGTTGTAAAAGAGGAGGAAAGCAACATATGAGACTGGCTTTAATATATATATTTTTTGTAAAAAAGTGCTGTGTGGATCCTGTCAACAGACACACTCGTACTGCACATTAGTCCCGTGTAGACTTGTATTTTTAAGCCTTATTTGAAACATATTTTTTATGTTTAAACTTTCACAAACATTTCATTAGACAAACTAAATGTTGCTTTTTTTTCAGGTATACGAATGTTAATACGTGCCTTATTCATGCTTTCATTATTTTAATCTTGTAGTTTATTTTATTTGCTGACTTCTATGGGTGTAACAAAAATCCACCCATTAGATGGGTTTTTATTCAACAGGGAAAAGTAGAGAATACAAACAGCCTAACCATTCTCAGTGCTTGGGTTCCGTCTTCCAAGACTTTCATCATCACATTAAAGTTCAGATGCCGCTATGATCAAATATTGGAATTAATCTCTACCCCTGAGGTGGCTGCCTTCTTAATCTCATGGGTTTTACAGACAGGTTTCATATTTTTGATTGTCATAGAGAAACTGATATATTAGGATTTGATTGCTTCTGTAATGTAGATGCTGTGTGAATTTATGAAATCTGTGCAGGTATGGTGTGCTCTTCAGTATTAACTTCTTCACTGCCGGAGAAGGCTGTTAGATATCTTTTAAGCTCTCCAGCGTCCAAAGGTGTGAGCCTTTCCGGGACTGTGACCAAGTCTCAGATCTTTCAGGGTTTGACTTGCATTTGCTGGTCAGTCCATAATTAATGCTACTGCTGAGCAGAGTGAAGAAATAAGGCCAGTGCACTGTTTTTTTTTTTTTTGTTTTTTTCCATTTTATACATGTATAGAATATTCCACTATTTAAGTTTTGAGACTTATTTGCTTAATATACAGGGGCTAGTAAACTGCATTTTTAAAAGTTAACTAATTGCATTAACTTTTTTCAAGTATGATAGGTCTGGAATTTTTTCCCATTTTAAAATTTGTGCTCTTAATGAAATGCATTGTTCGTTTTTTTTTTTTTTTTGTGTTTGCCCATGTAACACCGCTGCCGTTTGGCTTAGCACACTTCCCTGATTATCTCATATCATTTTGGTGAGCATAGCACATCCTAATAATTGTTTAACAATGTAGAAGGATGGTATTGGCAGCCACTTCTCGTGGCTTGTCAGTAGTTGTTTCCATTTTCATGAATATTAATCATGCCAAACGGCTTTTTGTTTAGTTTTCTTAGTACACAAACTCTTCATATTGGAGAGCCTTAAATGGCCTTACTACCTTCATTTCAAATTGCAGCTGATTTTGCTGTTTGAATCTAGGTTGTTCTACTGGCTTCTCGCTCTGAAGCAGCTAGTAATGTGCATGTAATAGTCCCAAACAAGAGCTGGTAAATGGGAACTTGTCAAGATGGCTGTGCTTCAGTCAAAGCTACCAATACCTGACTTGGAGTCAATTCAATAGTAAAGCAAGTGTATGTTGCACATGTAGGCTCTGCTTTAGCACTGCTTAAGCAGAAGTTTCATGTACTTGAATAGTAGCTTTGGTCCTGACAAGTAAGCCATTCCAACAGGTTCCTTTAAAAAAGTTACAAACCTGAATCCCTACCTCCTTAACATCAACAGGCCTGCTGGGTTGTACTATTGCTACCTCCTTTCTTTTTGTTTTAGTGATTTGCTAGTCTTGTATAGTAATTGTCATCAGAGTGAGAGTTTATATTTATATATGCCTTGTCTCCACTTAAAATGACACTTCAGCTGTCTCTAGGCATTCAGTAGAGGTAAAATGTGATTGGTCTAGTTCAACACTTCACTGCTAGAGCAGCAGACTGCTTGTTAACAGTATGGATGAAATGTTTGTTTGATATGGCCCATGTGAAGATTGATGTACTGTATGCAACTTGTTTTAAATAAAGAAAATATTTTATTTAACTAGACTTTCATGGTTTTTTTTTTTTTTTTGTTTTTTTTTTTCTCTTTTTCGATGAATTTATCATTTGAGAGATATATTGATTTTCACCTCAGGTTTCCTTTCAAGGGTTTACAACGAAAGCAAGTCTTAAGGGGGGAAAAAACACCTATGGAGAAGGAAGGCTCTGGGTCCTACAGAGACTGCAGTTCCTCACAGCCACTTTGTTCCAGCACTGTGACCCATGTTTCAATCTGCCGTCACATGAGGCTTTGGGAGCTCAACTGCTCCCACAGATTGGGGGGGAGGGGCGGTTGGGGGGAGAGCTCTGCAATGTGCAGGCGTGTGTGCGGATACCTTTAGTGGCCTCAATTCACTAAAGGCAGTTGGGTAAAATTTAGAGCTGTAAAATACCACATTCGGTATTTTTCTTTCCTTTTTAAGCATTACTGAATACAGTAATCCTTAGTGAATTAAGGCCAATGTGCTCAGAACACAGCATCCACAACATCCAGTCAACATCCCTTGGATCCCTCGGATTAATACAGTTGTACATGGAACGGTAGTGGGGGTGCTGAGGTAAGGATTAATTAAAAGAAAAATAGTAGTCAGTGCAATGTTAGTAAATGTTAATCGTCCCAGTCAGTCAAATTTTATATTCCCTTAAGGTGCTCTTGACTGCCACCTGCACCTTGTTCTTGGAAGGAAAAAGGTATTATGTAGAGTTGTCATTAGTAACAACAAGCAATATTACTGAAGCATTAGTACTTTTAGCAGCTGCTCTGTATCCTTGCTAGAGGTCAAGCAGCACAGGGCTTTATATGGATAGAAAGAAACCAAGGTTTCTAACACTTCTCAAGTCTAAGGCTACTTTCACAGTGGGACGTTGCGTTTTGATGCGACATTAAAGTCGCAACGCAAACAACGCAACGACCCAAAAATGTCACAATGGAACTCTAAGCCCTGTTATCGTCGCATACAGGCAATGAAAAGTGTGCTTCCAGGTCATTACTGAGCATGTGCAAACAGTCCAACGCAGTTAATAACGTGTATAACGCACAGAATGCAGCACTTTCTAATAATGCTACACGTTACACACAAATGCAACGTGTGCACTGTGAATGTTGCACAGACTTAGTATTGCTGTGCGTTAGCACACGTTAAAGTATTTTCTAACGTGACTAACAACGCACTGTGAAAGAGGCCTCAATAGAGTATACATGGGCCTCATGGCAGTATTCTGAGCTGAATTCAGTGAAATGTTTGCATTTCAATTGAAACTATGGCCCTGATTCAATAAATGTTTTTCCTTGCAGGAGATGTTTTCATAATTTAATGAAATATCTTTTTCAGTTGTAAGCATTCAAAAATGTAATCAAAGCAAGATTGAAGCCAAGCTTTTAAAGCTTATTTTTAATCTACAGCTACTCTCACATGGGTGACTGATGCGGGTGCACATCCAATGCCTATAGCTTTCTGCTGGTGGCTAACTGATCTGCTGTTTGTAGCGAGCTGCCTCATGGTGTAAATGGAGATTTACACTACATAGAAGTCAGTGAATCCCATGCTTTCTATAGGAGCTGTTCCAATTCTGCTGCAGATTAAGTGGGCATGCTTAAAGTGTACCCGTGTCGACATGTAACATCATGAGCTAAACTTGTATCCACAGGACAAAGTACATTAATAACTAGGAAGTTTTGCTTGAAAGTGTTAAATTCTAGGCATGGAAGTGACAGTTTGTCTTGTGGGTACCTTGTCAGCTATATAGTAAGCACTGATGAGCAAATTTAGCCAAGTTTTCCTGGCAGAATACAACTTCTGAGAGGGCAAGGAGAGATAAAATACACAATTGACCTTTTTCTTACTCTTTGACACTTAATAGGCTGCCACTGGTTAGAGACCGTTAAACTTTTCACCTTTGTAAATGTTTAAATATTAAAAAAAAACAAAACCTGCAATACTTGGTCATTTTTTTAGGTTTAGGAGGATAAATATGAGGAGTAGGAGGATAAATTGTTTATCTCATCAGTTTATTTTCACCTCAGGTTCACTTTAAAGCTGCCAATTCTAAACGCAAACTTGTGTCTTACACACTTTTTTCCAGGCTCTGCGGAAGCCTATGAAAACCGTTGAAAGCCTATGATTAACAGTGTTCATTCTTACTAGGCCCTTTCCCATATCCGTTCACTTGTCATCTTCTGCCTTCATCTGTCCTTTTCACTTTCTGCATTGTTGCTGGGGACAAGTGACTTAGAGAATCTGTACTCTAAAATTCTTACAATAAAAAGCATACCATTCTATTCATTGTTCTCCTGGGCCCCTCTGTGCAGTTTCTGCCACTCCCTGCTGCAATCCTGGCTTGTAATTGCCAGTTTTAGGCAGTGTTTACAAACAAGACATGGCTTCTAACCAGCATGTAATAGGCTGAGAGGAGCATAGTCTGTGACTCACGCAGAGCCTGGAGGGGGCGTGGAGAGGGTGTGTATAGCTTCTATCCTATCACAAGCAGAGCAGCACATTCCTGCCTTCGTGCCTGAGCCCGACAAAGGAAAGAAAATTAGATTATATAACCTAATACAGCCACTGTGCAACTAGGAAAGGTTGCAGTAAGACAGACCACATTAGAACATGTATAGGATAGAAGAAATAAGGCTGAAAATGTTGTTAGTCTCTTAAATACCGATGGAAGCCCTGGTAGTTACTCATTGGTTTGAAACGGACCAATAGGAATTCTCCCTCTCCACTGAGTGGAAATACCAAAGTAGCTGTAGATCAGACTGGACACACAACAGAAGGTAACGTAAACGATACAAGCACTGAATGCACCTACAGTGATGTGAAAAACTATTTGCCCCCTTCCTGATTTCTTATTCTTTTGCATGTTTGTCACACTTAAATGTTTCTGCTAATCAAAAAACATTAACTATTAGTCAAAGATAACATAATTGAACACAAAATGCAGTTTTAAATGATGGTTTTTATTTAGTGAGAAAAAAAAACCTCAAAACCTACATAGCCCTGTGTGAAAAAGAAATTGCCCCCTGAGCCTAATAACTGGTTGAGCCACCCTTAGCAACAATAACTGCAATCAAGCGTTTGCGATAACTTGCAACGTGTCTTTTACAGCGCTCTGGAGGAATTTTGGCCCACTCATCTTTGCAGAATTGTTGTAATTCAGCTTTATTTGAGGGTTTTCTAGCATGAACCGCCTTTTTAATGTCATGCCTCAACATCTCAATAGGATTCAGGTCAGGACTTTGACTAGGCCACTCCAAAGTCGTCTTTTTGTTTTTTCTTCAGCCATTCAGAGGTGGATTTGCTGGTGTGTTTTGGGTCATTGTCCTGCTGCAGCACCCAAGATCGCTTCAGCTTGACTTGATGAACAGATGGCCGGACATTCTCTTTCAGAATTTTTTGGTAGACAGTAGAATTCATGGTTCCATCTATCACAACAAGCCTTCCAGGTCCTGAAGCAGCAAAACAACCCCAGACCATCACACTACCACCACCATATTTTACTGTTGGTATGATGTTCTTTTGCTGAAATGCTGTTACTTCTACGCCAGATGTAACGGGACACGCACCTTCCAAAAAGTTCAACTTTTGTCTCGTCAATCCACAAGGTATTTTCCCAAAAGTATTGGCAATCATTGAGATGTTTTTTTGCAGAATTGAGACTAGCCTTAATGTTTTGCTTAAAAGTGGTTTGCACCTTGGATATCTGCCATGCAGTCCGTTTTTGCCCAGTCTTTCTTATGGTGGAGTCGTAACACTGACCTTAATTGAGGCAAGTGAGGCCTGCAGTTCTTTAGATGTTGTCCTGGGGTCTTTTGTGGCCTCTCGGATGAGTTTTCTCTGCGCTCTTGGGGTAATTTTGGTCAGCCGGCCACTCCTGGGAAGGTTCATCACTGTTCCATGTTTCTGCCATTTGTAGATAATCTCACTGTGGTTCGCTGGAGTCCCAACGCTTTAGAAATGGCTTTATAACCTTTACCAGACTGATATATCTCCATTACTTTTGTTCTCATTTTGTTCCTGAATTTGGATCTTGGCATGATGTCTAGCTTTTGAGGTGCTTTTGGTCTACTTCTCTGTGTCAGATAGCTCCTATTTACCGGTAAGTGATTTCTTGATTGAAACAGGTGTGTCAGTAATCAGGCCTGGGGGTGACTACAGAAATTGAACTCAGGTGTGATAAACCAGTTATTTTTTTAACAAGGGGGCAATCACTTTTTCACACAGGGCCCTGTAGCTTTGGAATATTTTTTTTTTTTTCTCACTAAATAATAAAAACCATCATTTAAAACCACATTTTGTGTTCAATTATGTTATCTTTGACTAATAGTTAACGGTTTTTGATGAGCAGAAACATTCAAGTGCGACAAAACTGCAAATGAATAAGAAATCAGGAAGGGGGCAAATAGTTTTTCACATCACTGTATGTACAATGGTTACTATTGTGAACCATGTCTAACTTTTTTTTTTTTTGGCCCGAATTTACCAAGCTTTTTTGGGGGCAATCCACATCCAGTAGTGAAACCCAGACAATTAATTTTTTGTTTACTCGGTATTTGTAAGGTGTTTGAGTGTATCTGAATCTTCGAATATCATTTAGCCCTTAAAGTAACCTGAGCAGCATTATTAAAAAAAAAAAATGCTAAAAAGAAACTAATCTCCTCCACCTAAGGGAGGTATGTAAACTGTGCATGCTGTGAGGGGAAAACACAAACACTTATGCACCCCCCCCCCATACCCGCATAAAAGAAGCCTTTATCTTCTCTGCCACTAAGTCACAGGTTACCGGTAGTTCTTTGTATGTCCATGGACATGTGATGCATGCTGGGATTTGTAGTTCCCATTGATGTGATTAAAACCAGCGGGAACTTGCACCTGTGCTGCAGAAGAGAGAAGATGGAAGCTTCTATATGGGCATGGAGCAGCCCAACTAGGTAAGTGAATGTATTCCCCCCCCCACAGCATGCAGTGTTTGAACTTCACTTAGGGGGGGTTCGTTTGCAAATGTGTTTTTTTTTTTGTTTTTTTTTTTGTTTTTCCTTGAATCTTTTAACCTGCATTTCTGTCTGGATTTATGGGTCTAAAAGCGGTACTTTTTTTTTTTTTTTTTTTTTCCCCCAAGAATTTTCGGCCTCCACTTCTTGTGTCATAACTCCTAAAATGTCATAATAAAGGTATTTTAGACATCCCATGTATAATAAGACTAGAACACAATTGTTGAAGTAATTACATTTTATGAATAAACTTAAAAAATAGTGAAAGTGTACAAATAAGACACCAGGCTATACAGTATGTACATATACCAAATACATCTCCCGCGTGAGGTATATTTTGGAACAGGGAATGGCACAGAGTGACATTACAATCTGGGCACTAGAAAGGCGATTCCTTTCGGACTTTGTTCCCTTTGCTACTTTGCTATCAGTCTTAGGTAGCAGGCAGAGAGTCAAAATCCAGGCAGAGGTTGGTACAGGTGGCAGACAGAGTAGTCAAATCCAGGCAAAAATCGGTAACCGTAAAGCTATGTACTCACGGTGCAATTTTTGCCGACGACCAATGATTTTTGAGCACTTAACGGTTGTTTCTGCGATATTGTGATATTGATACAGACACACAGCCACGTGAACGTTGCGCTGCAATAACTATCATGGTGGATCAGATCGCTAAGATCCCCAACAACTCTCGCAAAGTACAGTGATCGCTGGAAGTCTCGTTTGCTCCGTGTAATGTCACGCATACCCGCCGGCAGGAACAGGCACCGCTGACAGTTGTCAAGGGGACGTCGCAGGACCCGTCGGGTGGTGAGTATGGAGAGTAAGGCAGATCAGCAGATGCACTTAGTTCAGAGGCAGTTGGGAACCAAATGGCTATATTGTTTATATCCTGTGCTTTCAAGTGAGCTTCTCTGCCATGGCAGTCAGGTGACACAGCGGAGCGATCAAATTACAACTTGGGATTAGAGACAAATGAGGAGAAATTAAACAGGCTAAACTCTCTATATACATAGGGTGCATTTCTCTGTTTTCCTTCTGCCCTATGCAAAAGTTCAGGTCCACTTAAAATTTTTGTGCCGATGACGATCCACTATTTTGATTGGCCGGCCGGACCCCGGAAGAAAAGTGGGGACATGGAGATAGTAGCTGGAGTCCCGATCACCCGTGGGACTCAAACGCTCCGCAAAGCAAGTATTTCCTTACCACGAGCTGAGCTCGGGATTACCACGCTGGGCTTATGTTTCCTACCCCAAGATGAGCTCGGGGATACTGCCAGGAAGGAAGGACACCTGAAGTGAGATGGATATGGAGACTGCCATATTTATTTCCTTTTTAATCAATACCTGTTGCCTGGCTATCCTTCTGATACCCTGCCTTTAATACCTTTTAGCCATAGACCCTGAATAAGCATATACATATCAGGTTATTCTGACACTTTTTTGTCTGCTGCATGCTTGTTTCTGGTGTGATTTAGACACTACTGCAACTAAACAGAACAGCAGGGCTGCCAGGCAACTGTTATTATTAAAGTATCCAAGTCCAGTGCTGAAAGGTAGATTTGGGTATAGTCAGCGTATAGGTGATATTAGAAGCCAAAAGAACTGATGAGCTGACCAACACCATACGTGTAGATAGAGAAAAGGAGAGGTAAAACAGTTAGAAGTTGTGGCGAGGAGGTGCTGCCGGAGTGAGTGACTCTGAAGGTCCTATCTGTGAGATGAGGAGAGCCAGGAGAGAGCAAGACTCTGAATGTCCATGGATTAGTTGATTTGGAGAAGGAGAGGGTGGTCCACCGTGTCAAAAGCAGAAGAGAGATCTAGGAGTATGAGAATGGAGTAGAGGTTGTTGGTTACTTTGAGTATGGCAGCTTCAGTTGAGTGGCTGGAGCTAGATTTGAGGTAATCATAAAATTAGCGGTGAGGTGACTAAGTCAGTGTAGACGTGTCACTCAAGTAGTTTGGAAGAGCAGGGGAGGAGAGAAATAGGGTGGCAGTTGGGCAGGGAAGAGTCAAGGTTTTTTGAGTATTAGACTTATGAGGGCTTGAGTATGGATGGAAAGATGCCTTTGGATAGACAAAGGTTGAAGAGGGAGGGTAAGGCAGGTGAGATGGTAGAGGATAAGTGAGTAATGAGGTGAGAGGGCCTGGGGTCGAAGGGGCATGTAGTGTGACATGACTTAGAGATGAGATGAAAGTGATTTCAGATAGTGGTGAGAAGATTGTTAAGGATAGGCTTGTGTTTTTTTTTTTTTTTTTTTTTTTTTTTTTTAACCCTACAGGAGACTGAAATGCAGGGTGTGTGGGTGGGGGGGGGGGGGGCGTAGGAGGTAGTTGATTGTAGCAAAGAGATTTTTTTGGTTGTAGGACTGTGAGGAGATTAGTGAGGAAAAGTGTGTGTGTGTGTGTGTGTGTGTGTGTGTGTGTGTGTGTGTGTGTGTGTGTGTGTGTGTGTGTGTGTGTGTGTGTGTGTGTGTGTCTTTGTAACTCTGGAAGTGCTCAGGCAAAACTTTTTTTTTTTTTTTGTGTAGCGTGGCTTAGCTGGTGTGGGAAGCAGGGGGTAGTGCAGGGTAACTGGTGGGGGGCAGCAGAGGTTAGGGTAGCTTATAGATGGTTTGGTGGGAAAAAGGTCCATTAGAAGCCCCTGTACTATAGACTCACAAGTTTTTTTTTGTTTGTTTGTTTTGTTTTCTTTTTTTACCTCTAAATCTAGGTGCATCTTATAGTCCAAAAAAAATATGGTAAGTTCTCACTGTATGTACTGAGTTATAGTTCCCAAAATCCTACAACTTTTATATATGCACGATACTGAGCAAGACTGCATGTGCATGCTATAAACCAGCTGCTATCTTTTTCTTCTGTAGACACACATGCTTAAAGCGGGGGACTTAAGGCCAAGCAACAATGGCAGTTTTATGTTCTTGATTCTATATTAACAACTTCTTACAAAATGGCAGTTTTATAAACGTCCAATATGTGCACTATTAGTGAAAATAGGGGCCCACGGTAGCACACGCGCATTGAAACCCTTCAGCCTATGGTATGTAGTTGTTAAACCAACACTTACCAAGAATGCAGCAGTATATATACTCCCTACGTAGTTCCCGTTCCCTGTTACTATTCCTGTTCCAGGGGCATAGATATGTCGTTTTCTTTTAAAGAGATACTCCGACCAAGAATTGAACTTTATCCCAATCAGTAGCTGATACCCCCTTTTACATGAGAAATCTATTACTTTTCACAAACAGACCATCAGGGGGCACTGTATGACTGTTATTGTGGTGAAACCCTTCCCACAAAGAAATTCTGAGTACTGTGGTACATCTGGCAGTTTCCTGTCTGTGAACCTTGTTGCATTGTGGGAAATAGCTGTTTACAGCTGTTTCCAACTGCCAAAAAGCATGCAGCAACTACATCACCTGACAACAGTAAAAATGTCACCATGTGAATCAGGGATTTAAAAGATTTTACAATGGCTAAACACTAACTAAATCATTTATACATATAATTATTGTAAAAATGAAGCACTTTTTTATTACATTATTTTCACTGGAATGCACAACACACATTCGTGCCTGTGATCAATGATCACCATCATTGCGAAAATGAAAGTGAAAACATAAACGTACTAATTTACTGTTCACAGTACATAGGAATATAATGCAGGGTGACATCTAGTGTCGGTTCTGTCAGATTTGCTTACTTTTTCGCGATCGTGGTCCTTTAAACATAAAATATACAGTATATGCCTCCTATCTGTGACTATTCAAGTAGATACAAGTAGTTTTGTTTTTTCCCAGTTGTACTATTTGTAGCAAAAAGTACACTATTGCAGTACAAAAAAGACCCTTAGAAACTAGCATAGTAAAATAGTAAAAAGACCATCTGCTTTTCAAGATACTTGTTTAATGATTTCTTAAGACATTGATGTTTTACGATTCTACCAAGTAATGTTACCCTGTTCACTTCTCATGAATTCATTTACAATTTTGGCATTTGGGTTGACGTCAAAATGCTTAACCAGATTAAAGGAAAGTCAAGGTTATTATAGACTTAAAGGGTACCTGAACTGACATGTTGCATATGATAAAAATGATAAACTTGTATATACAGTTTGAAAAAGAAAAAAGAGAAGCGTGCACCTTCCGTCCAAAGGTTTATTCCTGGCAATGTGACTGTTTCAAACCATACGATTCTTCAATATTCCATGTTGCATAGTGTCATACATCAAACATCATTTACAACCAGCATCGATGTGGCTTACGTATCCATGTACGAGTGGGTCATCAGATGGGAGGTGTGTACAATGGTGGTTAGCGACGGCTGTTTCGCATCTCCTGACGCTTGGTCACGCTGCGTACCACTCCTAATGGAGTCCGTGAGCTTCCGGCATTAAGACGGGGTATTAAGTCTCGCCCCTTCCGGCCGCATCACTTCCTCCGTGTTAGAGCTGGTTACTGTGACTACGGAGATGCCTCTCTAAGGGTCACAAGACGGAAATTCAAGTTCCGTCTCTTTTCTAAGAGCCAAAACCCACACAATCGGCCTCCGCAAAAGTGCGGAAAAGGAGTACATACTATTGTATGCCAGCGTCACAAGTTAAGGCGAACAGTGCAGCAATAATAGGCACCTGTTCGTCAATACAACTATATCTAGTGGCGTTTTAAGGCTATGTGTGTAGGGGGCTCTGTTAACCCCTCAGAAGGCTAAGTTCCGCAGTCTCAGCAACTAGATAAGGTGACTACAGTGACTTGTGACAAATACCAAGTGACTATTAAAAAATGGGGATAAATCCAATGCTACATTAAGGTTCTCCATTGTTAAAACAAGAGTGGGCATCCTAGCTCTGGGATAATTTAACCCTATAGAGATACCTAAGTGAAAGATAAACCCAGATATAAGCAAAGCTCTTATTCGCCTATTTGAAGTGAGTATAATTAAAAGGGGGCCGCTCCTACTGGTCATTCCGAAACTTTACCTCCCCAGAAGTCTGGAGAATTGGAATTAGGGCCTCCCACCTATCATCATATGTCTGGGGGTTCATAAAAACATATACTCATTTTCTTACAACATTACATTACGCCCAAATTGAGCTATCTCAGGGGTCTAGCATACAGGAAAGTTCTGTTTTTTCATTAAGGCCTAGGGGGCCCATAGCTTCAGTTCTCAATATCAACCTTGTTTCTCTCCTTAACAACAATTTTTCTCTATCTCCCCCTCTTTGGGGGATCTCTTGCTTCTCCAGGGCTGCATATCTTAAATTGTACTGGTCAGTTACATGTTCAGCCCTCATGTGTTCTATGAGTCGAGTACAGCCTTTTCCCGATTTTTATAGAACCCATATGTTCTCCAAATCTTACTTTCAATGGTCTAGTGGTCTGTCCTATGTAAAAAACGGTCTCGGACAAAAATCCATTCCGGGGGCATGTCAGACATTGGTCCAGGTACGTGGACGACGTCCTGGTGGTCTGGTCTGGAACTGAAAATGAATTTATGGAGTTCATGCAATACTTGAACACCAATGATGTAAATATGCAATTTACGTCAGAGATTGATGAACATGAGGTAACCTTTTTGGACATTAAATTAATGGTAGAAAATAACCACTTAATTACAAAGGGTTTTAGAAAAAGCACCGCTACCAATTCCATTCTTCATGCACAAAGTTTCCATCCGAGACATGTAGTAGAAGCCATCCCCTATGGCCAATATTTGAGGTTAAGGCGTAATAACAGCAGGGACAAAGATTTTCATATGCAGGCGGATGAACTAACTTCTAGGTTTCAGAAAAGAGGTTATGATATGGACTTGCTTAAAAGATCCAGATTAAGGGAATGGAAACAAACCAGGAAATCGTTATTGATTCCAAAAGAAAGAGATAGTGCCAGTACAGCAAGAATGACATTCACGTTCGATTATTCCTCGATGGCCGATCGGGTTAGAAAAGCCATACATTCGAACTGGTCCATAATTGAGAGAGATCCCGATTTGAAAATGATGTCAAGTACAACTTCCAGGGTGGCGTTTAGACGCGCCTCTACGTTGGGGAATATATTAACTAGAAGTGAGTTTATTTCACCTAGAAACAAAGATTGGTTGAGTGCTACCCTACCTCTAGGGAACCATAAGTGTGGTCATTGTAAATGGTGTAAAAGATTGCTTACTCAGAAATCCATTAAAGTAGGCAAAGAATGGGTGCAGATAAAAAACTTTTTTACTTGTCAAACAGATTTTGTGGTGTACACGTTGATCTGTCCATGTGACCGGTTTTACATAGGACAGACCACTAGACCATTGAAAGTAAGATTTGGAGAACATATGAGTTCTATAAAATCGGGAAAAGGCTGTACTCGACTCATAGAACACATGAGGGCTGAACATGTAACTGACAAGTTCAATTTAAGATATGCAGCCCTGGAGAAGCAAGAGATCCCCCAAAGAGGGGGAGATAGAGAAAAATTGTTGTTAAGGAGAGAAACAAGGTTGATATTGAGAACTGAAGCTATGGTCCCCCTAGGCCTTAATAAAAAAACAGAACTTTCCTGTATGCTAGACCCCTAAAATAGCTAAATTTGGGCGTAATGTTGTAAGAAAATGAGTATGTTTTTATGAACCCCCAGACATATGATGATAGGTGGGAGGCCCTAATTACAATTCTCCAGACTTATGGGGAGGTAAAGTTTCGGCATGACCAGTAGGAGCGGCCCCCTTTTAATTATACTCACTTCAAATAGGCGAATAAGAGCTTTGCTTATATCTGGGTTTATCTTTCACTTAGGTATCTCTATAGGGTTAAATTATCCCAGAGCTAGGATGCCCACTCTTGTTATAACAATGGAGAACCTTAATGTAGCATTGGATTTATCCCCATTTTTTAATAGTCACAAGTTTTATTTGTCACAAGTCACTGTAGTCACCTTATCTAGTTGCTGAGACTGCGGAACTTAGCCTTCTGAGGGGTTAACAGAGCCCCCTACACACATAGCCTTAAAACGCCACTAGATATAATTGTATTGACGAACAGGTGCCTATTATTGCTGCACTGTTCGCCTTAACTTGTGACGCTGGCATACAATAGTATGTACTCCTTTTCCGCACTTTTGCGGAGGCTGATTGTGTGGGTTTTGGCTCTTAGAAAAGAGGCGGAACTTGAATTTCCGTCTTGTGACCCTTAGAGAGGCATCTCCGTAGTCACAGCAACCAGCTCTAACACGGAGGAAGTGATGCGGCCGGAAGGGGCGGGACTTAATACCCCGTCTTAATGCCGGAAGCTCACCAACTCCATTAGGAGGGGTACGCAGCGTGACCAAGCGTCAGGAGACGCGAAACAGCCGTCGCTAACCACCATTGTACCCACCTCCCATCTGATGACCCACTCGTACATGGATACGTAAGCCACATCTATGCTGGTTGTAAATGATGTTTGATGTATGACACTATGCAACATGGAATATTGAAGAATCGTATGGTTTGAAACCGTCACATTGCCAGGAATAAACCTTTGGACGGAAGGTGCACGCTTCTCTTTTTTTCTTTTTCAAGTTGTTGAATTGTTTCTTCTCATGTCCTTATGCGGAGCACACGTCCTGTGACTAGTGATACAGTGTTGCTAATAGTGGGTCACAGAATGCTATGCTGTAGTGGAACCACGTAGTGAAGCTCACCATAATAATTCTTCGTTAAGGGATGTGCCACACAATTGCTTTTTGATCTATATGCTGACAGTTCTTGTATATACAGTGCCATTCCTGTATAGAAATGGGCTGGGTTTTTTTTATTTTAATTTTTTTTACAATTTCTCACTGTATGGGTTGAGAATTCAGGTATGCAAAATAGTTTCTCGGCAGATTGAAGCATAAATGCAACCTGATTAACCAGCATTAAAACTCTTGCCTTGCATAGAACAACTTTTGAGTCTGTGGAATGCGTACGAGAGCGAACGGCGCAGGAGACAGCCGGTATATGGCTGATCTTGCTGCTGCACAAGTCCCAGCCGTATTAAATACTATTCCCCCTCCAGGCCGCCATGGATTGTAGTCAATGAAATAATTCGGCTTCCAGCAATTGCTGGAAGCCGAATTATTATGTTTTAAAAGTAACTTCAGCTCCGTCTTCTGACAGCGCTGAAGTTACTCCCTGTGCGCTGCTATAGCCGTAATTCCTATTACGGCCTATGGTGGCACCGGCTGCACCGAAATCTCCATGCGCTGATTTCAGCGTGTTCGCGTGGAATAGAGAAGGTTTATGCTTCATAGATTCTGGCTCTGGAACACTTAAAGAATGTATTTCAGCCGAGACCATAGAAACCTCAAACTGTCTGTTGAGAAACTATTTTAAAATACAAAATAAATGATTCATTTTCATGTCAAGTTTGCTTAAAGCTAAAGACAGACAGAGAGGTAGCAAATGGTTATACAACATAGCACATGGTTGTCTATGTGAACAGGGTATAAGTTGCATGATCATTTGAATTTACAGAGACCCAGCAATTCAAGTGCGGGTTAGTCCTTGGGAAGGGTGTCATAGCTGGGGTTGCAAGATCAAGGAGGACACACAAAGGGTGGGGGAAAGACCATGCCAACAGCTTAAAGAGTCTGAAGTGAGAATAAATCTCGCTTCAGACCTCAGATAGCAGGGGCATGTGTGCCCCTGCTAAACCGCAGCTATCCCGTGGCTTAACGGGGGTCCTTGATCCCCCAAATCTCCTCCGTACAGCCAGGGAGCGCTTCCTGGTTGGGGCAGGGCTAACCGCCGCAGCCCTGCCCCACACACGTCTGTCAGCGCGTATCTCCGCCTCTCCCCCGCCCCTCTCAGTCTTCCTTCACTGAGAGGGGCGGGGGAGAGGCGGCGATGCGCCGCTGATAGACGCGACTGGAGGCAGGGCTGCAGCCGTTAGCCCTGCCTCCAGGAGCGACCAAGTCTGCGACCAAGTGTTGCAGTGGGGGGGTGAAGGGACCCCCGTTTAGCCGCGGGATAGCGGCGGTTTAGCAGGGGCACACATGTCCCTGCTAACTATGAGCTCTGAAGCGAGATTTATTCTCGCTTCAGAGTCTCTCTTTAAAGCGGACCCAAACCAAACATTTTTTTTAATTAAAAATACTTTAGTTGCACCACTCTGACACATACAAACATAAACACTCCTTCAAACCTATGATCATTTCAGTGCATGCTTTTCACCCTCCTCTTTTCATATCTAGGGTTATACTGGGGGCAGCCATTAGCAATTCCTCCATTGCCGGACACCATTTACTCCACCAGTTTGCCGGATTTTGTCCCGGCAATTTGAAAGGAAGGGAGGGGTTCCTCCAATAAATGTAAAATTGTTTATATTTGTCATCATGCAGCTGAAAAAAGGCTGCTATTATTATAATCTAGAAAATAGATTTTATTTCTGAAATCTTATATTTTTTATTTGGGTCCACTTTAAAATCTAAAGGGTGAGGGAGGGACACATAAGGTAGGGCTGTGGCAAAGGTGCTCAGCTGAGAGAGTTAGTGTGGTAGATGGGGGGATAGGCCATTTTAAAGAAATGTTTAGAGGGCTTGCTTTAAAGTGTTGAAGGAAGAAGCGAGTCTGGGGGGGGGGGGGGGGGAGAGTGAGGTTCCATAGGATGGGGGCATCTCTTGAAAAGTCCTTTAGTCGTGCATGGGAGTGAGAAATGTGTGGGGCAGTCAGGCGGAGATCATAGGAGGATTGGAGGGGGGTGGGCAGGTATATACCTGTAGATGAGCTCAGATATGTGGGTTGAGCAGGTCTTGTGCACAGATTTGTAGTCCAGGCACAGAATCTTAACTCATCCTGAAACAGATATGGAGCCAGTGTAGGGCTTTGCAGATGGGAGAAGTGGAAGCAGAGCGGTGGGAAGAATGGATGAGAATGGATGAGTCTAGCTGCTGCGTTCATGACTGATTGAAGGGGTGCAATGCATTTCAAGGGGAGGCTAGACATTTGAGATTCAAACAATAGTATTCAAGGCAAGAATGTTCATTCCAACCCTTTTCTTCTAAGTGTAATGGCAGCTAATAACGTAATCTTCAATGCCAAGAATGGGGATTTTGCAAGCAAAATGTTTACATTTATTTTCTCAAAACTTATATCTATGTATAAAGGTAGCCATACATCTAGCGATATATGGGCAGATTCGACCAAGAGACCAATCTCTCTCTTATTGAATCTGATGAGAGATCTGTCAGCTGCCCATACACCACAGGCCGAATCGATCCAGAATATGCCTTGTACGCCACATCCGCCGCCCCAACGCTGTGCCCCCCTAATGAAAAATGTCCCCCATGCAGGTATACTGTACATTACCTGTCTGCTGCCTTCACTTGTCCCCCTGCTGGCTTCCTGGATTCCTCCACTGCATACACGCCCCCCCCCACGTGGTTTCGAAGTAACAGCGTGCGTGTGATGCCACATGCGCGCCCTTACTAGGAAACCACGTGGGGCGTGTATGTATGAACAGGAGAATGTGCCCAGAGGTAGTGGACAAGC
The DNA here is from genome assembly GCF_040937935.1 of Hyperolius riggenbachi. Lineage (NCBI taxonomy): Eukaryota > Metazoa > Chordata > Amphibia > Anura > Hyperoliidae > Hyperolius > Hyperolius riggenbachi. The sequence continues at coordinate 370,902,883 of NC_090647.1, read as the reverse complement.
GGAGGCCACGGACAGGTAATGTACACTTGCACGGGTCACTGGGGGGAAATTTCACATTAGGAGAGGGACAGTGCAGGGGGTTTCGTCGATCATTGCAAAATTTCACACCGTTCTTGCCGCGCACTCGATCGAGCAAATCGGCCCTACATCTTGCAGCATGCGTGATCCACCATGTTCGCCTCGAAATTGGTCGCATTGTCGGGCATGCACTTGGCGGCACTGATTTTCTTCCAATTCGAATATAATCGAATCGGATGGTCGATTTGCAAAGTTGTTATACCCTTACTTTCTCCTGTCCACAGAGAGCGATGTCTTAATCCTGAGTGGGGACAGGCTTGTTCTCCCCACCTGCCTCTTCAGTGGTAGCCTTTGAGGTAACCCTGGTTTGTAAGTATAACACTTACGCTTCATATTGCATCCTTCCCTTGTCCAGTACATACTACACTATAGTGGGTTCTCTCTTTCCCCTTTTATATCTTTACAAGTTCGGATGGTCGATTGGCCGCCAAGTTGTCTGATGAATGGCCAACTTTGTTTTTAACTGATGCTGTTGAGTGCCCTTTGTCAGTATTGGAACATCTTAGAATCCTTGTACTGCATAATAGTACAGCTGCGTAAATAGTAAAACATTTCCAATCAAATTTGTACCTCTTTAACCTCCCTGGCGGGAACGCAGTTTCAGAGGCTGCGTCCGCCGGGAGGATTTTTTTTTATAACAAAATGTGTTTTATATCGATTAGCTAGCTAACTATGTCCCCCAAGCCCCGCCGCACCATTTAGCACTCCCCGATCGCCGCTGGCAATACGTACCCCTCCACTATCCCGCGAGAGCCGCAGCTTCCCATTGAGCTTCACTCGTCGCGATGACGACGATCGGAGATGACGTCATCCGCAGTCCTGATCACCGCCATAGCGAGGCCTGTAGCTGATTGGGAGGTGGCGCCATTGCGGGATCCCTGGGGGGTACGTATTACAGCGGCGATCGGGGGGGGAGCGGAGGCACTTGGGGAACTAAGTGCTAGCTAACAGATATAAAACACATTTTGCTACATAAAATCCTCCCGGGCCATGTGATCCCCTGCGGCGGCTAGCCCGAGCTTAGCTCGGGCTTACCGCCAGGGGGGTTAAATGGAACCTAAACTCAAAAAAAAAATTCCTCTTACCTGGGGCTTCTACCAGCCCCCTGCAGCTATCCTGTGCCCTCACAGCTCCTCCGGTCCCCCGCCACCAGCTAGTTTCGTTTTTGCCGACTCTAACTTGGCAGGCTGCCCCGCGTACCTTTGCATGCGTTCCTGCTGGTGCAGGAGGCTATAGCGGACGGCAACACTTATCTTTGTATGTACAAAGAAACTAGCCTTTTTCGAGTTTAGGTTCCCTTTAATGAAGTTTTGAAACGTGGTGTTCAACCAGCTTTCATAAAATCAAAAATGCCAATCCGAACTATCAGATTAATATCCGTTTTAATTCTTAAATCGTCATAATGTTCAAAATTACACTAATCTTGGCATATCCAAACTATTTGTGCTCATTAAATAAATGCACAACAGGTTTCATGTATTCAATCTGATGTTTCTGCTTGCCTCCACTCTAGAACTAGGAGATCGCTTTGCCTGCCAAGGGGCCAGAAAGCACAAAATACAATTTAAATAGCCACATCCTCCTACCTAGCCTCAGTGCTTACCTGTCCCCTGGACAGACAGGATACAATCTCCAGACTAGCTGGGAGGTCTGAGGGTAAGGCCAGCCCTGTCTCTGCCTGCCTGCGGGAGTCTTCAGATGGAGACTCTGCATGGCGATCCTCTAATGGTGTGGAGGTCCGGGTAGTCGATGGGCACGGAGGGCAGGCCTAAGCATGCAGCAGATGCACCTCTGCAGGCATGGTGGAAATTCGCCTCCAGCTACCCGATAGTAGCACTGAGCAAAGTACGGCGTTTCCACTTGAGGCTCCGGCAGAAGTATTGACTTGGTGGCTCCCGGAACTTCCGCCGGCGGGGGGTGGACCTCAAGCGTCGTGGGAATGCCGCACACGTCTATTTAAGACGCATGGTCACGTAGATGCAGCGGCATAGTGTGCTGGAGCAGCGTTCCCTCTGCCATCCGCAATGGAGGATACCTCTCAGGGCAGGGACAATATGGAGCATACTGACACCGACCAGGTAAGGTCTTGTTTTTGTCAGTACTTATGGGGCAAAAGCTTTTTTTGTGTTGTACTCTGTTTGGCATTGTTTCTGCTTGTGTGTTTCAGAACCTCACACCACAAGGGAATGTGGTGTATGCCAGAAAAAGCTAGCTCCCTCCTATCTCAAACCCCTGTGCAATGCCTGTTTACTACAAGTGGTAAAACTTAAGTGGTGACATGTTTAATGTTATCTAAGTTTTAGGATCATTTAGTAGAAAGGTTTTTAGCTGCAAAGGAAGCCCCCACTTTACCGTCCACTCCTCAGGTAGTCCCACCAGTCTTGGATTCAAACATACCTAGTATATTTGGGGCACAGAGGGTTGCTGATTCCTCCTAAGAGGAGTTAGAGCATGTAGGGGAATCTTCCGCTCAGGAAGGAGACACCCAGAGGCTCTGATAGAGGAAAATTTAAACTGCTACCTGATCAGTCTACTGAATTGTTAGAGTACATTTGCACGGCTTTGAATATTCCTATTGATAAGCCTAAACCTGCTTCTATTGAGGATGATATGTATTCAGAACAGCTGGTTCAGAAACTGGTGTTTTTTCCTGTGCACAAAACAATGATTGATTTAATTGTGGGTGAGTGGAAACGGCCTAATAAGAGGCTGTTTATTACAAAATCATTTAACCAGTTCACCCCCAAGGGTTTTTATCCTAACGGACCAGAGCAATGTTCAGTTGTCAGTGTTCCTCCCTTTTATTCCCTAATAACTTTACTACTTATCACAAGAAAATGATCTATACCTCGTTTTTTTCGCCACCAATTAGGCTTTCTGTGGATAGTACATTTTGCTAAGAATTTTTTTATTCTAAATGCGTTTTAATGAGAAAAACAGAAAAAAAAGAAGAAAAATCATTATTTCTCAGTTTTCAACCATTATAGTTTTAAAATTAAACATTCTCCTGTGGATAAAACAAACACGTTTTATTTGCCCAGTTGTCCCGATTATTAAACAGTTTAAATGATGTCCCTATCACAATGTATGGCGACAGTATATTATTTTGAAATATAAGTGTTATTTTTCTGTTGTTTTTTTTTATTCTGGCCATAATTACAAGCCCCTATGTAATAAATTAAAACTAATTTCCCCCCATAAAATATAAATTAACAAAGCTGAGTCCCTAAGGCAACTATTTATTTATTTTTTTTAGCTGATTTTTTTTTTTTTACAAGTGTTTTTTTTTTGGGGGGGGGGGGGGGGGGGGTTGGAAGTGTAATTTTATTAAGATCTGTATGTACTTGAAAATGAATGTATTTTGTAGGTGTAATATACTTTTTGGCCACAAGATGGCGCTAGTGAACACTCATAGGAAATGTTTACTTTTTTTTTTTCTTCTTTTCTTCACTTTATTTAATTGTTACATTTCCTGTTATTGTGAATGGACGTAGCCGCTGTTCGCGGTCACGTCCATTCACTCCAGGCACTGCGATTGGGTAGAGGACCATTCGGTCCTCTTCCCCAATCACCCAGCACGGAAGCCCGACGGAAACAGCGGCGGTAGCGGCGCACACACGGCGGTAGCAGCGGCGGGAACGCGGGACGCATTAAAACGTCATGTTGCTGTTAATAGCGGTAAGCATGACGTTTTAATACGTTAGGATGTCAGTAATTGGTTAAGAGGTGAAATCCTTTTAGGTTGCTTTCCCAGTGGGACGTTATAGGCGCACGTTAGAGCAGCCTGTAACGCAGCCCAACTTACAGTAATGAAAAATCAATGGGCTGTTTACAGTGCCCACGTTGCGTTACAGTGTAACGCTGCACGTTCAAAGAAAGTGCAGCATGCTTTGCGTTATAGCTGGTTTTAGCTGCGTTAGACTGTTTGCACATGCTCAATAAGGGAAGAGTCCGCTATTGTTCCTAGCCACATGGCTAATTAATATTCACTGCACTGTAGTGTTGTCCAGATCATGAACAATTCGGATCTTTGGATCTTTTTTGTGAGTCGAATCATCCGGATCATCACAGTGAAGGATTCAGTTCACAGTGGATCTCTGGTATAAACAGGAACTGCAGCTTCTGTGCACAAGCACAATCTTCCTGCTGCATTTCTCCCTTCCCCATTAGCACCCTCAATGTGCCCTCATTCTCCTGCCCCTCTCACTCTGCTGCACCCCTGCTTCCCTAGTAAAATCATCCGAATCATTGAAAAGATCTGGACTTCCCAGGATAGCACCAAGAGCCTCATAACACGGCTCAATCTGACATCCAACTTCAACACCACCATGGGTTGCGTTAGGGGCACGTTATGCGACCTTAACGTCCCCAAAAACGCAACGTCTTGGTGTGAAAGAGGCCTTAACGAGGAGGTAGCCAAGTGGTCGAAATGTCCTAAAATTGATGCTGCCATTTCATAATTATTTCAAAGATTCAGCTATCCCTTTTAAGGATACGGGATTGCTTAAAGGCTGAGAAGGATATGGATTTTTCCTTTTAAATTAATACCAGTTGACTGACTCTCCTGCTGATCCTGTGTCTCTAATACTTTTAGCCACAGCCCCTGAACAAGCATATGCAGATCAGGTGCTCTGACTGAAGTCAGACTGGATTAGCTGCATGTTTGTTTCAGGGGTGAGATCCAGATACTACTGCAGCAAATTGATCAGCAGGAGAGTCGGACAACTAATACTGTTCAAAAGGAAACCTCCATATCCCTCTCAGTTTAGGTTCCCTTTAAGGATATATCTGATAGGAAAATGTAAACTCTACTCAAAAAAGCCTGGGAGGCAATTTCTGCATAGTTATCTCCTAATTTAGCAGCCACCTGCACTGCTCGTTGTTTAATTTTATGGCTGCAGGAGAGATGCAGGCTCGTTTGAAAGATGGTGCTCCACTTGAAAACATTTCCCTGTCAGCTGCCACTATGAAGCTAGCAGCTAAGGTCCTTGCGGATGCTTCTAGTGAGGCTGTCAGAATTTCTGCCAGGAGTCTAGCCTTAATGAATTCTGTTTGCAGACTTTTATGGCTAAAAAATTGGAAAGGTGCTATGGCAACTAAAGTTAAACTGTGTGGCCTCCCATTTGAAGGAGACCTGTTGTTCGGTTCAGCCCTTGAGCAAGCTCTAGAAAGGGCAACTGTAAAGAAAAATACTTTTTCTCCTTTAAAGAAAAAACATGCCTCTAGAAAAAGATTTCGGGGCCATAGAAAAAATTATAGAGGTAAGGAACTGAATAAATAGCAAGTGAAAAAAGAACTCAAAGCCAAAGGCTTCCTCTTCAATCCACAATCCTCAAACACCTCCAAACAACCTAATACTGAACAATGACTATGTTCAGGTGGGGGGCAGGTTGAAAGCATTTTTCTAAGCCTGGCAAAACATTTCAAAAAGCAAATATATTTGCCAGACAACAAGGAAGGGTACAGAATTCAATTTTCAAGACAACCTCCCAAAAATTTCAGTGACAAGTTTTTTACAGTCCCCAGTGAAGCAGTGGAGAATCTTTTCCGGATGGGGGTTATGGAAGAGGTTCCAGTTCAGGAGAGGAAGGGGGTTTTACTCCACTCTTCCTGGTTCCAAAACTGAATGGCGATTTCCGCCTGATTATAAGTCTTCGGTTTTTTTACTGTTTTGTAAAATACAAAAAATTTTGCATGGAATCAATTTCTTCTACAATTCAGCTTCTGGAAAAGGATTACTTCAGGGCGTCCAAGAATCTTATGGATGCATATTATCATGTACTCATTCTGCCAGCTCACTAGAAATATCTGAGAGCAGCAGTTCGCATTCAATCCCAGATCCTTCATATGCAGTTCAAGGCACACCTATTTGGGATTTCAAGTGCTCCCAGGATCTTAAAGATCATGATAGAAGTTGCAGCTCATCTGAGAATGCAGAAGATCATTCTAGTACCATATGTAGATGGTCTGCTGGTAGTTGCAAAATTCAAGTATACGCTCCAAGAGCATATTCAGATGGTTCTGACAGTTCTGAAGGACCTGGGATGGATCTTGAATCTAAAGAAATCTGACCTTACATGAGATCAGAGAAAACATTTCCGGGGGTAACTCTGGACACTGTGTGGATCAGGTGATCACTTGTACTCAGGAACTTCTGAGAGCAAAGTTTGTCACAGTAAGACAAGCTATGTCTCTCCTAGGCAAGTACTCCGCATGTATCCCTGCTGTAGCCTAGGCACAGGCAAACTACAGAATGTTCCAACAGACAATACTGTGTCAGTGGTCAGGCAGACAGGAGTATCTAGAGCAAAAGATCGACTTGTCAAATCCAGTGATTCATTCTCTGAACTGGTGGACTTCCAGGCAAAAGGTGTAAGTTGGATCTTGCAAAATCCAGTGATTATTACGACAGGTGAGTACCTCTGGGGATGGGGAGCTCATCTGGGTCGAGAATACATCCAAGGCAGGTGGTCTCCAATAGAAAAGACCTTCTCATCCAATCACAAAGAGTTGTTGGCAATCTGGAAGTCTCTACAGAGATGGGAAAATCTGCTCCTTAACAAAAACATGATTGTCCACTCAATCAGACGTCAGTAACTCACATAAACAAGCAAGGAGGGACTCACAGTCCTCCGCTAATCTCTCTATCTCTGCAGATCTTCCGCTGGGCAGAGAACAAGGTTCTTTCCTTAAAGCCGGTACACCTCAGAGGAAAGGACAATGTTCTAGCAGATTGGTTAAGCCGCCAGGAGCTAAATCAGAGCAACTGGTGTCTGAACAAAGAGGTATTTCTGATGATTTGCAGCAAGTGGGGTCTTCCATCCGTAGACCTGTTTGCTGCCTGGAACGATGCACTTCTTCCCAGATTCTGCTCCCTTAATCCCAGAGGCTCTCCAATATGTCTAGATGCATTTCTGCTTCACTGGGGTCTGGAGAGAGCATTTGTACACCCACCATTGAAGTTAATTGGCAAGGTACTTCAGAAAACAATCAAGGATCAGGCCACGATAATTCTTATCGCTCCAGACTGGCCAAGCAGGCATTGGTATCCTCTAGTACTCTCCCTAGCAGTAGAGGAACCTATGGTCCTGCCAATCAGGGAAGATCGGCTGTATCCGGGACAAATATGCCATCCCTCAGTGGCTAGTCTGAACCTGAAGGCATGGCTTTTGAGCGTCGCCTATTATTGAATAAAGACCTATTTGACAAAGTAGGCACTACCCTGCTTTATGCAAGGAAACCTGTCACTTCCACCATCTATCTCAGGATTTGGAAAGTGTTTTGTGAATTTAACAAAGACACTCCAGAAAATCTTAAAGTAAAATTTTCAATCCCAAATACTCTAGAGTCCCTGCAAAAATGGCTAGATATAGGTCTAAAATTGAACACCCTTAAGGTGCAGTTAGCAGCCCTGGGTGCATACTTTGATTTTCCGTTTACCTCAAATTCTTTGATTAAAAAGTTTATTAAGGCAGTGAAAAGGAAAACCGTGGTGAAGAAACAGACTGTTCCGCCTTGGGACTTGAACTTAGTCCTAAATTTTCTTACCACGTTCCCCTTTGAGCCTTTGCATCAAATCTCCATTAGAGACTTAACGCTGAAAACGTTTGCTTGTAGCAGTGAATACAGCCAGGCCTATAGGGGAAATAGAAGCCTTAATCATAAAGCCACCATTCATGACTATCCAACCGGATAGAATCACTTTTAAGTTACCTCCAAATTTTTCTTCAAAAGTTGTCACAGATTTCCACAGAGAACAGGAAATCTTTATCCCTTCCTTTTGTCCGAATCCTTCAAACCGAAAGGAAGAGAAGTTTAGTTCCCTGGATGTCAGGAAAATTATTTAGTTTTATTTAGATAAAACTGCTGAGTGGAGAAAGGATAATTTATTTGTTCAGTTTCAGGGTGCTTGTAAAGGTTTAAGAGCATCCAATCGTACTTTAAAGGTAATGTAACCCGGGTTTTTTTTTTGGTTTTTTTTAAAGGCAGATACTCATCTAAGGAGAGGGAAGGCTCGGTCCTAATGAGCCATCCCTCTCCTCTCCCGGTGGCCCCGGTGCTGCGCTGGCTCCTCCGTTCTCGTCCCCCGCCGAGGGGACATCGGAAGTCTTTGGGAGCCGAGTCCTCCCGAAGACAGGCGGCACGAACGCGGCATAGAGGGCGCGTGCGCAGTGTAGAGCGGCCTGTCTTTGGCAGCACTCGGGCTCCCGAAGCATTTTCGAAGCCTCCCTTCGGCCGGGAGACAGCTGTATTTGACCGAAACGGTTGGATACCGCTACGGGGAAGCCAGGTCAGCAGCGGGCACCGGAAGAGGAGAGGGAGTGTTCTATGGGACCCAGAGCCTCCCTCTCCTTAAGTGAGTATCTGACTTTAAAAAAAAAAAAAAAACGGTTCCCATTAGCTTTAAGTAACGGAAGGTCAGCCAGCCCCTGTTAATGTCAAAGCACACTCTACTAGGGCTATCTCCTCTTCCTGGTCAGAAAGGAATTCTGCCTCAATACTCCAAATTTGTAAGGCTGCCACATGGTCCTCTTATGACACCTTCATAAAGCACTACCGTTTGGATTTACCGAGTCATCAAGACTTGGGGTTTGGTTGCAAAGTGTTATCTGCGGTTGTCCCGCCCTGAGAGAGAGAATAGTCGAACTCTCCTACTTCTATCCTGAGTAGAGGCAAGCAGAAGTAAAAAGAAAAAAGACTGGGTCTCCACCTGGATAAATGCAGTTATAGCACTATTTTCTTGCACCATAGTGACAAAACACAACGTTTCGGCCAGCAGGCCTTTATCAAGTGTTACAAAACAGATTCAGTACTCACAAATATATTACACACCATGAATAAAAAACACCGGGCACCTACTTAAAGGGGCAGTACATTAGATCCAAAAAAAGTTTCTAAAAAGCATTTTAAATTGAATTCATCGTTCAGTCCTTTAGGTGCTAAAGTATTTAGCATATTGATCTATCTATGCTCACGTCTAAGCAAGGTTGTCTGTCCGTCCATTCCTTCCGCAATAATGACTTTTTCAAGTACGCACCAACGTAGTTCACCAACCGTGTGAGCACAATCGTAAAAGTGTTTCCCTATGGGAGATTTAAATTTCCTATTAGGATCATCATGGTATTTTCTATATAAACTGATATTACTGCGGTGCTCGTTAATCCTCACTCTGACCTCTCGGGAAGTTTGGCCCACATAGCCCATCCCACAGGGGCATTTAAAAAAAATAGACTACATTAGATGTGACACAAGAAAAAGGTCCATTAATATTAATTTTAAAGCACCTATTACGTATTACATCTAATGATGCTGCTTATGCTAAACAAGCAAAAAAACTTGTTGAAAATTTTACAGCACGTGGATATGCTAGAAAGGAAGTTGAGGATACAGCACAATTGGTTGCGCAACTGGATAGGAAAGATCTAAGAAAGAAGGCGACTAGAGTACAGGATTTTAGGGAAGTACAGTTTATTTCTACGTATGATAATCATGCAAACCTAGTGAAAAAAACAAATTTGGAAAACTGGTCATTGATCGAAGCAGATCCTTTGCTGTCTAAGGTGTTTTTCTCCCCTCCATCTTTTGTTTATCGGAAAGGAAAAAGTTTACGAGACAAACTAGTGAGAGCTGATATTAAAAAACATATTGTCCAACAGCAGGGGAGTAGCTAGAAATGACTGGGCCCCATAGCAAAAATGTTTTATGGGCCCCCCTCACGACCTTCCAACCCCACGGACCTCGGACCTCCCACCCAAACATTCCTCCAGGACCCTCCACCACAACATTCCCACACCCAGTATAGGTAGCCAGGTCTATCGGTGTCTTCAGAATAGGTGACCAGGTGTATAGATGTCCCCAGAACAGGTAGCCAGGGGGAGAGATGTCCCCAGAACAGGTAGCCAGGGGTATATGTGCCCAGTATATGTAGGCAGGGGTACAGGGCCGGTTCTAGACTGGCACATATTAGGGGGCAGTCAAAAATGGGTAGGGGGCAACATGTTCGAGGAAATTTTAAAAATGGGTGTGGCCATGATGTCATGTGGCTGGGGCTAAATAATGTAGTTATACTAGTTAATGTACTTACATAAAAAAAAAAATGAAGTAAATGCACATAATGACAGACAGCATTTCCCCAGTAAATGCATGTAATGAGAGACAGCATTTCCCCACTAAATGCACATACGACAGCTTTTCACCAGTAAATGCACATCATAAGAGACAGCTTTTCACCAGTAAATGCACATAAGAGACAGCTTTTCACCAGTAAATGCACATAATTAGAGACAGCTTTTCACCAGTAAATGCACATAAGAGCCAGCTTTTCACCAGTAAATGCACATAAGACAGCTTTTCACCAGTAAATGCACATAATAAAAGACAGCTTTTCACTAGTAAATGCACATAATTAGAGACAGCTTTTCTCCAGTAAATGCACAGAAGAGCCAGCTTTTCACCAGTAAATGCACATAAGACAGCTTTTCACCAGTAAATGCACATAATTAGAGACAGGTTTTCCCCAGTAAATGCACATAAGAGACAACTTTTCACCAGTAAATGCACATAATAACAAACAGCCAGTGTCCCCAGTATATGTAGTCAGGGGTATATATGTCCCCAGTATATGTAGGCAGGGTTATATGTGCCCAGTATATGTGGCCAGGGATATACAGGATCTTCTCCAAAAATTAGCATATTGTGATAAAGTTCATCATTTTCTGTAATGTACTGATAAACTTTAGACTTTCATATATTTTAGATTCATTACACACAACTGAAGTAGTTCAAAGCCTTTTATTGTTATAATAGTGATGATTTTGGCATACAGCTCATGAAAACCCCAAATTCCTATCTCAAAAAATTAGCATATCACGAAAAGGGTCTCTAAACGAGCTACTAACCTAATCATCTGAATCAACTAATTAACTCTAAACACCTGCAAAAGATTCCTGAGGCTTTTAAAACTCCCAGGCAGATTCATTACTCAAAACCACAATCATGGGTAAGACTGCCTACCTGACTGCTGTCCAGAAGGCCATCATTGACACCCTCAAGCAAGAGGGTAAGACACAGAAAGAAATTTCTGAATGAATAGCCTGTTCCCAGAGTGCTGTATCAAGGCACCTCAGTGGGAAGTCTGTGGGAAGGAAAAAGTGTGGCAGAAAATGCTCCACAACGAGAAGAGGTGACTGGACCCTGAGGAAGATTGTGGAGAAGGACCGATTCCAGACCTTGGGGGACCTGCGGAAGCAGTGGACTGAGTCTGGAGTAGAAACATCCTGAGCCACCGTGTACAGGTGTGTGCAGGAAATGGGCTACAGGTGCCGCATTCCCCAGGTCAAGCCACTTTTGAACCAGAAACAGCGTCAGAAGCGCCTAACCTGGGCTACAGAGAAGCAGCACTGGACTGTTGCTCAGTGGTCCAAAGTACTTTTTTCGGATGAAAGCAAGATTTGCACGTCATTCGGAAATCAAGGTGCCAGAGTCTGGAGGAAGACTGGGGAGAGGAAAATGCCGAAATGCCTGAAGTCCAGTGTCAAGTACAGGTCAGGCACTTCTGCCGCTGTTTCTGGTTCAAAAGTGGCTTTACCTGGGGAATGCGGCACCTGTAGCCCATTTCCTGTACATGCCTGTACACGGTGGCTCTGGATGTTTCTACTCCAGACTCAGTCCACTGCTTCCACAGGTCCCCCAAGGTATGGAATCGGTCCATCTCTACAATCTTCCTCAGGGTCCGGTCACCTCTTCTCATTGTGCAGCGTTTTCTGCCACACTTTTTCCTTCCCACAGACTTCCCACTGAGGTGCCTTGATACAGCACTCTGGGAACAGCCTATTTGTTCAGAAATGTATTTCTGTGTGTTACCCTCTTGCTTGAGGGTGTCAATGATGGCCTTCTGGACAGCAGTCAGGTCGGCAGTCTTACCCATGATTGCGGTTTTGAGTAATGAACCAGGCTGGGAGTTTTAAAAGCCTCAGGAATATTTTGCAGGGGTTTAGAGTTAATTAGTTGATTCAGATGATTAGGTTAATAGCTCGTTTAGAGAACCATTTCGTGATATGCTAATTTTTTGAGATAGGAATTTTGGGTTTTCATGAGCTATATGCCAAAATCATCAATATTATAACAATAATAGGCTTTGAACTACTTCAGTTGTGTGTAATGAATCTAAAATATATGAAAGTCTAAAGTTTATCAGTACATTACAGAAAATAATGAACTTTATCACAATATTCTAATTTTTTGAGAAGATCCTGTATGTGCCCAGTATATGTAGCCAGCGGTATATATGTCCCCAGTATATGTAGCCAGAGGTATATATGTCCCCAGTATATGTAGCCAGAGGTATATGTCCCCAGTATATATAGGCAGGGGTATATGTGCCCAGTATATGTAGCCAGATGTATATATGCCCAGTATATGTAGCCAGATGTATATATGTCCCCAGTATATATAGGCAGGGGTATATGTGCCCAGTATATGTAGCCAGATGTATATATGCCCAGTATATGTAGCCAGGGGTATATGTGCCAAGTATATGTAGCCCGAGGTATGTATGTCCCCAGTATATGTAAACAGAGGTATATGTCCCTAGTATATGTAGGCAGGGGTATATGTGCCCAGTATATGTAGCCAGAGGTATATGTATATATGTCCCCAGTATATGTAGCCAGAGGTATATATGTCCCCAGTATATGTAGCCAGAGGTATATATGTCCCCAGTATATGTAGCCAGAGGTATATATGTCCCCAGTATATGTAGGCAGGGGTATATGTGCCCAGTATATGTAGCCAGAGGTATATATGCCCAGTATATGTAGCCAGGGGTATATGTGCCCAGTATATGTAGTAAGGGGTATATGTACCCAGTATATGTAGGCAGGGGTATATGTCCCCAGTATATGTAGCCAGAGGTATATATGTCCCCAGTATATGTAGGCAGGGGTATATATGCCCAGTATATGTAGCCAGAGGTATATGTGTCCCCAGTATATGTAGCCAGAGGTATATATGTCCCCAGTATATGTAGCCACAGGTATATATCCCCAGTATATGTAGGCAGGGGTATATGTGCCCAGTATATGTAGCCAGAGATATGTCCCCAGTATATGTAGGCAGGAGTATATGTGCCCAGTATATGTAGCCAGGGGGTATGTGTCCCCAGGGCCGGATTCACAGTTTAGGAGCCTATAGGCACAGAAGTTCTGGTGCCCTAAGCCCCGCCCATCAACACCAGCCACACACCCCAACTCACGCCCCCTTTTCTTACGCAAGCTAATGTAAATATTACCAAAGGCAATTAGAGAATACCAACAATAGGCAGATATTGCCAATGACATGCAGAATTTACCAAATGTAGGCTATTACCAACAACAAGCAGATGTAGATTTAGGTGATGGGTGGATTCTATGGATAGGAAGGTGGTGGTAGGCAATATGGATGGTCTGTGAGTTGATGCAAATTTGATTACAATTAGCCTGCATGTTAAAAGTAAGCCAAATCAATATCAGCTGCAGGGGTCAAATTTAAATTGGTGTGGCCTCTTTCAAACAGGAGGCTGAGCTGTGCGGCACCAGCACAGAGCACTAGCAATTCTAAGGGCCAGCAGGTACTGATCAGTCTAATATATTGGCAGGCTGGCAGTGTTTGGTTGATTCTTGTGGCGGGCTGGTATTATTCTGTTAATCCTAGTGCCAGACTGGTAGTGATTGGTTAAACCTAGTGCTAGGCTGGTAGTGGTTGGTTAAACCTAGTGCTAGGCTGGTAGTGGTTGGTTGATTGTAGTGACTGGCAGACAGTAATTGGTCGGTTCTAGTGGCAGACAGACAGTACATTGATGCATTGTTAGATCGATTCAAAGAGAAAAGGGTTGCCGGCACTACAAAGTCTGAAACCGTATCACTGGGAATAAGGAAGGAGAGATGTTCTAAAGGCCACCTTGTTATTGTAATAGATACTGCGTGCTCATGACAGATGAATGGAATACACACATTGGATCAGCATCAATAGGAAAAACAGTGGTAGCCTCTACCGTTTTTGCCCTGCACCCACCACCGCCACCTTTTGACATGGTAGGACATCCTCCTCTTGCAACTGTTTGAATGCACAAGATGTTTGCACTTGACGAATTTTGCACTTGACGAATTTTTCATTGATGATGATGTTTTGTACCTACCTTTTAAATGTCACAATTTTTGATAAAACCATGGTGATTTACTTCAACCTGAAACACCATTAAAACAGCAATCACTGCAGTGCCTGACTCAACTGTTTTTCCTATTGATGCTGATACATTGATGCATTGTTCCCCTCCTCACAGCTAGTGGGAAGCAGCTGTGTCATGCCTCCCCACATAGAAACCACACACTGTTCGGGTATACCAAAGTGATGTCGCACTAAGGACTGAGCTTGAGGCCCCGTTTACACTTAATCAGTTGGTACACATTTTTTTTTCTTCTCCATAGCAGTGCATTATGAAAAATCTTTCAGTTAAAATGTGAAGAGTGTGAACTGAGCCATAGGAAAACATGGGCATTACTTTGAAAATCAGTTGTCCTTTCAGTTTTAACTGAGAGCAACTGATTAAGTGTAAATGAAGCCTAATCCTTACAGGTGACACTTATAATAATAGGAGACTCATCAGTCCTCAAAGCATACCTTAATCCTAAACATATGAAAGATAGATAGAGAGAGAGAGAGAGAGTGTGTGTTGAGCATATGCTTACAGCATCTCCCAATGTCTGCATCTGTTTGCCCGGTATCCTCCCCGCTCAAAGGGTCCTGGTCGGCACCCTGTGACCCTCACATACTATGCTGTGCATGTGCAGTTTGTCCGCGTAAAACACTTGGGGTTCCACTTACCAGCAAGCGCGGTCACAAGGCGCTCAAGCGCACATACTGTGCATGCACAGCGTAGTATGTCTGGGTCAGAAGGTGCCGACCAGGACCCTTAGAATGGGGAAGAAAACAAGCAAACAGAGGCAGACACCGGGCCACGGGAGGTGCAATAAGCATATGTACAACTCCCCTCACACACACAGAGCATCAATTTGAGGATATGTTTAGGACCAAGGTATCCCTTAAAAGAAATATCACGCATTTGTGAAAATGTGATCTACTTACCTGTTGCTTCCTCCAGCCCTTGAAAGATTGTGTCCCTCACCGTAGCTCCGCTCCGAGCTGGTCTTCCAGGGTCACCTCGGTTGCAGATGCTGACCCAGCGAGGTCGGTATCTTCTGCACCTGCACAGAATGCTCCCGGCTACGTGAGCGTGATCACGCAGGCTCAGAAGATACCGACCTCGTCGGGGCAGCATCTGCAACCGAGGTGACCCTGGGAGACCAGCTTGGAGCGGAGCTACGGTGAGGGACACAATCTTCCAAGGATGGAGGAAGCAACAGGTAATTAGATCACATTTTCTTTAAAATACCTGATATTTCCTTTAACCCTCGCTGACCACTGATATCCCCACTTCTCTAGCTGAGAGACTACATTAATCCCGCCTTCTAAACCGTGTCCCCTGCTGAGGCAATCCTATGCATCCCTTTACTCTTTTAACCACTTGCCGACCGCGCACTCATACCGCGCGTTGGCAAAGTGGCAGCTGCAGGACCAGCGACGCAGTTCTGCGTCGCCGGCTGCAGGCTAATTAATCAGGAAGCCGCTCGCGCGAGCGGCTGCTTCCTGTTAATTCACGGCGGGGGGCTCTGTGAATAGCCTGCGGGCCGCCGATCGCGGCTCGCAGGCTAAATGTTAACACAAGCGGAAATAATCTGCTATGTTTACATTTTTACAACGCTGCTAACAGTAGCAGCGTTGTACCAGATCAGCGATCCCCAGCCAATCAGCGGCCGGGGATCGCTGTCACATGACAGGCAGGAGCCTGTTAGAGGCTGCACAGGACAGATCCGTTCCTGTGCAGCCTCGGATCTCCAGGGAAGGGAGGGAGGAGAGGGAGGGGGGGGGAATTTCGCCGCGGAGGGGGGCTTTGAGGTGCCCCTCCCCGCAACACCCAGGCAGGCAGGAGCGATCAGACCCCCCCAGCACATCATTCCCCGAGTGGGGAAAAAAGGGGGGCGATCTGGTCGCTCTGCCTGGTGTTTGATCTGTGCTGGGTGCTGCACAGCCCACCCAGCACAAATCAGCTAAAACAGCGCTGGTCCTTAAGGGTGGGTCCTCAAGTGGTTAAGTGCCCCCCCCCCATCTGACACCTACAACCTGGCTTTCAGCAGCGTTTCCATAGGGGGACACCTCAGCACTGACCAGCTGTCACCTGACCTGATTACAGCAGCAATGACATCTGATCAGGTCAGGTGACAATTGGACTTAGCTGAGGTGTCACCCTTTGTAAACACTGGGAAGCATCACAGGATTGTCTCAGCAGGGGATACTGTTCAGAAGGGGGGGGGGAGGGGGGGGCATTATAGTTTCAGCTAGAAAAAGCAGGGGGGAGGATCAATTAGGGTCCTTAGCCTCTCTCTGTCTCCCTGCATGACCAGTCACAACTTTGTCCCTGTACCTGGCTGCAGATCTCGCTGGCTGCAATGCAGGTCTGTGTAGCTGCACGCTGTGATTGGAATAGCATGATAGCAGTGGCATCTTCAAATGTTCCGCCGGGCACAGGCTAAACCAATAGACATGGGGAGGGGGAATGGGGGGCAGAGCTGTGGCCTGCAGCAATCATCATCAAGCCATTTGTTTACAGCATTCCGTGCTGCTCTCCCCACCACTCGCTGTCACTTTACTAACAGGACCTTTGCCTGCACCATGTGAGAAGGAGGGGTACAGAGCTTTCCGTGCTTAGCCTAGCTCTGCTTTCTCTTCCTCCCTCCCCCTACACACTTTGAAGTAACCAAAATGTCTCCCCTAATAGCTCCGGGGGGGGGGGCTACAGAGTGGAAATATAAACAAAGCCAGCCGGGACAGTGCACAGAGCCGCTCTCATCTACCTGACACCCCCGCCTGTAGCCTGCTCGCAGCCGAAAGGCAGTGCTGCGTCCTGACTCCCTGTGTGTAGCACTGTACACAGTGATAGGCGGGGAGTCCGACACTCGCTGTGCGGCTGACATCTGATGCGGGCAGCCAGGGAGGGGGGGCCCGGACGGCAGCCGCATCATAATTAAGAAAAAAAAAGTCCCCCGACTCACACGGGCCCCCTGTGGCGTAGGGGCCCCATAGCAAAGCTATGGTGGCTATACCGAATGCTACGCCACTGTCCAACAGAATACGTTCCTGCCAAAAAAGATGTGAACATTTGCTTGTTTTAATTGCCAAAATTGTTCCAGCATTATAAAAGGCGACCACGTTAGACATCCTACTAGGGGCTATAAAATTAATATTAATGGACATTAGTCTTGTGTCACATCTAATGTAGTCTATTTTTTTAAAATGCCCCTGTGGGATGGACTATGTGGGCCAAACTTCCTGAGGGGTCAGAGTGAGGATTAACGAGCACCGGAGTAATATTGGTTTGTATAGAAAATGCCATGATGATCCTAATGGGAAATTTGATTCTTCCATAGGGAAACACTTTTATGATTGTGATCACACAGTTGGTGAACTACGTTGGTCATTATTGCGGAAGGAATGGACGGACAGACATCCTTGCTTAGACGTGAGCATAAATGGATCAATAAGCTAAGTACTTTATCACCAAAGGCCCCGTTCACATTACAAACGCGGACGGGCACGCACGCGGAACGCAACGCGTACGAACGCACGCCATCCGCGTTTGTATGCGTTGCGTGGCTGATCCCTTCACTGAAAAGTGAATGGGACAGCCATGCGTTTTGGCAAAAAATGCGTGCAGCATGCATTCCCGGACCGCACAGGTCCGGAACGCATGCAGTGTGAACATCAGACATTGCACTCTATGCAATGTCTGATGTCGTGCGTGTCGGCCACCTGCATGCGTTTCCAAAACGCGGCTGGAAACGCGTGCAGTGTGAACAGGGCCTAATGGACTGAACGATGAATTCAAATTAAAATGCTTTTTATGAACATTTCTTGGATCTAATGTACTGCCCCTTTAAATTTGGCCATTTGTTCTTTAAGTATGTGCCTGCGTGTTTTGGGCGTGTTTTTATTTATTCATGGTGTGTAATATATTTGTGAGCATTTGTCATTTTGTAGCACCACGCAGAAAAACAATTACCGGTAAGTGTAATTATTGGCTTCTGTGGGTGCCTACACTATCTACCTATTAACTATCGCAAAAATTGTAAAATTTAAAATCCATAAACATTTAAAAATGTACATTTCTCCCAGAGTAACATGCATTATAACTTACTTTTTTCCTGTGTCACATGTGCCTGTGCACATATGCAATTCAATTTTTCTCCTAAGTTTTCTCCTAGGTGATATTTTCACACCTCGTCATAAAATGCTTTTCAGACCACCGCCAAGCAAGAAAATACTCAAAATAATGTTGATAGTACTTTTAACTAGCGTTTTGGGTATTTGTTAGTGTAAAGGGTAAGTGTAAAATGCTTAAAAGTTATTTAAAAGAGAATATGAAAATTATCTACTAGGAAATAAAGCAAGAAAAAAAGTTGCATATGGGCCCCAGTCTCTTACAATTTCCTTATGGGAGATTCTCATTTATTTCTTTGTTTGCAAAAGCACTCAGGGCTTGTTCACACCTAGGGAGATTTCGCCACAATTGGTTTTGTCAGTAAAACTCACTTTTTGTGATGGCATAACACAAAAATAGAGGGGATCTGTTTATTCCCATTGTCTCTTACCCCTGTAGTAGGGGAGCCAGATTCCTAGCCAATAACCTAGTATTGCATAAGCTGGTAATAGGTAGTAATAAGAAGGGTCTCGTTAGTATAAATTAATTTTCCCTTCTTAAAACTAAGTATTTGTTAATAATTCAGCTTTAAAGGGAACCTGCGGTGAGAACCATATGGAGGCTGACCTATTATTTATTTTTAAAAGGAAATAAACTATGAAGGAAATACATTCTGAAGTTTGTAGATGACACAACAGTAGTTGGTCTCATACAAAACGGGGACGAGTCTGCATACAGGCATGTAGTGGGACAGCTTTCTTCCTGGTGCAGCAGCAACAACTTGGAACTACATACTCTTAAACAATCATGGAGATGATAATAGACTTTAGGAGATCTCCCTCCAGCACCTCACCTTAACCATAAATGGATCCACAATAACCCAGTTAGAGTCATTCAAGTTTCTTGGGTCCACAATCTCAAACAACCTAAAATGGGACAACCATACTGCCACTATCGTCAAGAAAATGCAACAGAGGATGTATCTTCTATGGCAGTTAAAAAGCTTTGGCCTACGTAAAAATGTAATGGTGCAGTTCTACACTGCAATCATCAAATCCACCATGACATCATCTGACTGTATGGTTTGGCTCCTACTCAACATTCGAAAAGGGGAGGCTGCAGTGCATCATCCGAACAGCGGAAAGGATAATTGGCTGTAGCTTACCGTCCCTGCAGGAAATTGCCTCTGACCCCTCTCACCCTGCTCACTCCATCTTCCATCGCATGCCTTCAGGAGTAAGATTTCCGATCAATCGCAACTAAAACCTCTAGACACAGAAACAGCTTTTTTCCTCAGGCGATAGCCATGCTTAATGCAGAACCACGCTAATGCTGCTAGGACTTGAAAGTAATCAGCACAAAACTGAAAAGAAACAATTCTCACCTTACTTCCTGCCACTATACTTGCATACTGTTCTTGACTTGTAATATATATACTGTCTGTCCTTGTATTGTTTTTTTTGTTTGTTAAGCAACTGCCAAGACAAATTCCTTGTAAAAGCAAACTTGGCGAAATAATTTGATTCTGATTCTAAACATGGCAGCCTCCATATACTTCTCACTTCATGTTTCCAGTAAGTGAGCAACTGTGGTTTCCCATGATGCCTGATTCCCAGATATGACAATCATCTCTGAAAGTGAGGCACACATCCGAACCGTTGGTGTATAGTGAACCTCTAGCTAATAAATTTTACAGAGCCACATCAACTCAACATGCATACAGCTAAAAGATTTCAGAGGGCCTGAGTCCACTAATGCAGTTGTGTCCACTTTTCAGCATTTGTAACATTGATGTGTAACTGAACAACGGACACAACTACGTCTGTGGGCCCAGGTCCTTACTAAAAAGTAATGCAAAATGTAATTTTGCCACCTTCAAATTACATTTAGCATTGCTTTTTAATAGAGGGCTTGTTGGTCTTTTAGTCCTTTGAACTTTAACCCCCCTGGCGGTATTCCCGAGCTGAGCTCGGTCTAGGTAGCAGGAGCTGGAAGCGGTAAGCCCAAGTTAAGTTCAGGCTGGCCAAAACTGCCGCTCCTGCCTGTTACCTGTATCCCACGCGTGATCAGTGCTGGCTAGCAGGACTCCAGACTTCTCAGCCCGGCCACTGGGATCCCCTTCAGCTTTGCTTTTCTTACGCGATCCCGGTGGCTTATCAGCAGCGACGCGTATGGCGTGGGGGCAGCACCAATTTTTTAAAGTGGATCTGAATTTTTGCACAGGGCAGGGGGAGAACATAGAGAAAATGTGCCTTGTATGTACTGTATATAGAGAATTTAGCCTGTCTGATACCCCATCTGGACCCCTTTCTGCACAGGGCAGAAGGTGAACATAGAGAAATGCGCCCTCTATTTAGCCTGTCTGATCCCCTCAATCTGCTGCACTGCACACAAGGTAAACCGAGAGAAATGCAGCATGTATACATGTAGAGAGTTTAGCCTATCTAATTTCTCATTTGTCTCTAATCACAAGTTGTAATTTGATCTCTCCCCTGTGTCACCTGACTGCTATGGCAGATAAGCTCATTTGAAAGCACAGGATGTTAACATTATAGTCATTTGGGTTCCCAACTGTTTCTGCATTACTGTTACCGATTTTTGCCTGGATTTTGACTACTCTCTGCCTGTCGCCTGTACCGACCTCTGCCTGGATTTTGACTACTCTCTGCCTGCCGCCTGTACTGACCTCTGCCTGGATTTTGACTACTCTCTGCCTGCCGCCTGTACCGACCTCTGCCTGGATTTTGACTACTCTCTGCCTGCCGCCTGTACCGACCTCTGCCTGGATTTTGACTACTCTCTGCCTGCCGCCTGTACCGACCTCTGCCTGGATTTTGACTACTCTCTGCCTGCCGCCTGTACCGACCTCTGCCTGGATTTTGACTACTCTCTGCCTGCCGCCTGTACCGACCTCTGCCTGGATTTTGACTACTCTCTGCCTGCCGCCTGTACCGACCTCTGCCTGGATTTTGACTACTCTCTGCCTGCCGCCTGTACCGACCTCTGCCTGGATTTTGACTACTCTCTGCCTGCCGCCTGTACCGACCTCTGCCTGGATTTTGACTACTCTCTGCCTGCCGCCTGTACCGACCTCTGCCTGGATTTTGACTACTCTCTGCCTGCCGCCTGTACCGACCTCTGCCTGGATTTTGACTACTCTCTGCCTGCCGCCTATGACTGATAGCAAAGGGAATAAAGTCCAAAAGGAATCACACTTCTACTGACCCGATTGTGATGTCGCCCTCTGTGCCATTTTCTGTTTCAAAATATACCACATGTGGGAGGTGTATTAGGTATATATGTACATACTGTATAGTCTGGTGCCTTATTTGTATAGTTTCATTATTTTTTAAGCTTGTTCATAAATGTAATTATTTCAACAATTTTGTTTTCCAGTCTTTTATTTATATGCAAGATGTCTACCAGGCCTTTATTTTGATATTTTAGTGAGTTAAAACTTAATTGGAGGGCTAAAATTCTTTAAAAAAATGTACCGCTTTTAGACCTATAAATCCAGACAGAAATGCACCGCCAGGGAGGATAAAGCATTCTTTCCTATTTACACAAGTTCTCCTTTCAGGTGCAGCCCTTGCCAATTGAAGTTCCCATGCCATGCCTATGTAGCTTTCCAAAGGACTGTTCCAGGCAACCTTGTATCCAGTGGCTAGTCTAGCGACACATTAATCCAGTTGCATCTCATTGATCATCCGTAATCCAGTTTGATTTATGGGACAAAAATGATGGTTTTTTGTTTGGGGGTCCAAAAAATGGATGGAGGGGGTAGCAGGAAGGACAGGGGTGGTTGTTCCCCCCCCCCTCCCCTCACCTGGGTCCCTGTCCTCGCTCCTCCTCCAGCTAGTTTCGATAATTTAAAATGAATCTAATCTATTAATGTAGCAAGCGGCAAGCAAGCTCCCCGCCGACCGCTATCACCCCTGTCCTGGCTGCTACCCTCCAGCATGGCGGCCCCCTCTCTCCCCACAGGCTGGGACAGAGAAAAGGATCCGTGTAGAGGGGGGACCGTTTTCCTATTGCCTGCCACTGTACCTACATGTATCGGGATCCATATGTGTTGCGGGAAAATGCAGCAAATCTGGACCTTCTGTTCAGGTTTTGAAAACTGGTCCCCGCAAACTCATACAGATCCGTTTTTTGTTTGGGTGAAGACGGCTGCTATTTTTAACTGCTATCCGTGGCTCCGGTTTTCATCAGGTTTTAAACACGGAGCCATGGATACGTTTCCGGACCTAGTGTGAACTAGCCCTAAGAATGACTTCATTTCCTAGAAAGTAAAGCATCTTCGGTTCCTGGCATTCCAGGCATCGGGCCCGTGAATCGTGCATTCATGCAAATGGATCTTGTAGCTTTGACATCACCTTGTAAATGATACAAGCTGCACTGGCTGTTGGCTTGGCCTTACAGAAAGTTAATTTTAGTTACTTACAACGTAATGTTTATAGGAGCCTTACATGATTTTACTGCAGAGCAATCTAAGCCACTGATCTTTTCACGAGTTTTTAAAGCCCTAGTTTTTACTCCTATTTTAATGCATATGACAGGAAATTTGAATTAATTAGCTTTGAGCAATGTTAATGCATTATATGCATGTACTTTTTTTTATTAAATATATTGAAATTTCTTCCCTGGCAGTACATAGTAGCATTGTTATTGCCAGGGGAGGGGATTTCTCTCCTCGTTCAGCCAGCACACCACTCTTTCCACTGCAGCTCTACAGTTCCTCCTCTCTTCTTGTGTATATATTATTATTACTAGCAGCAGTGGCGTAGCAATAGGGTTGCGGAGGTTGCAACCGCATCGGGGCCCTTGGGCTAGGGGGGACCCGTAGGGCCCTCCCTGAACAGCAGTATTAGCTCTTTATTGGTCCTGTGCTTGTAATGATCACTTCTATAAATGCTTTGAACGATAATATTCATTAACAAGCTGTTCCAACCCAATCTTGCACCTCTGACACCAGGGGCGTAACTAGGAATCACCGGACCCCCCTGCAGAAATTGAGCGGGCCCCCCTGGGGCTGGGGGGCTGGAGGGGTCACAGCATGAGGGGGGAGAGCTTGGTAGCACGTCGGTGGGGATGGAGGACGGTCCCCCCCTCACCTTGGGCTCTCCCATCCAGCATTGAATAGAGCGTATGCAGTCGGCGGGCAGAGGCAGATACATACCTTCCTTGCATTCCACGGATGTTCCTTGCTCTAGCTTCTGACGCGACCTCCTGTATAAACAGGAAGTCGTGTCAGACACTAGAGGGAGAAACATCTGCGCTGGAACGCAAGGAAGGTATGTATCTGCCACTGCCCGCCGCCTGCATACGCTTTATTCAATGCTGGAGGAGGAGCGCAGAGGGGAGAGCCCGAGGTGAGGGAGGGGGGGACCGCCCCCCCACGACGTGCTACCAAGCTCTCCCCTCATGCTGCGACCCCTCCAGCCCCCAAAAACTGCCCTCAGTGCCGTGCCCCCCCCCCCCCCCCCGCGAGAGCAGGGGCTGCATCCCCTATTGTTACGCCCATGTCTGACAGTGTTGTCCTTGGCAGGTTTTGGTGCACCTTAGCAATTGTGATGTATAGAGTGCTTGGGGGGGCCCCATGTAAAATTCGCACCGGAGCCCATAGCTCCTTAGCTACGCCACTGACTAGCAGACCTAAGCCCGTTACAATAACAGGCTCAAGGCCTCCCTCACAACCCTACTCCCGCTCCTGTCAGCGCACATGCAAGCCGTGCGCCCCGACTCACGCACAGGTGTCCGCTTGCACGGCTGCGCTCCCCCTGCCTCCGTCTTCCTCCTGTCCCAATGGCTGCCTGCGTGCCACACGTGCAGTGGTGCAATGGCGTGGACACAGGGACAGGAGAGGACACAGGGACACGGGATTTATTGTATAGGATTATTGATGTAAAAAGTGCCAAAATGTTATGAAATGAAACATTTACCCCTAGGACTACCTAACCATATGAAATGTTGACTCTTTTTATTTCCCTATTTTTATTTTTTTTTAGCAAACTGTGATGGGTGTGGAAAGTATAAATGCTTCATTACTTACATAGTTGAGAGGAACTAGACAGGTATTGATGAGTGCTGGTCACAAACAGTTGATCTTTCTGCAGCAGAGAAAAGGTGGGGAAGCTCTGTACAGGATCTTCTCAAAAAATTCGCATATTATGATAAAGTTCATTATTTTCTGTAATGTACTGATAAACATTAGACGTTCATATATTTTAGATTCAAATACACACAACTGAAGTAGTTTAAGCCTTTTATTGTTTTAATATTGATGATTTTGGCATACAGCTCATAAAAACCCAAATTTCCTATCTCAAAAAATTAGCATATTTCATCCGACCAATAAAAGAAAAGTGTTTTTAAAACAAAAAAAGTCAACCTTCAAATAATTATGTTCAGTTATGCACTCAATACTTGGTCGGGAATCCTTTTGCAGAAATGACTGCTTCAATACGACGTGGCATGGAGGCAATCAGCCTGTGGCACTGCTCAGGTGTTATGGAGGCCCAGGATGCTCCGATAGCGGCCTTAAGCTCATCCAGAGTGTTGGGTCTTGCGTCTCTCAACTTTCCTTTCACAATATCTCACAGATTCTCTATGGGGTTCAGGTCAGGAGAGTTGGCAGGCCAATTGAGCACAGTAATACCATGGTCAGTAAACCATTTACCAGGGGTTTTGGCACTGTGAGCAGGTGCGAGGTCGTGCTGAAAAATGAAATCTTCATCTCCATAAAGCTTTTCAGCAGATGGAAGCATGAAGTGCTCCAAAATCTCCTGATAGCTAGCTGCATTGACCCTGCCCTTGATAAAACACAGTGGACCAACACCAGCAGCTGGCATGGCACCCCAGACCATCACTGACTGTGGGTACTTGACACTGGACTTCAGGCATTTTGGCATTTCCCTCTCCCCAGTCTTCCTCCAGACTCTGGCCCACTTGATTTCCGAATGACATGTAAAAGTTGCTTTCATCCGAAAAAAGTACTTTGGACCACTGAGCAACAGTCCAGTGCTACTTCTCTGTAGCCTAGGTCAGGCGCTTCTGCCGCTGTTTCTGGGTCAAAAGTGGGTTCATGCTTCCATCTGCTGAAAAGCTTTATGGAGATGAAGATTTCATTTTTCAGCATGACCTGGCACCTGCTCACAGTGCCAAAACCACTGGTAAATGATTTACTGACCATGGTGTTACTGTGCTCATTTGGCCTGCCAACTCTCCTGACCTGAACCCCATAGAGAATCTGTGGGATATTGTAAAGAGAAAGTTGAGAGACGCAAGACCCAACACTCTGGATGAGCGTAAGGCCGCTATTGAAGCATCCTGGGCCTCCATAACACCAGTGCCACAGGCTGATTGCCTCCATGCCACGCCGCATTGAAGCAGTCATTTCTGCAAAAGGATTCCCGACCAAGTATTGAGTGCATAACTGAACATAATTATTTGGAGGTCGACTTTTTTTGTTTTAAAAACACTTTTCTTTTATTGGTCGGATGAAATATGCTAATTTTTTGAGATAGGAATTTTGGGTTTTCATGAGCTGTATGCCAAAATCATCAATGTTAAAACAATAAAAGGCTTGAACTACTTCAGTTGTGTGTATTTGAATCTAAAATATATGAAAGTCTAATGTTTATCAGTACATTACAGAAAATAATGAACTTTATCACAATATGCTAATTTTTTTTAGAAGATCCTGTATTCATGGTGAAAGGCTGGCTGGTCTTCACTCCCAGCTCCTCCATGAGCACTTCATGTGAGTGGGGGTGGTCAAAGCAGTTCATTGCGGTGCAATGTCTGCCAGCTCTTTCTGGCAGTCGCATAGACTGCAATATTACATGCGGCTATGTGTTGCCCTTGTGCTTCATCTTGACATGAGTATCTGTAAGCGACACAAGTATTCAGCAAGGCGGCGGTAAGCAGTGCAAGTGTTAGGGCCCGTTTTCACTGGGATGATTAATGTTTATTGCTGGTAATCACTGGCATATTTCAACCACTTAAGTATCAGCGGTCTCTGGCCCCTTAAGGACCAAAGACCGCTGGTACAATACTTACAGAATCCCGACGAATTGCCACGCCTACTTGCCGTCACCGCTGCATGCCGGGATCCTCCTGACATAGACTCTGCCGTCTCTAACGGCAGAGTCATGTGAGCCGGTCAGGAGCCGCTTTCATTGGCTCCTGACCGTGTCTCATCAATGGAAGCGGCTTACATTGATCGACACAGCCAGAGCCAATGAAATCGGCTCCTGACCAGCTCACATGGCTCTGCCGTCATAGAGAGAGGCAGAGCCAGTGAGCTGCGGCGAGAGACGTCTGGTATGAGCGGCGGGGAGTGACGGAAACGGCGGATGCGCGTGCGGGTGGTGATTGAAATCTACGCCCTGCCAGCCAGGAGCCAACCAAAACAGGGCGCAGATTTCAATCACTGTGGTCCTAAAGTAGTTAACTACTACAAGACTGCTCCACTGGCCACAGCGGCAGCCCCCGGACCGCCTAACGCCAATTGGCGTCAAGTCCTGTGACACGGCTGTCCCCCTGGGGCACTTGGGAGCGATCGGCTCTCATAGGCAGAATCAGACCCCACCAACAGGAGACTGTTGGTGGGGAGAAAAGGGGGGGGGATCACTTGTGTGCGAGTTGTGCGACCCTGCAGATATGCCTTAAAGCTGCAGTGGTCAATTAGGGAAAAAATGGCCTGGTCTTTAGGGGGGTTTAGCACTGCAGTCCTCAAGTGGTTAAAGCACTAGCACAATATAAAGTATATGGCAGTGATCTCACTGCCGCGATCGCCGGCAATTCACCATTAGCGGCAATTGCAAAACGTGCTACATGCAGCATTTTATTGCGATTTTAGAGCGATCGCGATTAGATTGCTAAAAAGCACTAATCGCAATCACTCAAAAATCGCGAGAGTGTACCGTGATTTTGCTGCGATAATCGCAGTAAAATCACCAGTGCAAACCTCGCATTTGCCATTGTGAATGGGCCCTTAGACAAGCTGGGGTGAGTGATGGGTAAGCGAGGGTGTTTGAGTTTGGCCATTTAGGAACGGCCACAAGTGTTTGGTAAGGTGACTGCAAGCGGTACAAGTGTCAGGCATATTGGTAGGAAAGTTAGTATTGGATGCATCGGTAAAAGGGTTAGTGTTAACGGATCGGGTAGAGGGAAGTGGTAGAAGGGTACAGTAGGAAATAGCCCTGATTGAGAAAGAAAAGTTGCTAAGCTGGTACAAGAATACGAGTAACAGTATACATTGGCATAAACTGCACCAAAAATGTGTAACAGTGCTTATAAACGTACATGATGATGTGACAGGGTAAAATTACAGCAAACAAGAGAAAGCAAAAAAGTATGCAGATGAAAACATTTTTTTTTTAGTCAAATATATTTTTTAATGTTACTATAAATAGGTAGGGCGTCAAATGTGACTACACCATACGGACTGGACAGTGTAGGGCTCTGCCATTCTGAGCAATACCAACCTGCATGATGAATGGGGGGGATGGACCTTGCAGGAGAGGGGAGAAATCTGTCATCTCTCCTGCAAAGCTCCTGACCATGTGAAGGAGAGGGGCCTCATCCCCCACCTTCGGTGCCCAAACACAGGTGTGGATAGGGACCCCATGCATGTAGGAATAGGTCCTGGGGGTACCTTATGATGGAATCTGGGAGTCTAGTTGTTCCCAGCAAATCCTCCCCCCCCCCCCCCCCCCCCCACTTATAGCTGTCTCTGATAATTTGATGGTCCCTTCCTCCCCTCTTAGCTTTTCCTAGCTTTCAGGAGGCTGGCAGCAGGAAGTTATGCTTATAAGTATCTTTTTACACATGTCACTTTTTAAGCATGTCAAAAACATTATCCCTAAAGGCATTTCTTTATATCTTTAATTTTTTGTACCCATAAGACATATACGCTATAAGGCCTCTTGCACACTACATGCGATTCCGATTTTTTTATACGATCCAATTTTTGATTCCAATTTTAAAAAAAATACTGCATGCTTCCACGTTTTTGTAACCTGAATCAAAAATCGGATCATATAAAAAATTGGAATCGCATGTAGTATGCAAGAGGCCTAATACTTATAATCTGTTTTAATGAAAAAAGTCTTCCATTTCTTTTCAGTGTCTTGCTCTGTAATTTGCTATCCCAGTCTGCAAGACTTAGTGAGTCCCTGAGCTGTTTAAGGCTGCTTTCACAGTGAGACGCTACAGGCGCATGTTAGTGCAGCCTGTAACGCAGCCCACCACACAGTAATGAAAAATCAATGGGCTGTTCACAGTGCCCACGTTGCGTTACATTGTAATGCAGGACGTCAGTTGAATGTGCTGCATGCTACGGCGTTATGCGTGGCTAAGCCGCGTTAGACTGTGCGCACATGCTCAGCAGTGTTGGAGGAGGAGGTCTTCCCTCCTCCTCCTCGGCCAGGCACATGGCTAATTAATATTCACTGCACGGTGTGACGTGCAGTGTTTACGTCCTGGAGCACCGCTCTGTGCGGTGATTGGCTGGCGGGACCACGTGATGCCGCATGCGTCCAAGAGTACGCATCGCAGCATCACGGACGCCAGAGTGAGCTGCACAACGCGGCTCACTCTGACGTCCACATCTAAGAGCACCAGACGTTGCGTTAGGGGCACGTAATGCGACCATAACGGCCCATAAAACGCAACGTCTTGGTGTGTAAGTAGCCTAGAGTTAGCTTTTCTAAAATTCATAGCTTTTTGTTCCCTTGCTCATACTGTAGCTCCCTTAAATAACAATAATAGTTTTATAGCACTTTTCTCCCTGGGGACTCAAACCACTGTGACCTGCGTATGCAGTCTCAAAGGCCCGGGAAAAGAGGTGGGTTTTTAGCCTTTTCTTAACGTAAACCGAGCATCATTTTTAACACCCAGGGCAGCTCTATAGCAAATTAAAAATGCATTCTAAAAATGTGGTTTATTATAAAAAAAAACCTTTCATTTTACCTCATCTTTTTACACTTAAGGGTTCAAATAGGCACCTCTTCCGTCCTTGAGGACGAGAGCAACCAATGATGGAAGGCAGATTCTAAGAAATCACCTCATTAGACTTAATTGACCACAAACAAACCCCCATTGTACTTCAAACAGAAAACATTAGTCACACTTGAAGAATTTCACACCTAGCCTGGAAAATGGCAGCGGAAAAGTAGCAGGGGTTTGAGCCTCTGAAACATGGCAGCCCTTTCAGCTATTTGAAGCCAGCTGCTTAGATCCCTTTAAAGATGTCCAGAGAATGAGCTTTTCACACTGACTGTGAAAGCGAGTTCCATAGATTAGGGGCTGCATAGGAAAAGGCCCGAGCACCAAATGTTAAGTGTATCCTGGGAATAACCAGCTGCATCTTACTGGCGGAGAGGAGGGTGCGTGGAGGGGCATAAAGTTCCAATAGATCCGCTATGTATTTGGGTCCTATGTGGTTTAGAGCCTTGAATGTCAGCAGGCAGATCTTAAAATGGATTCTCCATTTTACTGGCAACCAGTGAAAAGTTTGCAGTACTGGGTGATGTGTGAGCTGCAGGTGGCATTGGCTAGGAGTCTTGCTGCTGCATTCTTTAGTAGTTGTAAAGGGTGCAGAACCTTATCTGGGGTTCCGACGAACAGGGCATTGCAGAAATCCAGATGGGAGGATACAAATGCATGAACCAGGGTAAGTAGGTCTTCAGCTGGGATAAGATGCTTGATTCTCGCTATATTTCTCATATGGAAGAAGGAAGTCTTGACGACAGCTGACGTGCTGTCTGAGTGTTAGCTTTCCATCAAGGATCACCCCAAGGTTTCGCAGAGTCTTTATACTGTACAGTATCTCCTCCAATTGCTAGTTTGAAGTGGGGAGAGTTTTGGACTTTATCCATCATGTGTGGCCTGCCTACCACCAACACCTTTGTTTTGCCAGAGTTCAGCCTCAACCAGTTGGTGTTCATCCAATTTTGTAACTCCACTAGACAGGCATTGATGGATACTGATGGGTCTTGAGAGCCAGGCTTGAAGGACAGATACAGTTGTGTGTCGTTTGCATAACAGTTGTATCCTAGGCCATAGTTCTGGACTATTTTGCCCACTGGGAGCATGTACACTGCAAAGAGTAATGGAGATAGCACGGAACCCTGTGGAACTCCATAGCCAAGTGGCACTGCGTTAGAGTATTGTATGCCCAGACATACTTGCGGTGTCCTGCCAGATAGGAAGGACTGAAACCAGCTAAGAACAGCACCCCTTAGGCCACAGTAATTCTTCAATCTCTGGATTAGTATTTCATGATCCACAGTATCAAAAGCTGCAGACAACTCAAGAAGACTCAGAATTGAGCGCTCCCCCTTGTCTCTTGCTGTAAGTAGATCATTCATTACTCGGACTAGTGCCGTTTCAGTGCTGTGCCTTTTCCTGAATCCTGATTGCAAGGTATCAAAATGTTATCTGTAAGCCTAGCTTCTAGCTGGTAACTGCTTTCTCGATAACTTTTGATAGGAATGGTAAGTTTGCCACAGTTCTGTAGTTTGGTCACAGAGTCCGGATCCAGTGATCAAGAGGGGTTTTATGATTGCTTTCTTTAGTTCTTCCGGGAACAGTCCACTTTGCAAGGAGCACTGAGTTATTTTGTGAAGTGCTGGCCTGATCAGCTCTGGGCACTGCATTAAGGATCCAAATGGGCCAGGATCCAGGTCGCAGGTAGTGGGGCAGAGACTTTGGATGAGAACACCAAAATCTTCTTCACTCAGAGTGTCAAAGACTTGCCATGGTCGTATGGTAGTAGGCATTTAAATACCAGTTAAAATATAATCATATCATGACCGCTATTTCCCAAGTATTCCTGAACTACATTTTATATATTTGAAATTACCAAATCATGCAGAACAGTATCCTGATTTGTTCAGTTACCATTTGAGTTAAGTAGTTGTCTTGTATTGTTGATTCTGTAAAGGAGGGGTAAAGTAGTGGCAGAAGGAATCCTAAGGATAATGATTTTCATAAGTACAGTAAATGGCATTTATAAAAGAGATTAAAGCGTCTTTCGCCAAGAATGTGTGATCATGGTATGTCTATACCAGGCCCTTAAAAATGCTAAAGACAATCCAAGAGTCCATTTAGTGGCATCCAGCAGCCACTTACACTGCTACATATTGTGAGAAAACGCGGAAAAGCCGCCGCGTGTACTCAGAACAGGGCGGCTGATTCCGCGTCCAGCGCGGCGGGTGATTTACAACACATGTCTGGTGTGGCTGGGACTGATAGTCCACACAGGTTCAGAAGGACGCGCGCGCGCGCCGAGAGCCAGAACTTTTATGACAGCCAGAAGGGAGTCAGCTGACCAAGCCGGTCAGCTGACGATTCAACCAGTTCCCATTGGTCCAGCACTTAGGGGAGGCGCTGGAGAGCGCTTTGCTATATATACTGGGTGCTGGTCATTCTCTGGTTGTCTGCTGTTGCGATCACTACGTGGAAGCACTCAGACCTTTTGTCAGATTCTCTGTTATATTTCAGACTAGTTCCAGGGTGTTGATGATCAAGGACCTCACACCCAGATTAGGGACTTGTATTACCATTCTGTTATACTTCAGACTAGTTCCAGGGTGTTGATGATCAAGGACCTCACACCCAGATTAGGGACCTGTGTTACCAACCTGTTATACTTCAGACTAGTTCCAGGGTGTTGATGATGACGGACCTCACACCCAGACTAGGGAATTGTATTATCATTCTGTTATACTTCAGACTAGTTCCAGGGTGTTGATGATCACAGAGCTCACACCAAGACTAGGCATTGTTTATTATCTGTTATGACCTTCTGCTTTCCTGACCTCTCTTCTAATTACTGATTTTGTACTTCGCTATATCTGATACTCCGTTGCCAAACCTTGCTTGTCTTAGGATTCCGTATCAGTCTTTCCCTCTGTATCTGATCTGTCTGTCTGTTGCCGACCTGGCTTGTCCGACCTCGAGAACTATCTCCTCTGTTTAGAGATAGTTCACAGATCTGTCAGTGACACTCCACCATTGGTGTCATTCACACTCTGGTCCTTCCCACACTCCTCCCCTTGGGGAGCTTCAGGCCTTGGAAGGAGCCTGTTCTTTGGGCAGTATCCCATACTGCCTGGTACCCCCTTTACGGGGGCCCTCCTCAAAGTATTACTGTTGCACCAAACACTCATATTACTCAGGTGTCCAGAGGTTAGATATATATCTGATTATCGGTGATACTGCAGATCATCAATAATCGGGTATATATCTGCATTCCGGGCGATACTGCAGATCACCGGTAATCAGATCCTCTCTGTGTTACACCGATCGTTACACATATACTCTTCTTTGGCCAACAAACAGCAGTGAATATCACACTCCTGTGCCTTCCTAATAAATGCGTACAAAAAATACTGATTAAAAAAAACTCTTGATCTGTAGCTGCTCTATGAACTTCCATCAATGAGATCAATATGGAAACACCTTTATATGCACATCTTAGTTGGCAATTCTTACCAGAATCAATCTGAAAAACTGTTGTTAAATTCAGGCAACATTCACAGTGGGACGTTGCATTGTAATGCAACGTTAAAGTCACAATAAAGCATTACAACACAACGTAAAAAAAAAGGTGGTAACACACATTAATGCTGCATTACTGTCGCATACAGTAGGTACAGTAAAGCATACAGGCAATGAAAAGTATGCTTTCCTGTACCCGGTAACGTCTGCGTATAGAGGTAACTCACTGCAGCAGTGCGTTACCATAACGCTAAACATTACAAAGCGACGCTAACGTCGCACTGTGAACGCCCCATAGGATTAGCATTGCAGTGCGGTAAGCTGTGTTATAAGAGTTGATAAGCCCTCAGTGTTTTTCATGGGGAAAAAGCTGTAAAGGATTTTAATAAGTTGTTTATGAGCTTCACACATCACATTTTTTCTTCAGTTCACCTTATATCCATAATCAAAACAAGCACAAAAATGTAGCCTTGATATGATACGGAGATGTTCTGCTCAGTCGAAATACACTACATGGATGATACTTAGCAATAAAATTTGAATTGCCTTAAACTTATACAGTAATTGCAGCCACAGCAGTTTAATTTTAAGAGCTTCTAAAATAGGTTAAAGTCCACCTAGCAATGTGCGTAACAAAGACTGCTTACATGCTAGTTAGTGGCCTGATTTGTACTGTATATATGGGTGTGGAAAGACACAATGATCATTTTGTAAATTTCCACTGATATGTCAATTATAATTCCTACCACATTTACAAAACGCTTATCTATGTAACATTTGTATTGGAATTTCTTTTTTTTTTTGTATGTCTGTAAAATATTTGGTTGAGATATATATATATATATATATATATATATATATATATATATATATATATATATATATATATATATATATATAACAAAATTTGTTTACATTTTCTAAACATTAATGTTTCTGGAATACCCTCTCTCACACCTCCATAAGGCATTGTGCACACTACAGAACTAATGCAGTAAACTTTAGAAAGTTTGCCATGGGCAGGTAGTGGACGGCAGTTTTAACGTTGCTACTGCTGACTGCATAGGCTGAGTTGTCCATTTAGTAGTGTCTATGCATTCGGGTTCTTCAAATTCGGAGCCTTATTTTAACCACTTGCCGACCGCGCACTCATAAAGCGTGTCGGCAAAGTGGCAGCTGCAGGACCAGCGGCGCAGTTCTGCGTCGCCGGCGGCAGGCTAATTAATCAGGAAGCAGCCACTCGCGCGAGCGGCTGCTTCCTGTTAATTCACGGCGGGGGGCTCCGTGAATTGCCTGCGGGCCGCCGATCGCGGCTCGCAGGCTAAATGTAAACACAAGCGGAAATAATCTGCTTTGTTTACATTTGTACAACGCTGCTAACAGTAGTAGCGTTGTACCAGATCAGCGATCCCCGGCCAATCAGCGGCCGGGGATCGCTGTCACATGACAGGCAGGAGCCTGTTAGAGGCTGCACAGGACAGATCCGTTCCTGTGCAGCCTTGGATCTCCGGGGAAGGGAGGAAGGAGAGGGAGGGGGGAATTTTGCCGCGGAGGGGGGCTTTGAGGTGCCCCCCCCCCCGCAACACCCAGGCAGGCAGGAGCGATCAGACCCCCCCAGCACATCATGCCCCTAGTGGGGAAAAAGGGGGGGCGATCTGGTCGCTCTGCCTGATGTTTGATCTGTGCTGGGGGCTGCACAGCCCACCCAGCACAGATCAGCTAAAACAGCGCTGGTCCTTAAGGGGGGGTAAGGGTGGGTCCTCAAGTGGTTAAGAATCTGCATGTGGGCAGGGGGCGTTAACTCTTGTCGCTAGCTCTGGCCGATGCACTCCACATTGCATTCCAACTCTGATACTTCCTCCTTCAAAGCCAGAAGGAGGATGTAAATTAGTGATGTGAAATCTGACATTGAACGCTGCAGGCAGAGGCAGTGACAAGGGCAAGTTAACACCCTCTGTTGCTGTCCACATTGATTAGAAGAATTTGTAAGGAGATTCAGATTTCAAAGGACCTAAACACATCAATACTACTAATTAGTGTGACCCGCGTTGCTTTGCAGTAAAACTGACAGTATAGTATGTGTGAGCCCTAAGTCACTGCACCCACACAAACACTACAAGGAGAAAATGGACTCCATTTATCATCTTAAGTTTGTTATTTATTCCACATGAGTGATCAGCTAAGGGTCTATTTCCACGAGTTCTGCATCAGTTTTTCTGCAACCAGATTTCTGGATGTGGCTATTTACGGCCTATTTCCACTGGATGCAGAAAAACTGACTTCAATGAATGCCTATGGGCCTGTTTCAACTAAACGAGATTTGCAGATTTCTGCATCATGCATCTTTTCCCAATCCCATACAATGTAGAAAAAAGGGGTTCTGAAGGGCACACCATCACCGTTGTAGTCGGGTGCTTGACACAAAGACATAGGCAAATGTCACAAGTAGAACTGTAGAAGAATGTGTCAGCACACTGCTTTTCTTATTGAATCAAGCTCTTTTTTAATGAGCCATGCATTATATAACGTGCAAAACCGACAATTGTTTCGGGGGCCTCGCAGGGTCAACAGCATGCATGTTGTTGTAACTACGCCTTGAAGAAGGGGGACCCTGCGAGGCCCCCGAAACAATTGTCGGTTTTGCACTTTATATAATGCATGGCTCATTAAAAAAAGAGCTTGATTCAATAAGAAAAGCGGTGTGCTGACACATTCTTCTACAATCCCATACAATGAACACGTTGGTGGAAACAAACCCATAGGAATTCATAATTTTTCTGCATCAGAAAAAATGCATTTAGTGGAAACAGGCCCTAATGCTAATTACATCACGTAAATAGAGTTAAATTCAATAAAACATTCCCAAAGTGGTACCATTTGAATGCTAGCCCAAGTGTATTTGTATTTTCTGTTATCTTAACTAAAGGAGCAGGAGTTAACATTTACTCAAATTTAGCAGAGCCCACCACTCTGTCTACATATATCAGCTTAATATTAGGTGTTTTTCCTTTCCCTGAAATCCCTGATAGGCTAGGCAGAGGGTGTGATGGTCAGCGTTCTATTCCTATGCTGTAGGATGTTGCAATTTAAATAGGAACTTGTAACGATCGGTGTAACACAGAGGGGGTCTGATTACCGGTGATCTGCAGTATCACCGAGAATGCAGATATATACCCGATTATTGATGATCTGCAGTATCACCGACAATCAGATATATCTCTAACCTCTGGACACCTGAGACAAGAGAGTGTTAGGTGCGACAGTAATACTTTGAGGACTATACCTCAGAAGTAGGTACAGAAGCAGTAAGGAATACTGCACAGAAGTACGTTCCTTCCGTTAGCCTAGACTCTCCCGTGGGAGGAGCTAGGCTGAGAGTAGGAAGGACAGAGTGTGAGTGACACCAGTGAGGGTGTCACTAACAGGTCTGGGAACTGCCTCTAACAGTAAGGCCAGTTCTCGAGGTCAGGCAAGCCAGGTCGTTAACACACAGACAGATAAGGTACAGATTCAGGAGACAGATACGTAATCCAATGGACAGGCAGAGTTTTGCAACGGAGTATCAGAATAGCAAGGTACAGAATCAGGAGGCAGATACAGAGTCCAGGAACGAGCAGAGTTTGGCAACAGGATATCAGAATAGCAAGATACAGAATCAGAGATCAGAGGAATGGTCAGGCAGGCAGAAGGTCATAACAAATACAATACAATATTCCTAAGCTAAGGTGTGAGCTCCGTGATCATCAACACCTTTGGAAACTGATCTAGAACACAGATACTGACAAGGTCTGAGTGCTACCACGTAGTGATCGCAACACCAGACACCAGAGAAATGACCAGCACCCAGTATATATATACTATAGCACTCTCCAGCGCCATCCCTAAATGCTGGACCAATGAGAACTGGTGAAAATGTCAGCTGACCAGCTTTGTCAGCTGACTCTCCTCTGGCTGTCATATAAGCTCTGCCTCTCAGCGCACGCGCGCGTCCTTCTAAACCTGTGTGGACTATCAGTCCCAGCCACACCACACATGTTTTGCAATGTATCTGCTGACTCGGGCGTGGGACCCACCGCGCTGCTCTCCAAGCAAGCGGCGGCCTCCCCGCGTCCAACCACACTATCATTAACATTGTCATGCGCGCAATCTGCCGCATCCAACGCGGACTCCACCGCTCTGCCCATGCGGCATGCGTCGGTTTCTCTGCGTTGTGCCGCCATGTTGGACGCAGAAACAGCCGCCTCACTCTGAGTACTTGCGGCGGCTTTTCCACGTTTCCTCACAGTACCCCCCCCCCCCTAAGGAGTGGACTCCGGACAGCTCCTACCAGGCTTCTCAGGATGCAACGCGTGGAACTCCCTTCTTAATTTGTCCGCATGCATGCGACACTCAGGTACCCATGTTCTCTCCTCAATACCATACCCTTTCCAGTAAACCAGATATTGTACTGAGTTCTGTACTATGCGTGAGTCTAAAATCTTCTCTACTTCGTACTCAGGTTGGTCATCTACCATCACGGGAGGAGGGGGAGTGGGACCCACATGGACTGCTGGCTTAAGCAGTGACACATGAAAAGATCTTACGCCACGCATGCTGGCAGGAAGATCAATGGCATAAGTAACATTGTTGATCTTTCTAGTTACTGAAAACGGACCCACAAACCTGGGACCCAACTTGGCTGAGGGCTGTTTCAGGGTCAAATGCCGTGTGGACACCCAGACGAAGTCTCCTGGTTGGAACTTCCACTCTAAGGAACGTCTTTTGTCAGCTTGACCTTTTTGACTTTGAAACGCATTCTCCAAATTATTTTTTACGATGCACCAAATGTCTTTAAATGACCTTTGCCAGGCCTCCAGAGCTGGAAACGGAGTGGAGGCGACTGGCAATGGGGAGAATTTAGGCAATCTCCCAGTCACTACCTGAAACGGAGAAAATCCCGAGGAAGAACTTTTTAAATTATTGTGCGCAAATTCTGCGAAGGGCAAGAACTTGACCCAATCATTTTGCGCTTCTGCCATGTAACACCTCAAAAACTGTTCTAAAGATTGATTGACTCTCTCAGTCTGACCATTGGTCTGTGGGTGGTAGCCTGACGAAAATGACAGTTCCATGCCCATTTGGTGACAAAATGCCCTCCAAAATCTCGAGACAAATTGGACTCCCCGATCTGACACTGTTTTCCGGAATGCCGTGCAATCGGAAAACGTGGATGATGAACAAATCGGCCAACTCCTGGGCCGAGGGGAGTCCTTTCAAGGGCACAAAATGGGCCATTTTACTGAAGCGGTCGACTACCACCCAAATGACCGACATGCCCTCAGACCTGGGAAGCTCACCCACAAAATCCATGGACAAGTGGGTCCACGGCTCACTCGGGGTGGGCAAGGGCTGCAATGTTCCCACAGGTGCCAGCCGGGAGGGCTTACTTTTCGCACACACCGCACACTCTCTAACATACTCCTTGCAGTCTGTTGCCAGAGACGGCCACCAAGCACACCTGGCAACAAGATCCTGTGTTCTGGAGGCCCCAGGGTGTCCTGCGTTTTTGTGTGAGTGGAACATCTGCAAAATCTGAAGACGGAATGGTAGTGGTATAAACATAACCCCCTCGGGCTTCCCCTCCGGGACGTCCTGCTGAAAGGGACTTAAAGTCTCTGTCCAGTCTTTCCAAGTCTCAGTTGTTGCTAGCACTAATCTCTGTGGGACAATGGTCTCTGGGACAGAGGGCTGTGCTGTCTCCGGCTCAAAGCATCTGGACAGGGCATCTGCCTTAATGTTTTTGCTACCCGGAGTGTACGTAATTATAAATCTGAACCTCGAGAAGAACAATGACCATCGAGCCTGACGGGGGCTTAATCTTTTAGCTCCCTCGATGTATTCCAAATTTTTGTGATCAGTGTAAACTGTAATCGTATGTTCTGCTCCTTCCAACCAATGACGCCATTCTTCAAAGGCCAATTTAATGGCCAGGAGCTCCCTGTTGCCTATATCGTAGTTTCTCTCTGCCGGAGAGAACCTACGAGAAAAATAGGCACATGGGTGCAATCTACCCTGCAACCCTGACCGCTGAGACAGCACAGCCCCTACCCCGACCTCCGAGGCGTCCACCTCAACAATAAAGGGATAGGCGGTGTCAACGTGTCTTAGGATGGGTGCAGAGCAAAACAAATCTTTCAAAGTGGAGAATGCATGCAGAGCTTCTGGAGACCAGTGGGTGGTATCTGCCCCTTTTTTAGTGAGACTGGTAAGGGGTGCAATGACAGTGAAGTACCCCTTTATGAACCTTTTATAGTAATTAGCAAAGCCTAAGAATCTCTGAAGAGATTTCAACCCTACAGGTTGAGGCCATTCCAGAACAGCAGAGACCTTGGCAGGATCCATAAACAGGCCCTAGGTGGAAATTATGTACCCCAAAAAGGTGACTGATGTTACCTCGAAGATGCACTTCTCCAATTTATCTTAAAGCATGTTCTGCCTTAGTTTGTCTAACACAAACTTGACATGAGTCCTATGCTCAGAGAGGTTGTTTGAGAAAATAAGTATATCATCTAGATATACTAGGACGAATTTGCCCAACACCTCTCTGAATACCTCATTAATTAGTTCTTGGAAGACGGCCGGGGCGTTACACAGCCCGAAGGGCATCACTAGGTACTCGTAATGCCCGTCGGGCGTGTTAAAGGCCGTCTTCCATTCATCGCCCTTTCAGATTCGCACCAGGTTGTATGCCCCCCGCAAATCCAATTTCGAGAAGATCTTAGCGTTGATGACCTGCGTGAATAAATCGTCTATCAAAGGTAATGGATAGCGATTCTTTACTGTAATCTTATTCAGACCTCGGTAATCAATACACGGCCGTAGGCCTCGTCTTTCTTCTTAACAAAAAAGAAACCTGCGCCCGCAGGCGACCGGGAAGGGCGAATGAACCCCTTGGCTAAATTTTCACGAATGTACTCCTGCATGGCCACTTTCTCTGGCCCAGATAAATTGTAGAGATGGCCCCTAGGGGGCATACAACCAGATCGGAGATCAATGGGGCAATCAAAAGGGCGATGTGGAGGTAACTTATCAGCAGCCTTGGGACAAAACACATCAGAGTACTCGGAATATTGTACTGGTACCCCCTCCAAATGAATCCTGGTCTGGCCCAGTGTCACCCTCCCTAAACACTGCTGAAAACAATGCTCTGACCAACTTGTTAGTTGACCAGTCGTCCAATTAATCTGTGGGGAGTGAAGGTGCAGCCATGGCATGCCAAGGATGACTGTGGAGGTTGTCATGTGTAATACAAAAAACTTTAGTTTCTCCCTATGTAGCACCCCTATAGTGACTTCCACCTCTGGTGTTTGAGACAGAGGATGATTATATTGCAGGGGGGAATCATCTACTGCTGTAACCTGAATGGGTGGTTTTACCGGGGTGAGCGGAATACCTAATTTCTTAGCAAATTCGAAATCCATAAAGTTAGCTGCAGAGCCTGAATCAATAAAGGCCTCAGAAACCTCAGTTTTATCTTCCTATGTAACAGTACAGGGAAGAAGTAACCGTTTATCCTCTAGGGGTAAAAGTCGCACGCCCAGGGTGTTACCCCCCACAACTCCTAGGCGGTAGCGTTTCCCGACTTGTTAGGACAATTCCGTACTCTATGACCCCCCTCTGCGCAGTAAAGACACAGCTGCTCAGACATCCTACGTCTCTGCTCCACTTGGGATAGTTTCGACCGACCAATTTGCATTGGTTCGGGTGGAGACAAGA
The DNA here is from genome assembly GCF_040937935.1 of Hyperolius riggenbachi. Lineage (NCBI taxonomy): Eukaryota > Metazoa > Chordata > Amphibia > Anura > Hyperoliidae > Hyperolius > Hyperolius riggenbachi. The sequence continues at coordinate 370,862,250 of NC_090647.1, read as the reverse complement.
CGGGAGGAGGTGGAGTTACTGGAGGCGCAGCGTAAGACACCATTCTTACACGGTTACTACCCCGGGTCTGCCTCTGATAGCGCAGCCTGTGGTCGACTCGAATGGCCGATGAAATGGCCTCATCGACTGTTTTTGGTTCAGGCTGACTTAACATCAGATCAGAGACCTCATCTGACAACCCCGATAGGAAACAATCCAAGAGGGCATAGGTGTTCCACCTGGCTGAAACTGACCACCTCCTAAATTCTGCTGCATAATCCTCGACCGGACCCTTGCCTTGACGCAAAAGCTTGAGCTTTCGCTCAGAAGTTGAAGCAAGGTCTGGGTCATCGTAAATTACTGCCATAGCTTTAATAAATTCATCCACTGAGGTCAGGGCTAGATCTTCGGTGGGCAAACTATACGCCCATGTCTGAGAATCGCCTGATAACAAAGTCTTAATAAATGTGACCCTTTGGGCCACAGTTCCTGAAGATCGGGGTCTCAACTCAAAGTAAGATAACACTCTACTTCTAAAATTTCAGAAGTCAGATCTGTGACCAGAAAATTTCTCAGGTACAGGCAAACGTATGTCAGAGCTAGGAGGGGATCGCACCTCATTCACTGCCGTCTGGAGGGTTTGTAAAGAACCAGACAAGGCGTCAATCATAGTCTTGTGACTACCCAGCACTTGGTTGATGTAGTCCACCGAAGTGGCAAGTGCGCCCAGACGGTCAGAGTGTGCGTCCATTTGTATTTTGGTCTGGCGTTCTGTAACGATCGGTGTAACACAGAGAGGGTCTGATTACCGGTGATTTGCAGTATCACCGAGAATGCAGATATATACCCGATTATTGATGATCTGCAGTATCACAGATAATCAGATATATCTCTAACCTCTGGACACCTGAGACAAGAGAGTGTTAGGTGCGACAGTAATACTTTGAGGACTGTACCTCAGAAGTAGGTACAGAAGCAGTAAGGAATACTGCGCAGATGTACGTTCTTTCCGTTAGCCTAGACTCTCCCGAGGGAGGAGCTAGGCTGAGAGTAGGAAGGACAGAGTGTGAGTGACACCAGTGAGGGTGTCACTAACAGGTCTGGGAACTGCCTCTAACAGTAAGGCCAGTTCTCGAGGTCGGGCAAGCCAGGTCGTTAACACACAGACAGATAAGGTACAGATTCAGGAGACCGATACGTAATCCAATGGACAGGCAGAGTTTGGCAACGGAGTATCAGAATAGCAAGGTACAGAATCAGGAGGCAGATACAGAGTCCAGGAACGAGCAGAGTTTGGCAACAGGATATCAGAATAGCAAGATACAGAATCAGAGATCAGAGGAATGGTCAGGCAGGCAGAAGGTCATAACAAATAATACAATACAATATTCCTAAGCTAAGGTGTGAGCTCCGTGATCATCAACACCTTTGGAAACTGATCTAGAACACAGATACTGACAAGGTCTGAGTGCTACCACGTAGTGATCGCAACGCCAGACACCAGAGAAATGACCAGCACCCAGTATATATACTATAGCGCTCTCCAGCGCCACCCCTAAGTGCTGGACCAATGAGAACTGGTGAAAATGTCAGCTGACCAGCTTGGTCAGCTGACTCTCCTCTGGCTGTCATATAAGCTCTGCCTCTCAGCGCGCGCGCGCGCGCGTCCTTCTGAACCTGTGAGGACTATCAGTCCCAGCCACACCACACATGTTTTGTAATGTATCTGCTGACTCGGGCGCAGGACCCGCTGCGCTGCTCTCCAAGCAAGCGGCGGCCTCCCCGCGTCCAACCACACTGTCATTAACATTGTCATGCGCGTAATCTGCCGCATCCAACGCGGACTCCACCGCTCTGCCCATGCGGCATGCCGCGGTTTCTCCGCGTTGTGCCGCCATGTTGGACGCGGAAACAGCCGCGTCACTCTGAGTACTTGCGGCGGCTTTTCCGCGTTTCCTCACAGAACTCCAGTGAAAATAATGTAATAAAAAAGTGCTAATTTTTACAATAATGATATATAAATGAATTAGTCAGTGTTTGCCCATTGTAAAAGCTTTCCTCTCCCTGATTTACATTCATTTATGACCTTTATCACATGGTGACATTTTTACTGCATTTTGCAAAAAGGATGTGTGCATCAATCACCAAGTGAACCCTTAAATACCTGGCTTAGCAGATGAGGCCTAATTAGCTTATTAAATGAGGCATACAGTAGCTCCAGCAAATCTGCATTCGCTTTCACATGCCAGGATTTGCAGGGTTTTGCCAACTAATTCACAGCAACATTTTTGCCCTGCGGGGGATTAGTTTGCGCAGCATTTAGCACTTATCCAGGATCGCCACGTGGAGGCCCCCCTCAGGATCCCAGGAAAAGGGGGGCCAACAGGGCACTCCAAGCACCCTTACTGCTCAGAGACCCTGCCCTGGGTCTCTGAGCAGTCAGGGTGCTTGGAGTGCTCTGTTGGCCCCCCTTTTCCTGGGATCCTGGGGGGGGGGGGGGGAGGGCCTCCACGTGGCGATCCTGGATAAGTGCTAAATGCTGCGCAAACTAATCCCCCGCAGGGCAAAAATGTTGCTGTGAATTAGTTGGCAAAACCCTGCAAATCCTGGCATGTGAAAGCGAATGCAGATTTGCTGGAGCTATGCTTCATTTAATAAGCTAATAAGGCCTCATCTGCTAAGCCAGGTATTTAAGGGTTCACTTGGTGATTGATGCACACACCCTTTTTGCAAGACATTTTTACTGCAGGCAGGTCACTGGAAGTAGCTGCTGCTTGCTTTTCTGGCAGCTGGAAACAGCTATTTCCCACAATGCAACAAGGTTCACAGACAGGAAACTGCCAGGACCATGGTCCTCACAGTTTCCTGTCAGAGGGGTTTCACCACAATATTGGCCATACAGAGCTCCCTGATGATCAGTTTGTGAAAAGGATTAGATTTCTAATGTAAAAGGGGGGTATCAGCTACTGACTGGGATGAAGTTCAAATCTTGGTTACTGTTTCTCTTTAAATGGAAGTGAGCCATATTGGGCATGATTCACAAAACTTTTTCACCTGTTCTCTGTTTTCACCTTATTTATTTTACATTTTTTAAGTTTCCAAAGAGCAAACATATAACATAATTAAAGTAAGAAAAGTAATATTGAAATGAAGTTAATCAGGAACAACTTACTTTGAGTGATTATTTTGCTTGTAAATGTGCTGAAAGCTTAATTTTCGAATTAAGACATTTCGAATTAAGACATTATTAAGAATTATTTCGAAAAGTTTTGTGAATAGCGCCCATTGTGGTGAAGTGCCTTTGGATCGGGGTGAATGTGTGGCAGTATCATTCTCCTCTTTGCTCTTCTTTAACTTGGCTGCTGGAATACTTGTTGATTCTCAGGATTTGTGCACAAATGAACTGATCATATAGTTCATTTATGGTGTTTATACATCTGACCTGTAGATGGCACGGACTGTGATACTGCATACCAATACTGATACAGACTTGGAATGAAGGGCACTGCCATAGGCGCCCATTATAAAAGTCTCGATTTGCGGCAATGAAGGGAAATTTTTGCGCACGAAGGCGCCAAATACAATCACGGGTCCCAAAGGCTTCCTGCTATATAATGCCGCAATTTGCACAGCGGTAAGCTTCAGCGCTCGCAATTTTATTGGACGTTTCCCTTTATTGCTGTAAATTGCGGTGGGGGTTAGGTTAAGGGTTAGGCAACGAGGGGGGAGGGGGGGGGGGGTAAGGGTTAGGTATCCATAGAGGGGTTAAGGGTTAGATATCAGTAGAGGGCAGGTTAAGAGTTAGGCATTGGTAGAGGGAGGCTTCTGTGTGAGAGTAGGGGTAAGTTAAGTCATAGTAAAATATCAGTAAAGATTACTGATATTTTACTATAGGAATGATGTAGTAAAATATCGGTGATCTTACCCATATTCTACTAGCATCAATCCCCTGTGCTCTTTTTTTTCGAGGCGCTTTTATTCCATGAACTAGTAGACCCAAGCCAGTTTCAAAATGGTTGAATCCCCTCTCCTTTCCTCTCCTCCCATCCCTCTCACTCTCCCCGTAACCACCGCAGTCACCGCGCATGCGCGCACCCACCGCGCATGCCGCCTGTCTGTCCTCCCTGAGCTCTCCTCAGTCTCTGCGTCCCTCCCTGCACATGCGCAGTAGCGCAAAACACGGGACACACACACACACACACACAAACAGGAAGTGCAGGGATGGGACGTAGAGACAGTTAGGTTTTATTATATAGGATGCATTCCTGCCTGTTTGTGTGCTGGATATACAAAGCGAAGCATGGCTTGATATACAGAACTGCACTAACTTGTAAATAAGCCTAATTCCAGTGATTCTGCACCCATGACCACTGAACACAACAACACTGGAGCTGTGGCCCCAAGCAGCGTCTGGCTACCTAATACTGGGGCTGTGACTGGCTAACTAATACTGGCGGCCTTTGTCTAGCTAAAGTGGGGCAACCGCATTGCAATAGTTTGGATGAATCTACGTTGGGGTGCAATTTGTATACCCTTGCCCTGGGAGCTCAGCCTAGAAACTGCCCTGTCGCTTAACATATGTTTCACTCCACTCAGACTGCTGCATCAGAGGCATAAATCATATCCACTACACTGGTAGCATAAAAGAGCATGCACTAGCTGAATCATCTCCCAGCAGACTGCAGTGGTGCAAAAAACCTTTGCAATTAGCATACTACTCTGTGCTGCCACTTGGATATGCAGGTGAAACTTGATAGATTAGAATATTGTGCAATAGTCCATTTATTTCAGTAATTCAACTTAAAAGGATAAACTAATATATGAAATAGGAACCCTTTGCAGGTGTTTTGGATTACTTGGTTGATTTGTCTGACACTTTGAGCTTAGAATATTGAACATTTTCACAATATTTAAATGTTCTGAGATTTTGAGGTTTTCATAAGCTGTAATGCAATCATCAAAATTTTAACAAATTGCTTTGCATGTAGTTAGTCTATTTCATATATTAGTTTCTCCTTTTAAGTTGAATTACTGAAATAATTGGACTTTTGCACAATATTCTATTTTTTTCGAGTTTCACCTGTATATTGGTGTCTCATGTGGTAGTGTCCACACAGGCGAATGCTCCTCTCTCCCTCTGTCTTTATTTTGTTGCATACAATTGCGATGAGATTGCAACTGAGCCAAAAAGTCACACTGCACAGTACTGTTGCAGTGCGCTCATACAGTGAGGCGGCTGCGCTGAATCACTGCTACCACTGTTCACGCTGCACACCAGTCACCTCAGCCCACCCAATGTGCTGTCTCTATGACGGCAGACCTCTGTGAGTCAATCAGGAGCTGATATCATTGACTCCTGACCATGTGATCAATGTGAGCCAATGAGATTGGCTCACATTGATGACAGGGTCAGGAGCCAATTAAATCTGCTCCTGACTGGCTCACCGAGCTCTCCTGTTATACCGACAACAGGCTGAGTGAGCTGCAGTGGGTAGAAAGTGATGAGAGTGGTGAGAGCGCGCGGTGTCAGTAAGTGAACTCTATAACAGCTTCCAAACAGGGCTTAGGTTTAAATCACCGCCATCCGAAAGTGGTTGAAGGACATCCGAGGTGACTGATGAGACAGCCAAGCACAAAAATAAGTATGCTGTGTTCCTTTTTTACTTTCTCTGCCTGAAAGAGTAAAGATCAGGTATGCAAGTGACAGTGTTGGGACTGCATCAGACTATAGTGTAACCCAAACTGATAAGGAATTACAGCCATAAGGCTGGTTTCACACCAGGACGTTGCGTTTTAGGGGACGTTATGGTCGCATAACGTGCCCCTAACGCAACGCCTGGTGCTCCCTGCTTTGGACGTCAGAGTGAGCCGCGTTGTGCAGCTCACTCTGGCGTTCGTGATGCCGTGATGCGCACTCTTGGACGCATGCGGCATCACGTGGTCCCGCCGGCCAATCGCCGCACAGAGCGGCCGCTCCAGGAAGTAAACACTGCACGTCACTGAGTGCAGTGAATATTAATTAGCCATGTGCCTGGCCTCTCTCCGCTCCTCCCCAACATTACTGAGCATGTGCAAACAGTCTAACGCGGCTCTGCCGCTTACAAAGTACTGCATGCAGTACGTTATATTATGGCGCAGCGTTACACTGTAACGCAACGTGGGCACTGTGAACAGCCCATTGATTTTTCATTGCTGTGCGGTGGAGTGCGTTACAGGCTGCTCTAACGTGCGCCTGTAACGTCCCACTGTGAAACCAGCCTTAAACAGCTTTCTGGCCGTAAATGGCTTCTGAGAGTAGGAAAGAAATGAAGTGTCAATAGTTCATAGATTTGAGCTCTGCCATACTTCAATAAATGTGTCATTGAGCAGAGACAATGAAACAATACAAACTACAATTAAATATAAAATAAAACTGGGATATTGAAAAAAGAAATTTTTAGGAGTAGGAGAATAGACACTATTGTTTATCTCTTCAGTTTATGTTCACCTCAGATGTCCTTTAAGGCAAAGTGTACAGCAGCCTTCATCCTCAGGGAAACTTGCTGACTGCTGTAAATCTGTAAAGAATCATATGAACAGGACTTGGTTATTCATTTACAGAAATGTCATGATGGCTCTTTGCTAGCTACATTACTACAACTATAGCATTTAATAACTGTACACTATGTAGAGCAGGCATTTGCACATTCTGGTGAAGGAAATGGCAGGTTTGCATTACAGGACCATGATCACGAAAATTATAAAATGTAAAATACATGTAAATACATACATTTCTTTTCTGTAAATCTTTTTTTCCCTGTTTTTGTCACTTACAGTAGGTAAAAAAAATATGACTAGTTTTGGATTAGTCCATTTCCTCAAGGGGGTTTTCCCTATTTTCTTTAGGCAGCGTTCACATTCTGCATATTGCATTGTGACAGGATTGCAACATAATGATGATCAAAAGTCGCATCGTTAGGAGTGCGATGAGACTCATACTATGAAGCATACATTGCATTAAAGGGAACAAGAGGCATCAAACAAGTAAATACTTACCTAAGGAGATGGAAGCTTCTGGATCCTCCAGAGGCTTTCCACCTCGTCCACTGCCACTGCTTGGGCTCCAATGCCCTTAATATTGAGGCAACACTCCAGTTCTGGCATGAGCATGACCATGCTGCACCGGTGTGAGCAGGGCTGTGCCCGTGCCTACGCAGTAGCATTGAGACACTTGGGCACAAGTGGCACTGCCTAACTGCGCAGGCACAGCCATAATAGTGCAGGTACAGTATGGCTGTGCTTGTGTCTGAAGAGGAGCGCAGCCCGGAGGTTCCCAATCGACAAGCCCTTGTTGGTAAAACGGAGGAAAAAATGGGACCAGAAAATGGCAGGGGAAGCCTCTATAGGATTGAAAGACTTCCCTCATTATTAAAATAAAACAATTAGACTAGCGCTCTAAGTTAAATTCTAAAAATAATCTCTAGAAGTTCATAACAGGTGCTAATGCTGGATCAATCATGGAATCGTGTGTACAGATGGTATCACAGTACCAAATGTAGTGTGATAATTGCTAGGGATCAATGCCCTCCTTCGTGTCCCCACTCACCAAATGTTGCGGCCTAGATGGTACCGTATAAGCCTTTGGGGTATTGGCCACCCCACAGCCACTCGATAAATATAGATATTCCTGTACTACATCACATAGCGTCAGGCCCAGCTTTGGACTTACTGATTTTACAGCTGTGTACTTGCTTTGTTTTAATATGTTTCATATGCGCATTTAAAGAAAACCTGAACTGAAAATTAAAAGTCAAAATAAACATACACAAGTCACACTTACCTCCCGTGTAGTGTACTCCTCAATCCCTTTCTCCTCTCCTGCGTCCTGTTTGTCCACTGTGATCAAGGAAATTCTCCGTCCTCCATTTTGAAAATGGCCATTACCCCATAACAGCTTCCTGGTCAGCACACTGTTAAACTGTAACATCGCCCAGTTGAGACATAGGGAAACATGGACATTACCGGGCACTTTAGTTTTCCACTCAGCTATAACTAGAGTGACCATATTTTTGTGGGTCCAACCTGGGACGGAGGGGGGGGGGGGCGTGGGGGGGGGGCGGCGCGCGCAGCGCGCCGCGGCGAAAAGTGGGAAGGAGTGAGGAGCACGCAGCGGCGAAGACTGGGGGAGGGGGGCTGCGGCGCGCCGCGCCGAAAAAATGGGCGTGGCCCATGACATTGTATGGGCGGAGCTAACGTAATGATGTAACAGCGAGGCATAAGAAAGCAGTGTTTACGCCATGATGTGGACAAACGAGACTTTGTGTCATGGGTGTGCAGAAACTGTGTGATGCTAATAGTATACCGTAACCACAAAGCAGCAAACATAGCCATCTATGACCATTAAATAATAAATGCAGTAACAGTTACCCCGGACACCAGAAAATAAACGCAATAGGCAACATGTCAGTATAAAATAAATGCAATGCGGGCAAACATGTCAGTACAAAATAAACGCAATGCGGGCAACATGTCAGTACAAAATAAACGCACTGCGGGCAAACATTTCACCAGAAAAGAAACGCACTGCGGCCAAACATTTCACCAGAAAAGAAACGCACTGCGGGCAAACATTTCACCAGAAAAGAAACAATGCGGGCAAACATTTCACCAGAAAAGAAACAATGCGGGCAAACATTTCACCTGGAAAAGAAACAATGCGGGCAAACATTTCACCTGGAAAAGAAACAATGCGGGCAAACATTTCACCAGAAAAGAAACAATGCGGGCAAACATTTCACCTGGAAAAGAAACAATGCGGGCAAACATTTCACCAGAAAAGAAACAATGCGGGCAAACATTTCACCTGGAAAAGAAACAATGCGGGCAAACATTTCACCAGAAAAGAAACAATGCGGGCAAACATTTCACCTGGAAAAGAAACAATGCGGGCAAACATTTCACCTGGAAAAGAAACAATGCGGGCAAACATTTCACCTGGAAAAGAAACAATGCGGGCAAACATTTCACCTGGAAAAGAAACAATGCGGGCAAACATTTCACCTGGAAAAGAAACAATGCGGGCAAACATTTCACCTGGAAAAGAAACAATGCGGGCAAACATTTCACCTGGAAAAGAAAGCATTTACTCACCTGGCAGAAGTGTCCGGCCTCTGGCGCGCTGCTCCGTCCCTGGACCGTCTTCCTCCTCCTGCTCTTCTCTCCCGCGCTGACAGGGCTACGGCAAGATGGCGCCCGAAGCCCTGTACTAGTGACACAAATAGGTCTCCAGTACAGGGCTTCGGCAGCCATCTTGCCGTAGCCCTGCTCGCCTGCCGGTGTCGGAAACAGACACCGGAAGAGGAGGCTGGAGCGGGGCTGCGGGCAATGAACTGGCACGGCGTCTATAGACGCCGCTGCCAGTTCATTGAGGAGAGAGTGGCCAGAGTCCCGAGGCCGGGACGTCCCGCTGCTGAAAGCGGGACGTTTCCCGGGACCTCATTAAGCCTGGGACAGCGGACCCCGAATCCGGGACGTGTCCCGGGCAATCCGGGACGTCTGGTCACTCTACTATAACTGACAGCAACTGATATATAACTGACAGCAACTGATCTATTTCAGTTCTGACAAAATGTTGTCAGAACTGGAAGGGATCATTGTCAGAAGAAAATGGTGAGCTTCTGAGAGGAACTGATGGCAAGGTAACGATTTAATGTTCATTTGAAGTTACCTCATGTGTTTATTTTAAATAATTTTACTCAGTACAGATTCCCTTTAAGTATTAAAGTGCAATATATATGAAGCATTAAGCTTTTATGAATAAATTAGATATGTTTATGTGAGCGTTCTTTTGTTTTCCTGGTGCTACAAACACATCCCTACTGGCGATTGGAGTGAGATGTGAAGGTGTCCTATCCACACATGTGAGATGGAGATCTGATCGAGTAACTGTGGGGTGGCCAATACCCCAAAGGCTTATACGGGCCCATCCAGGCCGCAACATTTGGTGAGTGGGGACACGAAGGCAGGCATTGTTACTTCATTATTAGACATTCCTCCCTTATTAGGTAAGTCTATCTTATTATACCCGAGGTTGGCCTCAGGTACATTTTAACCTGATAACGACTGCATCATGCCGATGGGCGTAAATGCGGCGGCAGCCCCAGGACCGCCTAACGGCATTTGGCATCAAGTCCTGGGGCGGGGATGCGCGCGTACATCCGCTTCAATGACAGAACTCCGCTCCGCCATTAGTCTCTCAGCTGCGATCGCTGCTAGGAGACTGTTAGACAGCGAAACCGTCGTCTAATAACACTGTACAGCACTGCGACCAAAGGCAGCGCTGTACTGGGGACAGCCGCGTGGCACGGCTGTCCTCCTGGGGGAGACAGGAGCAATTGGCTCTCATAGGCTAATGCCTATGACAGCCGATCGCTGTCATAGGCTGGTGGTGGGAGGGAAGGAGGGTTATAAAAATAATAATAAAATACATTTATATAAAAAATAAATAAATAAGCATCCTGGGAGCGATCATAGCCCACCAACAGAAAGCTCTGTTGGTGGGCAGAAAAGGGGGGTGGGGGAATCACTTGTTTGCTGAGTTGTACGGCCCTGCAGAAAGGCTTTAAAGCTGCTGTGGCATAATTAGGAAAAAATAGCCTGATCGCTAGGGGGTGTAAGCCCATGGTCCTGAAGTGGTTAAAGTACGCTTCACTGCCGCTGTACACTTGCACATTGACTATTAAACGCATAGCATACTGCGCGGTATTCTGACTGAAAGTGCCACACCACGTTGTGATGAAATGATATTATCCACAGTAAAGGAATGCAATGGAGGCAGATTGTATGGACCCCAGGGTCCTTTCACACTACACCTGTTGCGTTTTTTTGTCACAGTGGGAACTATGATGCAATTCATTCTACAGTATGTTCACGTCTGGTGCAATACGGCGGGTTCAGCTGGAGTAACGCAAAGCATGCTTACAGCGGCAGTGAAGCATACTTTGTGTATTGTATGCTTTACTGTGTGCATCACAATTTTACTTTACTGTATGCAATGTATGTATCACATTGCATTTCTATCACATGATGTAACTTTTCATCACCCGTTGGTTGCGATCTTATTGCAATGCAATGTGTATAGTGGGAAAGGACACTGAGACTAGGTTCATAGTGGGCGTTGAATTCCCTGTAAAAGCAGGAACACAATGGAATGGAAAAGTCACAGCAAAAGTTTTGTGTGCGTTACATCTATGGGATTGTTCACATCTTGGTGTTGTAAAGCTGGATTCACAGTGGTCTGGTGCATAACGCATGGATTAAAATGTGTGTGAACTGCAATGGAGACTGGACATAGACTGTAATACAAAGCCTGCATGCAGCGCATTAGAATAACGTGATCCGTTACAAAGCGGTACTGTGAACAGCTTCATAGAGTTGTAAGGGCAGTGGGTTGACATGCAGAATTATTCTGCAATGCAACGGAGCACTGAACTATCCATAATGGATCTCATTACACACATCCAATTCTACCACTTCTTTTTATTCTGATTATTATTATCTGTAGGCCCTCATACTACATGGAGGTGGTAAAATTGGTCAGTCATTGGCCAACTGAAATTGAAGGTGTATACCAGGCTTCACTCCCTGGGTGTAGGATTTGAATTAATGTGTATGGTATAATGCAGTCATCTGCAAACTTGGCTCTCCAGCTGTTAAGGAACTACAAGTCCCACAATGCATTTGCCCTTATGAATCATGACTGTGGCTTTCAGACTCTTGCAATGCATTGTGGGACTTGTAGTTCTTTAACAGCTGGAGAGCCAAGTTTTGCAGATTACTGGTATAACACATGCCTTGTCCATTGCAGTTCACACACATTGCATGCATTATGCAACATGCACAGTGTGAATACAGCCTTATGCTTTAGTCCGGCGGCACAATTATTTGAATTGCATGCGTTTTGTGGCATAGTAGAAAAGGCATGCAAAAAGGCATACAGTGTAAGTCTATGGGCTGCACAAAATTGCATTGTGTGTTTTCATAGGCAATATTATGAGCATTTTAAAATCACACGGCAAGTTCCCCTTTTCCTAAGTACTGTATGCAAATCGCATGCAATGCTTTCCTATGGAAAATCAGGAAAGCATGCAATTCACATGCATTATTTATGTGTTTGTGTGTATTATAACAATTTTTGCCCAAACTATTGACAAACAACCCAGGCTGGAACTGATAATCCCCTCTGAACAAGGTAAATTGTAGAGTAACATAGGCATAATTTCAGAAAGAGTAGGACTTGCTGAATAAGAGATACAGCATGATTTTTAAAAACAAAGAAATTGGACAAGCAACATATATATGTATCAATAATTTAAATTAACGAGACAGACCAATTCCTAATAGGAAATGACATCTCAATCTGCAGGATGTGCTCATGGGATAGCATAACAAGACAATCAACCACGAAGACAGATCCCGAATTAAAGCACCAACCTGACAACGTATAATATTAAAGGGACACTTAAGTCAAACAAAAAAAAATGAGTTTTACTCACCTAGGGCTTCCAATTGCCGCCTGCAGCTGTCCGGTGCCCTCGCCGTCTCCCACTGATCCTCCTAGCCCCGCCGGCAGCCACTTCCTGTTTCGGTGACAGGAGCTGACAGGCTGGGGACGCGAGTGATTCTTCGCATTCCCAGACACATTAGCACCCTCTATGCTGCTATATGGTATATGATATATGCTATAGCAGCATAGATGGCGCTATTGTGGCCAGGAACGCGAAAAATCACTCGCGTCCCCCAGCCTGTCAGCTCCTATCACCGAAACAGAAAGTGGTTGCCGGCGGGGCCAGGGGGATCGGAGGGAGACGGCGAGGACACCGGGCAGCTGCAGGGGGCTATTGGAAGCCCCAGGTGAGTAAAACTCTTTTTTTTTTTTTTTGACTTAAGTGTCCCTTTAAGTAGAAGAATAATTTTATTGAGAATCCATAATTCAACAAATTAAAAATCACCAAAAGGTGAAGCGGAGCGTAAAACCATTTTAAACAATTAAATAACAATAATAAATTACATAAAGAAATGGCAGTAAATAACTAGAGATGTTGCGAACATAGACTTTTCCGTTCGCAAACACGAACTTCCGCAAATGTTCGCGAACTTTAGACTTTAATGGGCAGGTGAATTTTAAAACCTACAAAGAATGTTTCTGGCCACAAAAGCGATGGAAAAGTTGTTTCAATGGGTCTAACACCTGGACTGTAGCATGCTAGAGGGGGTTCCATACCAAAAGTCCCACCAAAAACTATGGAGTTGACACAAAGTCGTTTTTTTTTTAATCCCTAAAGGGCAGAAATCACATTACATTCCTACAAATAATGCACTGGAGTGGTACTGTGCATGCAATTTAATGTAGCAACAATAGCAGTAGTGTGCACAGCTGTGGGTGTCAGTGGGCTGTGGAGTGTCACACACAGAGAAATGCAATAGTACTATCAGAATACAATGAAATAATGCACTGGAGTGGTTCAGTGCCTGCAACTTAGGGCCCATTCACACTTGAGCGGGAATCGCGCGATTCCCGCTAAAGGCAAACCGCTAGCGTTTTTTTTAAAACCGCTGCAGCATGTAACACATGGCAGTGTGCTCACTGCCGCGTTTGCGGTTAGCGATAACCGCAAACGTGTTACATGCAGCGGTTTGCTGGCAATTAGTGTTTAGCGATCGCAATTAGCATGCATAGCACCGCTAATCGCGATCGTCTCAAAACCACCGCGTGTCCAGTGATTTTTCTGTGTTAATCGCGGGAAAATCACTCCCGCAAAACGCCGGCGGTAATCATCGGCGTTTTGCGATTTTAGATGTGAACGGGGCCTGAATGAGGCAACAACAATAGCAGTATTGTGCACACAGCTCTGGGTGTGGGCTGTGGAATGTCACACACAGAGAAATGTACTATCAGTGAAATAATCATGCACTGGAGTGGTACTGTGCCAATTACACCAGAAAGGAAATGTATGCATCAACCAAGTGAACCTGACAAATCTGGCTTTGCAAATTTGGCCTATTGGCTAATCACGAGACATTGCTCATGCAAATATGCATTTGCTTTCGCATGCCTAAATATGCAGGGTCAAAAACCAAAACCGCAAAACAATCGCCCTGCGGGAATTAGTTCATGCTACATTAGCACTATCCAGGGGCGCCACGAGGAGGCTTCCCATTGCCCCCATACAACCGGGGGGCCGCGGGGGTCCCAGGCTCTCACCGCCTCGAACCCACACAGCGGCACCCCGGAGGGGGAGGCTGGGGGGTGCAGGCGATCTCCCCAGCGTGGCCAGCGCCGGGAAGGCATTGGGAAGCCTCCTCGTGGCGCCCCTGGATAGTGCTTTTTAATGGGGGGGGGGGTTCCAAGAGGGGGTGCTAGCTGATTGGCTGCCATGTGTCTGCTGACTGTGAGGTAAGGGGTCAAAGTTTGGCTCCATGATGATGTATAGGCCTTATGTTCGCAGTTCGCCGAGAACACAAACTGTTCGGGCCATCTCTATAAATAACCTCTTTCACTACCAATCTTTTCATACAGGTATCCTTAAGGATAATAACCCAGTGGGACAATTCTTGCAAGTAAGGAGGAACTGTATAGATGATTTGGACTTTGAAAGAGAAGCTGATACCCTAGAGAAACGTTTTCTAAGCAGAGGTTATCCTATGAAGGTAGTGAATCGAGCTTGAAAAGGAGCAACAGTGGCAAAATGAGTAGAACTCTTACAACTAAGGAGGACAAATGAGGATATGGTCACAATGTGCACAATGTATAATAAGCAGTGGACTAGCATATGGAGGATCATGGCTCGACATTGGCCCATTCACTTCAATATTTCTCTTATAATAATTGATATTATAGAATTTCTTGCACTTTATTACTATGATACATTTATTGACCTTTTTTGGCACAAAGCATTGCACTTATTACCTTATTGTCCTATAAAGACATTATATATTGAATATGTATGAGAGTGAGGTACTTATGTACTTTATTATTATTTGATTGTTTATCATGGTTTCACCCTTTGGTGATTTTTTTTAATTTATTGAATTATGGATTCTCAATAAAATTATTCTTCTACTTAACATTATACGTTGTCAGGTTGGTGCTTTCATTTGGGATCTGTCTTCGTGGTTGATTGTCGAGAGATACAGTATGTTATCACTTTTATGTGCTAAATGCAACCAAAATCCCTGTGTTTACTGTCCCAGTTTTTATAGCGAGTCTTCCTTTTTGGTGCTAGTCTAGATTAGGGGACCCAGCAAGCAACCTCATAAGGAACAGTTCTCCAATCACAGCACACTCTGCATTGTAGCTGTGTGTGTGTAGTTTACTACAACTCTGAACCTAGCAGTTTGAGGGGGTGCTGTCCACCCAATCATGTTCAGGAGTACTGCCAGCAGGTGGAGAGAATATGCTTTGGAGAAAAGAGAACAGTCTGGTGCTAAACATTACAAAAACAGTCGAGCTGCTCGCAGACTTCAGGAGGGCTGCCTCCACCCCTCCTCCCATCTTCATTGATAGCATGGAAGTGACAAGAGTACCGTGCACCCGTCTTCTGGGTACTACCATCTCCAGTGACCTCAGCTGGAAGGCTAACATCTCCACCATCCAGCGGAAAGCCCAGCAGAGACTATACTTCCTTCGCCAACTGAGGAAGTTCAGCATGGCCCAAGAGATTCTAACAAACTTCTATGCCGCCACCGTGGAATCGATCCTCTGCTCTTCCATTTTGGTCTGGCATGCTGGCACCACCGCCAGTGACAAGCACAACTACAGAGGGTCATCAGGACAGCCGAGAGGATCATTGGCAGACCCCTCCCCTCACTTGCACACCTATACAACACAAGGCTGCGTCCTAGGGCACTGAAGATAGCTAACAACTCTTCCCACCCAGGCAACCGCTACTTCAGTTTTCTCCCATTGGGCCGGAGGCTTAGGGCCACCCCCACGAGGACCGCCAGACACATGAACTAATTTTTTCACTCGGTTGTCAGCCTCCTAAACTCCCTCCACATTCTCCCATCGGTCCCACGTGACAAGGGGAATCAATCGGTCACACCAAATGACTAACTCAACCCCTATGTCAGCCTGAACTGTATACAGTTTTATGTACAATGAGCAATGTAAATGTAATTGATGTTCTTGATGTTCTTCTACTTGATTGTTGTTCCTCTGCTTGATGAGTCCTGCTTACTTTGTCCACCTATCCAAGTCCTTCTCTGGAGCTATGTATTGTGCTAAACCCAATTCCGGGCGTGACTGTTATGCTTGGCGAAATAAACATTTCTGATTTCTGATGTTAGCTGAATTTCCTTGAGATTTCCTGCTGGGTCACCTAAATTAGACTACCGTCCTGTATTTTGTGTAGCGTTGAGCTGGTTATCTTATACTGTTAAGCTTCCTGGTGTTCAATTCCTGCAGAATTTCTGTGCAAAGCATGGTTCAATTTAATTCTGCTCCAGGGCCTATGCCGCCTGACGCAACTGCGTCGCTTGGCATCACGGGCCAACCTCCCCTGCAGTGTGGATACATTTAGTGTGCTTTTTCATGAAACTGGTACCTGGCAGGGATGTCACCTCTAGCCATTACTATTTGTGTTTACTACTAAGATGATGTTTCACCAAGGGGGTGATTGAGAGGCAGTATCATTATACACATATGATGCTTTGATTTATCGGGATGGCCTAGAAAAACCCATAGAAAGTTTATTAAATAATTGCAAAACTAAAGGTTTTTTTTATTTTTTTTAACTTCCATTTTCAAGCTATTTGCATAAAGATTGCTTGGAATTCACATCAACTTGAAATGATTTGCATCTCAATGGCTATCCCTGGCAACTACAGTACATTGGATATCCACAGCAGCAACTGCAGCCAGGAGATTCTCAATGCCTCCTTTATTCTTTTAAAGGGGAACTTCAGCCTAAACAAACATACTGTCATTAAGTTACATTAGTTATGTTAACTAAAATAGATAGGTAATATAATCTCTTACCCACCTTGTTTTAAAAGAACAGGTACATGTTTGTGGTTTCATGGGTGCAGCCATCTTTTTCATAGGGGCAGTCATCTTTTTGGTTGAAAGGAGGTAACAGGGAGCATGAGACACAGTTCCAAGTGTCCTGATCACCCCTTCCAGCTGCACGCGGTAAGCTTCCAATCTCAAATTCAAAATTTAAAAATAAAAAAATTGGACCAAAACAGCAGAATGAGAACAACATCATGAATCCCATCATGCTTTGCACAGCATCAGAGGAAAAATGCCTGGGCAGTTTTCTTCTGTGCAGCAATTTGGACATAATGTCACACAAAACTCCAAAAGTGGGTTGGACAAAATTATTGGCACCCTTTCAAAATTGTGGATCAATAACATTGTTTCAAGCTTATGATGCTCCTTTAAACTCACCTGGGGCAAGTAACAGGTGTGGGCAATTTCACACCTGAAAGCAGATAAAAAAAAAAGTGAAAAGTCCACATAATCATTGCATTGTGTGTCTGTGTGCCACTCTAAGCATGGACAACAGAAAGAGGAGAAGAGAACTGGATTTAGAAACCTAAATTGTGGAAAAATATCAATGTCAAGGTTACAAGTCCATCTCCAGAGATCTAGATTTGCATCTCCCTGGGAGTGGTCGGGAGAGAAAAATTGCTGAAAGGTTGCAACGCAGGATAGTCCGGATGGCGGATAAGCAGCCCCAAACAAGTTCCAAGGAAATTCAAGCTGTCCTGCAGGCTCAGGAAGCATCAGTGGCAGCATGAACTATCCTTCCACTTTTAAATTAAATGTAATGCTATAGCAGAAGACCCAGGAGGACCCCACTGCTGACACAAAGACATAAAAAAAGCAAGACTACAGTTTGCCAAAATGTACTTGAGTAAGCCAAAATCCTTCTGTGGACAGATGAGACCAAGATAGAGATTTTTGGTAACGCACATCATTCTACTGTTTACTGAAAATGGAATGAGGCCTACAAAGAAAAGAACACAGTACCTACAGTGAAAAATGGTGTAGCTGGCAGACTAATTACATCATTCCCTACCATCCACGACGTCCTGGAGGGGGAATAGTAATTAACACTGCCGGGACTTGTGCAGGAGCAGCGCAAGCTGTATATCGGCTGTATCCTGCGCCCTAGTCTCCTGGCGGCGTATTCGTAGGTACGCTTTAAAATTGCTGTTGGGAAAAAACACCCTTCAAATAAGAGAGACCTGATGCAGTTTGCAAAGTCCAAAATTCCAGGTGAGCAGTGTAAGAAGCTCATTGATGGTTATAGGACTGATTTCAGTTATTTTTTCCAAAGGGTGTGCAACCAAATATTAAGTTAAGTCCAGCCCATTTTTGCAGTTTTAAATTACATTATGTCCAATTTGATTTTTTCCTACTTTTTTTTATTTTTATTTTGTTCCAATACACACAAATGGAATAAACATGTGTATAGCAAAACATGTGTTAATGCAATACTTTTCTGTGAAAAATACTTGATTTTCTGGAAAAAAATTTCTTGGGAGCCAACAATTTCGGCCATGACTGTATACCCTCAGTACATGCATTTGTTGTCATCTGCATTCTCTCTGCTCATTAGGAATTGAAAGCCTTATAAATGTAGGGAATATTGCCAGGGACTTGAGATGGTCAATAAAATGTTAATAATATTGGGATGCATGCAAATTGTGTGAAGCTTCAAATTAGGCCAAATTAACTTCTTGCCAATTTGCATTGGCCCAGTTCCATGCTGCATACAATTTTCATGCAACCTTGAATTATTAGCATCTTAATGGCCATCTCTAAAATAACAAAGTCCTACTTAGTGAATCTGCTCTGATTGGTGGACTACTATAGGCAGACCTTTAAATGTATGCCTTAAAACACTTTTCTCTGGTTACTTAGTTTTCTTTACCACTGAGAAGCAACAGTTTAACTTAACTAAAGCATGTGTATAGTTTTGGACTAAAGAGCTGCTCTGAAAGCTTATTTAGTTCTGGGATTCCATCCAAAGCTACTTAAGTCTGGGAGCACTCAGATTCTTGGCTCACCGTGGCATAAGGACAGCGTGGCATACTTTTTAGAGTTCTTAATATAACAATTTCTGCGCTAGACTGATGGGCTCTACAGGAGGTCCTGGATATCATTTAGTGTAACCTTGACCCTATCTTGTGGCTTGATATCTTAGCTTCTCTGTTCTTCTCACTGCAAACAAAAATGTCAACTCAGTTTACTTTAGCATCTCTTCCGTTTTCAAATCCCTGTGGTCAAAACAACATGCAATAGTGCTGTGAATGCAGGAAAGTTAGACTATTTTGTCAAATTGCATAATTTCTGTTAAAGAGAATCTGTACTGTGAAAATCTTACATAAATAAACGTGCCGGCCTGTTTGTTGTTTTTTCCTAGCCCCCACCCCCTGCGACATTTTGGTGCTCCCCGCTGCTTTCTTGGTAATTAAATCACTGTTTCATTCATTGTTTTTGTACACAATGAAGATGGCCGCCAAACAGGATATACATCATTGGAGCAGGTGCCCGTTTGCATTGGCTCCTCTCAAGCCTGATTTAACTGCTGAAATGTTACTGCCACTTGTTGCCTTAGCTGCTTGTCCTGGCTTTGAACTGAACAAGAACACATCCATGAGCTGCAGGCACGCTGGCTGTGAGCAGAGACCTTGCCTGTGACTTGTACACACAGCACCCACACAGAGCCTGATGGGGGCGTGGAGGGGGCGTGCATAACTTCTCCCTATCACAGCAGAGGCAGTGCATTATTCCCTGGGTCGATAAAGCTTGACAAAGGAAAGAAGATTAGATATATTACAGAGACCGCACAACTAGAAAAGCCTGCAGTAAATCAGACCACATTAGAATAGGTATAGAGGTAAAGGAATTTATAGGATAAATAGGACAGAATAAATAAGGCTGAACATTTTGTTACAGAGTCTCTTTAAGCTGGAAGGAACCCAAATAAGGCTTTCTATTACACTGCCTGGTTTGGTTCACACTGCAAGGGTTCAGTACCATAGATGATGACAGCACAAACACTGTCATGGTCCTGGGAGTGGAAGCCTTGTTCACAGGTCGTCCATTGGGTCCAATGCATCGGACATGTTATAAATGGCTTGCCATAATTATCGTGCATGTGGTAAGTTTGCATTCTATCACTGCAATGGACGGAATGGACACCAGATAAGAATCGACATGTCAGTACTATAGATGGTCAATAAGGTGGAAATCGTTCCAGGATTATGCAGATCTTGCATGCAAATTTATGGAGCCTGAATATGCAACGATCGAATTCTGCCAGGGTGGAATTCAACTGGTGCATTTTTTTGCAGATGGAATTGTTTGGTTGTGCACTAATCTTCAGGTACGAGAGGCTGCCACCGCTATCCCGATGTTTATTGTAATCAAAAAGGCACTTAGGGCTGGGACCCACTAGGGTTTTTTTTGGCAGCGTGTTGGGATCGATAGGCCAGTCATTCCCATAAACGCTTTGCCAATGAAACTGATTGGTGGGGAACCCACTAGTGCGATTAGGGGTAATTGCAAGTGCAGGACTTGCAGCAGTTTGAGCATGTTTATAGTAGTGCCGCAAAATTGCTTTCCAAAGTGGTTTTGCAGCAATTCGTGGAGGGAGCGATTGAAAATTTAAATAAAGATATTTATGCTTACTGGGTGTCTATTTCCGTTTTCCGTCTGTAGCCATGCCCCTTAACAGAAGAAGTCGCAGGCGCTTTTCTGACTGATCCTAGAGAAGCGCCTACGACCTCTTCCTTTAGGGGCGGGGTTACAGACGGAAGCCGGACACCATTGCTAATTGGAAGCGCTGTACAGTTTACAGTACAGCGCTTCTAATCGCCAGGAAAACGCAATCGCATTAGAAGTCGCTGCATCGATTTTAGAGTGCTGCAGCGATTCCTATTGGGCACCATGCCTTACAGCGAGTGGAATGGTTACCTTGGGATTAACCACTTGCCAACCAAGTGATTTCCCATTGATCTGTGCTGGGTGGGCTCTTCAGCCCCCAGCACAGATCGTATTGCAGGCAGGGCGATCAGACTTCCCCCCCTTTTTTCCCCACTAGGGGGATATCCTGCTGGGGGGTCTGATCGCCGCCGCTCTGCTGTGCCTTGCGGGGGGGCTCCTCAAAGCCCCCCTCCGTAGCGCTATTCCCCCCTCCCTCTCCTTCCCTCCCTCTCCCTGGCTCTGTGGGCGGTACAGGACGGCGATACGTCCTGTACCGCCTCTGATAGGCTTCAGCCTATCAGACGGCGGCGATCCCCGGCCTATCAGAGGCCGGGGATCGCCGATCTCCTTTACGGCGCTGCTGCAGCGCCATACAGTGTAAACTCCGGGGATTTCTTCCCCGCGTGCGAGCCGCGATCGGAGGCTCACAGGCAGTTCACGGAGACACCCTCCGTGAACTGACATGGAACGCCCGCTCTCCATGGAAACCCGCAGACAACCAGTTTACGCCGATCGGCGTTAGTTGGTCATCAAGAGGTTAAGGAATCCAAAATGATCGCTTTGTGCTGCTGGCACTGGTTCATCAATGGTGTCAGACCAGAAGCATGTCGCTATAACATGGGTTAAATGACCACTTACGCCTTTGCGACACACCTTCCGGTAGCAAGGCAACCCAAGCTTCCTGCACAGACCATATACAAATGGGCGTATGTATATAAATGTAATAGTTGGAGAAACTAAACAAATGTAAAATTTCAAATACATTCTTGTGTAAACACCAGGGCACAGCAGTGTCCACATTACCACGGTGCAGGCTGGGTTACTCCCAAAGCAATGTATTCCCTGGGCCTGTGGTGAGTGTCATAAGCTCACCAGTCTGCTGGCATGCCTCCTCCTGTGTCCCATGTCTTTCTCCATGGCCACCGGGGTTATGAAGTCAGTACATGTGACGGGCTCAGGTGATAAGTACGTCCATGGAGAAAGACTAGAATGACAGGGGGAAGTACACCAGAGCACAGGGGAGCCTGTGGCACGGGCCCCGCGGCTGGACAGATTCCCAATAGATTTCATGCTGAAATGAATTGGAAATGTGTTTGCACTACACTGGCAGCAACAGATCACTCTCCGATCATATCTGCTGTCCTTCTGTCAGTGTATGAGCACCTGGAGTGACCTAGAAAATGTCTTTGTTTGGAGGGCTACTGAGGGTGTTGCTAGGTTACATGAGCGGTTGCATCATTGGACTAAGTGTCATTTAGTGGTTACAGAGGTTAAGCAAAGTAGCACCCCCCCTAAACACATAATTCATAATCAAGAGAAGAAAGAAAAAAAAGACTTATCTAAAACTTTCTTTTCCATTCTCCATTCATTACAGTGGCAAGACGAGTTTGCTTTCACCTTAGACCCAGAGTTTGCCAGTGCACTCTCACTGCAATTTCCTAAGGGTTACATCCTTTCACCTACAATCTGTTACATATTGATTGACTGAGAGCTAAGTGTCTTGAGCTTGAAAGTTATGTATTTTTCTTTCATTGATGACCTCATGGTTACCTGATCCAAAGAGGACTTGACAGAAGGCATATCTCTCCTTATTCATACTTAGTATAAACGAGGGTTGATCGTAAAAGATCAGAGAGTGATCTGTTGGCTGCCCATACACCGCAGGCTGATTCCCAATCAATTTCATCATGAAATCTATCCGGAATCGGCCCTGTGCCACCACCTGTGCCACCTAGTCACCATTTTTGCTGTCCCTCAAATGTTAACGTGCCCCCCTTAGTGCCCGTGCATTAAAATCTCACCTGTTCCAACTGCCACCAGTGTCGCACGCATCACACACGTGCTAGTGCTATACGTGGCAGCCATGTGGGATGCGAATGGAGAAGCAGAAGCAGGTGGACACTTGTGGGAGCAAAACAGGTGAGATTTTATTGCATGGGCTCCCGGGGGGGCATAATTACTTTTTTTGGGGGGGGGAGGCAGTGGGCAGGGGTTTGATCATCAGACATCGCACGTCTTTACCGTTATGTCGTTATGCTTATTGCAGCACCAATTTTTATCCGATTAGATAAAATTGTGGAATCAGATGGTCGATTGGGCCACAAAATCGCTAGATGTATAGCTACCTCAAGAATCTGCAACAGAGTTAATAGTTCTAGTATTGATTTAGAAATCCAAGGTCTGTCACCTACTGGATGTCTAAAAAAGGAGACACAAATTCAATAGGTTCGAGAAAAAGGAAAAGGATGAGGCAATTTCAAAATGCACCTTTATTCTTCAGCTGGGTACAGATATAGTGGTAAGCAGTAGGAGTGATAGAAAGGTGGCCTGACAGCTGTTTCGTAATGTGACTCACGTTGTCAGAGGCCCAACCTAGACATCAACCATCAGTAAAGCCCAGTCTAATATGCTATCCCACTTAAAAGGGCTGGGCCACATTGCAGACCTCTTTTTGATAAGTCAGCGATGGATTTGCATTTTTAAAAACCGGCTCCCATTGACTTGCAAAATTGCAGTGATCACAATTTTTCCATGTTCAATCACAGACAAACAGAATGCCCAGACCACCGCAGCAAATGCAGTCCATGAGTGACTCCTATAATTTAGTGAGCCATGGGTCAGTAATGAGGAGTTGCACTTCTACTGCAGCAGGCAATTTTGCTTTCTGTATTGCAAAAACTAAAATATTTCCCAATTTATTTAGCATACAATTTTATATGCACATTTAATTAGATACATTAATTCAATCTAGGCCAGATTTAAAGATCGACTTGGGTTCCTCCAGTATCCAACTCTGGAGAGCCTTATAAAAATCAAACCAAGTATACATCAGAAATGTCCTTTTATACAGATAATATTAACAAGTAAAAAGGGTAGCGTATTATCTGTTGTTATTTAGAAACAGGTAGGGAAATGCACCTATCCAGTGATGACTAATAGAAGGAAGTTTGTGGGTCATCCAACCTGCAAGGGAGCCTGGGAAAGCTCCCAAACTGGGAGTAAATATCCTTGTCTAATCTTCACGTCCATGTGCTTTTGTAGCTTAGAGTAGGAATGCACAAACCAGAGACTTGGCATTCCGCTTCACATATTTGCAAATGTATGAGACAGAAACTTTCTTTTTTTATTTTATAACAGGTACTAGCTGCCAGGGGAATACTGTATTTTGTGTTTAGTTTGTCTAAAGGTGGCCCAGACACAGTCTGAGAGAACAATGTTGTATTCAGCGTATGAAAACAATGAAATGAATGGCAAAAATCTAACAGATGGATGTAGATTGAGCATAAACTACGCTGGCACAGTGAATTATGAGTTCATGGGAGGATAATGTGTAAAATCATGTTAAGGTGCAGCAGACCAGCACTAAGATAGACTTTTGGCAAAATGCATGTGTAAAAATTAGCATTATATGAATAAACCAAAATGTATTTAGTGGCTCTTTTTTTTTTTAGCCAACAGGTATATCTTCCAAAATTACTTCTCTAAAAATATATAAATAAATAAATAAAAAAAAAAAAGAAAGAGTGTGTAACACCAGCTTTGGACAATATTTTGTAATACAAACTCCCCTTCACATAGTGTACATACTGTATATTTCCTCATCCATCAGGATCTCTTCTTACTTTGATAGCCTCCGTGGAGGATGAGCCTGACTCGTGCTGAGACAAAAAGCTGAGAATAGTATGGACCAGTCATGCTCGTCAGCAGTTATAAAGTAAGGTTCCCCTTTTTTCCAGTGGAGCAGCCTTGGGGGGTGGGGGGACACTTCTGGGGCCCGCCCAGGGCCGTTTTGGGGGGGGGGCAGGACGGGTCACAGCATGAATGGAGAGCATAATCACCTACATCAGCGGAGAGGGGGGCAACTCCCCCCTCACCTCGGGCTCTCCCCTCCAGCATTAATAGGTGGTGTGACGTTTAGGGGATCGCAGCCAGCACGCAGTACACAGTTGCATAAAACACAAAGTCCATTTATTTGGCAGCAGTACTATAGACAGCTTTTTTCTAGCATAAATAGAAAATAAATGGCAAGCTTACTTCAGCTTTGTAGTCCATATAGCAGTAATAAGGGGGCAGGAAAAAATGGCGCACAGCTCTGCCGGAACATTATGGCGCCGCCATTCAATTTAGTATAAAACGCTGTTTAGCGTTCTGTAATTACATTATTGCGCATGGCCATTGTCAGGTTGGAAGAGAAAATTATGGTGTGGAGAAATTAAAAACATAACTGACTATTGATATAGTACAGTGGTAAAGCACTGAACTTTGGTGATATTTTTGTGCAGGTGCAGGTTCGAATCCAGTCAATGCTCCTTTTTTATTATTATTATTTATTGATAGATGCGCTGCTATCTGTAAATTGATAAAAGATTACAAATACTTTTTTTATGAAGTAAAAGTTTTGTGCTTTTAATATCCCAGCTGCATAACGTATGCAAGGTTACAGAAAACCTGAACTGAAAATTAAAAGTCAAAATAACCATACACAGGTCATACTTACCTCCCGTGTAGTCTACTCCTCAATCTCTTTCTCCTTTCCCGCGTCCTGTTTGTCCACTGTGATCAAGGGAGTTCTCTGTCCTCCATTTTGAAAATGGTCATTACCCCATAACAGCTTTCTGGTCAGCACACTTTTAAACTGTCATATCGCTCACTTGAGCCATAGGAAAACATAGACATTACTTGGCACATCAGTTGTCCTCTCAGCTATAACTGACAGTAACTGATAAATAACCGACAGCAACTGATATATTTCAATTCTGACAAAATGTTGTCAGAACTCGAAGCGATCACTGTCAGAAGAAAATGGTGCGCTTCTGAGAGGAACTAATGGCAAGGCAACTATGTAATGTTCATTTGAAGTTACCTCATGTGTTTATTTTAAATAATTTTACTCAGTACAGGTTGCCCTTTAAGAAGGAAGTGGGGACACAGAATAAAGATGAGAGACAAGGAATTACTGCCTGCAAATAGAGATGGCCCGAACGGTTCGCCGACGAACGGTTCCAGGCGAAAAACGGTTCGCCGGCGAAGGCGAACTTTCCTGGAAGTTCGATTCACCCCATAATGCTCTATGAGGGTCAACTTTGACCCTCTACATCACAGTCAGCAGGCACATTGTAGCCAATCAGGCTACACTCAGCCCTGGAGCCACTCCCCCCCCTTATATAAGGCAGGCTCCGCCGGCCATTACACTAACTCTTGTGCCTGTTATAGTCAGAATAGGGCGAGCTGCTGCAGATTGTTTCTCCTAGGGAAAGATTATTTAGGTTCTTGGCTTGCTCCTGGCTGAGTCTTATTGCTATAATAGCACCCCACAACAGCTCTTTTCAGAGCTAATCCTGTTCTTGTGATCTATTTTTTTTCTTCTGTGTGTCCCACTGACACTTGTGTTGCATAGACAGCCTTGCTAATTCATACTGTATGTGTGCCACTGCCAGCAGCCCAGCACATTCAGTGACTACCTGTGTGTGTGACAGGGAGCTGCACATTGTAATACCCAGTACTGCATATACCTAGTACCTGTTGTGTTTAGTTAACCCACCTCATCACTGCATATACCTACCTTTGTGTTCAGTGAACTCACCTCACTACATATAACTACCTTTTGTGTTGAGTGAACACACCTCACTGCATCTACCTACCTTTTGTGTTAAATGAACACACCTCAATGCATATACCTAGCTGTTGTGTTCAGTGAACCCACCTCACTGCATCTAACTACCTTTTGTGTTGAGTGAACACACCTCACTGCATATGCCTAGCTGTTGTGTTGAGTGAACCCACCTCACTGCATATAAATACCTTTTGTGTTCAGTGAACCCACCTCACTGCATCTACCTACCTTTTGTGTTCAGTGAACCCACCTCACTGCATCTACCTACCTTTTCTGTTCAGTGAACCCACCTCACTGCATCTAACTACCTTTTGTGTTGAGTGAACACACCTCACTGCATATGCCTAGCTGTTGTGTTGAGTGAACCCACCTCACTGCATATAAATACCTTTTGTGTTCAGTGAATCCACCTCACTGCATCTACCTACCTTTTGCGTTGAGTGAACACACCTCACTGCATCTAACTACCTTTTGTGTTCAGTGAACCCACCTCTCTGCATATAACTATCTTTTGTGTTGAGTGAACACACCTCACTGCATATACCTAGCTGTTGTGTTGAGTGAACCCACCTCACTGCATCTACCTAGCATCCCCAGAGATGGACAAAATGGACAAGCCAGGTAGCGGAAGAGGTAGAGGCAGACCCAGAGGAAGGCCACCTGGCACTGGCAGGTCTGTGCGAGGTCGTGTTGATGTGATTTCGTGCGGCCCTGGCCCAAAGTACAGTGCTCAGAAGAAGGCACGTCCCATCACTTCCCAAGATTGTCAGGACGTGCTTGACTATTTAACACAGAACACCTCATCTCCCGCAGCCACCAGCGCTACTGCAAGCACCACACCCATTGCATTTGACACTTCGCAGGAGTTATTTGGTGTGGAAATCACTGATTCACTGCCAATACTGCTACAACAAGATGAAGGCGCTAAGCTAGTTACATCACCTCATACGTCTGAGTTAGGTGGTGATACTATGGACGTAACGTGTGAGTAGGGGGATGATGAAGTACCTGGTGTTGGTGCGTTTTTAGAGGTGTCTGAGGAAAGCGAAGCTGGGCAGGATGATTATGATGACGATTATACGGATGCCATGTATGTTCCCAATAGAGGAGATGACCAGGGGAACAGTTCAGAGGGGGAGTCAGAAAGGAATAGGAGGAGACGAGTCCCTGAAAGAAGCAGAGGGAGCTCGTCCTCAGAAACAGCTGAGGGCAGTGTCCGGCGTCATGTATCACCAGCTATGGACAGCCAGCCAACATGCCCTTCAACGTCAGCTGCTGATGCCACCATAGTGCCATCACCCCGGGGGGCTCTGCGGTTTGGACATTTTTTAACGTGTGTGCCTCAGATCAGAGCAAAGCCATCTGTTGTCTCTACCTCCAAAAGTTGAGCCGTGGAAAGGCCAGCACTCACGTAGGGACAAGCGCCATACGAAGGCACCTGGAGAAAAGGCACTAACAGCAATGGGAAGAACACCTGAGGAAAAGCAGCACCCAAAAGACAAGCCACCCTCCTTCTCCTCTTCCTGCTTCAGGTGCAGCATCTTCAGCCGCTTTCTTCCTTACACCTTCACAGCCACCCTCCTCCACTCCGCCTCTGCCCTTGAGCGGTTCCTGCTCCTCTGCCCACAGCAGCCAGGTGTCCGTGAAGGAAGTCTTTGAGTGGAAGAAGCCAATTTCTGCCAGTCTCCCTCTTGCTTGGTGTCTGACAGCTGGCATGGCGGAACTATTCGCTCGCCAGCTTTTACCATACAAGCTGGTGGACCTGAGGCTTTCCGTAAATTTGTGGCCACTGGGACACTGCCGTGGAAGATACCAGGCCGCAATTATTTTTCTAAAAAGGCCATACCCAAACTGTACCGTGAAGTTGAGAGACAAGTGGTGTCATCTTTGGCGAAGAGCGTTGGGTCAAGGGTCCACCTGACCACGGATGCCTGGTCTGCCAAGCAAGGGCAGGGTCCCGCTACATTATGTACACAGCCCATTGGGTCAACCTGGTGAACGATGGCAAGCAGGGAGTATGTGGCTGCGCGGCGGAACAACTTGTGACACCTCCACGGCTTGCAGGCAGGCCTCCTGCCACCTCCTCTCCTTCTCCTTCTCCTCCTGCTACATCCTCTTCGCTGTCATCCTCCTCCTCCTCCTTGGCTGGGTGGTAGTTCAACTCTATTGGTGCTGCCATCTCCTCCTCTCCAGCTACACAGCCCCATCTGCCCAGAGCCTACGCTGCATGCCAGGTACAACGGTGTCACGCCATATTAGACATGTCTTGCCTCAAAGCGGAGAGTCACACTGGACCAGCTCTCCTAGCTGCTCTTAACAAAGAGGTGGAGCAATGGCTGACCCTGCACCAGCTGGAGATCGGCAACGTGGTGTGTGACAACGGCAGCAATCTCCTTTCCACGTTGAATTTGGGAAAGCTGACACATGTACCCTGCATGGCACATGTGCTGAATCTGGTCGTTCAAAGATTTGTGTCAAAGTACCCAGGCTTAGAGGACATCCTGAAGCAGGCCAGGAAGTTGTGTGGGCATTTCAGGCATTCTTACTTGGCCATGGCATGCTTTGCGGACATTCAGCTGAAAAACAACTTGCCGGTGAGACGCTTGATATGCGATAGCCCCACTCGCTGGAATTCGACCCTGCTCATGTTCTCTCGCCTGCTAGACAAGGAGAAAGCCGTCACCCAGTACCTGTACAATTACAGTAGAAGGACACAATATGGGAAGATGGGGATGTTTTGGCCACAGAACTGGACACTGATGCGAAATGCATGCAGGCTCATGCGGCCGTTTGAGGAGGTGACCAACTGAGTGAGTCGCGCTGAAGGCACCATCAGCGACTTGATCCCCTACACTTACTTCCTGGATCGTGCCGTGCGTAGAGTGGTGGATAAAGCTGTGGAGGAGCGTGAAGAGGAACAGTTATGGCAGGAAGAGTCGTAGGAGCAATTTTCATCTGAACCAGATGTTTCCTCAACACCTGCGGAAGCACAGAGGGGGGAGGAGGAGGAAGAAGAGGAGTCGTGTGGGGAAGAAGAGGAGTCAGACTCTGATGATGAGGAAGGTGTTTCTGTGGAGGAGAAGGAAAAGGCTGCGGCAGAAGAACAACCACAGCAGCCATCACAGGGGGCTTGTGCTGCTCGATGTTCCCGTGGTATTGTTAGTGGCTGGGGGGAGGAAGAGGACTTGCGTAACGTCACTCAGGAAGAGCAAGATGAGATGGATAGTACCTCTGAATCCGACTGTGCAGATGGCCCCTTTCATGTTGTCCAGCCTGTTGAGGGACCCCCGTATAAAAAAACTCAAGGGGAATGACCTGTACTGGGTTGCCACGCTACTAGACCCTCGGTACAGGCACAAAGTGGCAGACCTGTTACCAACTCACCTGAAGGCGGAAAGGATGCAGCACATGCAGAACAAGCTGACAATGATGCTTTACAATGCGTTTAAGGGTGATGTGACAGCACAACGCAATAAAGGTACCAATGACAGTAATCCTCCTCCCATATCCACGCAGGCAAGGACAGGATGCTCCAGCAATCTCATGGTGATGTCGGACATGCGGACATTCTTTAGTCCAACGCTTCACCGTAGCCCTTCGGAATCCACCCTCCACCAACGCCTGGACCGGCAGGTAGCTGACTACCTGGCCTTAACTGTGGATGTAGACACTGTGAGCAGCGACGATGAACCCTTGGACTACTGGGTGCGCAGGCTTGACTTGTGGCCAGAGCTGTCCCAATTTGGCATCCAACTTCTCTCTTGCCCTGCCGCAAGCGTCCTGTCAGAAAGGACCTTAAGTGCAGCTGGATGCATTGTAACTGAGAAGAGAAGTCACCTAAGTCACAAAAGTGTTCAGTACCTGACCTTTATCAAAATGAATGAGGCATGGATCCCGGATGGCTACTGCCCGCCCAAAGAGTAAGTCAGTCCCCACACACAGCATCTCTGCATGTACGCCATGTGACTGCTGGCTGCCTGCCCCAAGACTGAGTCGCTCTCCACACAGCACCACTGCCTGCCAGCCACTTGACTGCATTCTCCGCCACCAACAGGGTCCAGGACTCCAGGCGGATTTCTGAATTTTTTAGGCTGCTGCTAGCAGCGGCCACTTTAATAATTTTTCTGGGGCGTTTACATGCAACAACAAAACAAAAGGCATGTACATGTGCCCATCCCCCTTCTTGATCATTACCTTGCCGCGGTGAAAGGGCTTGCGTATCACAATGAAGCAATGACCGCCGGCTGTATGAGTGTCTGGGGGTTGGCACACCAAAGATGAAATGGTTGTTGCTTCATTGTGGTCAGACCAAATTTGATCAGCTGGACAGTCACTGTTCTGTCATTCAGCTACATCAGCCGGGTGACCATATGGGCTGTAAAGCCACCATCACCTGCACTCTCATCATGGTGCGCACCAGTCCAGCATGGCCGTCACTACACAAACGGCTGTTTGCAGTCACTGCATACCTTTCACTGCATCTGTGACTGCACATTGTATTCTACCTGGCAGTCAGTGCATACCTTTCACTTGACTGGATGGCAGACTTGCCCTCCATAACTGATTCTCGTCAAAGAATTTAAAGTAGATTCATTACATTAGGGCCTCAAAAGTCCTCCTGAGTCCTGTATTGTTATTTTTGGTAACTACCTCGGGGTGGGCATGCCTGCTGCCCTCCTTGCCTGGATGTGTGGTGGTAGCCGTTTGTTAGGCTACAACTCCAGACCGGAATCACACCAGGAAGGATTCC
The DNA here is from genome assembly GCF_040937935.1 of Hyperolius riggenbachi. Classification (NCBI taxonomy): domain Eukaryota; kingdom Metazoa; phylum Chordata; class Amphibia; order Anura; family Hyperoliidae; genus Hyperolius; species Hyperolius riggenbachi. The sequence continues at coordinate 370,830,930 of NC_090647.1, read as the reverse complement.
CCGGCCATTACCCATGGTCAGTGGTCACAATGGCAGACTTGACCTCCATAACAGATTCTCGCCGGAGACCAACCTGTTGAATTGCAGTGAAGGCACCATCAGACTTGCCCTCCATAACTGATTCTCGTAAAATGATTTAAAGTTGATTCATTACATTAGGGCCTCAAAAGTCCTCCTGAGTCCTGTATTGTTATTTTTGGTCACTACCTCGGGGCGGGCAAGCCTGCTGCCCTCCTTGCCTGGATGTGTGGTGGTAGCCGTTTGTTAGGCTACAACTCCGGACCGGAATCAGACCAGGAAGGATTCCCCGGCCATTACCCATGGTCAGTGGTCATAATGGCAGACTTCACCTCCATAACAGATTCTCGTTAAAGGATTTAAAGTTGATTCATTACAGCAGGGCCTCGAAAAAGTCCTGGTCGTCGGTTCTTTTACTTTTACATTTAGGACCAGTGTATCCCCTGCCGTGCCTGCTGCCTTTCTTGTGGTAGCCGTTTCTTAGGTTCCAACTCCGGAACAGAATCGAAACAGGATTCCTTGGCCTGTTGGATGGTTACCCGCCGTGGACACCATGGTACTGTGAAAGTACCAAAGAAAGTTTCACACAGTTGAATAAATGGCAGAGTTGCCCTCCATAACACATTCTTGGCAAATGCTTTCGACTTGGTTTGTCTTACGCTGGGTCAAGGGTCCATCTGACCACAGATGCCTGGTCTGCAAAGCGTGGTCAGGGCAGGTACAGGACTTATACAGCATGGGTCTCAGGCTCCCACTTCGGACTGGAATTGAACCCTGATTCCCCGGCCATTACCCTTGGTCACAATGGCAGACTTGCCCTCCATAATAGATTCTCGTAGCAGGTACTGAACAGCAAGTAAAAAATGTAATGTAAAAAAAATAGATGTAAGCTTTAACAATGGTAGAGAAAGAACCATCGAAAGTTGATAAGGCAGACAGACATTACCTAACCAGACATCACTGAGTGAGGAAGAGCAATCCTCGCCATGGTGCGCAGTAGTCCAGCACGGCCGTCACTACACAAACAGCTGTTTGCTGTGTGTTACACAGTGAGTTTGGTGTGTCCGTGTGAAGCAGTACTCTAATTACACTCCCTGATTGATGTATACACGTGCAAGAAGTTTTAAAGAGAATCTGTATTGTTAAAATCGCACAAAAGTAAACATACCAGTGCGTTCAGGGACATCTCCTATTACCCTCTGTCACAATTTCGCCGCTCCCCGCCACATTAAAAGTGGTTAAAAACAGTTTTTAAAAGTTTGTTTATAAACAAACAAAATGGCCACCAAAACAGGAAGTAGGTTGATGTACAGTATGTCCACACTAAGAAAATACATCCATACACAAGCAGGCTGTATACACCCTTCCTTTTGAATCTCAAGAGATCATTGTGTGTTTCTTTCTCCCTGCATCTCTCAAGGACGCGAAGTTTCAGGCTGCTCGTTTCTTCCTGCAAACAGCTTTGCCCTTGTCTAATTCCTCAGTATGTGAAAGCCCAGCCAGCTCAGAGGACGATTTATCCAGCTTGTAAAAGATAAGAGAGAAGAGAGAAGCTGCCCTAATCTAAATAATACACAGGCAGTGTGCATAGAGGGGCCTGGAAGGGGTAGTTCATAGCAGAACCACAACACTGAAGAACTTGGCAGCCTTCCAGACACAGGCTGACAAGTCTGACAGGGGAAAGATACATTGATTTATTACAGAGACGGTAATAGCAGAAAGTGCTGCAGTAAGCCAGAACACATTAGAATAGCTTTTGGAACTTGTAGGATGATAAAAAACAGGATGCAATTTTTGTTACGGAGTCTCTTTAAAGCACTTTAGGCCTGTAATTTAGCATTCAATTTCTGCCCTTAAAACGCTGCTTTGCGTCAAATCCAGATTTTTTTTCCCCGGGACTTTTGGCATGTATCCCACTCCGCCATGCCCCCCTCCAGGCCCCTTGAAACATCTTTTCCATCACTTTTCTGGCCAGCATAAGTGTTTATAGTTTTCCAAGTTCGCCTCCCCATTGAAGTCTATTGCGGTTCGCGAAAGCTCGTGTGAACCGAACCTTCCGCGGAAGATTACAAACGGGTTTCATGAACCCAAAACCGGAGGTTTGGGCCATCTCTACCTGCAAACTGATGAAAAATAGCTGCACTGATTAGTCAAAGAGAATCACTACAGCTATTTTTCGTCAGTTTGCAGTCAGTAATTTCTTGTCTGTCATCTTTATCTTAACCTTGCATACGTTATGCAGCTGGGATTTAAAAAGCACAAAACTTTTACTTCATAAAAAGTATTTTTAAACTAATCTTTTATTAATTTACAGATAGCAGCAGTATCTTTATCTACTAAAGTAAAAAAAGTAACAATGAGCAGATTCAAATTTGCAAAATTAACTTTCTAGACCAGTGCTTTACCACTGTGCTACACATCCTTTTCTCCAACCTGCTCTAACAATATTCATACATAGTTTTACATCACTATGTGAAACAGCACCATCTATCGTTTTAATGTTTGACTGCAAACATCACAGTGCAGCCTGAGTCTCAAGCATGCCCTGTAAACAATGCCGGCAGCAGCAGAGACTAGAGGAGCTCCCGACCGTGGATGGATGAAGACGTACAGCGTGGTCATTTGCCTTGAGCTGACGAGGGCAGCCACCCAGCACCTATGGCTTCACATCAGGGAGAGCAAAGCAAGTAAGAAGCCAATAAACAGGAGTTTATTGTGGGCAGTAATCTACAGTGATGTGAAAAACTATTTGCCCCCTTCCTGATTTCTTATTCTTTTGCATGTTTGTCACACTTAAATGTTTCTGCTCATCAAAAACTGTTAACTATTAGTCAAAGATAACATAATTGAACACAAAATGCAGTTTTAAATGATGGTTTTTATTATTTAGTGAGAAAAAAACCCTCCAAATCTACATGGCCCTGTGTGAAAAAGAAATTGCCCCCTGAACCTAATAACTGGTTGGGCCACCCTTAGCAGAAATACTTGCAATCAAGCGTTTGCAATAACTTGCAACGAGTTCTTTACAGCACTCTGGAGGAATTTTGGCCCCCTCATCTTTGCAGAATTGTTGTAATTCAGCTTTATTTGAGGGTTTTCTATCATGAACCGCCTTTTTAATGTCATGCCACAACATCTCAATAGGATCCAGGTCAGGACTTTGACTAGGCCACTCCAAAGTCTTCATTTTGTTTTTCTTTAGCCATTCAGAGGTTTATTTGCTGGTGTTTTTTGGGTCATTGTCCTGCTGCAGCACCCAAGATCGCTTCAGCTTGAGTTGACGAACAGATGGTCGGACATTCTCCTTCAGGATTTTTTGGTAGACAGTAGAATTCATGGTTCCATCTATCACAGCAAGCCTTCCAGGTCCTGAAGCAGCAAAACAACCCCAGACCATCACACTACCACCACCATATTTTACTGTTGGTATGATGTTCTTTTGCTAAAATGCTGTGTTACTTCTACGCCAGATGTAACGGGACACGCACCTTCCAAAAAGTTCAAATTTTGTCTCGTCGGTCCACAAGGTATTTTCCCAAAAGTCTTGGCAATCATTGAGATGTTTTTTTAGCAAAATTGAGAAGAGCCTTTAAGGGAACCAGAGACGCCAGAAAAAAAGATTTTATACATACCTGGGGCTTCCTTCAGCCCCATACGCACGGATCGCTCCCATGCCGCCGTCCTCCGCTTCCTGTATCAGCCGGTTCTGGGTCCCGTAGTTTTCGGCCAGTCGGCGTCAGCACACGGCCAATTGTCCGCATCACAGGGGCTCCCAGCATACCCTTACGTGTAGAGGGATCCCCTGATCATGCGGACAATTGGCCGCGTCCGCCGGAAGTGACGGGACCCGGTACCGGCGGATCCAGGAAGCGGAGGATGGCGGCGTTGGAGCGATCCAGGCTTATGGGGCTGGAAGAACCCCCAGGTATGTATGAAATCTTTTTTTCTTTTTCTATGTCCGGCATCTCTGGTTCCCTTTAATGTTCTTTTTGCTTAAAAGTGGTTTGCGCCTTGGCTATCTGCCAGGCAGACCGTTTTTGCCTAGTCCCTTTCTTATGGTGGAGTCGTGAACACTGACCTTAATTGAGGCAAGTGAGGCCTGCAATTCTTTAGATGTTGTCCTGGGGTCTTTTGTGGGCTCTCTGATGAGTTTTCTCTGCGCTCTTGGGGTAATTTTGGTCGGCCGGCCACTCCTGGGAAGGTTCATCACTGTTCCATATTTTTGCCATTTGTGGATAATGGCTCTCACTGTGGTTCGCTGGAGTCCCAAAGCTTTAGAAATTGCTTTATAACCTTTACCAGACTGATAGATCTCAATTACTTTTGTTCTCATTTGTTCCTGAATTTCTTTGGATCTTGGCATGATGTCTAGCTTTTGAGGTGCTTTTGGTCTACTTCTCTGTGCCAGATAGTTCCTATTTAAGTGATTTCTTGATTGAAACAGGTGTGGCAGTAATCAGGCCTGGGGGTGACTACAGAAATTGAACTCAGGTGTGATAAACCACAGTTAAGTTATTTTTTTAACAAGGGGGCAATCACTTTTTCACACAGGGCCATGTAGATTTGGAGTTTTTTTTTCTCACTAAATAATAAAAACCATCATTTAAAACTGCATTTTGTGTTCAATTATGTTATCTTCGACTAATAGTTAACGGTTTTTGATGAGCAGAAACATTTAAGTGTGACGAACATGCAAAAGAATAAGAAATCAGGAAGGGGGGCAAATAGTTTTTCACATCACTGTTAAAACGCTATTTACCGTTTTTATAACAATGGTAAATAGCGTTATATTACATAACCATGCACCATTTTTTCCCTGCGCCTCTTTTGGGTGTATGCCAGTAGTAATAGTCCAGCTGATTGAAATACAGATCATTTAAGCCAAAGCCATACAAACAGCAGTCCCAAAGTATGGTTTGGCTCTCTCAGTAATATCTACTAAACAGACTTGTCAGGAGCTCAGCAGCACACATGCTCCTCCACATCAACTCCACTCAGACTGCATGTGAGCTGCTTCCTGATATGCAAATAGGTTAGAGCTTTCCATCAGCTCTACAGAAAACCAGGTGTGCACCTGGGTGGAATGGGAAGTGCCGCCCTTCTTTTCCTCCCTTCCCTCCCATTCCGGGAGTCCGGCCCTGGAAAAAACAACAAAGGCAGCAACTGGCTTGCTGCCAAACAATACCCGGACTCCGTTCCAGGTAGGTACACATCTCATTTTTAAAGGTACCACAGTCCAAATAAAGGGAAATGTACCTCCCGTCCAGCACCCAGCCAATGCCCCCTAAAGTGGCAGCAGCGCAGGCAGGAACACAGGCATACCTCTTTGCATCCCACCGTCGGAGGTTCCGCTCTCTAAGCGCATGACACTACTTCCTGTTTATCAGGAAGTAGCATGTGGCACTTAGAGATCGGACCTCCGCGGTGGAACACAGAGGTATGCCTGTGTTCCTACCCGCCACTGCTGCCACCTATTAATGCTGGAGTGGGAGTGTTGAGGGGAGAGCCCAAGGTGAGGGGGGGAGTGGCCCCCTACCCCACTGATGTAGAAGGCCATGCTCTCCCTTCATGCTGCAACCCCTCCTGCCCCCAAACCGGACCTGAGCGGGCCCCGGCGGAGGGCATCCAAATTTTCGCAGGGGAGCCCAGTGATTTGTAGTTATGCCCCTGCTTTTTTCCTTATTCGTTTTTGCTCTAAAATTTGCGTTCCTATGCAACTTGAAATCTGCATTCACACACAAACTCAGATTTTAAGGTGAAACATGCATGCAAAAAACTGCACATTTTATGCCAAAAAAATGAAGAATTATAAGTATAAAAAGGTTATTTGTATCACTTAGGTGATAAATAGATCATTTATGAGAAGTTTTATGAATAGAGCGTGTGTTGGAAACTTTTATTATACTCAAAATGTATACTACACCCTTGCTTGACACATTTTGGTAAGTTACAGGCAAACATTTCATGAAAATTAATGGAACCACTTTTTGCACAGAAATCCAGAAAAAATTGAACACCAGGGAGGAACTTCATCACCCAATCAGTAGTAGATTCCAGAGGCGTATCTAGAATGGGTGCAGGTATGGCTCGTGCCATGGGCGCCACAACACCATGGGCGCCATGGCTGCCTTCTCCTCCCTCATGCTTCACCACCATACTGAAGGATGCCTCTCAGGCATGTGTACCTGCTCTTATACTGGAGGACATCTCTCACTACCTATACTGGGGGGGGTCTAATTATACAGGGGGATAAACAGGGGCATAACTAAGCCCCACCGGGCCCCCCTGCAGAATTTCAGAGCGCCCCCCCCCCCCCCGGGGCCCGCTCGTGACCGGTTTTTGGGTGCTGGAGGGGTGGCAGCATGAGGGGAAAGCCTTGCCCACAGTCGGCGGGGAGAGGGGAAGTTCCCCCCTCTCCCTCACCTCGGGGCTCTCCCCTCTGCGCTCCCCTCCAGCTAGTGAACCTGTGTGGGCAGCGAGCAGCAGCGGCGGCAGGATACATACCTTCTTCCTTGCGTTCCATCGCCGCCTTCTCGCTCTAGCAGCTGACGTCCCTTCCGGAAGCGGAAGTGACGTCAGCCGCTAGAGCGAGAAGGCGGCGATGGAACGCAAGGAAGAAGGTATGTATCCTGCCGCCGCTGCTGCTCGCTGCCCACACACATTCACTAGCTGGAGGGGAGCGCAGAGGGGAGAGCCCCGAGGTGACGGAGAGGGGGGAACTTTCCCTCTCCCCGCCGACTGTGGGCAAGGCTTTCCCCTCATGCTGCCACCCCTCCAGCCCCCAAAAAACGGCCCCGAGCGGGCCCCAGGGGGGGGGGGGGGGGCGGCCCCCCCGCGGGCGCAGACGCTGCAGGGCCTATTGTTACGCCCCTGGGGATAAATGCCAAATCTATGCTGGGGGGGGGGTTACCTATACTGAGGGACTACTTATACTGGGGGGGATGCCTCTTACCACTTATGCTAAAGAAGGCTACTTACACGGGGGAGGGGGGTTACTTATACTGGGGGGGGGTTACTTATACTGAGGGGAACCTCTCATTACCTATACTGAGGGACTACTTATACTGGGGAATACCTCTTACCACTTATGCTAAAGAAGGATACTTATACTGGGAAGACATCTCTAACTACATATAATGGGGGGGGGGGGGGGGGCTGGAACGTAAACATGGGTCTAATTATACTGGGTGAACTACCTCTGGCTACCTATACTAGGGTGCTACCTCTGCTTACTTTTACTTGGGGGTTAACTTTAGCAACCTATACTGGGGAGACTTGTATCACTGAAAGAAAAGAAGCTGTTATTATGGGCAAGGTGGTCTGATGGGGGAGGGGGGTGCAATTTCAGTGTTTGCCATAGGTGCTATGTCACCCAGATATGCCCCTGCCTCTTTCCCAAGTGAAATCTTTACCTTTTCTCAAATAGATAATCAGGCTGAAATTGTGTGGTTGAAATTGAGGTGAAACCCCTCCCCCAGTGTGATGTCAAAGCCATGTTCATGACAGATTCCTGTTTGTGAACTTTGTTGCATTGTGGGAAATAAACGCTGTTTCCAACTGACATGCAGTCAGTATCTCCCTCTGTGCATCCTATACAATAAAACCCCTGTGTCCCTGCGTCCTTCTGTGACCATGTGTCCGTGGTTTTGCCCTACCGCACATGCGCAGCACGTGGGTGGCCATTGGGACAGCAGGAGGATGGGACCAGGAGGGTGTGCGTGTTCATGTGTGCTGACCTGCGGGCGGTGTGGCGATGTTGGATGGCAGGAGGGGAGGGGGGTTGTGAGGTCAGAGGCCTAGGGCCCGTTATTGTAACAGGCCTTAAAGGGGCACTATGGCGAAAAATGGTAAAATTTAAAATATGTGCAAACATACAAATAAGAAGTACACTTTTCCAGAGTAAAATAAGTCATAAATTTATTTTCTCCTAAGTTGCTGTCACTTACAGTAGGTAGTAGAAATCTGACAGAAGCGACAGGTTTTGGACTAGTCCACCTCTTCATAGGGGATTCTCGGGGATTTATTTATTTTCAAAAGCACTTAGTGAATGGCAGTTGCTCTGTCCAACTGCCAAAAAACTATGTAGCGAGCAGGGAAAGCTGGCCAGCATCGTTGTTTAAATCCTTTTTAGGGAATATCCTTATAAAGAATAAAAGCCTTGTTGAGAATACCCTATGAAGAGATGGACTAGTTCAAAACCTGTCATTTCTGTCAGTTTTGTACTACCTACTGTAAGTGACAGCAACATACGAGAAAATTAATTTATGGCTCGTTTCACTCTGGAAAAAACGTACTTCTTATTTGTCTAGGTTTGCACATATTTTCAATTTTCAATTTTTCACCATAAATGTATAAAAAAACCACAACCTTTTAGCCTATCAGATTGTTAGTGGGAGTGTTTATAGATAATGGCAGTTGGTGCTGTCTTTCTTTTCAGGTCTGCTAGTAGTTAAAGGACATCTGAGGTGAACATAAACAGATGAGAAAAACAATTGTATCTATCCCCCTTTTCCTAAAAATGACGTTTTTAGATATCCAACAGTTTAATTTTATATATAAATCTAGTTTTTAAATTGTTACTGTTTCATTGTATCTGATCAATGACACCTTCATTAAAGTATGTCAGAGCTCAAATTATGAATTATTGATCCTATTTATCTCTTTCCTGCTCTCAGAAGCCATTTACTGACAGGAAAGAGATTTATGGCTGTAATTACTTAACAGTGAGGGTTATGCTATAGTCTGACCCAGTCAGACCTGGACAGAAACTGTCACTTGCATACCTGACGTTTAACTTTTTCAAGCAGAGAAAGAAAAAAAAGGAACACATCGTAGTTATTTGTGTGCTTGAGACTGTACATACACATGTCTATCTCATGTCACATGTCACCTCAGCTGTCCTTTAAGATGGTGAAACACAGGCTGACTGTGGATCAAACAACATGAACGAAGAACACGGCAAGTATCATTCATTTCTTGATCTATATTCTATGTTTGCAATGTATTGTTTAATTTTTTTTCCCTGCTAATATATTTTGGTACAGTTCCGATTTAAAGTTTTTTTGGCTTAGTAACTATAACAGTCAAACATGGTGCAAAGTAATAAAAACATAATTTTTATTGGCCAAAACAGATACCACAGATCATCACAGCTAAATAAAAGCTCAATGGCTTGTCCAAGTTTTTTTTTCTTTTATTACTAATATGTTTTTACTGTATATAGCACCAACATATTACGCAGTGCTGTACAGAGTATATTATTATGTCACTTAACTGTCCCTCAGAGGGGTTCACAATCGAATCCCTACCATAGTTATATGTCTATGTATGTATCGTGCAGTGTATTTATCATAGTCTAGGACCAACTTAGGGGAAGCCAATTAACTTATCTGTATGTTTTTGGTATGTAGGAGGCACCCGGAGTGCCCGGAAGAAAACCACTTGGACACAAGGAGAGTCTACAAACTCCATGCAGATAGTGCCCTGGCTGGGGTTCGATCTGGGGACACACTGCTGCAAGGTGACAGAGCTAACCACTATGACACTGCGTTACCCCCACTAACAACTATGCCACCGCGTTTCTTTAATTTCAGTTTTGAACTGTGTGAAAAGGGGTTACAAACTTTTTTTTTTTTTTTTATCGCTGTCCTGTGTTAACATTTCAAGAGATTTCCCATGGCTTCCTAACCCTTGGTTCTTCGTAGATCTTTTTGGAGTAAATATGAAAATAAAATTGGCAGTTCCTCGGAACTGAAAATGAACAGTAGTAAAACAAATCTTGTATTCTAATTTCTCATTTTCAAATGCTTATTACGCTATCAAATACTAAAATAAAAAAACCCAGCCACCAATAACTCATTTTTAAAAAGGCGGCAGGATATTCTATATGACTTTCCCACTAGTCCAGGGGTCCCCAAACTTTTTCGGTCAAGGGCCGGGTCAGCATACTTCAGACTGCTGGGGGGCCGGAGTATTCATGAAATGTAGAAAACATTACATTGAGCCTAGGGTGTGTAAACTATTCACTGTCTGATAGTATAGGACATATATGCAGGACGCAACAGAGGAGAACTCCTCCGGAGGAGAAGCAGCCATTCATGTGGCACCCAAAGAACATCTTTGCTACAGACAGTGAAGCATACCCAGGTGACAACCTGCAGTCCAATTGGACCCATGTGGATTGGTGGTGCCAGCACTGCTATTCTACATGTGGGTTGCAGATATTTAAAGATGCAATGGACCGCATCTATAAGTAATAGATTTTGAGAGTGGGGGGCTGGTGAAAAAGCCTCAGGGGGCCGCAGTCGGCCCGCGGGCCTTAGTTTGAGGACCACTGCACTAGTCACTCAAGTCACATGTTTTGAATACCTTTTCTGCATTTCACACTGATGTTGTTATCTCAATTAGAAACTCCAGCTTTCCATAAGTCAGAGCTTATATTGCATACTTTTTTACTTTATAAGTAGGTAGTCAGGTAGTGACATCACCAACATTTTAATTGATGATATAACATGCATATGTAAAGGATCTAAGGATGTTAAGGGCAGTTTCTCTGCAGTGCAGCTCACTGTAAAACAATGTTCACTGATTGGTAATTAGAGGTCATTTAACTCATGTGATGCCTAGGAAAAAAAAACATTTGTGAACAGGGAACAAACTAAAAGTTCACTAATTCAAGATTTGTTTGTATCAACGCTAAATAACATTTAAAAACTGTATTCACATCATTATTCTTTAGCTCATGTGAGTGGACCTCTACTGTATAGCCTGCACGGACCAGTATAACAGCCCACTTCTGATCATAGCACAGCATAGCACTACTTATTTTGACTAAAGACTACTTATTTTTCAGAGGTCAATTAATCCCAAGAGATTTGTAATCTTACGCATTTTGTGGTCAGCAGGAAAAACAGGTTTCTTTCAGCAGTTTATCCAACTCAAGGATTTTTTATTTGTCTATATTCAGGGGATTTAAAACGGCAGGTTCATTAGGAATAACAAGTTCAGTGTGTCTTATTTTTCCCACAAAACCCTGAGATTTCAACATACCATTATAAATTGAAAATACATGGGGAATATAGCTGGTGTTAGGCCTCATTCACACCTAAAATCAAAAAGTCCGATCTGATTTCCGAACAATTGTTCATAGAAGTGAATGGAAAAATTGATCAGAAATCAGATCGGATTGTTGGAAATAACGATGTGACAGTAAATCTGTCAGAAAATTGCATCGTGTGTACATAGCATTACATGCCAAGGCTCAGCTGTGGTTGAGAGACTTAGATAGCAAAAGTAAGCCCATCTGTACCAATCATATAGAAGAACTATTGTACCAGAAGTTGCAGAAAAGCATGATGCAGGCTGGAACAGGTAGAAGCCAAAACACTTAACAGTGCATTATTAATGCTGCATAGATCTGCTGCATATGGGGTTGAATAGCTGCAGAGCGCAAACCAATCAAGTGCCTGTCAAACTGCTGTTCATCTGTGACAGCGCCGTCTTTGCATGCAGAAATAACAGAACTGGGCATTAAAGAGACTCTGAAGCCATTTTAAAAACTTGTTTTTACTTGTTATTGTAATAAACTTACCTGGTGTGTGGTCTCTGCAAGCTGCTCTGATAGTTTGGAGCAGCTGGAGGAAACTTCCCTTTCCTCTTTGATCAAAGGCATCCCCAGCTCCCCTGTACACGTGAATTAGAATTATGGCATTCCCGGCTCCCCTATAGATGTGGGTCGGCGTGTTGGTTCTGGCAGGATGCGCGCAGCTCAGAGCTGTCTTTATAGGCTGAGGAGGCGTGTCTGATGGGGTGTCAGCGGTGATGTCATTTCTGGGGGCTGGGCTTGTGCTCTGCCTCCTGGGTATTTAAGGCCAGAGTATTCACTTGCTTGTTGGCCTTGATACTAATCAGTTTGTTGGTTCTTAGCGTAGTCAGTGAGGTTTGAGAGATACATTAATATACTGTGTACATGCACAATATATATGTACTCTAGTTAGCCAGTCTTGCTTTTTTGTAATTATATTATTGTACAATTTTGTAGTAACATCTTATTGTCTATTTATCTGTGTACCAACCTCTTACCTGCCTCTTGACCTCACTCTTGTTTTGTCCTTCTGTACCACTGCCATCTGATACACGAGTTCGTATCTGCTTGTCCCTGACTTCGTTATTGCCTGATCCTTACAATATGACTGACATCTGACTTATGTGTATAACCCTGCCTGTTTATTGACTATGATATTGCCTTGCTACTCATACCTCTGACTTTGTGTATACACTTTTACGTTACCTCATCATGTATCAGTGTGATAGTTATTTAGCTTAAAGTGAGCCAGAGACTAAGCACCCTCATGTATTTTACTATATATATCTGTGGGAACATTAGAGAAGACCCCTACCCTGCTCTCTGTTTCACCCTTTACTGCTCAGCTTGCTTGTTATCAGCCCTGATAAAATCCCAGACTGAGCATTCAGTGTGGCTTTGCTCAGGAATCATTATAGCTGAGTCTATCTTCTCTGATGTATTTTCAAGCCCAAGCCTGCCCCCTTCTGGCTCTGCTATAATGACTCAGCTATAATGATTCCTGAGCAAAGCCAAACTGAATGCTCAGTCAGAGATTTTATTAGGGCTGGTAACAAGCAAGCTGAGCAGTGAAGAATGAATCAGAGAGCAGGGTAGGTGTTTTCACTAATGTTCCCACTGATATATATGGTAAAATACATGAGGGTGCTTCGTCTCTGGTTCACTTTAAGGAACATGGGCAGTGCTAAAATCCTGCATTCCCATGGCAGAACGACTTTCAAAGTCGTGGATTTTGCTGCCCGGAGAGGCAGAGCTTAGAGCTGTAGCTCTGCCTCCATTAGCGTCAATCCTCTTCTGATCCCCGCCTCTTCCCCACCCCTCTTAGTGAAAGAAGACTGAGAGAGGCGGTGATCAGCAGGGATTGACGTAAGTAGAGGCAGAGCTACAGCAGAAAGCTCTGCCTCTACCAGGAAGCGCTCCCGGGGGGTTTTTGCCCCAGGGATTTGGTGGTTATAAAACCCTTGTTCTGCTGCGGGAATGTGGCGTTTTAACACTGGCCTTATTCCTTAAGCTAAATAACAGGTAAAAATACGTTTTTAAAATGGCATCAGAATCTCTTTAACCTCCCTAGCGTTCTGGACGAGCTAGGCTCATCCAGAGACGCCGGAGGTCACCGCTCAGGCCCCGCTGGGCCGATTTGAATAATTTTTTTTTAAAACACGCAGCAAGCACTTTGCTTGCTGCGTGTCTCACCCGATTGCCGCCGCCGATCCGCCGCTACCCGCTGCGATGCAGGGCCCCCCCAGGCGAGAGCCCGTGCGCTGCCTGGCCAATCAGTGGCAGGCAGCGCTGAGGGGTGGATCAGGTCACCCTGTGACGTCACAACATCACAGACGTCGATGACATCACGACGTGCGTCGTCATGGCGACGGGGGAAGCCCTCCTGGAAATCCCGTTCAGAACAGGCTTTCCGGATGGGTGATTGCGCCTGGGGGGGATCGGAGGGAAGGGAGGGACGCCGCAGGGAGGGGGGAATCATGTAGCTAGCGCTAGGCTAGCTACATGATAAATTAAAAAAAAAATAGCAAAAGACGTCAGAACGCCAGGCAGGTTTTAAGCAGTGGATAAGGTGGTCTCATTAGATTGATCATGTTTTTCTTTAGATCATAAAAATAGAAGAGCATATGTAATTTATACAGGAAGCAATGGCAACCGGATCCACTATAGGATCCACTAAATTGCACCCCCCCGTCCCGTGATACGTGGACTTATGAACCCATACTACGCCCCCAGTATAGGTAGTCAGGTATGGGTGTGCCCAGTATAGGTAGTCAGGCATAAGTGTCCCCAGTATAGGCAGCCAGATGTAGGTACCCCCAGTATACATAGCTAGCTATAGGTGCTCCTAGTATAAGTTAGCTAGGTATAGGTGCAGCCAGTATTGGTTAGCTAGGTATAGGTGCTGTCAGTATAGGTTAGCTAGGTATAGGTGCCTTCAGTATAGGTATCTAGGTATAGGTGCATCCAGTATAGGTGCCTTTGGTATTGGTAGCTAGGTATAGGTGCAGCCAGTATAGGCTAGCTAGGTATAGGTGCCTTCAGTATAGGTAGCTAGGTATAGGTGCCTTCTATATGGGTAGCTAGGAATAGGTGCTTTCAGCATAGGTAGCTAGGTATAGGTGCCTTCAGCATAGGTAGCTAGGTACAGCCTGCATAGGTTAGCTAGGTATAGGTGCCCTTGTATGTGCAACTATCCTCAATGCTTGCTCCAATTGCCGCTCACTTGCTGCTGATCTCCATCTGTATAGCCGCTGATACACTCTCTACTTCCTGCCAAACAGGAAGTAGAGAGTGTATCAGCAGCTATGCAGATGGAGATCAGCGGCAAGCGAACAGCGATTGGAGCGGGCAGGGAGGTGAGTTGCACATACGAGGCTTCCCGCTGCGTTTACTCTGCAAAGAGCAAGAAACATGGAGGGGAGCCCCAGGGAAAGGGAGGGAGAAGTTGGGCTCTCCTCTCCGCAGCTGAATCCCAGTGTGGCCGCGGCTCCCCCCCTCCCCCATCACTGCGCCCCCTCAAAGCGCTCAGGGCGGTCGCCCGTCTGGCACACCCATAGAGATGGGACTGGCTTCATTAACCCCTCCCTTTCCCGTTTCCTTGTCCAACCCTGTTCTGTGGAATACAGTACCATCTGGGTACCAACTTAAATTGGGTTAGCTGGACATTATGCTAGCTGGTGACCAGTTGTCATTATATGTTCTGTTCCAGTCTGTCACCTTAGTTCCAAGTTCCCTCTCCTACATGTGCACACCTCTGCATCCCATGGAGTACCTTTTATGGCTCAAGAATTTATAAAGGGTACTTGGCTCCTTATTCGGCACTATGCCCTTGCTGACATAAAATGCAAACTTATTTAAATTTAATCTGATAGGACCTCTCCTTTTTGCTGCCTTTAAATAGTTGCTTACGTGTCCCTAGGGGGTTTGATGGCGAAGTATTCCCATTTAACAGATCAAATAGTTTGGTATCTTTGTCCCCAAAGACTGGCCGGGGACAAAGTCGAGATTATCTTTTTAAGTTTGGAGTGGCGTTTGCCCCTTTTTTTTTTCATCATTTTTAATTAGCTCCCACATTGTTTTAAAAAAAATCCAGAGATTTTCTCTTCTCAACCAGGGGATGAATTAATCAGTAGAAACTCTATATGAACCAAAAATTAATTAAATTAACAAAATCATTTAAAATATCAAATATAGTCCATCAGGGATGCCCTTTATCTCCCTTTTTATTTAATTTTGACACAGAGGAATTAATACGGACAGTGGCGTAGCTAAGAAGCTGTGGGCCCCAGTGCAAGTTTAGCATTGGGGCTCCCCAAGCATGCTATAGATAACAAATGATACAACACACCAAAACCAATCAAGGACAACCACAGTGTCAGAGGTGCAAGAAGGGGATGGGAAACTGTGTGTTAATGATTACTACTATTCAAATTAACTATAGAAGTGAATATTATCAGCACAGGACCAATAAAAAGCTAATATTGTGTTTGAGGGGTGGGCCCCTCAGTGCCCCTCTAGCCCAAGGGCCCCGATGCGGTCGCTACCTCTGCACCCCCTATTGCTACGCCACTGAATATGGACCATTGAGGATAATGGGAACATTTTTGGTCTAACTGTGGGAGTTGTACTAGTCAAACAACAGGTTTATGCAGAAGACCTGATTCTGACATTAATGGACCCACATGCTTTAATCAGGGAAGCGCAAAAAATTCTTCACAATTTCTCCCTCTGTACTAACTACACACTAAATGAGAAAAATACACAACTTTTGAATTTAGCCTGTAAAAAGAGACAGTTGGTAAGATAAGTACCCTTGCTGATTTGGCACATGTACAGTTTATGCCTTTTGTTTTGTTGTTGCAGCTGCAGTGCAGCCAGAAAAATTAGGCAGGCATGTACACGCACCAGAAAAATTATTATAGCGTCCGCTGCTAACAGCGGCTTTAAATATTCAGGAATCCACCTGGAGTCCTGGACCCAGTTGGTGGTGGCGGAGAAGGCAGTCAACCGGCCTGTGGGCAGAGATGCTGTGTGGGGAGCAACTTAGTCTTGGGGCAGGCAGTCACACGGCGTGCAGGCAGAGATGCTGTGTGTGGGGACTGGCTTAGTCTTCGGGCAGGCCTGACTGTGCTTTTCAGACCAGGCATCCGTGGTCAGATGGACCCTTGACCCAACGCTGTGTGCCAGAGATGTCACCACTTGCCTTTCAACATCACGGTACAGTTTAGGTATCGCCTTTTTTGAGAAAAAATTGCGGCCTGGTATCTTCCACTGCGGTGTGTGGCTTTGCTTTTGTGTGCTGCTTTTCCTCAGGTGGTCATCCCATTGCAGTTTGTGCTTTGTAATCATGTGCCTTCGTAAGGTAGTTGTCCCTACGCGGGTCTTGGTCTTTCCACGGCTCAATTTTCGGTGGCAGAGAGTACAGATGGCATTGCTCTCTTCTGAGGCAGACACACAAAAATTTTTTTCACACCGCTGAGCCCTGGAGTGATGGCACTTTGGTGGTGGTGGAGTGTTAAGTGGGGTGCCAGAATCAGAGCAGGAGGAGGAAGATATGTCACGCTTCGGTGCGGAAGCTAAGAAAGATGAGGTGTTCTGTGTTAAATAGTCAACTACGTCCTGACAATATTCTGAGTTGATGGCACGTGCCTTCTTCTGAACACTGTACTTTGGTCGTGAAAGATATGCACTAACTTGACTAATACAATGTGCAGCCACACAGGTGCAGTTAACCGGTATGCATGGAGTGGTATATCACACTGCGTGCACTCACGTAGGTAGGTGGGTGCACTGAACACAACAGGTAGGTATATGCAGTGATTGGTATTATAATGTGCACCTGTCACACATAGACAGGTACCGGACAGGCACAGTGACACTGCGTGCGCTCACGTAGGTAGGTGGGTGCACTGAAGTGAACAACAGGTAGGTATATGCAGTGATGGGTATTACAATGTGCACCTGTCACACACACAGGTAGTCACTGAATGTGCTGGGCCTGGCAGTGGCACACACAGTAGGAATTACCAAGGCTGTCTATGCAACACAAGTGTCTGTGGGACACAAAAAAAAAAGATCACAAGAACAAGATTGGCTCTCAAAAGAGCTGTTGGGGGTTGCTTTTTTAGCAATAAGAATCAGCAAGGAGCAAGCTAAGAAGCCTACAAGAGCCTAACTAAGCTTTCCCTATAGGTCTCTGCACAGCAGCTCTCGCTTCTCTAATTACTGCAGGCACACGAGTGAGTCCAATGCCTGACGCTGCCTGCCTTTTATAAGGGGGGTGGGGCTCCAGGATGGAGTGTAGCCTGATCGGCTACAATATGCCTGCTGACTGTGATGTAGAGGGTCAAAGTTGTCCCTAATGATGCACTATGGGGGCGAATCGAACTTCCGGAAAAGTTCCCGGTTCTCCGTGAACGCAAACCGTTTGCCGGCATAAAGTTCAGGCCATCTCTAGTAAAAACCGCATGTGCTTCTATGTGCTTATATGCGCTACAAAAGCGCACCCATTCACTTGCATTGATGTGCGCTTTACAGCTCAATGCACAGGAATGCATGCAACACTACGGTTTTGTAACACAGCTCAGCGCAGCGCATAGATGTGAATGAGGCACATTTGATTACATGGTAAAATCAATACTTTGCAGAATGCATACGGCTATGCGCTGTGAAAAGCGCACAGAAACGGCCCTGATGTGAACAATGCCGAAGTCTGTACATTTTTGGGTAGCAGAAAAAAATGGTGCCGCTAAAAATATCACAACATTATATAACAATAACAACAGTAGATATAACAATATAACAACATTAGAACATTATAGTTTTTGAAGTAGTTATCCTTTTAGAAGCTTGCAACGTTATAGTTTTTGTCATATTATTTCATTGATATGTACAGATTTTACGTTTTCAAAGGTATTATCGTTTTTATGTGTAAAAGGGTGTTTCTTCAGAGGGAGTGGTTAGGGTTAGGCACCACCAGGGGGAGTGGTTAAGGTTAGGCACCACCCGGGAAGCAGTTTGTTTTAGGCAACACCAAGTGGGGGTGGTTAGGGTTAGGCAACACCAGGGAGGTGGTTAGGGTTAGGCAGCACCGGGGGGAGGGGGGCACCCTTGAGGTTAGGGTTAGGCACCACGGGGGGAAGGGGGGGATTAGGGTTAGGCACCAAAAGGGGAGTGGTTAGTTTTAGGCACCACTAGGGGAGGGTTCTGTGTTGTGAGGGTAGGGTTGGGTTAAGCTGTATTGTTGAATTACTTAACGATATTTAACGTAAATATCTTTTTGTTATTATTTTGTTGTCTGTTTTTGTAACGGTATTTATTCTTAACCAAGCTTGACAACAACGTTTATTGTTATCAGATTTCGTTAACAACCGGCACCATTTCGTTATCAAGTCCCTTTTTTTCACTGTGTCCTTTTTTCATGCACGCAAATTTTTGTATTGCCAGTGACAAACTTTTTTCAGTGAAGAGACAGTGATAACCCTGGTTGATGTTCCGACATCTCCACTCTTCTGTCCAAAACCAGTTTTGACAGTGGCTGAACTTTAAATATGGTGCATTATACTGTACGTAACATTTTACACAGCTAAAAAATAAATAACTTTGTATAATTCTTTTTAAATTGTGTGGTAGAAATTGTTTCCCATGACAGACTGCAGAAGACCATCTTTTTTTCAGCACTGTTTGCAACCCTAATATGCAAAAGGTTTTTTTTTAACTGTGGTGTTCAAGTTCTGGTAAAAACTGGAATAAACCACTTAGTTAATGTGTGAAACACAGAACTATTCACAGCTGTTCTTGGTCATATCATGGCTTGTACTGCCATCTTGTGTACAGCCAGTGCTATTGCAATAGTTAAAGTAAACCGCTTTCTGTTTATCCCATGGTTGACTTTAATGTTTATACTGTAGTCCAAAATCTAGATAAATAAATTGGTTATTTTCAAATGCCTATTTGAAGGAAAACTGCTGATGAGACAAAAAGTACTATAATGATCTAAAAAAAATGCGAAAATATGTCTGCTGCATGAATTGCTCTTGAGCTATATTGCTGGTGTGATGGGAAGTGTGATGGGTTTATGTATTTTTTGTTGTTTTTTCTCCTTCAAAATATTATTGTACTTAAAGGTGAACTCTGAAATCTGGAGAGACAGCAGAGTGATTCTGTAAACTTTCCTCAGGCTTTGCCACTGTTGCATGCACTGGTAAAGGTGGACTTAAAGGAATTCTGCAATTTTATTTTTCTGTCTGCGTAACCCATACTATGTAGGCCTATAAGTCTGGGAGCACCCTTGTCTGTGCAGAAAAGTATGCACTTCATGGTATGTATGTTTCTGCGTTTTATGTTTTTGGATTTTTTGCGGTTTTCCAGCTTTTGCATTATTAATAATATTCTTTTTCAACAAGAGGAAAAATACATTATCAATGCATGCAAATAAGTTTTCTATTTCCCATAGGAAAGCATTGCATGCAAATTGCATGTTTTTTGCATACAGAAAGAAGGTATTTGCTGTGCCATTTAAGGGCTTTTTATATACTACATACAAACTTGATGCATTTCAATCACACACAGGCAACATGTATTTATCAACCACTTGAGGACCGTAAGCTTACACCCCCTAGTGACCAGGCTATTTTTTGCAATTAAGGCCATTGCAGCTTTAAGGCCTCGCTGCAGGGACGCACACAAGTGATCCCCCCCTCCCCCCTTTTCTCTGATCGCTCCCAGTATTGATGGTTTATTTTTTTACAAATATTTCTATTTATTTCTAAACCTATTTTTTTAATGACTTTCCTATCCCTCCCTCCCCCTGCCAGCCTATGTCAGCGATCGGCTTTAGCCTATGACAGCGGATCACTCCTGTCTGTCCCAGGGGGACAGCCATGTCACACTACTGTTCCCAGTACAGCACCTCTGTGGATCGCAGCGATGTACACAGTAAATAGACGACGATATTGCCATCTAACAGTCTCCTAGCAGCGATCGCCGCTGGGAGACTGACGGCAGAGCGGATCTCAGTCATACAAGCGGAGATGCGCACGCATCGGGGCACGTGATCTCCTGCAAAACACGCCCCCAGGACTGCACGCCAATTGGCGTTAGGTGGTCCTGGGGCTGCCCATCGGCATGAGGCGGTCGTCTACAAGTTGAAACTTACATGTTAAGTCCCACATTCTATGTGTAGTAGTAAGTTGTGAAAAGCCATACTAATAATTAAAAAAAAACTTACGGCCCACATTCTTGATATGGCTTTAAATTTGTATTTTCCTCCTGTTTGTGGCCCTGGTACCACTTTTTTCCTCAGCTTTCTGTTTATCCAATTCATGAGGGTAATTGTCCCAGATTTCCAACGTATTTTCAATTGTTCAACTGCAAAAGAAAAATACATAAATTATATTTTTAATATTGTTTCATTTCAGATTTCTGGTAACAGGACAAACATATGCAGCACTGCATTTTGAATTTCGATTGGGAAAGTCTACAATACGAAATATAGTGTTAGACACCTGTAAAAAGATCTGGCAAGAACTTCAGCAAGACTTTATGCCTTTCCCAGATTAGGCAAAATGGGAGCAAAACATTCAACTGTTCTGGCAGAGGCACCATTTTCATAATTGCCTGGAGACTGTGGATGGCAAGCACGTCAGAATGGTTATGCCTACATCCTCTGGCAGCCAATATTTCAATTATAAGATTTTTTTCCAGGGGCGTAGCAATATATCAATTAGGAGCAGTTTGGATACAGATAATAGTGAGGACAGCCGACATTGGTAATGAAGGGGAATGTGAAGCACTCACACAGCAGGGCACAGGGCTGTGCTCATACCTGACTCTGTTAAGTTCCCCAGAGCTGCGCCATGCTCTATACACACAGTGTTGCTGCTACATCCAAAGACAACTGTAGCAGGGAAAGAAAGGGGGCAGTGCTGGGAGCTGCAGGATATCTGCAAATATTCTGGTGTTTCAATTTATGCCTGTCCCCAGACACTTCACCAGCCCTAGTCAAAGGGGGTATTCTTTGCAGCTGTAATCCCCCCCTGTGTTTGCCTATGGGTTGCAGAGGTTGTTTCTATGACCACAGAGTCATGTGAGCCGGTCAGGAGCAACTTTCATTGCCTCCTGACCGTGTCTATCAATGTAAGGCAATGGGAGTGGCTTACATTGATAGACACAGCCAGGAGCCAATGAAATCGGCTCCTGACTGGCTCACATGGCTCTGCTGTCACAGAGACAGGCAGAGCCTGTTAATTGCGAGGAGATAGCGGAAAATTGTATACTTACCTATCAGTAATTTTCCTTTCCTGATGCATCCATGGCAGCACATACGGGTAGTTGCCCCGCCCTCTACCCCCCCATTGGACAGGTAACTAGATAAGTTTAAGCTACACCCCTCAGCACCTGTCTAACACTTTTTCGACCTCACCGAGCAAAGGGGTAGGTTGTATGTGCTGCCATGGATGCATCAGGAAATAAAAAATTACCGATAGGTAAGTATACAATTTTCCGTTTTCCTAATGCCTCCATGGCAGCACCTACGGGATTTAACTAGAAAATAACACTATAAGGAGACATGGGAGGGCCCCAATTGGCTGGCGCACAAAGAAAAAGATTTAATAAACTTAATTATCTCTCCGTTGCGAGATCAAATAGACTGTGAAGTTAACACTGTTTTTCCAAACTGTACAGTAGAATTTACAGCAAGGTCAACTTTATAATGGTACATAAATGTGTGAATTGTTTTCCAACTGGCTGCTTGACAGATCCTCTCTGCCGATACTCCGCTATAGGCTGCCCATGAAGTGGCAACTGACCTAGTGGAATGCGCACCAAAGTGTTCCGGAGGTTCTAGGTTGATAGCCCTGTATGATGTCTGTCTGCCCTTCACTATCCAAGAGGATATTGTTCTAGAAGAGGCTGGTTCTCCCCTCCTGTACCCCATTGGGATCACAAACAGTCTCTCTGATTTTCTGAAGGACTCAGTGACCTGAATATACTTCTTGAGAGCGTGTCCTACATCAAGCTTATGTGGTCTATCTTCGCCCTGTTGTTGGAAGGTAGGCAGTGCCCACTCTTGGTTGAAGTGGAAAGTAGAGGAGACTTTTGGAATGAAATGCTGTAATGGTCTTATTACCATTCTATCAGGAAAAAAGACAAGGTAGGACTCCTTGATTCCAATCGCCTGTAGTTCCGATATTTGCTTCGCAGAAGACAAGGCCGTTAACAGTACTGATTTTAATGTTAGAGTCCGTAATGAGCATGACTCCAGTGGTTCAAAGGGTGGCCCTGTGAGTGCGTCCAACACTGCAGGCAAATCCCACTTGGGAAAGATGCTTTTCCTCGGAAGCCTTAGTTTCATCGCTCCCTTCAGGAACTGTGACACTAGTGGATTAACCTGCTGGGCGGTCTGGACGAGCTCAGCTCGTCCAGTACCGCCGGAGCCTGCCGCTCAGGCCCTGCTGGGCCGATTTGGCTCAAATAAAAAGCAGCACACGCAGCCGGCACTTTGCCAGCCGCGTGTGCTGCCTGATCGCCGCCGCTCTGCGGCGATCCGCCGCGAGCAGCGGCGAAAGAGGGCCCCCCTAGCCGCCTGAGCCCAGCGTAGCCGGAACAAAAAGTTCCGGCCAGCGCTAAGGGCTGGATCGGAGGCGGCTGACGTCAGGACGTCGGCTGACGTCGATGACGTCACTCCGCTCATCGCTATGGCGACGATGTAAGCAAAACAAGGAAGGCCGCTCATTGCGGCCTTCCTTGTTTATTCTGGGCGCCGGAGGCGATCGGAAGATCGCCTCCGGAGCGCCCTCTAGTGGGCTTTCATGCAGCCAACTTTCAGTTGGCTGCATGAAATAGTTTTTTTTTTATTAAAAAAAAACCCTCCCGCAGCCTGCCTGGCGATCTTAATAGAACGCCAGGCAGGTTAAAAGCCCACCTTACATCCGTTAGTGCAGATAACGCTGTCACCTGTACCTTCAGTGCTGAGTAGCTTAGTTGTCTATCTAGGCCCGTCTGCAAAAACTCCAGAATCTGATAAGGAAGCAGTTGGAGAGGGTCAAAGTTCTTAGCTGTGGCAAATTCCAGAAACCTATTCCAAATGGCGTGATAAGTTCTGTTAGTCGATTGTTTCCTAGATTTTAGTAATGTCTGTATTACCTTCTCTGAGCAACCTGCTTTCCTCAATCTCTCCCCTTCAATAGCCACACCATCAAACCATCATTCGTTTTTCTGGATTTGGGTGTCGGATTGGTCCTTGAGTCAACAATATTGGTGTTACAGGAATTTTCCAAGGGTGTTCCACTTTCAGGTTCCATAGTAATGAGAACCAGGGGTGATGAGACCAGTATGGGATGATGGCTATGAGGGTCACCCTCTCTCTCGTCAAACGCTTGAGCAGTCTGCTGATCATCGGAACTGGTGGAAAAACATATCCTAACCAGAAGTTCCAAGGCGTCGTCAGTGCATCCACTGCCTCTGCTAAGGGGTTCGGTCGGCGCGAGAAAAATCTCCGGCACTTCGTATTCTGTGCTGTTGCCATCATGTCCACATCCGGAATACCCCATTTTTGACAGATCTGTAGAAATACTTTCTTGTCCAAGGACTATTCGTTGTTGCAGACACAACTCCGACTGAGAAAATCCGCCGCTACATTCTCCACTCCCGGATTGTATATTGCTTTCAGACTGGCTAGATTGTCTTCTGCTAATCTCATGATCCGTGCAGTTTCCTGCAACAGTCTCAAACTTCTCGTGCCCCCCTGTATGTTGATGTAAGCAACCGCCGTTCTGTTGGAGCATGCGCAGTCACCTGGTCCCATACACCCTGCGCTGTCCTTTCCCTGCAGTGGGCTCCCCAGCCCCTGCCGCTGGCATCTGTTGTTACAATCAAGGGTTCTTTGTGTTCTATGGGGTGTGCCCTGGACAAATTGGTCTCCTGTTGCCACCACTGTAGACTGTTCCGCATATAACCCATTATATGGATCTTCTGATGCATACTGTGACCGTCCCATTGGGACAGAAAGCCCCACTGGTAAGTTCTTGAATGCCACTGTGACCAACGTACTAGGGTATTGTCGAGGTTAGAGTCCCCAATAGGCTCAGGCATTGCCTTGCCTGAAGTAAAGAGCTCTGGCTGGCCTCCTGTGCCCGATCTATTATCATAGATTTCTTTTCTGAGGGCAGACTGACCCTGTTCTTGTGGGCCTGAAACCTTGCCCCCAAAACACCATATCTTGGACTGGATCCAACTGGCTTTTTTCCAGCTTATTAGCCAGCCGAATTGTTGAAGAACTTCTAGTAATGTCTCTCTTTGAGTAAGGATAAGCTGCTTGTCTTGCGCTAGATGAATCACATCGTCCAGGTAGTGGTGGACTCTCAAACCCTTCACACGAAGAAGAGCTACTACCTGAACTAAAATCTTTGTGAAGGTTCTGGGCGCCGTACTTATTCCAAATGGAAGAGCAGTAAACTGTAGGTGTAGATCACCTACTGCAAACCTGAGATAACGGTAAAAATCTTCTTGTCTTGTGGCCAGAATCACTGATTGTAACGACTCCATCTTGAAATGATGTATTCGAATGTGCTTGTTCAACGCCCTGAGGTCTAATACAGGCCTTAAATCTCCATTTTTTTCTTTACAAAAAATAGCGGTGAATTCGAAGTCTCATGCCTCTTTCTTTCTCCGAAACAATGCACACTGCTTTCTTCTTCAACAAATCTTGCAGGTATTCGCTGAGCACCTCCCTCTTGAAGCGTGACTGGGGAATCCGAGTAGGTACAAATAGGTTCTCCGAAGGCTGAGACTTGAAGCTCCAACGATGTCCTCCAAGCACTGTCTCCACCACCCAAGGGTTCCCAATGTGCTCCGCCCAGACGTGTCCGAAGACTTGTAGTCTTTCTCCCACCGGACACACCTGGGCAGGCGCCTCATCAAAAACCCTTCGGGGTGTTTGCTTGCTGACTCGCTGCTTGTTCCCCTTGCCAATTCCAGCGATAGTCCTTACCAGGTTTGTAAGACCTAGCATTACGAAACCTTGACTGTTGTGGGTGACTCTGTAGATTAAACGATTTCTTTGGCTTACGATCATGGGGAATTAGCCCTGATTTGCCTCCAGTTACTCGAGAAATGGCTGTGTCAAGCTTCTCACCAAACAAGTTTTTTCCATCGAACCGAATTTTGCACCAGTTCTGTTTCGACATCTGGTCTGCCGACCATGTCCTCAGCAAAAGGGCTCGTCTAGCAGTTACTGCGTATAGCATGGATCTTGCGGTGTAACGTACTAAGTCTACTGCCACTTCTCCTATGAAATCTGAGGTAAGTTTGAACTCTTCCAGGGCGGTTATCAAGGCCTCCTTGTCAGCATCTGTAAAGATAGCTGTCTCCAAATTTTCAGTCCACACTCTCAAGGCTCTGCTGACAGAGGTTAAAGCTATAGACAGCTTTACTGCACCACCAATTACTGCATAAATCTTCTTTAGATCCCCATCTATCTTCCTGGCAATAGGCTCAATAAACGAAACTGCGTCCTCTATAGGTAGCATGACTTGTTTGGCGAGTCTCATCACTGATGCGTCCACCTCCGGAATTTTGTCAAGTTTCTTGCTCTGCTTCTCTGGCACCGGATATAATTTTGTAAGTCTGTTATTGAGGCTAGGCTTCTTTTCCAATTTAGTCCATTCTTCTTCTGTTATCTCTGCAATTTCGTCTATAAGTGGGAACGTTGTCGTGTTCTTTTTCAGATGCTTGAAGTAAGTTTTCTTTTGCTTTACCTCTTTCTGAGCTTCCTCCTCCTCATCTTCCCATTCCAGGGCTTGTTTTACTGCCGTGATATAGGGTTCTACCAAAGCAAATTCAAATCCTGCTTGAACTTCATCACCCAGTACCAAGTCCCCCTGCTGGGATGTCGACAGCATTGGTTCCACAACAGGTGCCTATGGCATGTTGGCTATAAACTCCACCATTGAATCCTGAACTGCCTTCTTTATAAGTTACGGTACTTCCACCGGTTGCTGTTGTTCAGTAGACATCTGTGCAAAGCATTTGTGGCACACTTGATTCTCTGGCATAGCTCTTTGCCCACGGGCCCAGCAGTATTTAGAGGAGTATCTTCTACGTCCACAATCATAGTAGTAGTCTCTGGGTGACCTGCTCCGCGATCTATAGTAGGATCCTGAGGAGTAGTAGTTTCTCCTAGGTGATCTTGATCTTTCTGATTGGTGCTTCTGCTCCTGCCTTTGATCTTGGTCTCTTCTGGGGCTGTCAGGGGACAAACAGATATGCTGTCTTTATCTTCTGCTCTCTTTTGCCTAAACAAAAAGAAATACTTACCTGGTGCACACATACCTATCAACCTGTAGCTGATCTACTTGTTGCGCATTAGGGTATCTCTCTTGACTGATGTCCTGCTCTATATTTGAGCTGCAATCAGTACCAGTGCTGTGAAAACAAACACAATGGCAGACTGAGTCAAACACTGCTACAGTCGCCGCTTTGTATTGTGGAGAGAGGGGGAGACACCAACTGACCCACCTGTAGTGATCGAGATAAGCTTCTGGACGAATCTCCAATCGACCAGCGTCCTCCCTGCATATGGGAAACCACGGACGCCAGCCCGGCGTGGAGCCCAGATTAAAACTGGCGCAGCTCCTCCCTCCAGGTGTTACCCGCTGGGACGCAATGATGCATACTTCCGATCGCATGGAACGCAACCGGAAGTGATGGTGACATGACGCGCATCCTCCATACAGCTCTCCGAGTCCGAGCCAGTGACTCCTGGAGGAAAAACCGCTAGCGCACTGTACGGGCTGAAACACAGCCCCAAGAGGTAAACTAATAACCCTCCACAATGCAGCAGCGTTTAGCTGGCTAGAATATAAGGTTGGGGCACTCCTCCAAGAGCAACATTTAGCCACTTGCCTGACAGCCCCCAATGAGGAGTGACCCTAACTCCCCAAGACCAGCAGAACGGGGGTCTTGCCACAGAGTTACATTTGGTAGCTACAGGGCCTATCCCAGGAGAGGCTGAACCTGGTAGATAAAAAATTAACCACCGCAGTGGCTGGTATAGTGCACCCTCCAAATACCTGTCCGAGGTGAGGATGAAAAACATAGACAGGTGCTGAGGGGTGTGGCTTAAACTTATCTAGTTACCTGTCCAATGGGGGTAGAGGGCGGGGCAACTACCCGTAGGTGCTGCCATGGAGGCATTAGGAAACATCGGGTTTGAGCGTCACGATCGGCGGTGGAGAGATGGAAATGGCGAATGCACGCTGCGGACAGTGATTGAAATCTACTCACAGCCAGCCAGGTGCCCACCAAAACAGGGCATAGATTTCAATCACCGCGGTCCTAAAGTAGTTAAAATCCACCTGTGGTAATATTCTTCTCTAGAGGACAGACTTAACTCTGAATATCTGTTAAAAAGACAATTGCATCCTCTTCGTAACTTAATGTCATAATGAAAGTGTAATTACTGCTTCTGTTTGAAATGATTGCATGTTAAATAGACCTAAGTTTTGCATGGTTATCAGGCCTCAATTTGTCGTTTCAAAAATCAATTAAAAGCTGCCATATTGACATATTGCATCCGCTTTAACTGTAGTTGCTATAACCTTTGCGTTGGCATTTCCAAATAGCTTATTAAAGAATAAATTAATTTAGCACTTTAGATGCTTTGTAGTATACACTGCCAGAAAAGCACAAAGTGTTATAAATAATCTATTGAGAAAATGCTGTGTGAAAGAAATCATTGTAAAATTGAAAAAAAGTACAGAGGTAAATATTAATCTTTCTCTGTGCCTTAGTGTGTGTGCCCCCCTTAGCCTTATATGGTGTGTGTGTGTGTGTGTGTGTGTCTCCCTTAGTTGTTCTTTCTGTATGTGTGTGTGTGTCTACTTCCCTTAGGGCTTCTCATCTCGTTCCCGCACGAGGCTTCTAGAGTTGGCTGAAACTACGTGGTAAATCGGGATCAGAACGCCGCGTTTGCACAATCGATGGTAACTGTGCAATGTGAACGCTCCCATTTACTTGAATGGGATTGTTTACCAACGAGTCCCTGACGCTTGGCGGTAAACACTGCCAATGGTCCGTGTGAACCAGCCCTTAGTAGTTCTTTCTCTGTGTGTGTGTATTTCTAATCCTATCATAGTGATACTCTAATGTCCTACTATATTATTATTATACTAGGTGGCCTAAGCCCATTTAAAAACGGGCTCTAGGTCTGTGTGGAATCCCCTCCCCCTCCCACCTCCCCTCCCCTTTCCTCTCCTCCCCTCCCCTCTCCTTTTCTCTTCTCCCCTCCCACCTCCTCTCCTCCAGCCTCCCACCTCTCCTCCACTCCCCTCCCACTCTCCGCCGCACTATCACAGCGAGCGCATGCGCCCACCCGCCGCCCGCCGTTATTATTATGTATTTACTGTGTATATCAATTACATCTTCTTAAGCACTTTACAGAGTACATAGTCATTGTCACTGACTGTTCAATCTAATCCTACCATAGTCATAGTCTAATGTACGCTGACCATACGTCCCGCTTTACCCGGGACAGGTCCCGCCTTCGGGGTCTGCTGGCCCAGGCAGGATGAGGTCCCGGGAAACGGCCCGCTTTCAGCTGCGGGTCGTCCCGACCTTGGGACTCTGGCCAGCGTAATGAATGAACTGGCTGCGGTGTCTAATAGACGCCGAGCCAGTTCATAGCCCGCAGCCCCGCTCCAGCCTCCTCAGTCTTCCTCTTCCGGCAGAGCAGGGTTACGGGAAGATGGCTGCCGAAGCCCTGTACTGGAGACTATTTGTGTCCCCAGTACTGGGCTTCGGGTGCCATCTTGACGTAGCCCTGCTCTGCCTGTCAGCGCGGGAGATGTGCTGCAAGAGAATTGTCCTGGGAGCTGCGCACCAGAGGAGTCTTCTGTCAGGTGAGTAAATAATTTTTTTCCCCCAGGTGTTGCCCACAATGCATTTATTTTGTGCTGCCATGTTGCCCGCAATGCATTTATTTTGTGATGAAATGTTGCCCACAATGCGTTTATTTTGTGCTGAAATGTTGCCCGCAATGCGTTTTTGTGCTGACATGTTGCCCGCAATGCATTTATTTTGTGCTGAAATGTTGCCCGCAATGCGTTTATTTTGTGCTGACATGTTGCCTGCAATGCGTTTGTTTTGTGCTGACATGTTGCCCGTAATGCGTTTATTTTGTGCTTTCATGTTGATATGTTGCCCGCAATGCGTTTATTTTGTACTGAAATGTTGCCCGCAATGCGTTTATTTTGTGCTGAGATGTTGCCCGCAATACGTTTATTTTGTGCTGACATGTTGCCCGCAATGCAATTATTTTGTGCTGACATGTTGCCCGCAATGCGTTTATTTTGTGCTGACATGTTGCCCGCAATGTGTTTATTTTGTGCTGACTAGAGATGGGCCGAACCTCTAATTTTAGGTTCGCGAACTGGGTTCGCGAACTTCCGCAGAAGGTTCGGTTCGCGGAAAAGTTCGCAAACCGCGAACTTCAATGGGGAGGCGAACTTTGAAAAATAGAAAAAATTATGCTGGCCACAAAAGTGATAGAAAAGATGTTTCAAGGTGTCTAACACCTGGAGGGGGGCATGGCGGAGTGGAATACATGCCAAAAGTCCCGGGGAAAAATCTGGATGTGACGCAAAGCAGCGTTTTAAGGGCAGAAATCACATTGAATGCTAAATTGCAGGCCTAACGTGCTTTAAAACATCTTGCATGTGTATACATCAATCAGGGAGTGTAATTAGAGTACTGCTTCACACTGACACACCAAACTCACTGTGTAACGCACCGCAAATAGCTGTTTGTTGTGTGTTGTGACGGCCGTGCTGGACTAGTGCGCAACATGGCGAGATTGCTCTTCCTCACTCAGTGATGTCAGGTAATGTATGACTTCCTTCTCAACTTTCCATGGCACTGTTAAAAAGCTTACGTTTTGTTTTTAAATTACATTTTCTACTTGCTGTGTACTTGTTCAGTACCGCTACAATGAGAATCCTATGGAGGCGGGCAAGTCTGACATTGTGACCCCGGGTAAAGGCCGGGGAATGAGGGATGGAATCCGGTGTGGAGCCTGAGCAACGCTACACATCCAAGGAGGGCAGCAGGCAGGCATGCACGCCCGCCCCGAGGTAGTGACCAAAAATAATAATACAGGAGGAAGACTTTAGAGGCCCTGCTGTGTATTTTAAATGAATGCTTTAACGAGAACCAGTTATGGCGGGCAAAGATGACACCACATTCCTTTCACGAGAATCATATGGAGGGTGGCAAGTCTGCCATTTGTGACCCCGGGTAATGGCCGGGGAATGAGGGATGGAATCCGGTGTGGAGCCTGAGCAACGGCTACCACTGCACATCCAAGGAGGGCAGCAGGCAGGCATGCAATACAGGACTTAACTGTAATGAATCAACTTTAAACCCTTTAACGGTAATCCGTTATGGAGGGCAAGTCTGCCATTGTCACCGCGGGGAATGAAGGTTGAATTCCAGCCTGAAGTGGGAGCCTTCTGAGACCCATGCTGTAGCTGCCCTGACCGTGCTTTGCAGACCAGACCTCTGTGGTCAGATGGACCCTTGAGCCAGCGGAAGACAAACCAAGTCAAAAGCATTTGCCAAGAATGTTTTACGGAGGGCAATTTTTGTTGGCATTTTTTTAAATTGTTTGAAAATGTAGATGGTTGTATTTTTAAATTGTTTGAAACTTTAGATGGTTGTATTTTTAAATTGTTTGAAACTTTAGATGGTTGCATTGCGTTCCGGAGTTGGAGCCTGATCAACGGCTACCACCACACATCCAGGCAAGGAGGGCAGCAGGCAGGCAGGCATGCACGCCCGCCCCGAGGTAGTGACCAAAAATAACAATACAGGACTCAGGAGGACCTTTTGAGGCCCTAATTGTAATGAATCAACTTTAAATCCTTTAACGGGAATCCGTTATGGAGGGCAAGTCTGATGGTGCCTTCACAGCGAATCACCAGGTTGGTCTCCGGCGAGAATCCGTTATGGAGGGCAAGTCTGTCATTGTCACCGCGGGGAATGAAGGTTGGATTCCGGCCCGAAGTGGGAGCCTGCTGAGACCCATGCTGTAGCTGCCCTGAGCGTGCTTTGCAGACCAGGCCTCTGTGGTCAGATGGACCCTTGAGCCAGCGGAAGACAAACCAAGTCGAAAGCATTTGCCAAGAATGTTTTACGGAAGGCAATTTTTGTTGGCATTTTTTAAAATTGTTTGAAAATGTAGATGGTTGTATTTTTAAATTGTTTGAAACTTTAGATGGTTGTATTTTTAAATTGTTTGAAACTTTAGATGGTTGCATTGCGTTCCGGAGTTGGAGCCTGATCAACGGCTACCACCACACATCCAGGCAAGGAGGGCAGGAGGCAGGCATGCACGCCTGCCCCGAGGTAGTGACCAAAAATAACAATACAGGACTCAGGAGGACCTTTTGAGGCCTTAATTGTAATGAATCAACTTTAAATCCTTTAACGGGAATCCGTTATGGAGGGCAAGTCTGATGGTGCCTTCACTGCGAATCACCAGGTTGGTCTCCGGCGAGAATCCGTTATGGAGGGCAAGTCTGCCATTGTCACCGCGGGGAATGAAGGTTGGATTCCTGCCCGAAGTGGGAGCCTGCTGAGACCCATGCTGTAGCTGCCCTGACCGTGCTTTGCAGACCAGGCATCTGTGGTCAGATGGACCCTTGAGCCAGCGGAAGACAAACCAAGTTGAAAGCATTTGCAAAGAATGTTTTACGGAGGGCAATTTTTGTTGGCATTTTTTAAAATTGTTTGAAAATGTAGATGGTTGTATTTTTAAATTGTTTGAAACTTTAGATGGTTGTATTTTTAAATTGTTTAAAACTTTAGATGGTTGCATTGTGTTCCGGAGTTGGAGCCTGATCAACGGCTACCACCACACATCCAGGCAAGGAGGGCAGCAGGCAGGCAGGCAGGCATGCACGCCCGCCCAGAGGTAGTGACCAAAAATAACAATACAGGACTCAGGAGGACCTTTTGAGGCCCTAATTGTAATGAATCAACTTTAAATCCTTTAACGGGAATCCATTATGGAGGGCAAGTCTGATGGTGCCTTCACTGCGAATCACCAGGTTGGTCTCCGGCGAGAATCCGTTATGGAGGGCAAGTCTGCCATTGTCACCGCGGGGAATGAAGGTTGGATTCCGGCCCGAAGTGGGAGCCTGCTGAGACCCATGCTGTAGCTGCCCTGACCGTGCTTTGCAGACCAGGCATCTGTGGTCAGATGGACCCTTGAGCCAGCGGAAGACAAACCAAGTCGAAAGCATTTGCCAAGAATGTTTTACGGAGGGCAATTTTTGTTGGCATTTTTTTAAATTGTTTGAAAATGTAGATGGTTGTATTTTTAAATTGTTTGAAACTTTAGATGGTTGTATTTTTAAATTGTTTGAAACTTTAGATGGTTGCATTGCGTTCCAGAGTTGGAGCCTGATCAACGGCTACCACCACACATCCAGGCAAGGAGGGCAGCAGGCAGGCAGGCATGCACGCCCGCCCCGAGGTAGTGACCAAAAATAACAATACAGGACTCAGGAGGACCTTTTGAGGCCCTAATTGCAATGAATCAACTTTAAATCCTTTAACGGGAATCCGTTATGGAGGGCAAGTCTGATGGTGCCTTCACTGCGAATCACCAGGTTGGTCTCCGGCGAGAATCCGTTATGGAGGGCAAGTCTGCCATTGTCACCGCGGGGAATGAAGGTTGGATTCCGGCCCGAAGTGGGGGCCTGCTGAGACCCATGCTGTAGCTGCCCTGACCGTGCTTTGCAGACCAGGCATCTGTGGTCAGATGGACCCTTGAGCCAGCGGAAGACAAACCAAGTTGAAAGCATTTGCCAAGAATGTTTTACGGAAGGCAATTTTTGTTGGCATTTTTTAAAATTGTTTGAAAATGTAGATGGTTGTATTTTTAAATTGTTTGAAACTTTAGATGGTTGTATTTTTAAATTGTTTGAAACTGTATCCATTCAAGTGCAAGTTATGCACTGACTGCCAGGTATAATGTGCAGTCACAGATGCAGTGAAAGGTATACAGTGACTGCAAACAGCCGTTTATGTAGTGACGGCCGTGCTGGACTGGTGCGCACCATGACGAGAGTGCAGGTGATGGTGGCTTTTCAGCCCATATGCTCGCCCGGCTGATGTAGCTGAATGACAGAACAGTGACTGTCCAGCTGATCAAATTTGGTCTGACCACAATGAAACAACGACCTTATTATATTTGGTGTGCCACCCCCACCCGAGACACTCATATAGCCGGCGGTCATTGCTTCATTGTGATACGCAAGCCCCTTCAATGCGGCAAGGTAATGATCACGAAGGGGAATGGGCACATGTACATGCCTTTTGTTTTTTGTTGCAGCCGCCTGCAGTTCAGCCATAAAAATTAGGCAGGCATGTGCATGCCCAAGAAAAATTAGTATAGCGGCCGCTGCTAGCAGCGGCCTTAAAAATTCTGGAATCCGCCTAGAGTCCTGAACCCTGGTGGTGGTGGCGGAGAAGGCAGTCAAACGACCTGCAGGCAGAGATGCTGTCTGTGGGGACTAAAGGTAGTTATAGATGCAGTGAGGTGAGTTCACTGAACACAAAAGGTAGCTATATGTAGTGAGGTAAGTTCACTGAACACAAAAGGTAGCTATATGCAGTGAGGTGAATTCACTGAACACAAAAGGTAGCTATGTGCAGTGAGGTGAGTTCACTGAACACAAAAGGTAGCTATATGCAGTCAGCTGAGTTCACTCAACCCAAAAGTAGTTATATATGCAGTGAAGTGAGTTCACTGAACACAGAAGGTAGATATGTGCAGTGAGGTGAGTTCACTCAACCCAAAGGTAGTTATAGATGCAGTGAGGTGAGTTCACTGAACACAAAAGGTAGCTATATGCAGTGAGGTGAGTTCACTGAACACAACAGGTAGCTATATGCAGTCAGCTGAGTTCACTCAACCCAAAGGTAGTTATATATGCAGTGAGGTGAGTTCACTGAACACAAACGGTAGCTATGTGCAGTGAGGTGAGTTCACTCAACCCAAAGGTAGTTATATATGCAGTGAGGTGAGTTCACTGAACACAAAAAGTAGCTATATGCAGTGAGGTGAATTCACTGAACACAAAAGGTAGCTATATGCAGTGAGGTGAGTTCACTGAACACAAAGGGTAGCTATATGCAGTGAGGTGAATTCACTGAACACAAAAGGTAGCTATATGCAGTCAGCTGAGTTCACTCAACCCAAAGGTAGTTATATATGCAGTGAGGTGAGTTTACTGAACACAGAAGGTAGCTATGTGCAGTGAGGTGAGTTCACTCAACCCAAAGGTAGTTATATATGCAGTGAGGTGAGTTCACTCTACAGAAAAGGTCAATATGCAGTGAGCTAAGTTCACTCAACTTAAAAGGTAGTTATATGCAGTGATGCAAGTTCACTCAGCACAAAAGGTAGTTATGTGCAGCGAGGTGGGTTCACTCAACACAAACGTAGGTGTATGCAGTGATGAGGTGGGTTAACTAAACACAACAGGTACTAGTAGTAGGTAAATGCAGTACTGGGTAGTTAGTACAATGTGCAGCTCCCTGTCACACACACAGGTGTCATTGAATGTGCTGCTGAATGCTGGTGGGCTGCTGGCAGTGGTACACACACATTATGAAATAGCAATGCTGTCTAAGCAACACAAGTGTATCACACACACAGGTAGTAGTCACTGAATGTGCTGCTGCTGCTGCTGGCAGTGGGACACACAGTATGAATGAGCAATGCTGTCTAAACAACACAAGGGTATCACATACACAGGTAGTAGTCACTGAATGTGCTGCTGCTGCTGGCAGTGGGACACACAGTATGAATTAGCAATGCTGTCTAAACAACACAAGTGTATCACACACACAGGTAGTAGTCACTGAATGTGCTGCTGCTGCTGGCAGTAGGACACACAGTATGAATTAGCAATGCTGTCTAAACACCACAAGTGTCAGTTTCAAACACAGAAAAAAAAAATTGATCACAGCAGGATGAGCTCTGAAAAGAGCTTTTCTGGGGCGCTATTATAGCAATAAGATTCAGCTAAGCAAGCTAAGAAGGCAAGAGCCTGACTAATCTGTCCCTAGGAGAACAAGTCTGCAGCAGCTGTCCCTATTCTGTCTCTTGCAGGCACACGAGTGAGGCTAATGGCCGCCGGAGCCTGCCTTATTTAAGGGGGGGTGGGGCTCCAGGGCTTAGCGTAGCCTGATTAGCTACAATGCGCCTGCTGACTGTGATGCAGAGGGTCAAAGTTGCCCCTTATAGAGCATTATGGGGCGAATCGAACTTCCGTGAAAGTTCGCCGGCGAAGGCGAACCACCCGATGTTCGCCTGGAACCGTTCGGCCCACCTCTAGTGCTGACATGTTGCCCACAATGCGTTTATTTTGTGCTGACATGTTGCCCCGCAATGCGTTTATTTTGTGCTGAAATGTTGCCCGCAATGCTTTTATTTTGTGCTGAAATGTTGCCCGCAATGCATTTATTTTGTGCTGACATGTTGCCCACATTGCGTTTATTTTGTGCTGACATGTTGCCCACATTGCATTTATTTAGTGCTGACATGTTGCCCACCCGCACCCTACCCCTCATCCTAGGTTGGACCCAGAAAAATCTGGTCACTCTAAACTTATAGATGCAGCTCACTGTACCTCTAAATATTGGCACCTCTCATTTAGAATAGCAGAGCTGGCACCACCCATCCACATACTGTAGAAGCCAGCGAGCAGTCATTTGCTGGCTTCCAAGCTCACTCTGCATCAGGTGACACTGCTGTCCAATTATACAGCAGTGTCACCCGAGAATGCTCCACTGTCTGGAGACGTTCTTTGGGTGCTGTATAACTGAATGGTTGCTGCTGGGAGTTTTCCTCCGGGCATTTTATGTATATTCTGGCCCCCCAGCAGTCTGAAGTGTGTGTGTGTGTGTGTGTGTGTGTGCGTGTGCGTGTGCGTGTGCGTGTGCGTGTGTGTGTGTGTGTGCGTGTGCGTGTGCGTGTGCGTGTGCGTGTGCGTGTGCGTGTGTGTGTTATACAGGGAATACACGGTTTGTTTCTGCTGCTCGATTCTCCGTTCGATTGTTTTTGCCGCTCAATTCTGCAGTCGATGCTGTTATCTCCGACTTTTTTTTCTTAGCTTTTACCATTCACTTCTATCAGAAATCGAGCGGTGAAACGATCGAACAAGAGATCAGACATGTCCGAAATTGTCTATCAAGCCATCTATCTGCGGCACGAATTGTGTATTCCCATCATTAGGACATGCAATAAGCTTTTTTTACTTCATGTTTTACTTCCTGTTTGTAGTGACATGATGATACAAAAGGAATTAAGTAAATCTCTTTGTACAGCAATATACAGACTAATAAAATAAAACCTGTTTAGTGGATTGGAAGTTATATACACTTTTATTGCTTTATTACCTTCTATCCGGGGGCGTTGCTAGCCCTAAAGATTCATAGCACGTGCTACGAATCTAAATGGGAGTGCCCCGTATGTCCTCTGATACTTCCACCACATTAAATAGTCCCACAAGCCCATCTATATATTGCCGTCTATTGACATCATTGAGGGTACATTTCCATTGGTGCGGTGCGATTCCAGTGCGGAAAACGCATGTGCGATTTTTCATGCGGATGAGTTTTCCATGCGTTTTTCTATGTGATTTTGCATGCGTTTTGAGGCCAAGCGTTTTTAACCATGTCAATGCTGGTGTGCTTTTTACATTGTTTTTACACAAAAAAGGCATGGCAAAAACGCATGGGTTCTTCCTATTTAAATACATTGTATGTGATTCGCACATCACTTTGCGATGTACGAATTCTGATGGCTCTGTCGTGCAGATTTTTCTGCACAGAAAAACGCTAAGAAATCCTGACGAGTGGAAACAGTCCCATCCACTTGTATTGGTTATGCGAATCTGCATGCACAAAACGCATGCAGATTCGCTCTAGTGGAAACGGGCCCTCAGTTACAGACAGTTCAGCCCGGCATAAGGATACATTTTGTATGGTTGTGGGGATAGTTTAAATCGTAGAGCGGCAACAGGAGATCAGGAAGCAATAGGAACATCCCTGCAAGTGAAGGATTCCTCGGGCAGCAGTCAGCGATCATGCGAGTGCTCATCTCCCTCTTTTCTGCACTCTGGTTGCCAAAATAGTTGTAAAATGTGGTGCCTGCTTGTCATCAGGCATGTCTTTGAATGCAGTGGAAGGCAGCCGAACCGGACTGTGTGATTCTTCTCCCACTGCTCTGACTGTGCTGTGTGCAGTATGTGTACTGAAGGCTTCTTTAGGACATTCCTGAATACCTGTATAGTACACAGCAGGGGGCTCTGTATGTTTTGTATCACAGGCTTGTTTATTGTGAGGCTGGCAGAAGGGTTTCAGTGGGCAGACATGTAGCAGAGATAATGTGGAAATGTGAGAATGCAATGGTCATTAAGATGCAGCATGGGATTTCCAGCTTATATATGTATATATTACTCATGGCTCCCAACTGTCCCTTTTTCAGAGGGACAGTCCCTTTTTGGGAGCCCCTGTATCACCCTCATTTGTCCCTCTTTCAGGACTTTGTCCCTCTTTCTATATAAATATATACATTTCTATACTAAAAATGTGTTTGATGGACTCTAAACTTTATTCCCATCCTTTAAATTGATATATTACTAATTTTAAAATGATATATTATGAAGGAAAATGAACCAGGATAGAAAGGGCCAGTGTGGCTTGAATTATAAAACAACATATTTTCTTATGAAATTTTTATGGTATGTGTGACTGGAGGCGTGGCGGGGGTGTGGCCAGGGGTGTGGCTTAAGTGTCCCTTTTTCTCATCTCAAAAAGTTGGGAGGTATGATATTACTGTGTTCTTCATATTGCCTATGCCCATTCTTCTCTACCTCTCTCTCCCCTTTACTCCCCCCATCCCTCTCTCTTCCTATTCCTCTCTCCCCTTCTCTGTCTCTCTTCTCTCTCTCTCTCTCTTTCCTCTCTCTGTCTGTCTGTCTATTCCTCCCTATCTCTTCTTCTTTCTTTCTCTTCCTCTCTCTGTCTGTCTATTCCTCCCTTTCTCTTCCTCTCTCTCTGTCTATTCCTAGCTATCTCTTCCTCTCTCTCTGTCTGTCTATTCCTCCCTCTCTCTCCTCTCTGTCTGTCTGCCTGTCTGTTCCTCCCTATCTCTTCTTCTTTCTTTCTCTTCCTCTCTCTGTCTGTATATCCCCCCCCCCCCTCCCTCTCTCTCTCTCTCTCTCTCTCTCTCTCTCTCTCTCTCTCTCTGTGTCTGTCTATTCCTCCCTCTCTCTCTTCTCTCTCTCTCTGTCTGTCTATTCCTCCCTTTCTCTTCCTCTCTCTCTATCTGTCTATTCCTCCCTCTCTCTCTGTCTGCCTGTCTATTCCTCCCTATCTCTTCTTCTTTCTTTCTCTTCCTCTCTCTGTCTGTATATTCCCTCTCTCTCTCTCTCTCTCTCTCTCTCTTTCTCTCTCTTTCTCTCTCTCTCTCTCTCTCTCTCTCTCTCTCTCTCTCTCTCTCTCGCGCTCTCTCTCTATTCCTCCCTCTCTCCTCTCTGTCTGTCTGTCTATTCCCCCCCCTCTCTCTCTCTCGCTCTCTCTCTCTGTCTGTATGTCTATTCCTCCCTATCTCTTCCTCTCGTGCTCTCTCTCTCTCCCTCTCTCCCTCCCTCCTTTCTGTCTGACTGTCTGTCTATTCCTTTCTCTCTCTCTCTGTCTATTCCTCCCTCCCTCTTTCTTCTCTCTGTCTATTCCTCCCTATCTCTCTCTCTCCCTCCCTCTCTCCCTCCCTCCCTCCTCTCTGTCTGTCTATTCCTTTCTCTGTCTGTCTGTCTGTCTATTCCTCTCTCTCTCTCTCTGTCTGTATGTCTATTCCTCCCTATCTCTTCCTCTCGTGCTCTCTCTCCCTCTCTCCCTCCCTCCCTCCTCTCATTCTGTCTATCTATTTCTCTCTCTCTCTCTCTCTCTCTCTCTCTCTCTCTCTCTCTCTCTCTCTCTCTCTCTCTCTATATATATATATATATATATATATATGTATGCATGTATGTATGTCAGGAACCGGCCCCGCGGCACGGCGGCAGAAACAGTTCCCGACTGGGGGCTAGATTAGATCGCGAGGGGAGCAGCCTTATTCAAGCTAACACAAGGCTGTCACCCCTCAAAAACACTTCTCACTGCCACCACTAGCTGCTGCTAGACACTTCAACAATTCCCACTCTGCTGTCGAGTGGTCTGCACTCTGTCCAGCGATTTCGTATTTGGGTCAGCTTTGCACTTTAGGCCAGAATACGAGAACGCCACACACACACACACAATGTAATCACACAGTAGCAAGGCACAATCAGGCACGAAACCTGTAACGCAAATTACACTGCAGTCTCTCTCTAAGCTATGAGCTGGTTTAGTACATCAGAAGTCAGACTTATTAAATAAATATTTAATATTCCGAAAAAGTGGAACGGTGCAGAAAAGAATATATACAAAAGGTTTACAAAAACAAAGTAAAAATTACAAAGACACACTACAAGACAGTTTGCTTAAAAATAAAACGGGAATCAAACGTTACCAGTACGAGGTCTAACTTGGTCGTGGGAGGGCACGAATTTCTGATTTGATCAGGATCATCTCTAGCTATGTGCTACCTCCGAGAGAAGATGATCTGTGACTGTTCTAGGCCAACTTATATAGTCCGATTTGTAGCCCGGGCGGTACAAGTCCAGATATAATTTAATTTCCCACATTGTTCGCACAGAACGCTTGTCATATCCTTGCTGGCTGTGATATGCAAATTTCAAAGGTTCCTGTCCCACTTATGAACTTTGCAGACTTCAGTCAGCCCGATTGTATATTGACTGTTTACATATACACAAAGTTGAAAGCAATGCAACACCTTTTCAGCAGATTCAGGACAGAATAGAGGGTCATTACCTAATTATCTGTTTCCTTGCTGGAGGCCGCAGTGTCCAGAGGACATTGAATGCTAATGTACTTTACATGGCCATGCAGACAATCCAATTAGCAGCTTCCTTCAGCCTGGTGCCCAATTATACCCCAAAGCCAGCTGGCTTCACATACACATCTGAAATAGTACACAGCAGACAGAAATATGAAAAATGTGCTTCTTTATTATCCCAATATCACAAACAGCTGCTATATCATGACAATATATATATCTTTCTATTCTCTCTCTCTCCCTTAAACCGTTTTCAATTTTCCGCTTTTACACCCTTTCACGGGGGAAGGACCCTAAGATTGGAGTTACACAAAGAAAACTGCTGTAGGACATATGCCACCTAATTGTTATGTAGGGGATATGCTGCTGCTTAATTGTTATGGAACATTATTGTTATTGTATGAGTTCAGACACTTTTAAGTTGGTTGTTTGCAGTAACAGAGTAACATTCCCCCCCCCCCCCCCCCGGGGCTGGTGCCCAAAAGTGCCCCGAATCGTATGGGATCCTAGCAACGCCCCTGATTGTATCTTTATTACTTCCTTTTATCTGTGACAAATGTTCAGGACAAAGGAAATGGGAAGAGTTTTGGCAACCGGGCTCCAAAGAAAAAAAAGCTTTTTCATCCTCTCCCTCCCTCCACCCCCACCCCATGTTTTAAAAGCTTAAATTCAAGTTTGGATAGAGTCGCTTGTGAACTGGTTTAGTTATTGTTTATTTTTGTTAAGCTCTGCAGATCTTAGAACATATTGTACAGTTCACAAGAGTACTTAGCATTCTAAACAAAGTATATCCTATCCTGGCTGCATAAAATAAATTCAATAAAACAAACAGACAAATTAGAGGAAATATGAAAAGATGAGAAATTAGCAAAGCAGCTATAATTTCAGCTCAGAGTGAGGCCATTCCCAGGTCATGGGATGTACGTATTCTGACTGCTGATACATCATTGATTTCTTTCTTTCTTTTTTTCCCCTCTTTAGTCCTTTTCAAAGATCTACATCTTATCACTTTTAATTACTTTTTCCTTGATGTCAGTGATAAGTGCATTAAAGCAAAGAGAGACTCATGGCTCCCCCAGAGAGGTTTTCTTTTTTTTTCCTTGTTCCATTGCATGAGTTGCACAACTTGATTTTCTGATCATCTCTTTTATAATTACAATAGGATTAGGCAGGCAGCACCGATCAGAGTGACCGCTTCATTTAGATGTGAAGGGCTGGAACAGGAAAGGCCAAGGTTATATATAATTCAATGTAGCAGCAATCAATATGGTTCATTAGAGAGGGAAGACACAGGATAAGCTTTGTGATTTGGTTATATTTCACTGCTTGCTCAAGGGTAAAAACTTATGACACCCCACTCCCCCCGATAATGTGCATCTATCTTCACCAACTGATTGAGCGTCACTCTCACTGCTTGTTAACACTGACTGACCTGTAAAACTCAATGGAGCCGTACAGTACAAAATCAACAGGTTTTTAGTTAGATGTTCATTTAAAGAATGGATAAAGAGGAATTGTAGACAGTACACAAAGACTTGTAACTCAATTTCTCATGAAACTAGGTTAAAGCGGTATAAAACCCTGACATAATATTCAATAAAAACATGTTTTCCTACTTTTTATATGCCATACGGTTATCATATTTGCATTTGTGCATAAGTATTATTATTCATTTGGAAGTTATAGGTTTTCAAAAGTACCATTTTTTGCTTTGTGAGCTGACTTTGCATTTTATTAATAACTGGTTATTCGTTGCTGTTTTGCAGGCAGACATGTCTTCAGTGTCTCTGTCTCCAGCAGCTTCTGCATAGTCAGAGAATGTGTTACATTCCTCACTTGTTATCTTGTGTTTACTTAAATGTATTATTATCTAAAGTTCAGATGCGTCTGCAATTCACTGCACTCAACTTTCAAGCTCTGTGTGTAACCCTTCGAATACTGGTCTAGTAAAAAAAAAAATGCTGGTTGCATATAATATGCTGTAAATAATGTTTTAGAGCAAAGATGAAATGAAGGGTTATATTCCACTTTAAGTACAATTTTTTTTGTATAGATCTTTATTATTATGAATGATAACAACAGTATAATATTAAAAGGTTAAAGCTACCCTAAACTTAGGTGTGACTTTGTAGCTCTAAAGCAGTGTTTCTCAAACCTGTCCTTGTGATTCCCCAACGGTGCATGTTTTGCCGGCAACCTCACCTACGCATAGGTGGGGAAATTAGTGTCTTAGCTACATGGAATCCACCTAGCCGAGACACTAATTACCCCACCTGTGCATAGGTGAGGCTGCCTGCAAAACATGCACCGTTGGGGAGTCACGAGGACAGGTTTGAGAAGCACTGTTCTACAGTATAGATAAAGAATGTGATACTTCCCTGGTACCAGAGTGAATTTTCACCAATACATCGACACATAAAGCTTGTGCTGGCATGCATTCTTTTAGGAAATATATAATTTCTTGTCCCGCATGTCCTAATTATTGTTTACAAGGCTTTCCCAATATTACCTTAGAGTTGCAAGTACTTCTTGAATATTTCACATTCCACACAAAAATTATTGTCAGATATGTAAGTCTTTAAAAACCACCTCACATTTGTAGTATTGTCTCACACACACTAAAGGATCAAACCCATGGTCTTTAAGGGGAGTGCAACAGCTGAAAAGAGGGATGATGCCCTTTATGCAGTATTCAACAAAGAAAAGAGCTGGTACATCCAAAGTTAATCTTTATTGGTTCCATCACATGTAAAAGAATATGGCCAGCATTTTGGAGCCAATTAGGACCCCTTATCAAGGCAATGTTTGCTCGGAGGCAAAGATCTACAGAAACAAAAAGAAAAAAATTGAAATATAAACAAAAAACAAAAACAACTATTTGTACTACCTGAACCAGATACAGGGCCAGAGCTACCATAGGAAAAAATAGGCAATTGCCCCAGGGCCCCAGAGCCTGTAGGGGCCCCCAAGGTGTCCCTCGCCCATCTTAACTGTTGCTCCCCAGGGACTCTGCAGAGTCTGTTAAGTTGGGAGGTGATTGGGGGAGGGTCAGCAGTCAGCTCAGGGGCCCAGGAGGGAAATTTGGCTGCAACAAAGGGCCTCTAATGGCGCTTTTTGGTCGGGGGGGGGGGGTCTGTTAGGGGGCCTCCAGGCTAACTTTGCCCTAGGGCCCAATTGTTACTTGAACCGGCCCTGACCAGATAGTAGAGTGTATGTGCTATTTTACCCATCAAAAACGATTCCAGGGGGAGAGAATAATGATTCCAGAGTGAAAAACTAAAAAGGTACTGCAGGGGAAATAGATTGGACAGAGAGAAATGGAACTTAATGGAAGACCTGGTTCAGCTGGTTCGAATTTAAAGAATCACCCAGATACGCTTATCTCACATCCAGATAGAACTCCCTGTTTATAATGCCGAAGTCCCTTTAAGGTACTCCAATTTTTGTGTAAGCCCCCGTCCCCCACCCCCCCCTAGGCTTTGAATTTATTTTCAAGGGGGCACCTGGGACTTGCATGGAACACTTTCCTCAACTTTTACTCTTTTCTTTACTCTTATCCTCCTTTCTCTGATTCCTTCTAATTTCATCTCTTTTTCTAATCTCTACACAGCATGGCCGCCTCTTCATCTGGCTATCTTTAGCCCAATAGTTACATACTGTTTCGGTATATTCATCCAGAGGCTCTGCCTGAAAGTTTATCAAGATTGGGTTATGAATAAACTAATATGGGATCCTGGGTTTATGATCCCTTTGGGCCCTGGGCTCCCTCTGCACAATGTTCTCGCTATATAACTTGGTTTCTGTATCCCATACTGTATAAGGCTATGCTGCTGGCTCCTCTGGTCTGAATTGCATTTTGTGGTACATGTATTAATATTCTTTTTTGTTCCTTTTTTGGCGGTGCTGGTTTTCTACCAAAAACTCTTTATTGATGTACCAGTTCATTAATATTTCCATGGTG
Organism: Hyperolius riggenbachi; assembly: GCF_040937935.1. NCBI lineage: Eukaryota > Metazoa > Chordata > Amphibia > Anura > Hyperoliidae > Hyperolius > Hyperolius riggenbachi. Next base: position 370,786,860 of record NC_090647.1, on the reverse strand, counting down.
TATGCAATGCCTTTACTTCACATCTATTTGTATTTCAAAATGTTTGTTATAAATAAAGAATTTAAAAAAAAAAAAAAAAAAGGAACTGCAGTCATATCACTAACGACAAAAATCCAATTCATGCAGATGGAAATATGCAGACGTCCCAAACTTAACTTGAAATCATGTGACCCTAGAACCCTGGATGCAAAGCCAACCGATCAAGACAGAAGTGTATGAGGCGGAATCGTGGGAGACGAGCCCGGTAGTTAACCTCTCCTCAAGATAACTGTCAACAGCAGAGCACAGCATCCTGGCTATTAAGGATTGCCCTTTTGCCCAACATCACAATTTAACGACTTTCAGTTTGAGGTCGATCTCCAAAAATATGACAGGTCCCTCAAGCTCAAGCAATTTTTCTACAATAGGCCAAAGTCTTAAAAAGCTAATGAGTTCATGATGCTCAAGCATTTGTACCCCCTGGATCATATCCAATGATTGATACATATATCCAAACATTAAGGAACGACATGAACGTACAGGCCTCAAATAATACCAGAGTCAAATACAATACGAGTAGAGCTGAATGTACAACCTTGACAGAACTTTCTATGCATATGTCTATTATTGTCTAAATGAATCTGGTCAGTTCTCCATCCGTGGCTTGACCCTCCGTTTCGTTAGCGTGCAATCAGTGCAACGCATCCATCGGTCCAGAAAAATCACAGTAGACCCACGTTACCTTTGGAATGGGCCAGTGGCAACGGATCCATTGGTTACCATTGGATCCGTTCACATCCGTTCTCATCCATTCCATTACGGTCTGCAAAACCTTTCGTTTTTAAGGCTAATGTAAACTGGGCTTAGACATCTTCTCCCTAGGTTAATTAAGGCCAGTTTATCTAACCTTTTTGGGTAAGTGAGAGCCTCCTTCTTTTAGACCTGTTTTGTTTCTCACTTCTCCACTAGTTCAAAAATCTCAAAGTCCTTCCTGTAATGTGATTCTTAGAAATGTATTTCATGTTTTAAGCGGCCTTATGAGAGTTAAAAAGTGGCAGTATCATCCTAGCATGTTTTTATTTCTCTTTTTATGCTTCACAAAATTGTATTTGCTTTAGCTGCTGCTGCTTGGCATTGAATATGATTATTTAACTATCATGTATATTTTGTATGGTGCTCAGGCCCAGGGATCAGGAAAGTTGCACACATTATGCTCACATTGTGTCTGGTACAGTGAAGCAGTAACAGTGAATTCACAGACTGTCAGCTGCCCGTCTGGGAGAAGCCTTATGCTCGCATTGCGTCAGATACAATGAAGCATACAGTTAATGAAAAGTATGCTTTACTTCTACTGTTAATGTGTGTGTTTAGAGTTAACGCACTGCATACAGTGCATTAACCACAAAGCTCCTGCCGCACTCTGAATCACAGATTACAGTGCGGTAAGGTGAGTTACAAAGTGGCTGTTACTCTGCACCACAGTGCACCACTGTGTGGCCTAATGCTTAACTCTCACTGCAAAACACATATTCAAAGTGATTTAAGCAGAGTCACTCTGAAAAATGGTACAGGCAGCAAGATTCCGACTTTCTAAAAAAAAAATTCTGCTGTGAGAACATCCTCATAGGGTGACACTGGTGATCTACAAGCACAGTGTAATCATCCTTAGTGTGTACCAGCCCTTAAAGAGAACCAGAGATGAAGCACCCTCTTGTATTTTACCTTATAAATCAGTGGGAACATGACAGTAAACACCTAGGGCTTGATTCACAAAGCGGTGCTAACTGTTAGCACGCCTGTGAAAACCCCCTTAGCACGTCTAAACAAGCTTTTCGCGCATAAAACTTTACGCGCGCAAAACTTAATGCACATAAAACTTTACGCGCATACTGCACAGAGCGCAGGGCGCTCCGCGCGAAGTGCCCATTAAAGCCTATGGGACTTAGCGCGCGTAAAACTTTGCGCGCGCAAAGTTAGCGCGCGATCTGATTGAGAAATCCGGTGCTAACCTACTTAGCACCCTGGTTAGCGCGTCTAAAGACTTTAGACGTGCTAAGTAGGTTAGCACTGCTTTGTGAATCAAGCCCCTAATCTGCTCTTTGTTTCATTGTTCTCTGTTTAATCTGACTGTTATCACCTCTGATAAGAATCCCCGACTGAGCACTCAGTCTAGCTTTGCTAAGGAAAGATTATGGCTGAGTCTGTCTTCTCTGGTGTCTTTTCAAGCCCAAGCCTGCCCCCTTGTGGCTCTGCTATAATGATTCAGCTATAATTATTCCCTGCAAAGCCAGACTGAATGCTCAGTCCGGGATTCTTATCACAGCTGATAACAGACACTTTTAGCAGTGAGGATGAAACAGCGAGCATGGTAAGTGTTTCATCTAATGTTCCCACTGATATATATGGTAAAATACATGAGGGTGCTTCGTCTCTGGTTCCCTTTAAACAGTTTGCACTCAGCTGATGTTAAGCTTACAGGTCTGTGATCTCCTGGGTCTGATTTTATTTTTTCCCTTCTTAAATAACAGGAAAACTTGGACTGTATGCCAGTCCATCGGAACTGTCTCACACTGTGGTTCCCAAACTCTCATACAGAATTATATACTCCTTCATAAAGAAATCTAAGGTGCCTTAAAGCTTCTATTGTAGATTTTCAGGAAAGAAATAAAGAAATCTAAGGTGCCTTAAAGGGGAACTGGAGAGAGAGCTATATGGAGGCTGCCATATTTATTTCCTTTCAATCAATACCAGTTGCCTGGCAGCCTTGCTGGTCTATTTCTCTGCAGTAGTGTCTGAATAAAACCAGAAACAAGCATGTAGCTAGTCTTGTCAGATCTGACTTTAAAGTCTGAACCACTGAAACACCTGATCTGCTGAATGCTTGTTCAGGGGCTATGGTTAATAGTATTAGAGGCAGATGATCAGCAGGGCTGCCAGGCAACTGGTATTGCTTAAAAGGAAATAAACATGACAGCCTCCATATACCTCTCTCTTCAGTTCCCCTTTAAAGCTTCTATTGAAGATTTTCAGGCTAGAAAGTAATTCCAAAAAGTAGATTCCAAGCTTTGACCACATGGGGGCTCCAATGACTGAAAATTCAATAAATTCACCTGATTCAAAGCTTTTTTTTCTTTCTTTAACTAAGCAAGACACCACTACTGATAACAAACATATAAATATAGAAATTAAAGCAAACAAAAGAGGATAATTGAAATAGAATTACAGGTTTTTGGTGTATTACTCCTTCAATTAAATGTGCTTTACTTCCAAATCATCATAATGATGTGTTTGTTCTTTCTATAATGTTAATAAAAATATTTATCAAAAAAATAAATGTACATCATTGGAAATGTGGGAACCAGAGGTGTGTATATGTGTGTTCTTTTTTTAAAAATGTTTGCACCTTCTACTTAAATCTACAATGTGTAGAGTATAGAAACAAATGTCATGGTGTCAGAGATAAGTTAACACTGAGGTGAAATGATATTCTTCTAACCCTCTACACTGGCAACTATTGTAACTTTAAAAAAAAAACTTTAAAAAAATAATCCTGTTTAGAAAAGTTGTTGAAATTGTTAACACAACTTAAAGTGCGTATACATGCTCAATTACGGTTTCTTGCAGGGTTTGGGACTGAATCTATCGGGTGAAAGTTTGGGGCTGAAAGCTGCACAGACTCACTGCAAGCCTGCAAGCTAACGATGTGCTCTGTTGGTTTAGAGGGGTGAGAAACACTGGCATCAATCACTAGCGATCCGCACCTGCATTTCCAGCCAGCGGGGGGTGCAACAAGCTCCTACTTGAAAAAATAAGTATTATTAGATCAGGCTGGAGCCTGATCTACATTTTCCTCCTGCTCGCTATGCTTAGCTCCATGCCATAGCCATAGCAACTGCAGAGCTAAAACAGAGCACTGATAACAATGCTATCAGAGGAGCAAGGAACTTCAGCACCCCCTTGCCAGAGGCGAGAGAGCACATCCATCAACCCCTACCTCAGGAATGTGAGTGTGTCCCTTGTGTCCAGTGTAGCAGCCCATCTTCACCCCCATAGCAAGAATTGCCAGTAAACCTAGACCAGACATCCCGCTTTACCTGGGACTGGTCCTGGGTCCAGTGTGCCCTGTCCCAGGCTGAAATTTGTCCTGGCCGGGGTACTCTGTGTGGCCATGGACCGCGCCTTCTGACCACTTCCGATCCCCCTGCTCAGTATACAGTGTACACAGGCACAACCAGACGGCCGCATACAGAACGGTCCTTTTACACTTTATCAGTTGCTGTCAGTTCTAACTGAAAGGACAACTGACGTGCAGTCCAGTGTCCATGTTTCCCTATGGCCTCTTTTAAACTATATGCTGAAGAACTGAAGTTTGTTTCACAATGCACTGCTATGATAAACGCTATGAAAAAAAAACGCACAGCAACGCATTAAAACGCATTAAGTGTAAAAGGGCCCTTGGAGTCACTGGGGAAAATTTATCAAGAGTGTCTAAGACAAAATATTGGTAGGTTTTTAGAAATCTGTGCAGAAATGTCTCAGACATCCTAAGAATTTACTAAATACTGCGGATTCCTTCTTAAACTGTTAGGAATAGGTGTGTGGGAAATTGCTGTTGCTGAGGTAACCAATACATCTGCTGTATTGCATCAATGTCCAGCACTGGAAGGGTTAAGCACAGAACAGCTTCACAGGACTCAGCAGGGGGAGGAGCACTTCACAAATCATGCCTAGCCTGTAAGTATATCTCTAGTGTGGTCCAAGCTTGAACTGTTTTTAACCACTACAGGATCGACGCAGTTAAAAGTTACGTCCTGCATGTGGCAGTGCAGATCTGACAGGACATAACTTTCAAAACCCGTCACCACGAGGTATCGCCGCTCCCGCCGATCGCGCCGCTTTCTTCCCACCGCAGATCACTTGCTCTGCCGTCTATATGACGGCAGAGCTCTGTGTGCCGGTCAGGAGCCATTTTCATTGGCTCCTGGCCCTGTCATTACTGTAAGCCAATCCCATTGGCTTACATTGATTGACAGGGTCAGGAACCAATGAAAGCAGCTCCTGACCGGTACACAGCGCTCTGCCGTCATAGCACGGACACATCGAGTGATCTGCGGCAGGGAGCGAGCAGGGTGACCAGCGAGAGAGGCGGGACTGTGCGAAGATTCGTCAGTAAGCGTCGTTTTCTGCCGCTTTGCTGTACCAGCAGTCTCTGGTGCTTAAAGGGGCACTACAGTGAAAAACTGTAAAATTTTAAATATGTGCAAACCTATACAAATAAGAAGTACAATTTTTCCAGAGTAAAATGAGCCATATATTACTTTCCTCCTATAATGCTGTCACTTATAGTAGGCAGTAGAAATCTGACAGAAGTGACAGGTTTTGGACTAGTCCATCTCTTCATAGGGGATTCTCAGCAAGGCTTTTATTTTTTATAAAGATATTCCCTAAAAGGAATTTAAACAATGATGCAAGCCAGCCTCCCTGCTCGCTGAACAGTTTTATTGGCAGTTGGACAGAGCAACTGCCATTCACTAAGTGCTTTTGAAAATAAATATATCCCTGAGAATCCCCTATAAAGAAATGTACTAGTCCAAAACCTGTCACTTCTGTTAGATTTCTACCACCTACTGTAAGTGACAGCAACATAGGAGAAAAGTAATTTATGGCTCATTTTACTGTGGAAAAAATGTACTTCTTATTTGTATATGTTTGCACATATTTTAAATTTTACAGTTTTTCATTGTAGTGCCCTTTTAAGGGGGAAGAGACTGCTGGTCCAGAAATGGTTAAAGAAGCAAATGATGTTTGTAAAGAAAATAGTTGTATTTTCCACAAGCTTATGGCAAATGATGATTTATTGCGTTCACAATGATATCGCCCAGTGTCACTTCTCCCATTTGCATCAAAATTACTTGAACGCCACATTCATGCTGAACTACGTCAGTATTTATCTGCAAATTCTTTGCTTGATCAGTTCCAGTCTGGCTTCCGGGCAAACCACTCCCCAGAAACAGCCCTCACCAAAGTAGCCAATGATCTCCTCACAGCTAAATCCAAAGGCTATTATTCCATACTCATCCTTCTAGATCTGTCATCAGCATTTGACACTGCCGACTAGGGATGATCGGAACCAGCAAATTCCGTTCCGCCGGAAATCACGGATTCCGTCTGTGTTAAATTCCGTCGCTATGAAAATTCTGCCGGATTTGTATGGAATTCCGGATTCCGTTAGCAAAAAAATCTGTCTCTCTCCTCCTCCTCCTTTCAAAAGCCAGCTTACATACCATGGCTGGGAACTGAACCCAGGCCTTAGTGTGTGGTAGGCAACTAATTTATCCACTATACCACCAACAACACTACATGCTGAAGCCAGCCTAGCATGTACCATTATGATCAATCCAAGAGAAAAAGTAGCAAGCTTAAGGATTTTTAGAATGTCAAAAGCCAGCTCACCGTGGCTGAGAATTGAACCCAGGTCTCAGTGTGTGGTAGGTAACTGACTTAACCGCTATACCACCAACAACACTACATGCTGAAGCCAGCCTAGCATGTACCATTATGATCAATCCAAGAGAAAAATTAGCTGGGTTCAATTCCCAGCCATGGTATGTAAGCTGGCTTTTGAAAAACTACAATTCCCTGGAAGAGGAGAGAGAGGAGAGAGAGAGAGAGAGAGAGAGAGAGAGAGATTTTTTTTCAATTCCATAAGATTCCGCAGAATTCTGTTTTAGAGGTTAAGCAATTGATTCCGACCGCCGGAATCGGAATTTTCCTAATTCAAGCAAGCATCGCTTGCCCACTGTCGACCACACTCTACTCCTACAGATCCTTTCATCTATAGAAATAAAGGACCTCGCTCTCTCCTGGATATCTTCCTACCTCTCTGGAAGGTCTTTCACTGTTTCTTATTCAGATCAGGCCTCCTCTTCACATCCTCTGTCTGTAGGGGTACCTCAAGGCTCTGTCCTCGGTCCCCTCCTTTTTTCCATCTACATGCACACACCATGCATTTGGTTTTCAATACCACCTATATGCAGATGATACACAACTGAACCTCTCGGCCCCAGACCTTAACTCCCTCCTCACACGGGTTCCCGACTGCCTGTCCGCTATATCCTCTTTCATGTCCTCTCGCTTCTTAAAACTTAATATGAATAAAACTGAAGTAATAGTCTTTCCACCATCCCTGTCCACCTCTTTGCCTGATATTACAATAAATGTTAATAACACGTGTATAACTTCAGTTCCCAAAGCACGGTGCTTGGGGGTAATATTTGATTCTTCTCTCTCATTTACTCCTCACATTAACTCCCTAACCAGCTCCTGCCATCTCCATCTTAAAAACATAGCACGTATCCGACTTTTTCTCTCTCATGACACAACCAAAATGTTAGTACAAGCTCTTATTATATCAAGATTGGACTATTGCAATATATTGCTTGGTGAACTTCCAACTAACTGACTAGCACCGCTCAATTCTGTACTGAACTCTGCTGCTCGACTCATTCATCTCTCCTCTTGCTCCTCTCTGTCAAGCTCTTCACTGGCTACCAATTAACCAGAGGATACAGTTCAAACTCTTAACCCTAACCTACAAAGCTCTCCACAATCTCTCTCCCCTGTACATCTCCTCACTAGTCTCCAGATACCAACCCAACCGCAATCTTAGATCTGCACACAAGCTTCTTTTATCCTCTTCTACAATTACCTCCTCACATTCACGTGCACAAGACTTCTCACGTGCCTCACCCCTCCTCTGGAATGCCCTTCCACAGCACATCCGCCACTCTCCCACCTTTGAAATCTTTAAACGCTCTCTCAAAACCCACCTTTTCCAACAAGCATACTCTCTAGCGTAGGCCATGCACCCACTAAATAACCTAATTACACACTGCCTGTACATATACTGTATACTTCCCCCACCTCTTGTTTCCACCCCATTCCTTTAGATTGTAAGCTCGCAAGGGCAGGGCTCTCACCCTTTTGTGTCATTGAATGTTATTAATTTAATTGCTTGCACTCTGTTAGACATTTATACATTTTAGTTATCATGTTAAATTTGCTATTGTAATCAGCAGTTCTGTATTTTGTATCAGTGTTCATGTTTGATGTATATCATTGTCTGTATCATTATGTATCCCTTGTTTGTTTTCTTACTTTGTACAGCGCCATGGAATATGTTGGCACTTTATAAATAAATAATAATAATATCAGACTAACAGTAATGTACATGATAGAAAGTCTTTCAATGCACTTTCATTTACAGAGAAATTACAGTATATTTGCATTAGATTTTCACTGGTCCCACTGTTTTGAACTGTATTAGGCTGTGTTCCCACTTGCGCCAGATAACATGTGGTCAGCAGGAGTGGACAGTGAAGTGTCCGCTCTGATGGTCTGCTGTGGTCTAGCTGGAGCCCGGGGCAGATACGTTACCCCCATAGGCTACATGAGGATCGCATCTGCTCTTCCAGGATTATCGCTGACTGCACAGGAGTGCGGTCTGCTTGCCGCAACAGATCTAATGGATCCATTGCAGGCTGACATGTGTGAACAGCTCATATATAAATAGGAGTGGAAAATGGACAACAAATGTCCGTTCTCAGCTCAAGTGGGAACACAGTCTAAACTATGTAGTTTGTGACAACTGTGTTATACTTTAGCCTAATCCACTGGGTGGAGGTTGATGCAGATAAGATGTATGTTAGTAATTGGACTAGTATATTTTGTGCTGTTGTGGTGTGTTCATCAATATTCACTTGATCAGGTTAATGAACATGAAAATCATTCAGGATCAACATCATGTATAAATCTCTGAGTGTGATAATACAACTTCAATCCTGTGCCTCCTACTACACTTAACTGATCAACTGATTTTTGCCATTGAGATCATACTTCTATACTTCCATTTCCATACTGGAAAGACTGTATGTAGCCAACAAGCATGTTGCTGGGGGCACTAGCCACAGATCTCGTTGGGAGTGCCTGGCATATGGGGGCCAGGTGTGCCCACCGGCAGTGCTTCGAATGTTGGGAGACACGTAATACAATATATTGTATTCTACAAAATTAATTTTATTTTATTTCTACAAAATATTTGATATTCTACATCTTAATTGATATAGTGAAATATTGGTAATATTTTCTGATATTTCACAATAAATCAATGTATAAACACAAGGCTGTTTTTAGGCATAGTGTAACAAACGAAGGGGCAGCTGCGGCGAACAGCACCGCCGCCGCAGCTGCCTCTAGGACGCCGAGGACGGGACTGTCGCTTTCCCATAGGGTCGCTGTCTGACGTCAGAGGAGACTCACGGCGCCCTGGATTGGCTGATTGCAGGGGGCGTGCCTGTGAGGTCTGCTTCTTAAGCCTCCGGGCTTCAGTTGTTCCCTGTCTGCTGTCGTGAATACTATGTGTTAGCGCTCAGACCTTAGACTAGTATCCGGTGTGCTTTGATCTGGGAGGAAAACAGGTATTTCACACAAGACTAGGATTATTGTATATTATTGTATTGATTACCTGTGTATGACTCTGGCTAAACTCTGACTTCGCATTCGCTTGCTGATTCTGTACTCCTGCCTATCTGCCTATAGTTACTGAACCTCTGCCTGTTTACTGATTACTCTTCTGCCTCACGATTCTGTACTGATACATACCTCTCTGTTGCCGAACCTTGCCTGTCTTACCACTCTACTCACCAGTGGGCCCTAGCCACTGGTGAGGTGCTCTATACCCGCTAGCTCCACTGGTGAGGTGTTGCCTAGTGACTGATAGTACCTTCCCAGCTCCTCTGGGAAGGTTTAGCCAAATCTATCCAAGTCACCTGTTATACCTTTCCAGCTCCTCTGGGAAGGTCTAGCCTAGCTACTCTTCAGTTCCTGTTTTACTAGTTCCTTGCCAGCCCCTCTGGTAAGGAATAGTCAGCCTATTTCTGTATCCTCCTAGTCAGACCTTTCCAGCCCCTCTGGAAAAGGTCTGTGTGATTATTTGTATGATTTATTATTGGTCTCTTTCCAGCTCCTATGGTATAGACCAGCATTACTATTTTCTGTACTCTCTCTGTTAGTACCTTCCCCAGCTCCTCTGGGAAGGTATAATCAAATCTATACAGTCAGTGTACTGATAGTACCTTACCAGCTCCTCTGGTAAGGTCTCGCAAAACTATTAAAGTTACGGTTGCACCAAACACTACTCACACAGTCTGTGTTAGCTATACTGGCATTATTGGTGATTCTGAAGATCACCTAATAATCTGGTATAGTGTCTGTATTATTGGTGATTCTGCAGATCACCAAATAATCAGACGTCTGAGTTACAACACCCAGCCGTTACACATAGGCATTCCAGACCACTGCCTGGAGTCCCATTGATCCTGGGGGGTGCCATGCCCCTGAATTAAGTCCCACCCCAAAACAAAGCCTCCCCTGACTAATCCCCGCCCCAACGGGTATTTTATCATCTGCTTCTGCTGAGTGTATGTGCAGCAGCAGCAGGAAGTTCAGTGTCCTGAGGAGCAGCAGTATCTCTGTCCCCCTGTGCCTCCTTCTGTTTCCTTGTGTCTCCTTCAGTCCCTGTGCCACCTCTGCCCCGCTGTGCCTCCTTCTGTGCCTCTTTGTGCCTCCTTCTGTCCCATTGTGCCTCCTTCTGTCCCCTTGCACATCTCTCTCTTACTGCACCTCTTTCTGTCCCCTTGTGCCTCCTTCTGTCCCTCTGTTCCTCTCTCAGTTCCCCTCTGCCTCCTTCTGTCCTGTGCCTCCTTCTGTCCCCCTTTGTTCCTCCTCCTGTCCCCCATTGTGCCTCCTTCTGTCCCTCCGTGTGCCTACTTGTCTTGTGCCTCCTTCTGTCCCCCTTTGTGACCTCTTCTGGCCCTCATGCCTCCTTCTGTCCTCCTGTGCCTCCCTCTGTCACTATGCCTCTTTCTGTCCCCTTGTTCCTCCCCCTGTCTCCCTGTGCCTCCTTATGTCCTCTTGTGCCACTATCTGTTCCCATCCCCTTCCTGCACTTCCCCAGCCCAGTGTATAAACGCAGAGTATAGTGCAGTAGAAACTGTGCTCTCACCTCCCCATCAGAGTCTAGTTCTGTGTCTGTGTGATTGTCCTCTCTGTTTCCTGCTCCCTCTAGTGCTGTCACCTCGTTCTCATGTTGCATATAATCATGCTACATGCAGTAGGAGATGCTGGGCACTAGGCTGAGCAGCGACCAAACAGGCGGAAGAACATCACTAGACTCCAGTGGAGAATTAAGAGCATAGCTTCTGCTGTGCTATACTCTGAATTGACACATTAAGCTGCGGAGAGTGCAGGAAGTGGGTATGCAACAAAATAAGCTCTGTTGTTGTTTGTATCCTGGGGACTATCTGGATTAAGTATCCACTTTATATGCCCCATGGTTCATATTCTCTAGTGTGTGTGTGTGTGTGTTTTTCTTTGGGGGAGGGGGTGACACATGATTACGTGCCTGGAGTGACAAAAAGGCTAGAAGCAGCCCTGGATAATGGAATTGAAGGATGTTGGCTGCTTTATAGGCTGATGTAACCTCCAATATCAGCAAATACATGGAAGCAGTAAGCTACAGTGTATTTGTTGTGACCTGTCTCTATGGTTGCCTGACATCACTGTTGCACCCCAGGCAGGCAGTTCTCCATCTTAGCAGATGTTAGATGTCACTAGTCTACAATACCTGGCTCAGGTCTCCTCATACATGTGATCAGGGGTGAGCCTGGGGTGCCTGGCACCTGGGTGCAAGATTTTCTCTGGCGCCTATGGGAGTGGTTAAATTAACCGCGCCCAACCACATAACCACACCCATGTCCTGCCTAATCACACCCACACATTCCACTTCTTTACACATGCATGTGATACCCCATTCCTACCCCTCTTCCATGAGCTTGCTCCTGGCTGGCTTTGGCTGCCTGCGTGTCTGCTAGTCTCTGGACTGACTCAGGCTGAGAGGCTCTGCGAGTGCGACGCAATCACACACTGCTTATTTATGGCTGCCTGCGGCCACCCTACTCTCGCTCGCTGTCGTCGGCTCCTCCCCCCGCCAAGCCCAAGCGTGAGGTGGGCTGCCTGTATCTTTCCCATTGCGCAGCGCAGCCTGCCAGTGTTGCCAACCTTTCACGTTATGTTTTACTGACAAATACCTAAAAATTTACTGACAAAAGATTTTTACTGACAAAATTTCCCCACGAAATGCACATAAGGGACAGCGTTTCACCAGTAAATGCACGTAATGACAGACAGCCTTTCATCAGTAAATGCACATAATAAGAGACAGCTTTTCCCCAGTAAATGCACATAATAAGAGACAGCTTTTCCCCAGTAAATGCACCTAATAAGAGACCGCTTTTCACCAGTAAACGCACATATTAAGAGACCGCTTTTCACCAGTAAATGCACATAATAAGAGACAGCTTTGCACCAGTAAATGCACATAATAAGAGACCGCTTTTCCCCAGTAAATGCACATAATAAGAGACCGTTTTTCACCAGTAAATGCACATAATAAGAGACCGCTTTTCACCAGTAAATGCACATAATAAGAAACTGCTTTTCACCAATAAATGCACATAAGAAGAAACCGCTTTTCACCAGTAAATGCACATAATAAGAAACCGCTTTTCACCAGTAAATGCACATAATAAGAGACAGCTTTTCACCAGCAAATGCACATAATAAGAGACAGCTTTTCACCAGTAAATGCACATAATAAGAGACGTCTTATCACCAGTAAATGCACATAATAAGAAACCGCTTTTCACCAGTAAATGCACATAATAAGAAACCGCTTTTCACTAGTAAATGCACATAATAAGAGACAGCTTTTCACCAGCAAATGCACATAATAAGAGACAGCTTTTCACCAGTAAAGGCACATAATAAGAGACAGCTTTTCACCAGTAAATGCACATAATGACAAACAGCCAGTGTCCCCAGTATATGTAGCCAGCCTGGACCCCCTTTAGGTAGTGAGCGACATGGACCCCTTTAGGCAGTGACCAACAGGGATCCCTTTAGGCAGTGAGTGACAGGGACCCCTTTAGGCAGTGAGTGACAGGGACCCCTTTAGGCAGTGACAGGCAGGGACCCTCGTTTAGACAGTGAGTGACAGGGACCCCCATATAGCTAGTGAGTGACAGGGACCCCTTTAGGCAGTGAGTGACAGGGACCCCTTTAGGCAGTGAGTGACAGGGAGCCCTTTAGGCAGTGAGTGACAGGGACCCCCGTATAGCTAGTGAGTGACAGGGACCCTCGTTTAGGCAGTGAGTGACAGGGACCCCTGTTTAGGCAGTGAGTGACAAGGACCACCGTATAGCTAGTGACAGGGACCCCCGTTTAGGCAGTGAGTGACAGGGACCCCTTTAGGCAGTGAGTGACAGGGACCCCTTTAGGCAGTGAGTGACAGGGACCCCAGTTTAGGCAGTGACAGACAGGGACCCCCGTTTAGGCAGTGAGTGACAGGGACCCCCGTATAGTTAGTGAGTGACAGGGACCCCTTTAGGCAGTGAGTGACAGGGACCCCCGTATAGCTAGTGAGTGACAGGGACCCCCGTTTAGGCAGTGAGTGACAGGGACCCCTTTAGGCAGTGAGTGACAGGGACCCCCGTTTAGGCAGTGACAGACAGGGACCCCCGTTTAGGCAGTGAGTGACATGGACCCCCATATAGCTAGTGAGTGACAGGGACCCCTTTAGGCAGTGAGTGATAGGGACCCCCGTATAGCTAGTGAGTGACAGGGACCCCCGTATAGCTAGTGAGTGACAGGGACCCCCATTTAGGCAGTGAGTGACAGGGACCCCCGTATAGTTAGTGAGTGACAGGGACCCCTTTAGGCAGTGAGTGACAGGGACCCCCGTATAGCTAGTGAGTGACAGGGACCCCCGTTTAGGCAGTGAGTGACAGGGACCCCTTTAGGCAGTGAGTGACAGGGACCCCCGTTTAGGCAGTGACAGACAGGGACCCCCGTTTAGGCAGTGAGTGACATGGACCCCCATATAGCTAGTGAGTGACAGGGACCCCTTTAGGCAGTGAGTGACAGGGACCCCCGTATAGCTAGTGAGTGACAGGGACCCCCGTATAGCTAGTGAGTGACAGGGACCCCCGTTTAGGCAGTGAGTGACAGGGAGCCCCGTTTAGGCAGTGAGTGACAGGGACCCCCCCTCTAGCCGCCGCTCCCCCCTCACCTTGCAGCCAGCAGCAGCCCAGCATCAGACCTCAGGATCAGCGGCGACCCGACCAGTAAGAGCGGGCGCCGAACGCATCCGCTCTATATGCGGAAGTGATGTCACATCCGCATATCAGTGTGGTGCGCTAGGTCCTAGTGCCCACACTATTGGTCGCCGCCTGATCGAGGTCTGAGGCGGCGGCGGCTAGAGGGAGGGAGCAGCGGCCAGAGGGAGTGAGCGGCGGCCGGGCAGTGCCTGGCGGAGACAGGCGCCTGGGTGCAATGCACCCGCAGCACCCGCTCAGGCGCGGCCCTGCATGTGATTATGTTTTGCATGTGTGAGTACAGAGCTTTTCAAGTCCTATTTTTGTTTCAGAATTAGGCAGAGCAGGATCATCCACCAGGCAACCTATGCAGATGCTTGGGGCCTTTTTGATTGTCAAGGGGCCCACCTGCCACCTTTTTGACCTCTCTATGCTTCAGCTTACCAAAAGGACCACATGGAGGTCCTAAATCTGCTACCTTGTTTAGGGCTCCATTACATCTTAATACACTTCTGGAATTAGGGATTCAGCAGTGATATTAAAGCTGAGCTCCTTTAACTTACTATGTAGTGAATTTTGGTGCAGAGCTTCTGATTCACATGCAGATCTGGTGGAAAGCTGTGAAGGCATCTGCCTGAGTCGGATATACAACTGAGCCTCAGTACTTTTATTTTTTTTTTCTAATTTTTATTTGTTTTTCATCACTTTATTCCAATTTTTCCAATTTATTTTGCTGTAAGAACACTTCATGAAGCTTGCCCTACAACACCTGAGTTAGACGCTGTACACACTTAAGCACGAACGTTTTGCCGCGATTGTTCGATTGCGGCGGTATATACTACAATTGCGAATGTGCGCTTCATGCGTGAAAAAGGGGAAAGCTGTACAATTTAAAAACGCACAGCAAATAATGAACCAACGGTTACAATGAGCATTTCCAGAGCCAGGCTATTGACTTCAATAGCCTTTGTTGTGTTTTTGTTTTCTTGAAAGCTGACCTAAAGTCCCTCCCCAATTGCACTTTTTTATCCTATCTAATTTGTTAGGCCCCATGTACACGTTTTATTAGCGATTCCCTCAGCACTTTCAATCACTTGCGTAAAGTGTAAGACAGTGTGCTCACTGTAGTGATCACCTGCGATTAGTGATTTGCTAAAATCACAAATCTGGTGCATGCAGCATTTTTCTTGTGATTTTGTACCATTTGCCTTTCAATGTTAAAAAAAATGCAAAAAAATTGCTTCCACACATGGTGAAAAATCACAGGAAAATCAGTTTGCAAAACGCTAGCAATTTTGCTGGCGTTTTGCAATTCTATTTTTAGTTTGCAGAGTCTGCAGACCAATGTTGGATAGTGATTTTGTACTTTTTTTTTATATTATTTTCAATGTTGGTGTATTCTGTGTCTAAAGATAGCTGACACAAGTTCCATTATGAATGTCTAATCTGATTGCAATAGGTTAGAAAACATGAAACGGGGAGTATATTACCACTGAGATAAAAAGAAAATTGCTTGTAGAACAGATTATAGTGTGTGTGGGTCACTTTATGTTATGTAACATGTTTTGGTCCTAAACAGGTTTTAGTGAAGTAGGACTCAAAGAAGGGTCACGCTTGATACTGCGGAAAAACAGCAACGACGCAGTGGTGGCTCTCTGCTTTGACTCCGGTGGAAATAGCTGAGACTGATCAGGTCCACTCTACTTTGCAGGTGTGAACCATGCATTAAATGAATGCATTCAATGCTGAAAGTAAGCTTGAGTGTACTTGTGTTTGTCTCCAATTTGACCTGATGTCACAGCTGCACCCTAGCCAGGCCATCAGCTATCTTGGTAAAACAGATCTATATGGACCGATCCAATCCGAGAGTTTGTACTAAAGCAGCCTGAGTAAAAAGGTGTCCATTTATGATACAATCCTACACAAGACTGGAAACGATCATTCGTGCCCACTAACAGATGAACACCAGCTAAACTATTTGATCTGATTAATGGGATCGATCTGTTTTTTAAGATCAATCCCACCAATCTGGTCAAATTGGATATCTGTTTTTTTTTTTCGTCAGTGGGAATGATGATCTTTTAAGGGCCTGTTTCCACTACACGCAGATTGGATGCAGAATGGATGCAGAAAAACTGACTCCAATGAGGGCCTATGAGAAAATATGCATCAGAAAAATTGCGTTTAGTGGAAACAGGCCCATAGGCATTCATTGGAGTCAGTTTTTCTGCATCCATTCTGCATCCAATCTGCGTGCAGTGGAAACAGGCCCTAAAGCTGAATTATCACAAGTAACTTCCGTTTTAAGAAGGCAAATCACACATGAACAATCAGATGATTTTTACTTGGATACGTTGTTCAGGTAGGCAAATACATTACTGAGATGTGGTATGATTGCATTATATTGTACAATCATATTTTCTAGAGGGGCACCTATAAATATTTGTTATTGGTATTCTTTGCCTCTGACTGATATGTACATATTGTTAATATTAGCTGCTTGTGCTTAGTAAAGTAATATCTGTATGTCATTGCTATCTACCTAACTGCATCATCTACTCGTACAGTATTTGGTAATATTCGCATACTACATTACAGTGCATCCATTCATCACCGGTACTACACTGTATTTCTTCATTACTTGTACCACACTGCACCCCATCCACTATCTGTACCACACTGCATCCACTAATCACTTGTACCACACCACATGCACTTTTCACCTGTACCACACTATAGCCAATCAACACCCGTACCACACTGTATCCATCATTTGTACTGCACTTCACCAATCTATCAATTGTATCACATAGTATCCTTTCATCACCTGTATTACTTTATGTTTGTGACTGAATGTTAACATGTGTGATAGTGTGTAAAAATTGGTGTGGTTGTTGTGAATAAATAGGAGAAGGAGATGGGTCCTGAATAGAACTGTAAATGTTAAGGGTGTATGTGTATAGGTGGGAGGTGGGCTGTATCCATGGGCGTAGCAATCACCCCTGTGACCCCTGCCATCACAGAGGGGCCCAGAGGCTTTGGGGGCCCCTCCTCCTCCCTCCCAAAATGCAAGTGCAGCCAATTAAAGAAACCTCCCAATTCACTCACGAAAATAATGTGCAGGAGCGTGTGTAATTATTTTCTGCTTCCAGAGGCTTCTTCACAGCAGAACACTCCCCGCTGCCAATAGCCCGCTCCCAATCCGGCGGGGTTTGGGGACAAAGGTGACCCCATGCTATAATTTTTGCAGGGATGCCCTATTAGGTCTAGCTAAGCCCCTGGCTGTAACATTTTTTTATTTCAATTTTTAGATGCTATCATGATAAAGACGGTCAGCACATTAAGCAGAAAATAGTTGGCAATCACAACTAAATATCATTGTGGGCCTTTTGGAAATGTAGTGGCATTGTGGAAGCAAACAACTTGTACTCAGCAGATTCTTCCACTGGGGTAATGTTTTTTATGTATGATTTTTGAGCTGTTTACCTTATATTTGTTAGTGCGTAAAAATTTGTGTGGTTGCAAATAAATATATAAGTATATATAAATATGTTAAGATATATATGGAGGAGAATTGGTGATCTGCATGCCTGAGAAAATTACTGTCAGTAAAATGCTTATTTGACATCACACTTAACTTTACTCTGCATAACAGAGGAATGGAAAAATGAGTTGTCAATGGCTCAGTGGAGATAAGGTTTTCATTCAGATTGCGGGTGTGTGTAGTGTATGTATATTCACTCATGCATCTCATATTTATTTCTAAATAATGCCATTTCTCTCAAACATCTCTAAAGCCTTCATTATTCATACTTCCATAGATATAGTGTGTGCTTTTGTTCTGTGCATTGACATGACCTAGGCTTACCTGTAGTATGCAATTTAAGGAGCCCCGTAGTACCAGGGCACTCTGCAAATAGTGATAGACTAGTAACCATAGTAGTTGTCAGATTTTTAGCTGCCGAGGACTCCAACCCCTGGTTCTGCCCTACTGACAACTGGGTGGACCAGATGACTCTGCAGTAGGACATACACTAGCTGAGGCATGAAGAACAGACTAGAATAAATAGAAGAAGAGTCAGCCAATGGGTGAATTTTTAATGTCGGCAGTCGGCAGATTTGAAGGGTAGACAGGTGAGAAGTGAAAGGCAACAAGCAGTCTTAATCAGTGAGACTAGCAGACGTTCATGAAGGGCTAAAGGCATATGTGTAAAATTATCAGTAATTTACATTACCAATATTTTGCTACTGACTAACCTAGCCTTCATTCTCACATAAACCCTCTGTTCCTAGTGCCTAACACTAAAAGTCCGTACCCACAACTAGTGTAAGTCCTCAGAATGGCATCTCAGAGTTGAGCTCCATATTCCAGCATCTTCATGATGCCTGTATGGAGGGGAGAGATGGACATGTGGATGGAGCACTATTTTGTCCAACTCTTCCCTTCATACAGGCATGTCACATGGACAAAGGATAGAAGATCTCTTTAGAAACATAGCTGCTGAGGGGACCATACATAATCCCCCAAAATATAAATAAATAGAATGCATGACCCCTAAGCATAATTAGGCAGTGTGTCCTTAAAATATAATTAGGCCATTTGCATCCCAAACATAATTAGACTGTGTACGAGTTCAGTGCTGTGGTGCCTATAAAAAAAATAAAATAAAAAACACTATACTCACATTGGGTAGACTCCACATCTTTTTGCCACGTGAATCTCCTGCATGCCACTCTGGACTATAATGAAGTATCAGATGAGACTCGCATATGCTGCCTCCTCCCTGGCCCACATATGAGATCCTAAAGCAGGTCTATTTAGTCCCATGGGAGGATTGGGGCACTTTTGCTAAGAATTCAGGGTGCGGGCACAGAATACCTATCCCTATCAACACCACAGCTTCTTAGCTGACTAAAGGCACATATTTTGCAAGTACATGCTACAAAAAACAGCAGGTACTGAAGATAAGCTTATTATTTTACTCTGCTTCCATAAAATGTTTGCTGTATTGGAATACTAAAGGCTATCTGTCAGAAAAAAAAGATATCAAGACTGCCATTAGTAATTTGGTGTAGGCTCCAGAGATCTAACTCGCTTTCTTTCTATACAGCTTGTACATGCAGAGTGTATTACCATAGATACTAAATGCACACCGTATTTTTCACCTTATAAGACACACTTTTTTTGCCCCCAAAAGTGGGGGAAAAAGTCCTTGCGATGTATTGATTGATTGCAAAAAAATTTGCATAAGCGCCCGCATTGTCGCGTACGCGATTGTGTACACGTTACGCAATTGCCACATGAAAATGCATAGAAAAGGGGCGTTTTTTGGTGCGTCTTATAAGGCGAAAAATACGGTAATTGTCCCAGAGATTTCACCACCTTGTACAGCCTACACAACAAATGTAAATATAATAGTTATTTCACAGTGTGCTATCTGATCATAGGGGGTGTGGATGTATTGCAACCTATTTGTTCTTAACGGCATCATGACAAAAAAAACAACAACAAAAAAACCCTCAGTTCAACCAAATATGACACTAGTTATTGGAGAGGGAGCAAACCACAGGACTAGACTACCTTATAACTTTGGTTTCAAAACTTTATTATAAGTGCCTATTGATATAATTGTAAATAAATTGTATTGTAAGTATTGTATTGAAAGTAAATTAACCACTTCAACCTCATGGTTATTTGTACCTTAAAGCGGACCTGAACACAGAATATCTTTAAACAAAAAAACATTCCTTTGTTGCAGCTAATACAAATCCTAAAATAAAACTGCACTGTTTCTACTTCCTGATAGAGATGGCCAGAATCTCCGATTTTCGGTTCGCGAACCGGGACTGGTGCGCACCATGGCGAGAGTGCAGGCCATGTCGGTTTTCAAACCCATATGGTCGCCGGGCTGAGGTAGCTAAATGACAGAACAGTGACTGTCCAGCTGATCAAATTCGGTCTGTCCACAATGAAGCAGTGACCTTATTATCAAGGGAGTGCCCCCCCCACGATGCACTCATATAGCCGTCGGTTATTGCTTCATTGTGATACGTGAGCCCCTTCACCGCGGCAAGGTAATGATCACGAAGGGGAATGGGCACATGTACATGCCTTTTGTTTTGTTGTTGCAGCCGCAGTGCAGCCAGAAAAATTAGGCAGGCATGTACACGCACCAGAAAACTTATTATAGCGGCCGCTGCTAGCTGCTAATTAAAAATTCAGGAATCCACCTGGAGTCCTGGACACTGTTGGTGGTGCCGGAGAAGGCAGTCAATCGGCCTGCGGGCAGAGATGCTGTGTGGGGACTGACTTAGTCTTGGGGCAGGCAGTCACACGGCGTGCAGGCAGAGATGCTGTGTGTGGGGACTGACTTAGTCTTCGGGCAGGCCTGAGCGTGCTTTGCAGACCAGGCATCCGTTGTCAGATGGACCCTTGACCCAACACTGTGTGCCAGAGATGTCACCACTTGCCTTTCAACATCACGGTACAGTTTAGGTATCGCCTTTTTTGAGAAAAAATTGCGGCCTGCCGCCTGTTATCTTCCACTGCGGTGTGTGACTTTGCTTTTGTGTGCTGCTTTTCCTCAGGTGGTCATCCCATTGCAGTTTGTGCTTTGTAATCATGTGCCTTCGTAAGGTAGTTGTCCCTACGCGGGTCTTGGTCTTTCCATGGCTCAATTTTCGGTGGCAGAGAGTACAGATGGCATTGCTCTCATCTGAAGCAGACACAAAAAAAAAACTTTCCACACAGCTGAGCCCTGGGGTGATGGCACTTTGGTGGTGGTGGCCGAATGAGTGTTAAGTGGGGTTCCAGAATCAGAGCAGGAGGAGGAAGATATGAGGTGTTCTGTGTTAAATAGTCAACTATGTCCTGACAATATTGGGGGTTGATGGCACGTGCCTTCTTCTGAACACTGTACTATGGTCGAGGGCCGCACGAAATTCCGACAGTGCGACCTCGAACAGACCTGCCAGGTGGCCTGCCTCTGCCTTTTGTTTTGTCCATATTGGGGGGGATGAAGTGAAAGGTATGCACTGACTTGACTAATACAGTGTGCAGTCAGTCACACAGGTGCAGTTAACAGGTATGCACGGTAGATCACACTGCGTGCACTCATGTAGGTAGGTGGGTGCACTGAATACAACAGGTAGGTATATGCAGTGATGGGTATTACAAATGTGCACCTGTCACACACTGACAAGTAGCGGACAGGCACAGTGACACTGCGTGTACTCAGCTCACGTAGTTAGGTGGGTGCACTGTGAACAACAGGTAGGTAGGTATATGCAGTAATGGGTATTACAATGTGCACCGGTCACACACAGAAAGGTAGCGGACAAGCACAATGACACTGCGTGTGCTCACGTGGGTGGGTGCACAGTGAAAAACAGGTAGGTATATGCAGTGATGGGTAATGTGCACCTGTCACACACACAGGTAGTCACTGAATGTGCTGGGCCTGGCAGTGGCACACACAGTATGAATTATCAAGGCTGTCTATAAAACACAAGTGGGACACACAGAAAAAGAAAAATAGATCACAAGAACAAGATTAGCTCTCAAAAGAGCTGTTGTGGGGTGCTATTTTGGCACTAAGAATCAGCAAGGAGCGAGCTAAGAGCCTAAGAAGCCTACAAGAGCCTAACTAATCTTTCCCTATGAGAGAGTCTGCAGCAGCTGTCCCTACTCTATTTACTGCAGGCACACAAGTGAGTAAAATGGCCGGCGATGCCTTCCTTTTATAAGGGGGGGGGGGAGTGGCTCCAGGAGGGAGTGTAGCCTGATTGGCTACAATGTGCCTGCTGACTGTGATGTAAAGGGTCAAAGTTCACCCTAATGGTGCACTATGGGGTGAACCAAACTTCCGGAAAAGTTTGTGGTTCTCCGTGATCGCGAACCCCTGGAAGTTCGCCAGGAATCGTTCGCCGGCAAACCGTTCGGGCCATCTCTACTTCCTGATTCATGGAAGCAGACATATTGTTAACAGACTGTGCGTTCAAATGAGCTTATCTTCCATCTCTGCCATGGCAGTCATGTGATACAGGGGAGAGATCAAATTACAACTTTTTGGCCACTGGGAAGTAACCAGGAAGTGCTCAATCTTTTTTTTTTTTTTTTTGTACCTAATTTGTACTTTCAGTTTTAGAACTCAACATGTCTCTGGATTGTAGGCATTATCACATGCCCCCCAGTGGCCGGACCAATCAATGCCTTCCAATGTATTTCAACCCACAGACCGTCCAACCTGGTGGACCCAATCGATGAGCTGAAACCGCTGGGATTGGGCAGCAGACAGGCTAAAAGAGAACTTGTGGGCTACAGAAACACAATACTACACACTATTTAAAGGTACACTGTACTACTTTCACTGATTCTAAAACCTGTGGACAAAACGGTTAGAACACACTATTCTGGCTATATAGCAATACAGTTCGTATTGTATCTTCAGAAGCTAGTATTCGTTCTGGTTGGTTGAATAGCAGGGTGCAGCTGAGACAAAATGATTTAGAAGTCTTTTTATTATAGATGCAATATAAATGATTAATATATACAGAAAATCATTAAAAGTAACAATTATGGAGAAGAGTAACCCAGTGTAAAATAAAAGGGAATAAAAATAAACGGATACTTAAGTTTGGAAGAAATATGTCTCTTTGTGTGAAGGCCCAAGCACATGGATAGTTCTTTGTTTCCGGATCAGAGTTCAGACAAAATGGCAGGTAGCTCTGTCCTTATGCTAGCTGTATGCAATCCTTTTGATGGTAAAAGGGAGGACTGCCCCTCCCTGTATGCATCCTGGTTTTATTGAAGCTAGTTTTGAGGTGGGACAAAGCCTGCCCCTCTCCGGTTTACAAACCAATCACAGTCTCATCTCATTTTAGGTTTAAACTGCAGAACACTGTAATTCAAGAACGACAAATGCCATATTTGCGCTGATAACAGATTGATACACAGTGGTTTTAGGTAATTTTATCGAGACCAAGGACCAATTGTATAGCCCAATTAGTTGCTTCAAAATTAATATCTCGATGTCTGGGGATGTCAATGGCATACGATTCATATTGAAATACTCAAGAGATTCTGACAAACACAATTATATACTTTTCATATCTATCATATGTACAGTATCTTTTAAACAGGTAAAAATCATACAACACATCCATTTTCAATCTGCTTCCAGCGGTGCCTGCCTGTCTCCAGTCAGCCGACTCCCTGCTGGGTTTGCTGCTGCTGGCTTCCTTTACTGACAGGTAACCATTTGGTACTGGTTACAACTAGCTGTTATCTGTCAATGAAGGGAAACTCCTTTTGTTCTAGTTAATTGTATACAAACTGTAACAAACCTACCTGTTAATGTTGATGTTTCTGCCAAGACCCAGGTGGAATTCCGCTGCTTCCAGATCTTGGCTTTTGTTCCCCCTGATGATGTGCAGGTCTTCCTGATAGGCGGAGGGCGCATTCTCAGTATGCCCTCCGCAAAGGTAAACAATAGTCAGCTGACTGTGGTCAGCTGACAGCTCTAGCATCAGCTGACCATGTGGCTGACACTTGGCAGGTGTGTCTGCTGTGATTGGATGTGCAGAGTGTGGCCGGCCACTGATTGGATGAAAGTTGTATTTAACCACTTAAGGACCTAGGGCTTTCTACCCCTTAAGGATCGGCCACTTTTTTTCCATTCAGACCACTGCAGCTTTCATGGTTTATTGCTCGCTCATACAACCTACCACCTAAATGAATTTTGGCTCCTTTTCTTGTCACTAATAAAGCTTTCTTTTGGTGCTATTTGATTGCTCCTGCGATTTTTACTTTTTATTATATTCAGCAAAAAAGACATGAATTTTGGCAAAAAAATGATTTTTTTAACTTTCTGTGCTGACAGTTTTCAAATAAAGTAAAATTTCTGTATACATGCAGCGCGAAAAATGTGGACAAACATGTTTTTGATAAAAAAAAAACCATTCAGCGTATATTTATTGGTTTGGGTAAAAGTTATAGCGTTTACAAACTATGGTGCAAAAAGTGAATTTTCCCATTTTCAAGCATCTATGACTTTTCTGACCCCCTGTCATGTTTCATGAGGGGCTAGAATTCCAGGATAGTATAAATACCCCCCAAATGACCCCATTTTGGAAAGAAGACATCCCGAAGTATTCACTGAGAGGCATGGTGAGTTCATAGAAGATATTATTTTTTGTCACAAGTAAGCGGAAAATGACACTTTGTGACAAAAAAAAAAAAAAAAAAAAGTTTCCATTTCTTCTAACTTGCGACAAAAAAAAAATGAAATCTGCCACGGACTCACCATGCCCCTCTCTGAATACCTTGAAGGGTCTACTTTCCAAAATGGGGTCATTTGTGGGGTGTGTTTACTGTCCTGACATTTTGGGGGGTGCTAAATTGTAAGCACCCCTGTAAAGCCTAAAGGTGCTCATTGGACTTTGGACCCCTTTAGCGCAGTTAGGCTGCAAAAAAGTGCCACACATGTGGTATTGCCGTACTCAGGAGAAGTAGTATAATGTGTTTTGGGGTGTGTTTTTACACATACCCATGCTGGGTGGGAGAAATATCTCTGTAAATGACAATTTTTTAATTTTTTTTACACACAATTGTCCATTTACAGAGTTATTTCTCCCACCCAGCATGGGTATGTGTAAAAATACACCTCAAAACACATTATACTACTTCTCCCGAGTACGGCGATACCACATGTGTGGCACTTTTTTGCACCCTAACTGTGCTAAAGGGCCCAAAGTCCAATGAGTACCTTTAGGATGTCACAGGTCATTTTGCGGAATTTGATTTCCAGACTACTCCTCACGGTTTAGGGCCCCTAAAATGCCAGGGCAGTATAGGAACCCCACAAATGACCCCATTTTAGAAAGAAGACACCCCAAGGTATTCCGTTAGGAGTATGGTGAGTTCATAGAAGATTTTATTTTTTGTCAAAAGTTAGCGGAAAATTGATTTTTATTGTTTTTTTCACAAAGTGTCATTTTCCACTAACTTGTGACAAAAAATAAAATCTTCTGTGAACTCACCATACTCCTAACGGAATACCTTGGGGTGTCTTCTTTCTAAAATGGGGTCATTTGTGGGCTTCCTATACTGCCCTGGCATTTTAGGGGCCCTAAACCGTGAGGAGTAGTCTGGAAATCAAATTCCGCAAAATGACCTGTGAAATCCTAAAGGTACTCATTGGACTTTGGGCCCTTTAGCGCAGTTAGGGTGCAAAAAAGTGCCACACATGTGGTATCGCCGTACTCGGGAGAAGTAGTACAATGTGTTTTGGGGTGTATTTTTACACATACCCATGCTGGGTGGGAGAAATAACTCTGTAAATGGACAATTGTGTGTAAAAAAATCAAAAGATTGTCATTTACAGAGGCATTTCTCCCACCCAGCATGGGTATGTGTAAAAATACACCTCAAAACACATTGTACTACTTCTCCTGAGTACGGCAATACCACATGTGTGGCACTTTTTTGCACCCTAACTGCGCTAAGGGGCCCAAAGTCCAATGAGTACCTTTAGGATTTCACAGGTCATTTTTGTTTCAAGACTACTCCTCACGGTTTAGGGCCCCTAAAATGCCAGGGCAGTATAGGAACCCCACTAATGACCCCATTTTAGAAAGAAGACACCCCAAGGTATTCCGTTAGGAGTATGGTGAGTTCATAGAAGATTTTATTTTTTGTCACAAGTTAGCGGAAAGTTTTTTTTCACAAAGTGTCATTTTCCGCTAACTTGTGACAAAAAATAAAATCTTCTATGAACTCACCATACTCCTAACGGAATACCTTTGGGTGTCTTCTTTCTAGAATGGGGTCATTTGTGGGGTTCCTATACTGCCCTGGCATTTTAGGGGCCCTAAACCGTGAGGAGTAGTCTTGAAACCAAATGTCGCAAAATGACCTGTGAAATCCTAAAGGTACTCATTGGACTTTGGGCCCCTTAGCGTACTTAGGGTGTAAAAAAGTGCCACACATGTGGTACCGCCGTACTCAGGAGAAGTAGTATAATGTGTTTTGGGGTGTATTTTTACACATACCCATGCTAAGTGGGAGAAATATCTCTGTAAATGACAATTGTTTGATTTTTTTTACACACAATTGTCCATTTACATAGAAATTTCTCCCACCCAGCATAGGTATGTGTAAAAATACACCCCAAAACACATTATACTACTTTTCCTGAGTACGGCGGTACCACATGTGTGACACTTTTTTGCAGCCTAGGTGCGCTAAGGGGCCCAACTTCCTATTCACAGGTCATTTTGAGGCATTTGTTTTCTAGACTACTCCTTGCGGTTTAGGACCCCTAAAATGCCAGGGCAGTATAGGAACCCCACAAGTGACCCCATTTTAGAAAGAAGACACCCCAAGGTATTCCGTTAGGTGTATGGCGAGTTCATAGAAGATTTTATTTTTTGTCACAAGTTAGTGGTAAAATGACACTTTGTGAAAAAAAACCCAATAAAAATCAATTTCCGCTAACTTTTGACAAAAAATAAAATCTTCTATGAACTCGTCATACACCTAACAGAATACCTTGGGGTGTCTTTTTTTCTAAAATGGGGTCACTTGTGGGGTTCCTATACCGCCCTGGCATTTTACGGGCCCAAAACCGTGAGTAGTCTGGAAACCAAATGTCTCAAAATGACTGGTCAGGGGTATAAGCATCTGCAAATTTTGATGACAGGTGGTCTATGAGGGGGCGAATTTTGTGGAACCGGTCATAAGCAGGGTGGCCTTTTAGATGACAGGTTGTATTGGGCCTGATCTGATGGATAGGAGTGCTAGGGGGGTGACAGGAGGTGATTGATGGGTGTCTCAGGGGGTGGTTAGAGGGGAAAATAGATGCAATCAATGCACTGGGGAGGTGAACGGAAGGGGGTCTGAGGGGGATCTGAGGGTTTGGCCGAGTGATCAGGAGCCCACACGGGGCAAATTAGGGCCTGATCTGATGGGTAGGTGTGCTAGGGGGTGACAGGTGGTGATTGATGGGTGTCTCAAGGTGTGATTAGAGGGGGGAATAGATGCAAGCAATGCACTGGCGAGGTGATCAGGGCTGGGGTCTGAGGGCATTCTGAGGGTGTGGGCGGGTGATTGAGTGCCCTAGGGGCAGATAGGGGTCTAATCTGATAGGTAGCAGTGACAGGGGGTGATTGATGGGTAATTAGTGGGTGTTTAGGGTAGAGAACAGATGTGAACACTGCACTTGGGAGGTGATCGGACGTCGGATCTGCGGGCGATCTATTGGTGTGGGTGGGTGATCAGATTGCCCGCAAGGGGCAGGTTAGGGGCTGATTGATGGGTGGCAGTGACAGGGGGTGATTGATGGGTGGCAGTGACAGGGGGTGATTGATGGGTGGCAGTGACAGGGGGTGATTAATGGGTGATTGATAGGTGATTGACAGGTAATCAGTGGGTTATTACAGGGGAGAACAGATGTAAATATTGCACTGGCGAATTGATAAGGGGGGGTCTGAGGGCAATCTGAGCGTGTAGGCGGGTGATTGGGTGCCCGCAAGGGGCAGATTAGGGTCTGATCTGATGGGTAACAGTGACAGGTGGTGATAGGGGGTGATTGATGGGTGATTGATGGGTAATTAGTGGGTGTTTAGAGGAGAGAATAGATGTAAACGCTGCGCTTGGGTGGTGATCTGATGTCGGATCTGCGGGCGATCTATTGGTGTGGGTGGGTGATCAGATTGCCCGCAAGGGGCAGGTTAGGGGCTGATTGTTGGGTGGCAGTGACAGGGGGTGACAGGGGGTGATTGATGGGTGATAGGTGATTGGCAGGTGATTGACAGGTGATCAGTGGGTTATTACAGGGAAGGACAGATGTAATTAATGCACTGGCGAATTGATAAGGGGGGGGGGGGTCTGAGGGCAATCTGAGCGTGTGGGCGGGTGATTGGGTGCCCGCAAGGGGCAGATTAGGGTCTGATCTGATAGGTAACAGTGACAGGTGGTGATAGGGGGTGATTGATGGGTGATTGATGGGTAATTAGTGGGTGTTTAGAGAAGATAACATGTAAACAATACATTTGGGAGGTAATCTGACGGCGGGTTTGCGGGCGATCTATTGGTGTGGGTGGGTGATCAGATTGCCCGCAAGGGGCAGGTTAGGGGCTGATTGATGGGTGGCAGTGACAGGGGGTGATTGATGGGTGATAGGTGATTGGCAGGTGATTGACAGGTGATCAGTGGGTTATTACAGGGAAGAACAGATGTAATTAATGCACTGGCGAATTGATAAGGGGGGGGGGGGTCTGAGGGCAATCTGAGCGTGTGGGCGGGTGATTGGGTGCCCGCAAGGGGCAGATTAGGGTCTGATCTGATAGGTAACAGTGACAGGTGGTGATAGGGGGTGATTGATGGGTGATTGATGGGTGATTAGTGGATGTTTACACCAGATAACATGCAAACAATACATTTGGGAGGTAATCTGACGGCGGGTTTGCGGGCGATCTAATGGTGTGGGTGGGTGATCAGATTGCCCGCAAGAGGCAGGTTAGGGGCTGATTGATGGGTGGCAGTGACAGGGGGTGACAGGGGGTGATTGGTGATTGGCAGGTGATTGACAGGTGATCAGTGGGTTATTACAGGGAAGAACAGATGTAATTAATGCACTGGCGAATTGATAAGAGGGGGTCAGAGAGCAATCTGAGCGTGTGGGCGGGTGATTGGGTGCCCGCAAGGGGCAGATTAGGGTCTGATCTGATAGGTAAAAGTGACAGGTGGTGATAGGGGGTGATTGATGGGTGATTGATGGGTAATTAGTGGGTGTTTAGAGGAGAGAATAGATGTAAACAATGGATTTGGGAGGTGATCTGATGTCGGATCTGCGGGCGATCTATTGGTGTGGGGGGGTGATCAGATTGCCCGCAAGGGGCAGGTTAGGGGCTGATTGATGGGTGGCAGTGACAGGGGGTGATTGACGGGTGATTGACGGGTGATTGACAAGTGATTGACAGGTGATTGACAGGTGATCAGGGGGGATAGATACATACAGTACATGGGGGGGGGGGGGTCTGGGGGGGGGGGGTCTGGGAAGAATCTGAGGGGTGGGGGGGTGATCAGGAGGGAGCAGGGGGCAGGGGGGGATAAAAAAAAATTGCGTTGACAGTTAGTGACAGGGAGTGATTGATGGGTGATTAGGGGGGTGATTGGGTGCAAACATGGGTCTGGGGAGTGGGCAGGGGGGGGTCTGATGGGTGCTGTGGGCGATCTGGGGCGGGGGGGAAATCAGTGTGCTTGGTGCGACATAGGGTGGCTGCAGCCTGCCCTGGTGGTCCCTCGGACACTGGGACCACCAGGGCAGGAGGCAGCCTGTATAATACACTTTGTAAACATTACAAAGTGTATTATACACTTTGTATGCGGCGATCGTCGGGTTAACATCCCGCCGGCGCTTCCGTATGGCCGGCGGGATGTTGCGGCGGGTGAGCGGCGCCAGGCGGAGGCGGAGGATCGCGTCACGGATGACGCGATCGCTCCGCCCATGCCCCTACAAGGACCGCCGCCATTTGTCTATACGGCGGTCCTTGCGGGGTGCACTTCCCGGCCGCCAATTGTACATACGGCGGTCGGGAAGTGGTTAAACGCGCAGAGTGCTCCCAGTCATCGCCTGTGATAAGCATAGCTGTGGGTAGTTACTGGGTTTGCCCTCACATCGTCAGAACTATTGGAATTTGACCTTGGCTTGTATTTGACCATTCTTGTCTGCTTTTACTAACCTTTGCTTGATACCTGGATACCCTTGCCTGCTGCCTGGACTGACCTCTGCTTGTTACCTGGATACTCTTGCCTGCTGCCTGGACCGACCTCTGCTTGTTACCTGGATACTCTTGCCTGCTGCCTGGACTGACCCTTGCTTGTTTACTGGATACTCTTGCATATACCTGGATTTACCCTTGCCTGTTGCTTGGATAATCTTGCATGCTGACCTTGCATGAACTCTCTCACTTGCTGCTTGGATCATCCACTGCCTGTTTCCTGAACCATCTGTCATTTCTGGCAATCAATGCTGAGGGCCTCATCCTCATAATCAAGGTACAAGTCCTGTGTGATACTTATGAACTGTTGGTGAACTGTTGAACTGTGCTATACTTGCCTCAGTGGGGTTCTGGCAGGTTACTGTCCTCTCTACTGCAGTTTGTATGCTTGCACGTTAAGACCTGGGGGTAACCATAGTCAGGAGACAAATAAAGTGTCCTGTTCATGCGGGGGCTTGTCTATAAGTGAAGACCGCAGGCCGGGCTCAGAGCCATGGCACTAGATTGGGGCATAGAGACTGATTGGGGACATAATCTGTCAAGCCTTACACAAACATTGGCCTGATCAGAGAACAAAAGTAATCACATGAAAAGAGTTCTGCTATCTGCTACCACAGACAGACCCCAAGTTATCTACATTCTGCTGTAACTATAAATACAATTGGAATTGTACCATTAATCACAATCAGTGCAGAAAACCGATTGCGTCTTTTCACAGCTCATCCGTGACAGGCATGTTGATTCATTTACAGGGGCTTTGGTTGGCTCAGGTAACACATGTTCCCCTCCACCAATCGATCCTCAGTAAGTTCCACCAGGAAGGATCGGCAGGAGCGTGCGCATGCATGCGCACCCACTGCAATATCTCTGGAGGTAGATGCATCCAGGTAGATTAGCATGGCTCCTATAGTCATCCAGATAGGATTAACCACTTGAGAACCACAGTCTTTTCGCCCCTTAAAGGAGTTTTCCGGGCTTTCAAAAGAAAATAAAGGCTACTTACCGGGAGCTTCCTCCAACCCCAAGCTCCCAGGACCTCCCTCGCCGCACCTCTGCATGCAGCCGTTCGCCGGAGCTCCGTCCCGGTCCCCGGCGATGACGTCAGAGCGACCTGGAGGTCGCTCTGTACTGCACCTGCGTGAGCGGCGCTGTCAATCACCGCCACGTGGGCCGGAGCGGACTGCGCAGGCGCAGTAGTTCTGCTATTGGTGTGGGTGGGTAATCAGATTGCCCGCAAGGGGCAGGTTAGGGGCTGATTGATGGGTGGCAGTGACAGGGGGTGATTGATGGGTGATTGATGGGTGATTGACAGGTGATCAGTGGGTTATTACAGGGAATAACAGATGTAAATAATGCACTGGCGAATTGATAAGGGGGGGTCTGAGGGCAATCAGAGCCTGTGGGTGTGTGATTGGGTGCCCGCAAGGGGCAGATTAGGGTCTAATCTGATGGGTAACAGTGAAAGGTGGTGATAGGGGGTGATTGATGGGTGATTAGTGGGTGTTTAGAGTAGAGAACAGATGTAAACACTGCACTTGGGAGGTGGTCTGATGTCGGATCTGCGGGCGATCTATTGGTGTGGGTGGGTGATCAGATTGCCCGCAAGGGGCAGGTTAGGGGCTGATTGATGGGTGGCAGTGACTGGGGGTGATTGATGGGTGGCAGTGACAGTGGGTGATTGATAGGTGATTGACAGGTGATCAGTGGGTTATTACAGGGAAGAACAGATGTAAATATTGCACTGGCGAATTGATAAGGGGGGGGTCTGAGGGCAATCTGAGCGTGTGGGCGGGTGATTGGGTGCCCGCAAGGGGCAGATTAGGGTCTAATCTGATGGGTAACAGTGACAGGTGGTGATAGGGGGTGATTGATGGGTAATTAGTGGGTGTTTAGAGTAGAGAACAGATGTAAACACTGCACTTGGGAGGTGATCTGATGTCGGATCTGCGGGCGATCTATTGGTGTGGGTGGGTGATCAGATTGCCCGCAAGGGGCAGGTTAGGGGCTGATTGATGGGTGGCAGTGATAGGGGGTGATTGATGGGTGATTGACAGGTGATTGACACGTGATTGACAGGTGACCAGTGGGTTATTACAGGGGGGATAGGCATACAGTACACAGGGGGGGGGTCTGGGGAGAACCCGAGGGGGGGGGGTGATCAGGAGGGAGCAGGGGGCAGTTGAGGGTAAAAAAAAAATAGCGTTGACAGATAGTGACAGGGAGTGATTGATGGGTGATTAGGGGGGTGACTAGATGCAAACAGTGGTCTGGGGGGGTGGGCAGGGGGGGGGGTCTGAGGGGTGCTGTGGGCGATCAGGGGGTAGGGGGGGAGATCAGTGTGCTTGGGTGCAGACTAGGGTGGCTGCAGCCTGCCCTGGTGGACACTGGGACCACCAGGGCAGGAGGCAGCCTGTATAATAGGCTTTGTATACATTACAAAGCCTATTATACAATG
The DNA here is from genome assembly GCF_040937935.1 of Hyperolius riggenbachi. Lineage (NCBI taxonomy): Eukaryota > Metazoa > Chordata > Amphibia > Anura > Hyperoliidae > Hyperolius > Hyperolius riggenbachi. Next base: position 370,754,433 of record NC_090647.1, on the reverse strand, counting down.
TACATGCGGCGATCCGGGTGCTAGTAACCCGCCGGCGCTTCCGAATGGCCGGCGGGTTACAGCGCGAGGGGGGCGGAGCCAGTCGCCGGCGGCTGATCGCGTCACAAATGACGCGATCGCCGCATAACCACGCCCGCAGCCGCCCCCGCCGATGGGCGTATTGCGGTCGTTTGGGCCCGGTCTTTGCCGCCGCTTATCGACTGGGGGAGGTCCTTAAGTGGTTAAGAGGTTAAATATCAGAATTTATTTCATAAGTAAGTAGCGTTTAAAGAAAGAAAACATTATTGGACATATAAAACTCTTCAGAACAGACCAATGAATATTTAAATTCATGTTCTAAGCTAGCTCCAGGAAATTACCAATTACACATTACATATTTATACAATTTCTTCATTTTGCTGCTACAGAAGGAACTCTCCAAAAATTGGTAAAAATTATGAAGATAAATCATCTCTATCTCTCTTTGCAGCCAATAATTAGTAAAATAAATAGGGCCATATTTTGCAAAGATTGCATCCGTTTCCAGTTTTGGAAGCAGCTTTTTTTCATTTAATAAAACCTGTTTTATAGCTTGATCCAGTCAGTATTTTCTTTCAGGATCTGCCAAATAGGTATGTATCAAGAGTTAAAGTGTTGATGAAAAAAAAGTACCAAAGTGCAGATAACTAAATGGAGATCGCTCGGCATGTGGTTGCAACTTCCAGTAGAGCAAAATTTCAGGAACAAAGTAAAATCAATTATTTTTAATAGTGTTCATTCCCATTAACCTGCTGTGTTGCAGTATACAGTATTTAAAAATGTCCCACATGCTCCATTTTTGTGTGTCGTGCTGCCTTTTTCACTGGAGTCAGTTCTTTGAAAAATGCAACAAATCATTGTCCAAGCTCTCCAACACAGGACACTTAGGTTCCAATTAAATTACAAAAGAAAGAGGGCACCTTGTGTGAGTAAAATTATCAGCACACATTGCACACTCTCTAGCAGTGATTCTTATACCAGCAAAGCACTTTCTATGACAAACAAATATACAAAATTTCCTGGGTGGTTAGTACAATACCCTTAAACAATAACACATGTCATCCATTGCATTAGGATGCAGTTTTTAAGTATACTGAAGGGTACCTGTGGCATGTATCCTGGGCCGGCCCTAGACTTTTTGCCGCCTGAGGCAAAATTAGAAAAAATGCCCCCCCTCCCCCAGCCGTGGGGGGGGGGGGCAAGCTGGAGGGGTAGCTAGCAGAAAGGGGGAATTGGGCCTAGCGGCGGGGAGGGGGGGTCGGACCCCCCCTCCCTCGCCTGGGTCCCCCGATCTGCGCTCCTCCTTCAGCGTAAAGTACCAGCCAGCGCACATATGTTGAAGAGGCAACGGGCGGAGGAATCACTCACCTTTTCCGCGTTCCATCGTGCGCTCCACTGACGTCACTTCCTGCAAGGCCGTCCACTTACAATACAGTGGGCGGCATTGCCGGAAGTGACGTCAGTGGAGCACGCGATGGAACGCGGAAACGGTGAGTGATTCCCCCGCCCGTTGCCTCTTCGTCATATGCACGCTGGCTGGTACTTTACGCTGGAGGAGGAGCACAGATCGGGGGACCCAGGCGAGGGAGGGGGGGTCCGACCCCCCCTCCCCGCCGCTAGGCCCAATTCCCCCTTTCTGCTAGCTACCCCTCCAGCTTGCCCCCCCCCCCACGGCTGGGGGGGGGGGGCATTTTTTCTAATTTTGCCTCAGGCGGCAAAAAGTCTAGGGCCGGCCCAGGATACATGCCGACCCCCCTCTCCGCCGCTAGGCCCAATACCCCCTTTCTGCCCGCTACCCCTCCAGCTCAGCGGGCGGCCCCAGCGTCCATGGAGAGGCGGGTGCCGCCCCCCCCAGATTTGCCGCCTGAGGCAAATGTTTCACCCCGCCTCATGAGCGGGCCGGCCCTGCATGTATCCTAATATATAACAGCAGCTTCCCATGAAATACACATACTCTGCCAGCCAGCAGCTTCCCACAAAATGCAGTTAGATTGGCAGCAGTTTCCCACAAAATGCAATTAGATTGCCACCTCTTGTGCCCCTCTGTTCCCCCTGTGCCACCTATTGTGCCCCTCTGTTCCCTCTGTGCCTCCTCTTGTGTCCCTCTGTTCCCTCTTGTGTTCCTCTGCTCTCCTGTGCCCCTCTGTTCCCCCTGTGCAACCATTTGTCCTCCTGTGTCCCCTAGGTTTCCCCTGTGCCACCTCTTGTGCCCCTATAGAGGGACACAAGATGGAGAAGGGGGGCATAACAAGGCAGAAGGGGGGGCACGAGGTATAAGGGGGACACAGGTGGGGCATAAGGCACAAACAGGGCACAAGAGGTTCAAGGGGGGCATAATGAGGCACAAGGGGAGCACAAGAGAGACATAACAAAGTACACAAAGGGAGGTTGGCACCGCATTCCTAAAGAGCATGATGAGGGGGAAGCAGTGGAAATAATCACTTCATAAAGCAATTACAGCATGCTCTGCCATCAAGGTGCCTGTATGGTAAAGTAGAAATGAGAACTTCGGCACTGCTGAATTATGCTTTATTCCATCAGTGACAAACAATGCTTAGCATACATGCTTGATAAATATGTGTAAAGATAAACACATACCATTGTGTAGAGAGTAGAGGTAAAATTATTGGTGGTGGGTAGGGATGCTCATTACGACCTCGTAATTACAAATATGCTGTAATTATTATTTTTTTTAAATTCTTTTTATTAATTTTCAAAACAGACAAACACGTTACAAACATTAACATAATATCCCTGAGTTCCAACACACGCAGGTGAGGAGACAGGGGGGTAAAAACCACAAGAAAAGATAATCAAACATTATACATATTAGCCACAATTTCCATAAATATCATGTTTTTGAAAGGCAGGAGAGATATGTGAGGAGCCGATATCCAGCCTGATACGCCATTTAAATAATGTCAGGAGCCAAACAATCTATATATATATAATAGGCTAAGTGCCTCAACCTTCAAGTAAGAAGAAGAAATAGCGCCCTGCCCCCAGGGCCGGTCCAAGCAAGAAGAAGGGGCCGGTCCAAGCAAGAAGAAGAAGTAGCGCCCTGCCCCCAGGGGCGGCCCTACATTTGCCACCGAGCTGGAGGGGGTAGCGGGCAGGAAGGGGGTATTGGGCACAGTGGCGGGGAGGGGGGTCAGACCCCCCTACCCTCACCTAGGTCCCCCATATGCGCTCCCCCTCTAGCTTAAGTTCAGCTGCAGCCGCTATTAGTAAGAGGCAGTGGGCGGGGATGACTCATCACTTCCGCGTTCCAGCGTGCGTTCCACTGCCGTCAGTTCCTGCAATGCCGTCCACTTACAATACAGTGGGCGGCATTGCAGGAAGTGACGACAGTGGAACGCACGCTGGAACGCGTAAGAGATGAGTCATCCCCACCCGCTGCCTCTTACTAACAGCGGCGGCGGCTGCTGCTGAGCTTAAGCTGGAGGGGGAGCGCAGATGGGGGACCCAGGTGAGGGAGGGGTGTCCGACCCCCCCTCCCCGCCGCTGTGCCCAATACCCCCTTCCTGCCCGCTACCCTCTTATGCGGCGTATGCTATGCCGTGGGTCCGCTAGTACTTCATATTACAGAGAAAAGCGTATTAGCAAATAACTGGTGTTTGTGTGATCTTGAGGAGGAGAACAACATTAAAGTGAACCTCCGAACTAAAAATGTACTCAGCAGAACTAAAAAGGCTTGGTGTTTCTTTAACAGTTTCACAGCATCAGAACTTTGTTTTTCTTACCAAAGCATCATTTTTAGCTGCATTTTTAGCTAAGCTCCACCCATCAAAGAAAACTGCCCGGGCTTTTTTTCCCTGATGCTGTGCAAAGCATGATGGGATTTCCTATGTTGTTGTTCACGTTGCCTAGCAGCTGGGAGGGGTGATCAGCACACAGGACAGTTGGAACTGTGTCTCATGCTCCCTGTCACCTCCTTTCAACCAAAAAAATGGCTGCCCTCATGAAATCAAACATTTGCCTGTTCTTTTAAAACAGGGTGGGTAAGAGATTATATTACCTATCTATTTTAATTAACATAACTAATGTAACTTAATGACAGTATGTTTGTTTAGGCTGAAGTTCCTCTTTAAGATCAAAATGCTGATGCAAAAGAGGGAGTTCCTTCAAATCAATCAAAGGTCCACAATATGTAACTCAATACAATTATGTAGTTTCCTTATTAGATGTCCACAACCCCGACACCTTTTGACATTTAGATGGACATCCCCTTGCTATATATGCAGCTTTATAGAGATGGAGGGAGTTATTGATTAACTTTTTTCCAATAGAGGCAAGTCGGAGGAGCAGATTGTTTCCAGTGTAACACAATCGCTTTTCTAAAATAAAATAGTAGTAAACCTATTAGGTATCTCTGAGATCTAGTTGAAGCAAGGGTGTGTACATTGCCCAACAGCATGTCAATGGTTCAGGTGTAACATGGATCTTTGTGATAGATTTAATAACGTCACAGAATTCTTTCCAAGCATCGGCAATCAAGTGACATTCCCAAAGAATATGCTTAAAGTCAGCTTTGGCAGCACCACAGCGCCAGCATGAGCCAGAGCCCTCTTTATCAAATTTGCTTAGCTTGTATGGAGACAAGTTAGCTTGATGAATAATTTTGAATTGTATTAGTTTATCTCTAGTTGAGATTAAAGGGACTCTGAGCTCTAAATAAAAATGAAATTGGGACTCACCTGGGGCTTTCTGCAGCCCAGTGTAGGTCAGGAGGTCCCACGGCATCCATCTGGCTCTTCTCCCAGGGCCTGGCCAGAAATGGCTCCCCGGCAGCTCCCGGCGACACTGGGCCCGAGTGTCGGGCTCCTTCTTCCTGAAACGTCACATCTGTCATCACCACGCCGGCTGCCTCGCGTCATCACGGCAGCCGGCGTAACAGTACTGCGCATGTGCGATTTAATCACGCGTGCGCAGTACTGTCACGCCGGCCGCCATGATGATGACGCGAGGCGGCCGGCGTGGTGACGACAGATGTGGCGTTTCTGGAATTTCCGCATGTTTCAAACCTTTAAATCGTTATTCGTAATTGTCCTTGATCATGAATGACAATTTTGAATGCACGCATAATTAAATTCGCTTGTAATTTCAAATATATATTAATTACCAGTTAATAGCAAATAGCAAAGCCCCGATTTGTGCTAGAAACACCAGAAATTAACAAATATCACAATTTTTTTTTCAATAAGAGAAAATCGATGTTAACCACTTGCCGACCTCCCCCAGCCGATGGGCGGCGGCAAGGGCTGGGCCCAAACGACCGCAATACGCCCATCGGCGGTGGCAGCGGCGGGCGTGGTTATGCAGCGATCGCGTCATTTGTGACGCGATCAGCCGCTGGTGACAGGCTCCGCCCCCTCGGCCGTTCGGAAGCGCCGGCGGGTTACTAGCTGCCCGGTCGCCGCTGACAAAGCTTATAATAGGCTTTGTAATGTATACAAAGCCTATTATACAGGCTGGCAACTTCCATAGGTCTCACACCTTGGGTTCCTTTTAAAGCCTGTATGATGTTAAGTGTTATTATGAAGGTATGCTATTATCAAATAAACAGATTACAATTTTATTTTTCATGTTTATAGTAAAAAGATAAAATAAATGTTATTATGTCATTTAGTGTCATAAGTGACATACAGTATAGTACAATTCAGTAAATGATTCAGGGTATTCACTTTTACATTAATTATCCTGGTGTCAGCATCCAAAACACTTCCTTTATCTACATACTGCCCTCCTAGTGGTGTCACTGCCTAGGCAGTTTAGTTATGACGATAATTCTCCTCTCAGAGCATTCGGGGAGACCAAGCATTTTTTCTACTGCCTTTGGGACACTGAGTACACAAACATTTCTCATAGCTGCACAAGACAGCATTAAATATATCACCGCCCATGATACATTTCATAATATAAAATGGGGGGGCGGGGGGGGGATGTTTGAGGAAGGATTTTACAGAGGACAAACACTGAATAAACACTTTATAAAGTAATATTGTTAAAAATAAGCATGGGAACAGCAAATGATTTCTCCCCTGCGAAATACTGTGCCAATTGCTGTGACACCTTGCAATGTGTATACATAGCCAGAACTCAAAGAAAGAAGAAGAACACGTGCCTCATAAATTAAGCTGGATGAAGCCTGTAACAAAGTTAAGATTACTACACTAGAGGGTGACACTCTACTTTCAAGATGACAGTAGACTTTATTCAAGCTGCTTGACCAAATTGGGAATACTTTAAAAAGAACTCACTTTCACTATGGCCAATGACTTTAGGAGTCTAAGTCCCCTCACCCATTGGCCTTCAAAGTATAGTACAGGAGTACATCAATTGTCACTTGTTGGAATGTCCAGCTAGCACCTCCAAAGGGCAAGGGTCCTAATAGCTCTATCAGAAATCGGTTTGTTGGTTTGTGGTGGGGAACTTTTGAGAGTGATTTCTACATGACTATACTGACATGGAAAAACTAATCATGTTCCTCTGAACATGACTGTCACAGCTCGGGGTGACCCAAAACCACTAGGAAAGTATACGGGACCAAAAGAGACTGAAAAGCCCTCCTACTGAAAAAGCAAAGCTTAGTGTCAGGGTTGCCAACCGTCTGTCAAAGAACGAGCAGTCCGTACTTAAGACATGAAATTTCACCGGTCCGTAGTTGCCCGTACTTTTTATTAGGCGCCCATCTAAAAAGTAAACAATACAGTCGTGATCTTGTGTGCGCACATGGCTACAGGCAGCCTGGTGGTCCCTGAGTGAGCGGGCACGCCGGGCAGCTCTGTAAGAATCCACAGGCTTCTCTTTCCTTCTTCCTTCCAGCCCTCCAGTTAGCAGTGCTCTTTCTGCTGCTTCTGCCTCTCTCTAGACAATGAGAGAGATCGAGAGAAGCAGCCAAGAGAGCACTCCCCCCACAACTCCTGTCGAGGAACTGGAAGCTGCAGCAGCTGTGTAGGGAGCCGACCGAGGAAGCCCCTGAGGGGACGAGAGGAGAGCAGACAAAGTTCATCAGCACAATAGGAAGATCCTGGGATGTGTGGGCTTGTTTATCCAAGTCATGTTATTGCAAAACTCCTCTACGCAGAAATGTGCCTGATAAGGGGGGTAGCTAGGTACCACAGTGTACTGCCAGCTGACAGCCTGCTCTCAGAGACTTACGAAAGCCTTCACCTCTTCCTGTTGATATAAACATTGTGGTGAAGAGGGGAAGAATGAAAAATGGTTGTATTGTCTTACAACCTTTCTATTTGGCTCCTTGGAAATAACTGGCTGCTTGGATTACATGGCTCTTGGACATGTGGTCATGATCTCGGAATCAACAGATCTGTGTAGATATTTCCTTATGCCTTGTACACACAAGATTTTTGCATGTAGGAGAGTTGCCTGCTTACATGCTAGACAGAGTCAGTGTGCTGGCATCAGGTCAGTGCCTAAAAAGCCTGCTACTGACTCCATCTCCTGTCCGTCCAAACCTTGGGGTGTCCAGATGTTTTGACCATTTTGTCCAGGAAAAATAAGAAATTGGGTTGCCAACCCGGCTTAGTGTGGTTTTCCTTCTTACAACAGAAGGTATTTGCAAAATATGTTTTAGGAAGGCAAACCAGGGCTTGTTCACACTACAAGAGCTTTTATAAGCGCTTTGTGATTTTAAAAGCTCTTGCTAATGTTGTCCTATGTGTGTGCTCACACTGGAGTGATGTGATTTTGTAAAAGTCCTCCATAGCATTGCATTAGCAAGAGCTTTTAAAATCTCTAACATTTAAAAAGCTCTTGTAGTGTGAATCAGCCCTTAAAAACACAAGTTTGCCAAACTACAGCTAATCTTTGAAATGCTATAGTACAGTTTACTAGGCAGGCAACTTGGAGAACATCCACAAGTACTAAAATGTTTAAAAGATGGTTTTCAATATATTAGAGATTTTTCACCATTTTTGGTATTTCATCAAGCAATATTTTATGGCGTTGTTTTTTCTCTTTCATATTATTGGTTTTCAACAGATCAGTTGTTGGTCTAGATTGGTCTGTTTAGCCCCGGGCCACTCAAGAGGCGGGGTGAGGCAGTTTCCTGAGGTGGCAGAAGTGGGGGAGGGCGGCACCCACTGGGGCCCCAAGCTGGAGGGGGAAGCAGGCAGGAAGGGGGCAACGGGCAAAGCAGTGGGGAGGTGAGTCGGACCCCCCCTCCCTCACCTAGGTTCCCCTGTCTGCTCTGCCCCTCCAGCTATTACCGCAGTGTATGAAGTAGTACCCTACTGTACAGTGGACAACATTGTAGAAAGTGACGTAAGGGGGAACGCACGCTGGAATGCGGAAAGAGGTGAGTCATCGGTTCCCCGCCGGCTACCTACTTAAAGAACCACTATTGTGAAAAAAGTAGGCAGTTCAAATCTGACAGAACCGACAGGATTTGGGCTAGCCCCTCTCCTCATGGGGTATTCTCAGGGTTTTCTTTGCTTTCAACAGCATTTTTCTGAACAGCAGTTTAACCTCGTTGGCAGTATGGACGAGCTCAGCTGGGCCGATTTTCACAATTTTTTTTAAAAACACGCAGCAAGCACTTTGCTTGCTGCGTGTTGGTCCCGATCGCCGCCGCTCACCGCCAATGCGCCGCTACCCGCCGCGTAACGACCCGCCCCCCACCGAGACGCCTACGCAGCCTGGCCAATCAGTGCCAGGCAGCGCTGAGAAGTGGATAAGGACTCCATCGATGACGTCATCGTGATCGTCGTCATGGCAACGGGGGAAGCCCTTAAGGAAAACTCGTTCAGAACAGGATTTCCTAACGTGGGTACGAGCCGGCGGTGATCGAGCGTTACGGGCGGATGCCGCAGGGAGGGGGGTATCATGTAGCTAGTGCTAGGCTAGCTACATGATTTTAAAAAGAAAATTTTTTTAAAAAACTGCTGCGCCGCCACCCTGGCACAGGTAATAGAACGCCAGGGTGGTTAACTGTCAAAATAGTAAGATTCCAACCAGCCTTTTCACTTGTACAATATTTTGTCATTTAGACTTTGCAACTGCTGTTAAAGTGAACCTCCGGACTAAAAATCTACTCAGCAGAACTGAAAAGGCTTGGGGCCTGTTTCCACTACACGCAGATTTGATGCAGATTGAATGCAGAATGGATGCAGAAAAACTGACTCCAATGAATGCCTATGGGCCTGTTTCCACTAAACGCGATTTTTCTGATGCAGATTTTCCCATAGGTATTCATTGGAGTCTGTAAGGGCCTGTTTCCACTACACGCTGATTTGATGCAGATTGGATGCAAAATGGATGCAGAAAAACTGACTCCAATGAAAGCCTATGGGAAAATCTGCATCAGAATAATCGCGTTTAGTGGAAACAGGCCCATAGGAATTCATTGGAGTCAATTTTTCTGCATCCATTCTGCATCCAATCTGCATCAGATCTGCGTGTAGTGGAAACAGGACCTTAGTGGTTCTTTAACAGTTTCACAGCATCAGAACTTTGTTTTTCTTACCAAAGCATCATTTTTAGCTGCATTTTTACCTAAGCTCCACCCATCAAAGAAAAAAAGCCCGGGCTTTTTTTCCCTGATGCTGTGCAGAGCATGATGGGATTTCCTATGTTGTTATTCACATTGCCTAGCAACTGGGAGAGGTGATCAGCACACAGGGCAGTTGGAACTGTGTCTCATGCTCCCTGTCACCTCCTTTCAACCAAAAAGATGGCTGCCATCATGAAATCAAACATTTGCCTGTTTTTTTAAAACAGGATGGGTAAGAGATTATATTACCTATCCATTTTAATTAACATAACTAATGTAACTTAATGACAGTATGTTTGTTTAGGCTGAAGTTCCCCTTTAAGGAAATGCTGTTGAAAACAAAGAAAATCCTGAGAATAGTGGTCCTTTAATACCCTGCAGGGAGAGTAGACCCCCGGTCCGACCCCCCCTCCCCACCACTATGCCCCCTGCCCTCTTTCCTGCCTGCTACCCACTCCAGGCTACCTATACTGGGGCAATTATACTACCTATGGGGGGGGGGGGGGGGTTGGTATCTTCACAAGTTTGCCTCAGGCGGCAAAAAGTCTAGGACCGGCCCCTAGGTCTTTTGTCAGCCTGGAAGACAAGTCGGATTATCTCTCTGTACAGTTGCTATTCTGTAATAATAATCTACTGAAACACATTTCACTGCATAGGAAAGGAAACATATAACAAACTGACATACAATGAGTTCTGACAGAGAAAGCGGCCTTAGGGCTCTGTGCATTGTGACTTTTCGTCTTGAAGAATTGTTGATGGACACAAAATGAGCTTGCAATAATTCTAAAGATCGGTGTGTTCTAATTTAATTCATAAATGATACAATGACAGTTATCATGGAACTGATACATTTAGCTGTCATTTTTTTTAAAGCTGAAAGGCTGCTAGGAGTGTCAGTATTCCGTATTCTGCTGAAAAATGTCATTTAAAAAAACCATACAAAATACAGAATCCAATAATAATTGCTCACAAACCTCTTCCACAATTCTTGCAGTAAAGGTGGAATTTGAGCTCCATATGCTACTAAATGTTACTATTATATGTACAACAGCATTCATTTTAGCACATCTTTACTTTACGTGTCAATCCATATTGATGGAGATAGAAGAACACCACCTACACTACCCTGATCACCCAGACACTGAAATAAACATTGTTTTTATAATAACACTTTATATATAGCCAGTTGCATAGCTTAGGAGCTATGGGCCCCGGTGCAAGTTTTACATGGGGCCCCCCAAGCACTCTATACATAACAATTAATACGGCACACCGAAACCTGTCAAAGATTTCCGCAGTGTCAGAGGTGCAAGAAGGGGATGGGGAACAGCTTGTTAATGATCACTACTATACAAAGCATCTATAGAAGTGATTATTATCAGCACAGCACCAATAGAGAGCTAATATAGTGTTTGAGGGAGGGCCCCTCGGGACCCTCCGACCCAAGGGCCCCGATGCGGTTGCTATCTCTGCAACCCCTATTGCTACGCCACTGTATATAGCCTTACAGGAAATGTTTAGGGTAAAACTTTCCACCAGAATGCAATTAATGTAACAACTAGAAAAGACTACATGTCCAGATAGATATTCAATTAATACTTACCATTATTATTAATAATAAGTATTTATATAGCGCCGACATCGTCCACAGCGCTGCACAGAGTATATTGTCTTGTGACTAACTATCCCTCAGAGGAGCTCACATTCTAATCCCTAACATAGTCATAATGTATGTAGTGTATCGTCTAGTGTAAGTAACGTAGTCTAGGGCCAATTTTAGGGGAAAGCTAACTTGCTGCAAATAGAATGACATGGATTAAGGTAGCCACACTTTTAATAGATATACAGCTGGGGCCACCATTAATTGTGGAAAGGTATTGTGTGGAATATAGGAAGGGGACCCCATGCTGTTTATGCATGATTTGTAGTTATGGCCTAGGGATTGAGGTATCAGTTTACTGTAATTATCACTATCAAATAATGTATTGGTTTTATACACATTACAAATGGTTCTCTGTCCCTTAGATGAGGAACAGGTATGAGTATTGCATAACCATCCAATCAAATTAACACACAAAACATAGCAGAACCTTAGAAAAATAGATATTTTTAATTATACGTTAGAGAAAAATGTTAGAGAAAAACAAACAAGTAGTTTGATGGAAACAGTATTGAAATATGTGAGGAATGTAATTATAATTACACACATAAGATTCTTCATTGCTGAAGAGCCAATCCATGCCATAAAAAAATCCTATTTGTGGACCATGTGTCAGTGTTTACCCACAAATACAATTCCAGATGAAACCCCACCCTTTGGATCTCTACATGGGTGGTGCACATTGTGGATTGGGGTTTAACTCCATGGAGGAATAGGGGCAGACTCACAGATCTCCATGCATACAGTTCCTTACTTATTCCCTATGAAGTCATCAACAAAACGATTGGGTGTGTGACACCATATAAGAGAATCCAGGATTTTACTTGAAGCTAATATGAAAGCTTAAACAAGACTATACCAGGACATGTATATTTTGACATTGTGACTCACATGTGGAGATGGTCAGGAATATTGATTCTCCATGCAAGTTTAATGCAAATTGTATAAAGGCAAAGGGAATTTTATTGGCTCATTTTCAGGTTGCATTCAGAACAACTGTCTGGAAAAAAATTAAAAATGTAAAATACGTACATATAATAATAATTTCAACATTTGTATAATGCTTTTCTCCTCTTGGACTCAAAGTGCTTGAAAACTGCAGCCACTAAGGGCGCGCTTATTAGCCACCCTACAGTGTTACGCCTGGAATCCGCTAGGATCGCTTTTCTGGGCGCTTTGTGATTTGAAAAGCTCTTACTAATGTAATGCTATCAGTGTGATCCTACTGGAGCAATATGATTTTATAAAAATCCCCCATAGCAGCCTACGTGCATTCAGACGCGGAGCTAGGGGGGTCGGGGTAGAACAGGTGCCCCCGGGCGCTAGGTACCCGAGGGCGCCCAGCAGAGCTGCAGGTTTTGGTTTTTTTTGGGAGGGGAGCAGCGCAGAGAAGAGGGAGAGCTGTGAGCAGCGGTGGAGAAGGGGGGCCATCTCCCCCCCCTTCCCTCACCTTAGGGGGCTCTCCCTCCCTCGCTGTCCCCTCCACAACTAATGTCCGGGTGGCTGGTGCAGCGGGCGGGACTTACCTCCGTCTCGCTCCAGCGCCGGAAGTTCGGGTCCTGCAGCTGCTGCTCTGGTCTGGACTAGACCAGAGTAGCGGCAAATCCATCCGGCGCTGCGACGAGACGCAGGTAAGTCCCGCCCGCCGCTGCCAGCCACCCGGACATTAGTTGTGGAGGGGAGAGTGAGGGAGGGAGAGCCCCCTAAGGTGAGGGAAGGGGCCGGGAGATGTCCGCCCCTCCCCACTGTGCCCATAGCTCTCCCTCCACTGCGCTGCTCCCCTCCTGATGGGGGACACACCTGCCTACATATACTGGGCACATATACCCCCTGACTACATATACTGGGCACATATACCCCCTGACTACATATACTGGGCGCATATATACCCCCTGCCTACATATACTGGGCACATATACCCCCTGACTACATATACTGGGCGCATATATACCCCCTGACTACATATACTGGGCGCATATACCCCCTGACTACATATCAGTGTTCTCCCCAGGACTGATTAGGTGGGCGGGCCGCCCGGGTGTTTTAAAACCCCGCCCGCCTGGCAAAAGTCCGTTCTATAAACATTAAACTGCAGGCAGTAGCACTCCATAGTCTGCTAGCAATTAGCGGCGTTCAGCTCTCCCATAAAGCTGACACTGTACACAATAGTTGCAGGAACGCTCCCTCTGCCTGTGTGACCTCACGCTTCCTGGTGATACTGTGATTGGCTGTGCGTGTTGGAGGGGGCGGGAACATCACGCAACAGAAGTCGGGATGAACACGCAGACACTAGTGCTGGAGAAAGAGCCTGAAGCTTAGGCAGACTCTTCTCCCCCAGTGAATCCGGACAGTGTGCCTTCTCTGTCCTCCTGTGCTGGCTGCATGAATGTCAGCAGCCAGTCCCATCCTTTCCAAGCAGCTCCGAGGCCGACTGACATGTAATCACGCAGTGAGTGCACGAGTTCTGCCGCCCCGCCCCCTCTTTCCCGGCTGCTTGTTTCTTTTGATGCCGGGAGAACTCTGCACATGACCTGTGATCCTCTGGTAGGAGATCTCTACTAATGTCTTGTAACCAGCAGGAGCACTTTTAATCTGATAAAGTGCAGAGTATACCATGCAGAGTCTCCAAAGGACTTGTAATGCAGGCTAGGTGACCTGAACAAACAAACAATGATTGCAGTCAGCTGCAATTTAGATAAGATGACTTGCTGGGGATGGAGACTGCTGCTGAATGCTGTCTGTCTTAACCCCCATAATATTATTTGGTATAGCGCTGCAGCTCTGTACAGAGTATATTGTCTTGTCATACAACTGCCCCTCAGAGGTGCTCACACTCTAATTCCCACCATAGTCATGTCTATGTATGTATGATGTAGTGTATATATGTCTAGGGCCAATTTAGGGGAAGTCAATCATCTGTATGTTTTGGGATGTGAGGAAACCCACACAGACACAGGGAGAACATGCAAACTCCTGCAGCTCGTGCCCTAGCTGGGATTTGAACCAATGACTCAGCTCTGCAAGGCAAGAGTGCTATTCACTACAGCACTGTGCTGCCCATATGCAACCATGCTGCCCAAACACTTCCTCAGTTTAAAGGACAACTGAAGCCAGAGTGATATAGAGGTTGTCATATGTATTTCCTTTTAATACCAGTTGCCTGGCTATCCTGTTGAGCCCTTGTCTCTAATACTTTTAGGCCCCCTGAACAAGCATGCAGTAGATCAGGTGTTTTTGACATTGCCAGATCTGACAAGATTAGCTGCATGCTTGTCTTTGGTGTGATTCAGAAACTACTGCAGCCAATAGATCAGCAGGACTGACAGGACACTAGTATTGGTTAAAAGGAAATAAATATGGCAGCCTCTATATTCTTCTTACTTCAGTTGTCCTTTAACCACTCTCAATGCAATAATCACCCCAGTGTGAAATTAAACTATAACACCCATATTCAGTGTTCTTCCCAGGCTCTTTTAGACGGGTGCTTCACCCAGCTAATTTTGGTGAGCACCCGACTGTCATCGGCTTGCCTCCTTATCCTATGTTGTAAGCAGAGTCCTGGTCCTGCATCCCCCCCTCGCACTCCACCCGGCTTCTTTTTCGTGCCACCCGGCTGGAAAAAAATCCTGGGGAGAACACTGCATATACTGGGCGCATATACCCACTGACTACATATACTGGGCGCATATATACCCCCTGACTACATATACTGGGCACATATACCCCCTGACTACATATACTGGGCACATATACCCCCTGACTACATATACTGGGCGCATATACCCCCTGATTACATATACTGGGCGCATATATACCCCCTGCCTACATATACTGGGCACATATACCCCCTGACTACATATACTGGGCGCATATATACCCCCTGACTACATATACTGGGCGCATATACCCCCTGACTACATATACTGGGCGCATATATACCCCCTGACTACATATACTGGGCGCATATATACCCCCTGCCTACATATACTGGGCACATATACCCCCTGCCTACATATACTGGGCACATATACCCCCTGACCACATATACTGGGCGCATATATACCCCCTGACTACATATACTGGCCGCATATATACCCCCTGACTACATATACTGGGCGCATATACCCCCTGCCTACATATACTGGGCGCATATACCCCCTGACTACATATACTGGGCACATATACCCCCTGACTACATATACTGGGCACATATACCCCCTGACTACATATACTGGGGACATATACCCCTGGCTACATATACTGGGGACATATACCCCCTGCCTACATATACTGGGCACATATACCCCCTGACTACATATACTGGGCACATATATCACCTGGCTACATATACTGGGCACATATACTCCCTGACTACATATACTGGGCACATATACCCCCTGACTGCATATACTGGGCACATATACCCCCTGACTACATATACTGGGGACATATATCCCTGACTACATATACTGGGCACATATACCCCTGGCTACATATACTGGGGACATATACCCCTGATTACATATACTGGGCACATATATCCCTGACTACATATACTGGGCACATATACCCCTGGCTACATATACTGGGCCCATATACCCCTGGCTACATATACTGGGCACATATACCTCTGGCTACATATACTGGGCACATATAACCCTGGCTACATATACTGGGCACATATACCCCTGGCTACCTGTTCCGTGGACATCTCTACCCCTGGCTACCTGTTCCGTGGACATCTCTACCCCTGGCTACCTGTTCTGTGGACATCTCTACCCCTGGCTACCTGTTCTGTGGACATCTATACCGCTGGCCACCTATTCTGGGGACATCTATACTGCTGGCCACCTATTCTGGGGACACCTATAGACCTGGGGCTACCTATTTTTGGGGAACCACTGCTGTTGGATTGAGTGTATTTTGGGGAACTGCTGCCAGGTGAGAGGTGTCTACCATATTAAGGGGGCATTCTGCCTATTTATGTGAAATGCTGTCTATTTATGTGCCTCATGACTGCTGAATTTGTCTTGTTGGGGGCCTCATGATTTGTTGGGGGCCTCAAGATTGCTGAATTTGTCTTGTTGGGGGCCTCAAGATCGCTGAATTTGTCTTGTTGGGGGCCTCATGATTGCTGAATTTGTCTTGTTGGGGGCCTCATGATTGCTAAATTTGTCTTGTTGGGGGCCTCATGATTGCTGAATTGGTCTTGATGGGGGGGGGGGGCTCATGATTGCTGAATTGGTCTTGATGGGGGGTGCTCATGATTGCTGAATTTGTCTTGGAACATGCTGGAAGGTACATACTGAGGAAGGGTGGGTGAGCGTGAGCCTGCTAACTTCCTGTACATTTGGCTCCACCCATAACCACGCCCACATTTATTATATGGTCACGTCCCTTTTTTGGCACGGCGCGCGCCTTCACCTTAGGGGGCACATTAATAGTCTTTGTCCCAGGGCGCTGAAAGCCCTAGCTACGCCTCTGCGTGCATTGCTCGGGTCACAGCTCCGATATTTTCGCAATCAAAAGGGGCACAAGACAGGGCTGTTTCTTGTCCCCTTTACTCTTTATAATGGCACTGGAACCCTTTGCTTGCCTACTCAGAGAGAATTCAAGCATAAAGGAATAGAGCGAGCGGGGATCCATCCTAAGCTCTTAATGTTCGCAGATGACACTCTGCTGTTCCTTACTCAGCCCCACATCTCGATACCAAATGCCCTTCAAGCATTTAACCAGTTTTCTAAAATATCCGGTCTCTGTATCAACGTCGCTAGGTCCAAGGCTATGAGTATATCTCTAGATCAACAACGTCTGGACACTCTCAAAGACACAAGCCCTTTTCAATGGGTCCAGGCTCTTCCTTACCTAGGCATCACCCTCACCCTCTCCTACGCTTCCCTCTTCTCAGCCAATTACACTCCTCTTTTAAAATCACTATAATCACTGACTGATAAATGGTCCACGCTCCCTTTATCATGGTTGGGCAAAATTAACTCAATCAAAATGACGTACTTGCCTAAACTTCTTCCGCACCTTACCGATCAAGGTTCCAGATCACTACCTGCGCATTTTTCAAAACAGGATAATGACCTTCATCTGGGGTCGTAAAGGTCCCAGAGTACAGAAATCAACTATGTTCGCCCACAAATTAGATGGAGGTCTGAGTGTGCCGCGTATTCTCTCTTATTATCAAGCAGCTTCCATTTGCCAACTGACACGCCTCTTTCAACTCCAAAATACCCCCCTCTGGGTTTTCCTTGAAATTCCTGATAGCGCTCCCATGCTCCCTTGTACTCTGCTACAGTCGCCTCATCTTCCCTTACTGCCCTTAATTGGCAACCCGCTTTTTAAGCCGGGCTTGGAAGCTCCTGGGTCCTTCTCTTGCCGAGCCGCCCACAATTTAACCTATTTGACCCACCTCCTCCCCCCCAGAAGCTTCTATGCTTAGTCAGAGCTTCAAGATAAACACAACATCCCCAAGTCAGAATTTTTATCGCTTTCTTCAACTTAGACATTGGATTAGCACTCTTCTTAAGGACTGACCCACCCCTGGGACCTTACCCCGTTTGAAAACATCTGTCTCCGCCGCCCTGGCTCCCGAAGGCCTTATCTCCTCAATTTACTCCTTTCTTACACGTCCACTACAACCAATCCAACATGCTTATTTCGCCAGATGGAAATCTGACCTTGGGGGAACCAAACACAGCAAAGACTGGTTAAATATTTGGAGTAGAGTAACCTACTGCTCTAATAACTTACATACCGTTGAAGCGGCCTACAAACTCATGACCAGATGGTACTTAGTCCCGGCCTGGATAGTTTTTCCTTCTGCCAACCTCTTTTGTTTTAGGGGATGCAGAGTCAAAGGCGACATGCTCCTCCTTAGATTCTGGAGCCAGGTCTACAGACTACTGGCAGCCCTATTCCATAAATTAATCCCCAAGAATCCCTGGCAGTTCCTCATGCATGAGAAAATTGACTCTCTCAATACTCACTAAAACAAGTTGGCCTCCCTAGTCTTCTCTGGAGCTACTATGCCTATAGCTAAAAATTAAAAAAAAACCCTCAGTAAACTTTGAAGAAGTTAAAACACGATTGAACAGGTATATGATAAACGAAAAGCTAACCAGCATCCTGCGTGACTCCCATAAAACATTTGAATGGATCTGGGACCCCTGGATTCAGTTAGAACATCCCACCATGGAGGATACCTTAATTAGCTTAATTAGCAGGCTATGAGATGCATCCCGTTCCTCTTCCTTTTCCCTTCCTTTTTCTCCTTTCCCTCTCTCTTTTACTATCTCCTCTCATCTCTCTGACTCCCTATCCATCTTCTACTACTTTTCCTTTTTCTACTCCCTCCTCGCTACAATAGCAGGGGTTCCGCACACTTTATAGTGCGGGCCCTCAAGACATTAATTTTGGCCAAACACCCACATCCTGGCCAAATCCCCCTTCCCATCCCATTTCAAAGCATGTTCCAGATAGCTGGTGTTACACCTCTGGATCACACCTGAGACTCTCATTATACACTGTGATGCGGCGCGACCAGAGGGCGGAGAGTTCCGTCCTTGGGGAATCAGTCTCCTGTCAGGTCCGCTCGCTAGACGGGCGGAGCCTGACATGATGTCACTCTTGACTGTTCCCTCATTGGTCGGCGCCTGCACGTGGCGGCAGATTGAGTCCGTCCTCGCTCTATGCGTCATAGCCGCTCCCCCTGCTCCTCTATTGGTAGGCACAGCGCGAATATGTAAAATAGAAGTTCCCCATCAGGTCCGCTAGGCGGACGTAAGGGGATTGGTCGCCATAGAGCGACATATTGCACTGATTGGTCAGTTTTTGAACAAGGAGGTATATAAGAAATGTTTGTGATACTATTTATCAGATACTGGCTGTTACTTGACAAAGGAGGTCTGCCCTCCGAAACGTTGTTGGAGATGTCGGTGATCTGACAATAAAGATAAAAGAGCATTAAGAGGATGGTGCCGGACTCATCTTTATCTACCATGGAGGATACCTTAATTAGCTTAATTAGCAGGCTATGAGATGCATCCCGTTCCTCTTCCTTTTCCCTTCCTTTGGCTCCTTTTCCTCTCTCTTTTACTATCTCCTCTCATCTCTCTGACTCCCTATCCATCTTCTACTACTTTTCCTTTTTCTACTCCCTCCTCGCTACAATAGCAGGGGTTCCGCACACTTTATAGTGCGGGCCCTCAAGACATTAATTTTGGCCAAACACCCACATCCTGGCCAAATCCCTCTTCCCATCCCATTTCAAAGCATGTTCCAGATAGCTGGTGTTACACCTCTGGATCACACCTGAGACTCTCATTATAGTATCCCCTCCCTTTATTTCCCATCCGATAAACACAATTAGGCTTAATACCCCCTACACGAACTTGGTACACTTGTGCCATGCACGAGATTGAAATATTCGGTTGTTTAATATTCTCTTTTTCTCTTCTCTCTCGTTTATGAACCGTTTGCCTAGTCTTGGCTCCCTTGCTTGCTAGGTATCGTATATTAACGCAATATTACCTTGTTGTAATGTTTATTCTTGGATGTGTTATTGGAACCCCATGTTTGTTACCCATTTTATAAAAAAGAAAACTTCAATAAAAACTTTGAAAACAAAAATCCCCCATAGCTTTGCATTAGCAAGAGCTTTGTCAAATCACTAGCGCTTAGAAAAGGCTTCTAGTGGGTTTGAGCCCTTAGGGCTTAGCCACACTATAAGCGCTTTTCTGAGTGCTTGTGATTGATTAGCGCTTGTTATTTTCACGTATGCGATTGCACGATCGCTGCGATTTTTACTGCAAATTTTATGAAAGTGAATGGGAGTGATTTTTAAAAATTGCTCAGAAAGAGCTAATCAATCACAAAGCACTCAGAAAAGCGCTTATAGTGTGGCTGAGCCCTTAGTGAGTCTTGCCTAAAGGACTGAATAGGTGCTAGCTTACTGAATAGGAAGAGATGAGATTTGAACCCTGGTCTCCTATGTCAGAGGTGGTGCCCTTAAAGGGACTCCGAGCAGTGCAGAAACTATGGAAAGATGCATATCATTTTAAAGCTCTCTTTCTCCACTTTCCAATGATATATAAAACGCTGCCCTACGCCTTTTAGTTTTCGCTATTTTCGCGATTGAAATTGCCGCGGCCGTAATTTCAATCGCGAAAATAGAGAAAACTAAAAGGCGTAGGGCGACGATTTAGGTGTCGCCAGAAAGAGGAGAAAGAGAGCTTTAAAATGATATCCATCTTTCCATAGTTACTTGTATTACACAGGACGACACTTTCCCCAGTGTCAGCAGCTCCATTCAGCAGAATGAAGCTGCTGACTTTAGGAAAAAGTCGCCCTGTGTAATACAATGTACCTATGAAAAGATGGATATCATTGTAAAGCTCTCTTTCTCCTCTTTCTGGCGACACCTAAATCGTCGCCCTATGCCTTTTAGTTTTCTCTATTTTCGCAATTGAAATCGCAGCCGCGGCAATTTCAATTGCGAAAATAGCAAAAACTAAAAGGCGTACGGCGGTGGTTTATATATCATTGGAAAGAGGAGAAAGAGAGCTTTAAAATGATATACATCTTTCCATAGTTTCTGAACTGCTCGGAGTCCCTTTAACCATTACATTTCTCCCTCAGTAAAATGCTCTATAAATTACTGTTGTTCTAAGTCACGCTAATAGTAGCAAAAATATTACAGATCTGTCAGGTTTTGGACTAGTCCATTTCCTCATTGTGGATTCTCAGTATTTTCTTTATTTACAAAAGTACGTACTGAATGGCAGCTGCTCAGTCCAACTGGCAAAATAGTGTGCATATGAGTAGGGAAGCTGGCTGGTGTCTTTGTATAGATCATTTCCAGAGAGACCTCCGTGTGCTGTGTTTCGGAAGAGACTCCGCAACCCTCCGAACTCGGAGTCATGTTGTTCAAAGAAGAAGTTCTGTCAGCACCACGTAAATGTAAAAATGCTCTGTTTTTTTAAGCAAACATGAGAGGAAAATCCGTCAGTGACAGACGCTGTTTCAGAGTTACACCTCCTCTATCAAGCTGTGTTGGCTCTTTCTCATAACAAACATCACAAGAATTGCTGGTTCTAGCCTTTTTTCTGCCAGAGGCAAATTTGTGAGGTTGCTCCCCTCCATTTGGAATGATCACACAGCACCTGACAATTTGCACCGAGTGTTATAGATGCAGTGCGACCAAAAAAAAAACACCCTCAGTATAGGTAGGTAGCCAGGTATAGGTGCCCCCAGTATAGATAGCCTAGTGTAGGTGTCCCTAGTATTGGTAGCCTAGTCTAGGTACTCCCAGCATAGGCAGCCAGGTATAGGTGCCGCCAGTATAGGTAGCCAAGCATAGATGCCCCTAGTATAAGGGAGCCAGGCATAGGTGCCCCCAGTATAGGTAGCCAGGTATAGGTGCCCACAGAATATATATTTGACAGTTTGGCTGGAAGAAATAAACAGTAATGCATTAAACCATGTGCTGCTTTGACATTGTTACAGTTGGGCAAATATAAAATATACTACCTATACTGGGGGCAACTATACTGACTACCTATACAGGGGGCAGCAATATTGGTTACCTATACTGGGGGCAACTATACTAGCTACATATACTGGGGCAACTATACTGGCTATCTATACTGGGGGAACCTATACTTGGCTACCTACCTATACTGAGGGTGAAAATTTTCGGGCGCTGTGCGATAATTCCAAATAAGGCGCATCTTCACAAATTTGCCTCAGGCAGTAAAAAGTCTAGAACCAGCCCTGCTTCGCACTGAATTGGCCCTAGTCTATGGTAGGGACTAGATTGTGAGCTCCTCTGAGAGACAGTTAAGTGATAAGACTATACACTCTGTACAGCGCTGCAAATGGCACTATATAATTGCTGAATAATACTGAATAATAATAATAATAAGTTCAATCAAAATACAAAGTATGTGTTCCACACAAAGATACTATAAATTTCCACAGTGATACCAAAGGGCTACTGAAAAATTATCTTACATGATGCTAAATTGCATGCAAATAGTTTGAATGCTACTGCATGTGCAAAATCATTACAAAAAGTTAATCGCACAAATAATGAGGTAGATAAAAAAGGGGGAATAATGCCAATTGATAGCAAACAAAGTGCATGTGGATCATTATGAAAAAAAATCATATATACAAAGATTAGGTACAAGGTATGTGGAGGCTCTCCATAAAAATGTGTAAAGGGGTCCATACACTGGTCGATTTCAGCGATCGATATATAAATTCTATGGAATCAATTGATTGATCGGAAATCTATTCTATCAAATAGATCGATTTGTAGCCAATTTCGATCCATTTGATCTATCTGACAGGATGGAAAATCTAGGTCGATCTGCTGGCAGCAGATCGATGGCCAATAGAGTTGCATTGGATCTGATGGTCCAATAATGCATTTAGATTGATTTCCAATAGATTTAATTCTGAAATCTATTGGAAATCTGTTCCTAGTGTGTGGCACACACCAGATTCCTATCAGATTCGACTTGACAGGCATCTGACAGGTATCTATCTGATGGTCGAATCTGCTGCAAATCTATAAGTGTATTGCCACCTTAACAGTTCACTGACTTATACTGCTATAACTGACAGACTTATTCTCCGGCGACCATACAACTAGGCGGGAAGGGGGCACCCCTAGAATGGTAAAACCATTTAAAAACAATAGGAAGGTAGCATAACCAAGCTTACCTCAAAGTAACACTAAAGGTAATATTTATTAATATACAAATAACAATGCATTTCACAGGTTAGATGCACTTCATCAGGTCAATGCTGTGCTGAAAGTAGAGCTAAATCTGGCTCAGGAGTAGCTCAAAGATAGAGGCTCTCCTGAGTCACATTTAGCACAACTGTGGATACAGTACTTACCTGATGAAGCTGGTATAATCTGTGAAACACATTGGCTTCAATTCACTAAGCATTATTGCATTTGGTAATGCAGAAAACAGCTGATTTTACTGAACACCCTACCAAATGTCAATTCACTAAGGTGGTTACTACACTGAAAAGTAAAATGACCTACTAGTGAGGTAAATGATTGACTTGTGCCCAGTGGCATAGCTAAGGAGCTGCGGACCCCAATGCAAGTTTTACAATGGGGCCCCCCAAGCACATAACTGATATGGCGCACCAAAACCTGCCAATGGCAACTACAGTTAGAGGTGTCAGAAGGGGATTGGGAACAGTTTGTTAATGATTACCACTATCAAAGTATCTATAGAAGTGATTATTATGAACACAGGACCAATAGAGAGCTAATACTGTAGTTGAGGGAGGGCCCCTTTGGCCAAAGGGCCCCAATGCGGTCGCAACTTCTGCAAACCCTATTGCTATGCCCCTGCTTGTGCCGTAGATACCTGAATTAATGTAAATTCACAAAGATTAGAGCATGATAAAAATGTTTGGCATATAAGACCAGCCTGGACCTGCCAGTAACTAGCACTGTACATTTGTTAAACTGGACAAATAGGAAACAGCCAATAGGAAGAACCACCTCATCCCATTTGATCCAATGGGCAGGACATCACATGAAAGATGCACAAGAGCAGGAGCAGGAGAAATTCAAAGAAACTTTTCTGTATCACTTTAGACGTGCAGATCTATGTACTGATACACAGAAGAGGGCCCTCTAGCGGCATGTATGCACATCTGAAGGGATGCAGGAAGCCTTTTACTCACAAGACTGAAGCAGGAAGGGCTCATTCAGACCACCTTTCAGAGAAGAATCACAGCTTGTTGCAGAGACCTACTCCACAACTGGTGAAA
This sequence comes from Hyperolius riggenbachi, assembly GCF_040937935.1. Classification (NCBI taxonomy): domain Eukaryota; kingdom Metazoa; phylum Chordata; class Amphibia; order Anura; family Hyperoliidae; genus Hyperolius; species Hyperolius riggenbachi. The sequence goes on along the minus strand of NC_090647.1, from coordinate 370,730,431 downwards.
CATTACCAAGCAGGTCTTAGTGAATTAAAGCAACATTTTGGTATATTACTGAACTAGTGCAGCATGTGTGTAAATCTTGGTGAATTCGAAAAAAGTCTAAAATACCGAATGCAGTATTTTATCAACCTCATTTTTCTTTACTAAACAGCCTTAGTGAACTGAAGCCATTGTCGTTTGTGTCTTTTTAGTGCTACTAAATACCGGTAATATATATAACTAGCTGAAGACCTGGCATTTGGGTATGTATTTGTTGGTTGTTAGCTCTGCCCACTTTTTCTAACCTTAACACACAGTCACTCAATGACCAAGTTTGTGAGCTTTGGGGTGAGCCGGGACAAGGTCCTCCAGCACCCAAGGCTGAGACACCAAAGTGCGCGCCTCCATCCCTCCACCCCAGCCGTTACACACTGATTGCTATTAGACTAAGAGGCACCTCAAGGCCCCCAACACCTTAATCTCTAGTTATCTGGCTTGTAGTCACGCCCATGTATCTCCTTTTCTTATTTCTTTCTGCTTCAAACACAATTAGGAATGACAGCTGAATGAATTATGTGCCCCCTCCTACACTGCGCCCTGAAGCTGGAGCCTCTCCAGCCTATGCCTCGGCCCGGCCCTGCTTTGGGGTCCTTGACATAAAAAATGTGAGAATGGAAGCAGTTAAAATTTTCCCATTGAGATAAACAAACAAATCTGATTTACTGTTTGTGGGTCCGCCCTCTTTTCTAAATTTGAACTCCAGTCACCCAATGTACCAGGTTTGAAGGCTTTGTCATTAACAGAGAAAGAATGGCAGCGATTCAAATTTTCACAAGTAAAAATGTTGTTTAAATATTCCCTTTGAAAATCAACAGGTGAATTATAATTCGCTGTTGTAGGCTCCACCCACTTTATTGAATATTAATCCAAGTGACCAACTGTGCCAAGTTTGAGAACTCTGCCATTAACAGTGAAGCATTGAGGATGTATGGTAGTCAGCACAATATTGGGTAAGGATACAAAAATTGCTTTATTCAATCAGGCATTAGACAAGCTAAAACACCAAAGACACAAATCTGATTGGCGGCTTGTGACTCTGCCTCTTTTCTGAATTTAAACCCCAGTCACCCAATGACTGACTGTACCAGGTTTAACCTCTTGATGACAACAGGTTTATACCCCACTAGTGACCAGGCCATTTTTCACAATTCAGCACTTCACAGCTTTAATGGTATATTGCTCAGTCATACAACTTAGCACCCAAATTAATTTTACTACCTTTTCTTCCCACTAATATTTGATTTTTTCTTTTAATTTCAGCTTAGCAAAAATTACTAAGGGAAACATCTACAATCAGATATCAAAAAAATGTTTATTAGCAGGAACCACATGAACAACCACATAGAAAACCCTTATCCCCCTTTAATATACACGGCCGTGTATGTAAGCCTTTTCAGCTGACTCCACACACCAATTCACACACTCTGGCAATCTGACTGATATATTCAGGATCCACTAGACAATGGGTGAACAAGGTAAATGGTGGGTACACCACACAAAAACAGCCATAAAGTTCCAGGGTTCACTGATCAAAAAGACTTCAGTAAATAGGCCAGAAGGGCAAAAGTATCTTCAGAGTGAGTTCATATTGCCACTTGATGTATCAAACTCACATAAACGTCATCCACTATTGAACTGATGCACAGTCTTTGGGAGCAATGCGCAAACAATCTGCTGTTTCACCATGCGATTATGCACAAAACACAGTGCTGCTATCGTGGGACAAACAGCCCAAACATTATACACAGTCCCAGGTGTTTGCCACAATTCTTTAGCAGAGTATGTGTAGCTTAGCTTGCATAGCTTAAGAAATAGCACATGCTGCCCAGACAGGCTCTCACCACCACTGGGCTTCGCTCGGCAAGAAGATGTCCCCAGTTCTTGTGTGATTGATGGCATGAAGGTGCACGCTTAATGCTCCCCCGGGATAGCCAGTACATTGAGAAGACCTCACAACCGGCGGCACGCAGGAGCAGGCAACTCCGGATCAGCGTGTGAGTAGCAGCATGGACGTGTCAGCTGACCGTCAGGCCGTGTCACATGACATTTTTCGCCCAGCCCCCTCCAGGCTTTCTCAAATGTTAAGGGGGGAAAATGGTTTTCTATGTGGTTGTTCATGTGGTTCCTGCTAATAACATTTTTTTGATATCTGATTGTAGCCGTTTCCCTTAGTAATTTTTTGCTAAGTTCTCCGTGTAATGGGAAATGGCTCCCCTTTGAGTAGGGTTACAGATACATATCTTCTTCTAGCGCTTCCCAATACCTATATTTTTGTTTAATTTCAGCTTGCCAGCTCCAGTCGCGTCTGGCAGGCTGATCGCGGCAGCCCTGCTTTGTTTACTGCAGGAAACGCGTGCTTGGGCGAGCGCTTGCTCCCTGAAAATCTTGGCTCTTGTGAGGTCATGCCACATGACGTGACTGAGGGACGAGAGATCCTGCATTATGCAGTCACAGAGTGGTTAAGACCTCTGCCATTAACAATGGAAGGATGACAGCAATGTATATATTCCCCTTGAAAATCAATAGGTAAATTTTGATTGGCTGCTCTAAGCTCCACCCACTTTCCTGAATATTAATCCCAGTCACCCAGTGGGCAAGTGTGCCAAGTTTGAGAACGCTACCATTAACCATGTTAGAATAGGTGCAGTTTACAGTTTTCCATCTAAAATGATTGGCTCAAATTTGATTGGCTGTTTTATGCTCCACCCACTTTTCCTGAATTTTTAACCTTGGTCAGCAAGTGACCAACCGTGCCAAGTTTGGGGACTCTGGCTTTATTAGTGTGAGAATTGCAGCCTTTCAAATTTTTCCCATTGATGTGAATGGGTGAAATCTGATTGGCTGTCTGTGGTTCTGCCCAGGTGTGCAGAGGGGCATGAGACCGGAGTAGTCCTTTTCAGCGCAGGAAGATTTGGGCGCAGCCGGTGCCACAATAGAATATAAAGGGGATTACCTCTATAGCGCGCTCAGTAAGTAACGTCGGTTCTGTCAGAAGAGCCGAAGTTGCTTAAAAAACACAAAAATTCGGTCTCCAGCAATTGCTGGAAGCCGAATTATATCATTCCCCCACTATATATGGCGGCCTAGAGAGGGAATAGTAATTAACACGGCCCGGACTTGTGCAGAAGCAGGATCAGCCATATACAGGCTGTATCCTGCGCCCAAGTCTACCGGCGCCGATTTCATATGTATGCCATGAGACCTCCAGAACATATCTTCCCAGGTAGTAAGGGATCTGTATATAAAATTTTGTTGAAATTGGTTGAGGCGTTTTCAAGTGATGGTGATACATACACACACATGTCCTAATAGATAGATACTGTAGATAGATAGATAGATAGATAGATAGATAGATAGATAGATAGATAGATAGATAGATAGATAGATAATTTACACACAGCCTTGATAATACTTATGCACATATGTATAAGTAAAAATAAAATTGCTGGTAAACAAAATAAGCTTGATTTGAAGTGTTATTGTTAGAAGCATATCAATGTGCGACTTGAAATCCATTGTTTTGCTGTTTTGTGAGTCACAATGCACAATAAGTGCCTTTTCGAATAATCAAAATTAACCATGTAAAGAAAATAGACAGGAACATGACAGGGTTTGCAAACTGCTGTCAGGATGAACATACCCAAATATGACGTTTATTGCTGCCAAAAGCCCCTCTCCATTAAAATAACTTCTGTGGAAGATTGGATCTATTCCCAAACGAGACCTTCTTTTTCTCCTGAATAAATTGAAATATTTCTGGAACATTTCCCCTGTAGAGTCTGATAAAATGGATTGGGTCTCAAACTTGTTGTTTATTTGGTTTTTCATTACGACAAATCTCAGAGCATTTCACATGTTAGCTTAAAGTGCCATTACTGATTTAACCCGTTGTAGTCTTGAAGCTAGAGTTATATGATTTTGTTTCTGTATGTTATCATGCTTACAGGTGCTTTGCGTGCCAGAGGCGGCTCCACTCCCTCTCCAGATATCTGGCTCGCAATTGCAGTGTTGATGCGGCGGAGCGCTATGTCACTCACAGCCGCTGTGCAATGACGACCAGTGTCCTGGGCGGCCATATTCATTCACTCCAGTTGCGTAGTGTGTGTATCCATCGTGAGTGGCGCGCGCAGACTTCTATTTATTTTTTCCTGCTGGACCAGGGAAGAGGGAGTTTTACCATAAGGGGCTGTGAAAAGGGCGAGGCAGGGCTTCTTAGCGCACGTAGCATCTGAATTTGGCACAACTCTAGCTGCAATGCTATAGTCCGAGCCTGCGCGTGGGTAATCCCAGGGATCTGGCGATTGGCAGACTCCAAATGAATTGCTACAAGTTGGAGGGAGAATGGTAATTAATGCTGCCTGTAATTTCAGCAACATCAGCTCACCCTGTGCCAAAGTGACGGGGCAGTGAAAGCAAATGTACAAGAACAGCGGCGGGGAGCAGGGCCAGGCTTACAATGCAAAAAAACTTGTATGATGTAGGTCAGTCTAGCGCCGATTCAGCCAAAGAGGGCAGTAACAGGCGGGGGTGCAGTGCAAAACACTGTAATAAGTTGCCTATGGGATATTTGTAGGCTACAGCACTGCCACCCACCATGTGTTTGTTGGTGCAGCCAGAGCCCAGCTCTCTGCCAGACACATTGGTGCCATTTCTACTCCTGCCAGGTCTGCTGTCAGACATTGTAGGTAAGCCTCCAGCCCTCTCTACCCCAGAGTTCAATGACAGCCATTTAGTCAGCCTAACTCACTTTCCCCCTCCCCACAAAATCCCTCTATTAAGTCTCTACTATTTTAAAATATTAATTTGCATTTGAATTGCTTTAAGGGTAAGGGAAGCGTGTGTCCATGCAGTGTGTGGTTGTGTATGTAGTGTGTGTATATAGCATGTGGATTTAGTGTGTGTATGTAGCGTGTGTGTTGTGTGTGATGAGTGTATGTAGTATGTGTAGCGATGCTGGCTAAGAGGATGGGACAAAAGGATTGCTATGAAAGCAGGCAGCAGCCTAATTTGCAGCTGTACAAATCAGCTGATCATTGGGTATGCAGCTCAGCTTCAGTGCTCCCCGATTCCTCATGTTCAGCAAAGCGGGGGACCAAAAGCTGTAGTGATTATTGAATGAAGGGTGGCGTGTGCCATGTGCACACTGACAGCTCCCCCAACCAGTGACTTAGCAATAGGATATGCAGAGGTTTGTGACCGCACCGGGCCCTTGGACCTGAGGTGCCCACTAGGGGCCTTTCCTTAACTGCAATCAATGGTACTATGCTGGTAATGACTTCTAATAATGATCACTAATAATAATCACTTCTATATATGCTATGAATAGTGGTAATCATTAACAAACTGTTCCCCTCTCATGCTTACACCCAGGGGCAAACCAAGGATTTTAAACAGGGGGATTCTTGGAAGGTCTCCCTCAGCCACGCACAATACAGTATAATAATATGGTAGGACATCATGCCGGGTACACACAATGCAATGACAGGATCTGACAATTTTTTCCTAAATCAGGAGCAGTTAATCAGTTGATCAGGAGCAGTTGAGCAGTTGATCAGGAGCAGTTTGGATACAGATAATAATGTGGACAGCCGACATTGCTAATGAAGAAGAAAGTGAAGCAATCACCAAACAGGGCACCCGGCTGTGCTCATACCAGACTCTAAGTTCCCCAGAGCTGCTGCTCTATGCTCTATACACACGCTGCTGCCCCATGCTTTGTAGGCACGCCGCTGCCCCATGCTCTGCATGCAAGCCATTGCCCCATGCTCTGCATGCAAGCCACTGCCCCATGCTCTGTACGCACGCTGCTGCCCCATGCTCTGTATGCAAGCCACTGCCCCATGTTCTGTACGCACGCCGCTGCCCCATGCTCTGTACGCAAGCCGCTGCCCCATGCTCTGTACGCACGCCGCTGCCCCATGCTGTGTACACACGCCGCTGCCCCATGCTGTGTACGCACGCCGCTGCCCCATGCTGTGTACGCACGCCGCTGCCCCATGCTGTGTACGCACGCCGCTGTCCCATGCTCTGTACGCACGCCGCTGATCCATGCTCTGCACGCACGCCGCTGCCCCATGCTCTGTACACACGCCGCTGCCCCATGCTCTGTACACACGCCGATGCCCCATGCTGTGTATGCACGCCGCTGCCCCATGCTCTGTACACACGCCGCTGCCCGATGCTGTGTACGCACGCCGCTGCCCCATGCTGTGTACGCACGCCGCTGCCCCATGCTGTGTACGCACGCCGCTGCCCCATGCTGTGTACGCACACTGCTGATCCATGCTGTGTACGCACGCCGTTGATCCATGCTGTGTACGCACGCCGTTGAACCATGCTCTGCACGCACACCGCTGATCCATGCTCTGCACGCACGCTGCTGCTCCATCCAAAGTCAACTGTAGCAGGGAAAAAAAGGGGGCAGTGCTGTGAACGGCCAGATGGCTGCAGATATTCTGGTGTCACAACTTGTGCGTGTCCCCAGACACTGCATTAGCCCTGGTCTGAGGGGGGATTCTGGGCAGCTGTAATAGTTCACATTTTAACCAAAGGCATTTTCGCTTTTAAGATTTTTCCACAAAAATGCACCAACATTTTACCGTTTTTGGCCAAATATCAATTTCTGAAAATGGCGATATTTGAAATGTGCTTTTAGCGAAAATGAATAGGAAGTAATTTCTTCTCTCCCCATATTAGGCCTCCCATGATTCCATGCAGCACTATTGACCCAGGAACCAGCTAACCAATCAACCAACCAACCAACCAACCAACCAACCAACCAACCAGACAACTGACATCCCCCTGAGTATAAGACTAGGTCTCTGACACATCGGCCTCTGTTAGGAAGAGTTAAGGTAGCCATACAGCTAGCGATGAGGGGCATAGTCGACCAAGAGACAAATCTCTCTCTAATCGAATCTGATTAGAAATCTATCGGCTGTCCATACACCGCAGGCTGATTCCTGATCGATTTCAACATGAAATCTCTCGGGAATCACCCGAGCCCCCCACATTTGCCGCCTAGCTGCTGTTCCCTTAATGTATAATTGTGCTGTAAGTGAGCATTTATACATTACCGGTCTTGTGTCGCGGTGCCCATCTGTCTTCTGCCACTCTTATATATAGGACATTTATACATTAGGGGTACAGCAGCGAGGCTCTAGAAATGTCTAGACACTTCTGAAAGCTTCTAGAACCTTGTGGAAACCTTCAGGAACGTTCCAGAATGTTGTAGAGCAGAGCCTTCTGGAACCTTCTAGAAGGTTCTACAAGCTTCCGAAAGTGTCCAGAAGGTCCTGGAAGTGTCTGGAAGGTTCCAAAAGGCTCTAGTAGTTACTGGAAGGTTCTACAGGGGTTGGACAAAATAACAGAAACACCTTGAAAATCAACAAAATTTATTTTAATATGTGTAAGACCACCTTTTGCGGCAAAAACAGCCTCAATTCTCCGAGGTATTGATTCATACAAATTGTGAATTGTTTCCAAAGGAATTTTAGCCCATTCTTCAGTTAAAACACCCCCCAGTTCTTTTAGAGACGATAGCAGCGGAAATCGACTTCTTACTTGAATCTCTAATAATGACCATAAATGCGCAATAATGTTGAGGTCTGGGGATTGTGGTGGCCAGATGAGATGCTCAACTTCATTACAATGTACCTTGTGCCATTCTTTAACAATTCTAACTGTATCGATAGGGGCATTATCATCTTGAAAAGATGGCATTCCTCTCCAGAAACAGTTCTTGAACCATAGGATGAACTTGGTTGCCCAACATTCCTAAATAGTTTTGGCTGTTAATTCTTCCATGAAGGCAAATCATTGGCCCGGCGGATTTTCAAGAAATGGCACCCCAGATCATCACAGAACCTCCGCCATGTTTTATGGGTGGGAGAAGGCAGTCTGGATGAAATGCTTCTTTCGGTTGTCTCCAAACGTACACTCGGCCGGAGGATTCGTCAGAGAAAATCGCATTTTTCCGCTGCTCGAGGAACCAATTCTGGTTGTTTCTACACCACTCTAAACACTTTGAAACATTTGTCTTTGAGAGCAGATGATTTCTAATTGCAGTTCTTCCGTGGAATCCAGATTTGTGCAGCTCCCGACTAACAGGTTTTGTGGAAACTGGGTTCTGTAGGTGTTCATTCAGCTCTGCAGTGATTTTAGGAGCCGTGGTCTAGCGAGCTTTTCTAACAATTTGATTTAGAGTCCGACGGTCTCTCTCAGACTACTTCGACTTTTGGCCATAACTGTGCTTTGCTGGGGACATTTTTCCTTCTCTTTCAAAGGCAGTCATTATTTTTGTGACAGTACCTCTTGAAATGCCAAGCATTCGGGCAGTTTCTGTTACAGTAGCGCCTGCCATACGGGCACCAACAATTTGGCCTCTTTGAAAGTCTAAGCGATCTGCAATTTTTATAAATTATAACCAACTTTTGTTTAAATACAGTATCTGTAAAAACAATTATTTTAATTAAACATATCAAATAACAAAAATAATAAACACATTTTTTTTTAGCATATGTCAAGTTCTGAATGCATAAAACATGTTCAAAGATTATGATGCCAAAATGTTAGGTGTTTCTATTATTTTGTCCAACCCCTGTAGTAGCTTCTGGAAGGTTCCAGAAGGTTCTAGGAGCTTCTGGAATGTTCCAGAAGCTTCTGGAACATCCAAAAGTTTCCACAACCTCCCAAAACTTTCTAGAACCTTTGAGAACCTTACAGAACCTTCTTGAACATTCCAGAACCTTCTAGAACATAACAGAACCGTCCAAGAACCTTTTAGAACAGAACTTTCTATAACCACGTGTGGAAAGGTAGCTTCTGGCCAGAGGTGGACATAGGCCTGTGCAGCCGTGTCCTCTAGGGCCCATGAAATTGCACCAGTTAAGGCCTGATTATCCTCTAGGCTTTTCTCCATGTATTTCTCTCTGAAACTCAAGAGAAACAGTGATAATAACTTGTACCCCAGTTATGTACAAGTTTAAAATGTGTGCTACATTAATAGTTTCCACACTATTGATCTTCCCTTTCATTTGCCAATAACTTTTTCAATACTTATCACAACAAAATTATCTATACCTTGTTTTTTGCAACAAATTAGACTTTTTGGGGTGATATTTGTTTTCATTAATTCTTTACTTTCTAAGCATTTTAAAGGGAAAAACAAGGAGAAAATGAAAAAAATACACTATTTCTCCAATTCCACACCCTACAGTTTTAAAATAAACAATTCTACCGTACATAAAACCCACACATTTTATCGGTCTATTTGTTCTGGTTATCACAAGATTTAAATTATGTCCCTAGTACAAAGTATGGTGACAATATAGTATTTGGAAATAAAGGAGTATTTTTTCTATGTTGTGGTTTTCGTTTGCTCATTGCACACTACCAAAGATTACAAGCCTTTCTTAGAAAAAATAAAAGTAATGCACCCTCATGGCACCCATATTTGAAAAGTGCTTAAGGTAACGATTTATATATTCTCTTTTTCATTCTGTCACTTTTGGTGTTTTTTTTTTTTTTATTTTTTTTTTTTAACAAGTGTTTTATTTTGGTACAGAGTGTCTGATAATAACATTTTTATTGCTTATCATTCAGTTTGCCGCCAAAAAAATTTAAATTACATAGGCCTTAGATCTCAAAAAAACCCAAATTCTATTTTCTTACTTGTCATGATTAAAATGATACCCTATATACATAATCAGATAGCTTTTTGGCCACGCAATACACTGTTAACCATAAACGGCACCAACTGATTTTTCAAGGCCATTTTTTGCAAAAGTAATAGTCATTCTTTCTTGGCAAAACCCATGGAGCAGCTAAACAGTCAATAAAAGCCATAAATGTCACCATTCTGAAAACTAGAGACCCAGGCCTACTCAAATATACACATTTTGTAATATTTGTACTTTTTGCTGAAATTGTACCATAACTTAGACAGCTTTTTTTCACTTTGGCACAAAAATAAAATCAACTTACATAAGTCTCACCTCTTAAACACCCTAAATTCTTTTCTTTCGCTTATCACGGCTAAAAACAAAACCTATAAACATAATACAGTTAGCTAGTTGGACACACAGGAGAATTATAACTGCCGGTAGCACTAAAGGAATTTCTCCTACTGCGCGGGAGCATGATCAAGGACATGCGCGGACAGGGCCATGCAGGCACAGTGGCTGGCGACTGGCTCTGTCACCGGAATCGAAGCTAAGCCACAGCGGGGGATCAGAGGACCGTTCCTGGACGTCGCAGGTACAGGTTGACTGCAGGCAACAGGATGTGTGGATCGGGGGGCTGGCCCTGGAGCTGCGCAGCCGCACTAGCGGCAATGCGGAGTGTGCAGCCGCGGCCAGGGCCGGCGGCCATCTTGATACAGGCAGAGAGCCCGACCCTGGCCGTGGGGTCGGGAGCCATCCGGGGGGGCTGTGAGCGGCGGGGACCCGGCGGAACGGCACGGAGGGCGCGGACGGCGTCCTCCGTGTCCTACAAAGTTACACAGGTATATAACTTTTTTATGTTTTTTTTAAACATTTGGCCTCGGAAGTCCTTTAAAGAGGAACTCCAGTGAAAAAAATGTAATAAAAAAAGTGCTTCATTTTTACCATAATTATGTATAAATGATTTAGTCAGTGTTTGCTCATTGTAAAATCTTTCCTCTCCCAGATTTACATTCTGACTTTTATCACATGGTGACATTTTTACTGTGGGCAGGTTATGTAGCTGCTCCTACCTGTTTTGTCTGTTACAGACAGCTGTAAACAGCCATTTCCTGTCTGTGAACATTGTTACATTGTGGCAGTTTGCCCAGAGTACTGCGGTTTCAGAGCTTCTTGTGGGAGGGGTTTCATCACAAAATCAGTCATACAGCGCCACCTGATGGTCTGTTTGTGAAATGCAATAGATTTGTCATGTAAAAGGGGGTATCAGCTACTGATTGGGATAAAGTTCAATTCTTGGTCGGAGTTTCTCTTTAAGGTTCCCTTTAGGCAGGGAACACGATAGACGCATTTGTGCGAGTTTTGCCATGGATGGAAAGTGCAAACTATTCTACAGTGCAGGCGAATGCGCACCTGCGATTCCCAGGTCTCCGGTGCTGTGTGATTTTAAAAACACACGGAAGTTAAGGTTCCCTTTAGGCAGGGAACACATTAGATGCGTTTGTGCGCATTTTGCCATGGACGTCAAAACGTGCATGATTCTTCAGGCTTTTGAAGTCAATAGCCTTGTGTGGGAAATGCACCTCAAAACTGTTCACGTTTTGCATTTGCGGTTTTCCGGTAGTTTTTCTGTTTTTATTTTTCCACATGATGTGCACATTTGAATACTGTACATCCCACTGCAAATGCAAATGGGATCAGCACACCAATGGTAAGTATAAGGCCCAGTATAGAGTAACAAGCTAAAGGTGCCCCAGTATAGGTAAGCCAGCTACAGTTTCCACGGTATAGGTAAGGCAGCTATAGGTTCCACAGCCAGCTATAGGTTCCATAGTATAGGTAAGCCGGCTATAGGTTTCACAGTATAGGTAATCCAGGTGTAAGTGTCCCCAGTATAGGTAAGGCAGCTATAAGTGCCAAAGTGTATAGGTAAGACAGCTATAGGTTCCACAGTATAGGTAAGCCACTTATAGGTTCCACAGCCAGCTATAGGTTTCACAGTATAGGTAAGCCAGGTATGAGTGTCCCCAGTATAGGTAAGGCAGCTATAGGTGCCACCACTATAGTTAGCCAGCCACAGGTGCAACCCACACTACAGATCCCCAGGCGGGGCTGTGAGATGAGCGGGGGAGGGGGGGACATGTTGCTGCACTGCTCTGCCCGGCCTGCTCCATGTGGGCTTCCCTGGGACTGATGGATGCAGGTTGGCACACTGTGTGTCGCACAGATCGCTATCCACAGTGTGCTGACTGGCTCAATCATTCCTAGGGAAGCAAAAAAGTGGTGCCAGTGGTGCAGAGCAGCTATAAGTCTCCCTGGCAACATGGACGAGCCTGACTTGTCCTTAGCGATAACAGCAACTTTTAGCAGGGTGAGTCAGGCTTGTCCTTAACACTAAGGAGGTAATACTACTGGCAGTCCAGTAGTGGTTAAGGGCATATAGTGTGAGCATAATTGAAATCAGATCCTATATTGTAACCACAAACATTTCTATGGTAAAGCTGATATAAACATGATATAGCTTATGTGAAATAACGGGAGCCATTTTCACTGCTTATAGCCAGTCATTATTGGAAAAATAACATTGAAGTGTATGGTGGAGCCTTATTTATACTGACTGCTCTGGAACCCTTTTCAACTGATACTGTATAGGCACTTTAAAGGATTCCAGAGCTCAAACATAGATGACAAACGGGGGAACAGGCATGAATGGTGAGGTGTCCTGATGCTCACCACTCCCCCAGTTCTCCTTTCTGCTGCCTCCTGTAGCTGCAATTGCCTCGTGGCCCCATCTTCTGGACGGCTGGGTGGGGAGCATTGCGGCTTTCTAGCCGCAGCTGAACGTGTGCTATAGCACGCAACCTCTGCCGGCATGTTTACATCAGTATGTGAACCCCTGGCTGGGAGTGCTCTGCGCTTGCTTGTGATGTTGGATGGAATTACAGTATGCTATGTATTTTTATGTTTTTACTCTGAGCTGGATTAAAATCTTTTTTTATGAAGAAAATGTTTGCTGCTTCTACTGTGGTGCCATTTGACCAAAGGATAGATCCACCTGGTCTGTGAAGTGGCTGCAATCTGGTGGTGAGTGTTATAATTTAAGTAGGCCTCAGTTACTTGGCCTGAGTTTTATGTAAAAGGCTTGTCCGCAGTGTATGCCTTTAAAATAAATAGAGGTTTTGTGATGCAGGCAGAGGCATCTCAGGGTATGCGTGTAGCAAAGGATACACGCAGATACTGAGAACATGTTCCTAAAAGAAGGCCATCGGCCTACTCTGACCTCCACGTACACCACAGGAACAGTAAACATTGGCCATATTTACTAAACATCCACATTCCTGCATTTAGGTCAAATGCCTCATTGATTATTAATCAAGTAGGTGTGTATGATGACACCACGAGTGGGTCCACCAATAATCTGATCTAGGGGGTGGCGAAGATGATGTCATATTTAACTCTTTCCTAGTCGGTATTAAACCCGGAGTGAGCGATGGAGAGAGCATTCTGCTTCTTCCTTCCGCACTAGCTCGCAAGGCCGACTGGGACCTCTAAGCATGTTCTTCCTTTCTGTAATAATAATAATAATAATAATGGCAGTATTTGTATAGCGCTTTTCTCCTGTCGGACTCAAAGCGCTTGCGAGGCAGCCACTAGAGCACACTCAGTAGGCAGTAGCAGTGTTAGGGAGTCTTGCCCAATGAACTCCTTACTGAATTACTGGCTTACTGAACAGGCAGAGCCAAGATTCGAACCCTGGTCTCCCGTGTCAGAGGCAGAGCCCTTAACCAGTACACCATCCAGCCACCACTGATCTGATATAATGTATGCTGTACATAGGTAGTTTAGTGTAACGTAGTTAGGAAGAAGGTACCTGATTGACTTCAGCAGGGAGTCTAATCACGAGCTTGTAACGCAACATGAAGATTGGCATGGCTAGGATATGATGAATGTATCTATCTGTATTCCTGTTTCCTGAATAAATAACGTAAACATTGAAGAAGCCTGAGAAAGTCTATCTCCTGTTTGCTGTGTGGAGAGTCAAGTGATCTCACAGTCTGTGAGACGGTGGTGTCGAAGCAAGGTGATATAAGAACAGTTTATAACAGTGGTGCCGAAACTACTTCGGCCCCGGCCCCGTCTGCCTAGCAAAACAGGCAGACGGGGCCGGGGCCGAAGTAGTTTTCAAGATATTCCACAGCAAAACAAGCGGAATAGACGCGGACTGTTAAGCTTATCAAGCTGAGACTGATAAGCTGGTGTGAGTGTGTGGGAGCCGAGCACACGGGCTGCAATTCGAGGAAACCAGCGGCGAAACTCGTGGATGTTAAACTTTGACTGTAAGTGCACGCAGTCATAGCCTAAACCGGATCGCAGGTGACTGGAAGGCTCTGAGGCCGGCTGGCAGCTGCCGCTGGAGATCGATCCGCTGAGCCAGTGTGGGTACACAGAGATGACGCTCAGTAGTTCCAGGGATCCACTCAGTTTCGTGGAGTTGCCACAAGCTGGTCGAATTGGCAGGCGTACGAAGTCCTCTGCTCAGGCAAGTATGATTTACGTTGTTATATGGCGTTATCTGTGTTGTATTTGGTGTTATAACAAGGAGAGGATAATGTGTTAATGTGTACATTCTGTGTTATTTGCAGTCTGGAGTCTGCGTATTTCGGTAGTGCTGGAGGCTGCGGGCTTCTCATCTCTCCCGTGCGTGGTGGGAGGGGTGAGGATAGCAGCAGCTCCGTTGTAAATACGTAGTGCGGTGTTCAGAGTTTAGGTGCTTTGATTTTTTCTTAGGATTTAACGTTCCTGTGTGGCAGATGTTTTTTTTCTCTGTCTCTCTCTTCCGTCTGAGTATGTCACGGTCTGCCTAGTGTACTGATTATGATTCTGGGAGTGATGCCAGCTGAGAGGGGATAGAGGGAGAGAAGAGGAAAGCGAGTGTCGTTCTGTTTGTGAGATGTTCTGCAAGTTTCTCGCATTTCCAGTCGGTGCTGCTGCTAACATGTTTTTCAATGTCTGTATTGTGTTGTTGGGTGTGTGGAGAGCTCCGGCTGATAACGGTCTCAGAAGAAGTTCTAGCTGGGATGTTAACAGTTAAAACAGTTAAAGTGGTTTGGAGTCGTATAGCTCGCTCGGGCGGTTCTTAGTTATGTCTGTGATAGAGTGAGAAAGATTCCTACGTCTCTGGGGATCCGTATGTCTGATTGCAGTTCGGATTACAGCTGAGACGTGAAGGAATGCTGAGGCTGATCTTTGTGCACTGTGGATAGATGCTGTGTAACTATGCATAAAAAATGTTTGTTCTATTTGAATTTGTTTTCTCTCCTAAGGTATAGGAATGAGAGGCTGCTATGGGAGCAGCCATCTTAGCTGGCAGTCCAGGGCTCAAAATGGCGGCAGTGGAGAGAGCCCGCCCCCGAGAGTCATGGCCCCCACACGTCATGGCAGGGGGGAGGAGGGGCTGGGGGATCCACGTCACGTCAGGCTGTGCTCGCGGCTCCAGGCAGAGCAGCTGAAAGGGAGGGGGGTAGAAATACAGAGACATGCTACTGTGTGTCTCGGTTCTCGAAGTATTTCCCCAGAGTTTTCCCCTGAGTCCATGGAAAGGAATGCCAGGATACGTGCACCAAGCTATTACTGTCAGATTAGCAGGAGCACGGATAGGAAGTGTGTCCCAGCTAGGTGCAGGGACACACGTAGCAGTGCAGGTCAGGAAAGTGTCTGTACTGAGTTGCTTACGGGATTATTCCTGTAAGTGGGGCACCTTAATGGGTGGTGCAGCATGAGTTCCCAATAGAGTATAAGGGGGGGACAGTGCATCAGGGGGGTGCCGGAGTTGGAAAAAAGGGAGTTAACCAATCCGGGTTTCCGTCGCCGCTGCTGCAGAGCGGTCACGTTTTTTTCCGGTTTTTGTCGTGGACAGGGCCAGAGCTTGACTAAGAGGTCTATGCTGGGCTGGGGCTGTTTTTTGTGCGTTTTTTTTTCGTCCACTGATTGGTCAAATATGTTTTTTTCCAGCTCCTATCAATTGTAGCACAAAGAACAAGAACTGACAGCAGTTTATGGGGCAATTATACAAATGAAAGAATTGCCATGTGCAGAGTGACAGTGTATCAGTACGGTGTTTGCCATGTGACTACCTACCACGTGGGCAGTCAGGGATCTGCATACAGGCATGCGACGCTGGTATGCTTAGCCCTGCACTCGGTGTAGTTTAAGTGTTAAATGCTCCTTCCTACAGGGAGGCAGCCATTTTTTTTTTTTTTTGCAGTTTAGATAGTGGCACGGCAAACATTGATCAGAGGGTACAACACACAGAATTTCTAGCAGAGCTGGTATCGCGATGAAGTTCTAGATAAGTTAATGCGAAAATGAGTAAGAGCATTGCAGGCTCACCTGCAAAGCAGCAACAGGTGTGGCATCCGTAATCTGTGCATGCGACGGCCGCGCATGGACAGATAGGGGGGGATGTGGAGTGAGCTGCAATGAGGTGAGAGCTTCCAGAGGTGAAGTCCGCGGGAGCATATTTTAAACAGGTAAGTACTGAGGATAGTACTGAGGTAGGGGGGTGAAGTTTAACTCCAATCTACCAATAAGAGTAAACAGAGTTCATGAGAACCATAAAGCAACGAGATCAATTATGGTATATATTGATCAATTTAAAGTGTAAAGAGTACAAGCCGCAGGGCGAATCCCAAATCATTAATAAGAATTGATTTGTTTGTATTTTGATTTCAGGAGTTGGGCAATATGGACTCGAGACAGCTGCAGTGCTGGCAGCAAAGATGGAGATGTCAGTCGGATAAGCGAAAGGTTCCAGATGCCAATCTAAGTTTGGAGAAACACGAGATTCCTGAAATTGGAAAGAGACTAAAACACGAGATTTCTGAAATTGGGAAGAGACTAAAAACCGAGGTTCCTGAGATCGGAAAACGTCTAAAAAAACTGACTGAGCAAAGCATAGTGCAAATTAGTAATGTTTTTCTTTCCCAAGGTGGTGCTTTTATAATGAAGAGTACCGTGCTGATGGTGATCCTAGGTTGCCATTCCGTCCTAGGAGAACGAAGAGAGGACATTCTCATGTATAATAAGGGGTTAATGAGAATGCAAGGCCCAAGCATGTTAATGTTGGGTGACAAAGGTACTAATCCTTTCACACCTCCCTCCGCTTGGCACAGATGGACCATGCAGGGACGGAGGAAAAGAGCACTTGTGCCAGGAGAAAACAAATTTCAGGGCACAAGGGGGGTGAAAGGTCTGAAGGGTCAGGTGTGCGGGCAGTGGGAATTGAATGGCAGTATAAATCTGCTATTGAGTACCACACTCCCAGAATCGACGCACCGATCCAAAGGTTTGTTAAAAGGTACATTGCAGTACAATGGGTACGTGCAAAAGGTGGAGTGTGTGATTCAGGGGTACCTTGTCTTGGTTATGCAGAGTGAGATGGTTCCAGATTGGAGAGGAACGAGTAGGAGGCGTCAATTCTCCTGCCGGAGAGACGCGGGGGACAACATCACACTCTGGAGCTACCAACAGAGATTGCCTCTGAAACAACTATACACACGTAAAGGCTGGAAAGCCGAGGGTGGGTGGTTCTCGAAACAAGAAGTAAAAATCGAGATCAAGCCACATTTCCAGGTGACAAAGAGGGTGGGGAGAGCGGTCCCGGGGGAGGGAACGCCAACACAGGGAACCCCATTCACACCACACGGGTCACAACAGGGGACGATATTACACAGTCCATATGCAGCAGCTTATCCTCATGATAGTTGGGTAAGTGAAGAGGTACTCTTAATTGAAAAATTGCAGAGAGTACAGTCTTCCCGACCTCAGGTACATATTGTGCCTTGGGACATAAGGGGGGAAGAGGTCCAATCAGGACAGTTGGGGACATATGTTGTCAGGGAGATGCTAAAAGATCCTGTCCAACTGAGATTGGACAAGGGGAGGTATAGCGATTTTTCTGGAGAAGGATCTTTTGCATGGCAGCTTCGAGATGTTTGGGTGAACAAAGGGAAACGGTGCAACATTCCTTTAGGCACCGCCACTTCCTTAGTTCCCACCTCAACCCGTGTCTCACACCAGGACCTGAGAGGTCAACCTTTTTTGGTGCTAGACGGGGAGGTGAAGCAAGTAGAGTTGTCCTCATGCGGGCAATTCTTGCAGAAGTACCTGCGTTGGCCGGGGCAAGTAAAAATTTAGTGAAGAAGCCTGCAGGCTCAAGAACGCAGAATGCGAGGATACCATTCAAAAGATCCACCCTGAAGCCCAACCGATAGTTCCGGTGGCTGAAGGAAAGGTTTGGTTTTTTAACATAAGGTCTAATGATACATTCAAGGTATATTCTCATAATTGTTCCGATAAGGGAGATTTTCCAAGGGGAACATATTGTGGGAGCGGAGATCCCATATGGATCCAGTCATCCAGGTTGGATGACGTTGTTTCTCAAATTGTTAAGAGAACTCTAAAGTGCAAAGTTTCACGGGTAGTTCCCTTCCTGAAAGAGAACACGACATGGGACAAAGGGGAACAGGGTTTGATCCAAGACGACCACATTTTGTTACAAAGGTTAAACAAACAGTACACTAAGTTAGAGGTAAGATTTCACCATGATACAGGTGATCTTAACGAGGTAGAACACAAAAATGAGCAGGTGAGTGCCAGTCTGACCTGGTGGACAAAGGTTCCGGTGATGTTCCAGGGACACTCGGACTGGGCCTCTGCAGTTCCGAAGTTTTTTCTACACCCACTGGTCGTCTGGATGGGGATGACAACGTTAGGCATCATTATCCAGGTGAGGTTGCGTGTTAAAATTACGTAAAACAAATTAACCTGGTCCAGAGATTGGTGCCTCATAAACAATCTCATGAACCAATATTTTCAAATTAAGAGATATACAGGGTTACGGGTATAGGTTTAGTAGTACCTGTGATGGAGCTGATTGTATAAAGGCGTTCTTTTAGAAGGCACCTTGCACTGCTCCCTTGAGTAACAACCAAACGAGTTTCACTTTTCTGTGGTCATGCAAGTTTGTGAGTGATACGCAAGTGACGCAAATGCTGAGCATGTGGTATAGAGGGATTTAGAAGTAGGGCCTCCCCAGAGAGCCTGGTTACAGGAAGACCAAGAGGTCGTGCTCTCTCTCTTCGAGGGGTAACCACCGAGAGCAGAGAAGTTGTGTGAGCACGAACATCGAAAAGTGAAACATAAAAGAAAGAAACCAGGTACTGGGAGGTTCAGACACTGGGATCTGTGGGTCAAGCCGTTTTAGGGGGGATTGTTATAATTTAAGTAGGCCTCAGTTACTTGGCCTTAGTTTTATGTAAAAGGCTTGTCCGCAGTGTATGCCTTTAAAATAAATAGAGGTTTTGTGATGCAGGCAGAGGCATCTCAGGGTCTGCGTGTAGCAAAGGATACACGCAGATACTGAGAACATGTTCCTAAAAGAAGGCCATCGGCCTACTCTGACCTCCACGTACACCACAGGAACAGTAAACATCGGCCATATTTACTAAACATCCACATTCCTGCATTTAGGTCAAATGCCTCATTGATTAATAATCAAGTAGGTGTGTATGATGACACCACGAGTGGGTCCACCAATAATCTGATCTAGGGGGTGGCGAAGATGATGTCATATTTAACTCTTTCCTAGTCGGTATTAAACCCGGAGTGAGCGATGGAGAGAGCATTCTGCTTCTTCCTTCCGCACTAGCTCGCAAGGCCGACTGGGACCTCTAAGCATGTTCTTCCTTTCTGTAATCTGATATAATGTATGCTGTACATAGGTAGTTTAGTGTAACGTAGTTAGGAAGAAGGTACCTGATTGACTTCAGCAGGGAGTCTAATCACGAGCTTGTAACGCAACATGAAGATTGGCATGGCTAGGATATGATGAATGTATCTATCTGTATTCCTGTTCCCTGAATAAATAACGTAAACATTGAAGAAGCCTGAGAAAGTCTATCTCCTGTTTGCTGTGTGGAGAGTCAAGTGATCTCACAGTCTGTGAGACGGTGGTATCGAAGCAAGGTGATATAAGAACAGTTTATAACAGTGAGCGCCTCAAGGTCATTCATTCATTCATCTACAATAACTGAGCTCCTGATGTTCCTTACCCTTCGTTGGTTCTCTTCTTCTTTCTGGGAGCCACGTTGTATGCTGCCATCCTCTGTCTGCTGATCACATCACATGACATGATTGGGAGCTGAGGCAGGGGCGTAACAACAGCCATAGCAGCTGCTATGGGGTCCTTGAGCAGGGGGCGGGGGGCCCAGTTGGAACTTGATGTATTCACTATTAACTTTCTTGTGTACCTCCACCCTCTGACTTTGTCTCAGTGCCCATGGACTATATGCAGTGTAAATTGCAGAATTTAATTTGCTTGATAGGGTTGGGGTAAATGACATTGCTCAAGATTGCCTACATCTGATGGCCCCATGAAAGTTTTGCTATGGGGCCCCATACTATCTAGCTATGCCACGGAGCTGGAGGATGTTATCATACTGCACTGCTCCCGGAAGGAATTTGAGACCCGATGAAGCTTACTCAGACAACACATTTTTGTCTCGCATTTGATTTTAATGGTTCAAACATGTTCATTAATGTAAGATTCATATAAGTACAATTAAGTACAAATTTGTATAATGTTTTGTATGTGCACTATGCTTTGTAAACTAGTGTAGAAAATTACCAACCCTAGATAAATCTTTAATATGTAAAAATGTATAAATCTAGAACTCTCTGAGCATGTCTTTCCAAATGGACTGCAAACCAATTGATTTTATGTTTTCTGTATTCAAGTGTCTTAACTCATAAAGGAAAGATTAAAGAAACAACTTAAATATCAGTTACCATGGAAACAATGTCCATTCAAAGTAATGTAAAATACTACTATAAAGGTCTAAGCAGCATTCTTTTAACACATTAGTTTATGCTTCTGCTTAATGGCATACAAAACAGGATTAAAAGCATGCAATGTAATAGCAAGTACTAAGTGACAGATTGCCCCCTTTTTTTTACTATTTCATCACTAAAAGTAGCCATATATTGTGCACTTTTCTCTTTATTTTTGATAAATCAATATTAGAGATGGTCTGAACTGTTTGCCAGGGGACAGTTCCCAGCAAACAATGCGTGTTCACGTCGGCAAGGAAACACATGGCGTGTTCGACCCGTCCCCCATACATCATCATGGAGCCAAAATATGATTCCTCACCCCAGAGTCAGCAGGCACATGGCAGCCAATCAGCTATCCCTCCCTCCTGGATCACACCAGCACAGCAGCCTTTTTACAGCCTGCATTTGTCTGCATTTACATTCTGCTAGGCAGAATAGAGAGAGAGCTGTGCTGCAGGGACAGCGTTAGCGAGGTCTGTGTTCTGTTTGCAGCGTAGTTTCTTGCTGCCTGCAAACCACATCCTGATCAACTACCAGTAGCCCTTAATGGCTGGTTTATTGTTTTTCTTACTATTGTTATATTGCAGTTCTGTGTGTCCACTGTCCAGTGCACATTAGCTGTTGGACACAGGTGTGCACAGTGCTGTTAGTGCTAAAGTACCTTGTATAATAGCCCTCATAAGGGCTGGTTTATTGT
The DNA here is from genome assembly GCF_040937935.1 of Hyperolius riggenbachi. Taxonomy (NCBI): domain Eukaryota; kingdom Metazoa; phylum Chordata; class Amphibia; order Anura; family Hyperoliidae; genus Hyperolius; species Hyperolius riggenbachi. The sequence continues at coordinate 370,709,143 of NC_090647.1, read as the reverse complement.
TTTTCTTGCTATTGTTATATTGCAGTTCTGTGTGCCCAGTGCACACGTTAGCCGTTGGAGACTGGTCTGCTGGTCATAGTAGTGCACCGACTAGCTATCCCAATAATCCTTCTCCACCACTGCTGGCATCATCGAGTATCCACTACTTCCCCCTTTATAAGGCCTCACAGGCAGGGTCTATATTTTGAAGTGATTGTTGCAGATAGTATTAACCCATCTGTCACCTGATCTGCGTGAAGTGACATTCAGTTTCCAAAAAAAGCAACACCTGAGTGTCTAGAAACAGTACTGGCATCTAGTATCCACTACTGCCCTGCATAAGGCCTCACTGTGGCAGGGCCTACAGTTTGAAATGATTGTTGCACATAGATAAACCTGTCTGTCCCCTGAGTTAAGTGACAATCAGCTCCCAGTTCCTCACTGGCAGGGTATTTATTTTTGCTATTTTTAATATTGTGCAATAAAAAATGACAGGCAGAGGCTGGGGTCATAGGGATTGTGCTGCTTTGATTTCCTGTGGCCCTAGAATAATGCCCAGTGTTCAGAGAGCCCGTACCCAGAACTCACAAAATGCTGATTACGTAGTTGATTGGCTTACACAGCACACCCCATCTTCTACCGCTTTTGCTCGGAAATTTGCCACACCATCCTCCTCCTGCTCCATATACACTTCACTTGATGTCAGAGGAGTTATTTACACATCAGTTTGTGGAGATTAGTGATGCACAAGGATTATTGGCAGAAGATGGAGGCACCTGATATGTCTGTCAGGTGACATTAAATAGATGGACATAAGGTTTAATGATGTCACCACTGCTGCTGCCCTTTGTGAGTTGTCAGATACAAGTGAAACAGCTGATGCTGATGATGTGTTGATGCATATGACGTGGGTGCCCACAAGGAGAGATCAAGAGGACAGTTCAGATGTGGAGACAGAGTGAGCAGAGGAGTCCAAAGCAGGGAGAGCTTGCACGGATCTGGGGGCAAACAGCATGTATTGGCACCTGGGGTCAACCAGCCAACACGCCTGCCAACTTCTGCTGTTACCACCACCAGAATGCCATCATCGCATCACATTGTTTTTGTGTCTGTCTTCGCGAAGGCAATTGATCTTCCATTACAAACGACAATGGGATCAACACGTGAACATAAGCAGCAAACAAAGTTAAAGCCACCCTCCATTCCTTTTACTGCACCTGTGTGACAGCACATTGTTCTACCAGCAGTCACTGCATATCTTTGACTGCACCTGTCTGTGTGACTGCACATTGTTCTACCAGCAGTAACTGCATATCTTTGACTGCACCTGTCTGTGTGACTGCACATTGTTATACCATTGTTATACACATTCTTATACCAGTCCGTGCATACCTGTTAACTGCACCTGTGACCGCACATTGTATTATATACCAGCAGTCAGTGCATCCATTTTCACTGCACCTGCGTGACTGCACATTGTTCTACCAGCAGTCACTGCATACCTTTTACTGCACCTGTCTGTGCGACTGCACATTGTTCTACCAGCAGTCACTGCATACCTTTTACTGCACCTGTGTGACTGCACATTGTTCTACCAGCAGTCACTGCATACCTTTTACTGCACCTGTCTGTGTGACTGCACATTGTTCTACCAGCAGTCACTGCAACCTTTTCACTGCACCTGTGTGACTGCACATTGTATTAGTCAAGTCAGTGCATACCTTTCACTTGATTCCCCCAATATGGAGAAAACAGGCAAAGGCAGAGGCAGAGCCAGAGGCAGGCCACCCGGCAGGTCTGCTAGTGGTCATACTGACGTGATTTTGTGCGGCCCTGAGCCAAAGTACAGTGCTCAGAAGGCACGTGCCATCAACTCCCAAGATTGTCAGGATGTACTTGACTATTTAACACAGAAAACCTCATCTTCCGCAGCCACCAGCACTACTACAAGCACCACATCCACTGCATTTGACACTTCGCAGGAGTTATTTGGTGGGGAATTAACTGATTCACAGCCATTATTGTTACAACAAGATGAAGGCTCTAAGCAAGTTACACCACCTCATATGTCTGAGTTAGTCAAACACAAAGTTCCAGGTCAGCACACCTTTTCAAAATGCAAAGTTTTCAATTTATTGCTTCATAAGCACATGGAAATGACAATTGTTTCAGGGCCACTGCGGGTCCCCTTCCTCAGACAGTGCAAACAAACAACTCACCCTTCTGTGCACATTCTATATATCCTCTATGAAGTGAATACCCACCCATGTCAATCAATGAATAACCCCTCCCATTGCATCTTGCATCATATGTAAACAAAAATGCAGCACTATATAACATTGCATAATCAATATACCATGCAATACATCTCAGATATCGGGTGCAATCATATACATCCTGCGCATGGCAATCGCCACCTGATCGCCAGTGTTATTGCCAGTAAAGGTGCCAATGATGTAAGCTCCAACTCACCCACGGATGTCAGTCAGTCCCTATGGAAGTGGGGATCTGTCCCATTCAAACTTGATAGATTAGAAATTCGTGCCACGGCTGCCCGAGCCGTTACCATGCGCTAGATCCATCATCGTCATGGCTGCAGACGTCACATCTGCCCCAGGTAGTGCTTCACTTCTGTGTTGCACCGGAAGCATCGCACCCATCGTAGTCATGGTGACCGCTAGGTCAACCCAAGACTGATGCGCCGTAACCGTCGCATGAAGCGTCGCTATGGTAACCAACCCACCCATCCCACTCAGCAGACAGCGTCACACGGTGGGGAGGGAGGGGAATGGCCATTCCTGACTCTCATATTGATTCCAGGTCAGTGCAACGGGCGCATCGTGTGGCTGCCATAGCAATACCCCACGCACTTGTGCCTATAAAGCCATACCCAGCATCATGCGGCATGTGTTGGAGTATACATCATGACACCCAACTGACACATTAACAACTGTCTGGATGACACCAGACAATACAGCTACTTGCACCCCAATATATCACTGGACAGCGCCAGACCACCTTATGCATATTGATCCCAAAAGATGCAGGTGCATGAGAGGGGAAAACAAGGAAAACAGTAGAAAGAACAAGATAGAGAGAGTGGAGGGAAAAAGAGGGTGGTGGGGGGGGGGGGGGGGGGGGGAAAGAAGAGGGACAGAGGAAGAAAAAGAAAAAAAGGAAAAGAAGAAGAAAAGCATAAAAAATGATTGACAGTAGTGGTAATAAATATTCCAAACAGACAGTGTAGCAAAATTGTACATGCGAGGGGGACCTCCTCTAATCACTCAAACGGGTTCAATGTCCACAAGCAATGATCCCACTTCAAATCCTGACATCATATAATTTATACAGCTAATGACCCATGAACAAACCAAAATTAAAGGTGCATCATCCCAGCCTGAATTATGCCTGAATTGTCATCAACTATCTCTCACTCAGAAAACAATTCAATGAGTTGTATTTGTTTAGCCCTCTCAGGGAAACCGAGTCAAGAGTGTGTGTCCAATACGCTTCTCTCAGAAGCAATAGTCTGTCCCGGTCCCTGCCCCTCTGAGGCTTCTTAACACAGTCAATCACCAACCCTTTCAGGTCACTAATACAGTGGCCCATGTTGGCGAAGTGAGCTGCCACGGGTTTAGAGACATCTAGGGTTTTACCTTTCTTGAGTGCCTCAATTGCTAATCGAATGTCACTCCTGTGGTGCTGAAACCGTACCTTGAACGCATTAGTGGTCTTCCCCACATATGCTAATCCACAAGGGCACCGCAACATGTATGTGCAATATTCAGTATTGCAGTTATAGTAGTCCTTGAGGTAGTATCTCTTCCCTCTCCTAGGATCAGCGAAATGTTTACCGGTAATTAAAGAGTTGCATACATTAGATTTATAGCATTTGTAACAGCCTTTCCTGTTTGAAAATGAAAACAATGGTTTTTCATATTTGTCAACCGGGTCCGCTTGTACCAGGATGTCCCACAGACTCCTACTTGATCTGTATGTAAATAATGGAGGCTCATGTAAGATTGGGTTCAGGGTAATATCTGATTGTAAGATGGTGAGATTTTTGCTCACTGACTTTTTCTATTTCAAACAGTTTTATTGAAGTTTTAAAAAAAAATATACAGCATACAATGCAGGACAAAGTTCTCATTGGGACAGAACATCATGACTGACAATTAGTTAACAGTTGCACATGCAAGACAAGTCCGCAATGAAGTTGTGATGGAGTGTCCTATAAAAAGGGACTATGTAGCCCCAATTTCTGCGTAAATGTGGGAATCAGTGGCGTAGCTAGGGTGTTTGACACCCGGTGCGGATAATTTACCAACACCCCCCCCCCCAAAAAGAAAAAAGCGAAGCGCGCAGGGGCAAGAAAATGGGTGGGGGTAACTGTAATGTAACTGTAACAGTTGCCACCAGTATAGGCTAGCTAGGTAGGTAGGTAGGTGCCCCCAATACAGGTTAGATAGGTAGGTGCCCCAGTATAGATTACATAGGTAGCTGCCCCCAGTATAGGTTAGATTGGTAGGTGCCTCCAGTGTAGGGTGCATTTAGACATGACCTTTTATGTGTCTCGGTGCCCGTCCGTCTTCTGAATCCGGCGCTCTTCCATTAGCCCTATAGCACACCGACGTGTGTGTGCCATGTGCCATGCTGGTGGCGTGTATAAGACTAATGGAAAAGCAGCGGATTCGGGAGACAGACGGGCACCGTGACACAGGACAGGTAATGGGTAAATGCACACATACATGCACATTTATACACTGGGGGAACAGCGCTGGTGGTTGTGACACATTTGCCCCGATATCGCTCACCATTATCACTGCGCACCTGAATGAGAAAGTCAGCCCTACATCTTACAGCATGTCCGTACAATACATGCGGCCAATTTTAGCCCGAAATTGGTTGCCTGATCGATCGGACATGCAATTGGTTGCACCAATTTTCATCTAATTCAAATATTATAATTGAATCTGATGGTCGATCGGCCAAGTCACCTGATGTGTGGCCACCTAAATACCTTTTTAAAAGAAAATGATAAGCAACAACTATAGATTGTGAAAGTAGGATACACAAAGCTGAAGAAGCCAGGACCAGCAGTGTAAGGGTTACTAAAAGAAGATGAAGCTGGAGTGAGCAGAGGGCAGGTCACTGAGGCTGTATAGTGGAAGGAAGGGGGCGAGCAGCTTACAGAGTGTGCCTGGCTGACCTCCGTGCACTGTCCCTCCTTCCTGGGCTAGTTTTGCCAAAGCTACATCATATGGAACTGGGTCTGTAAGGTCAGTAGGGAGATCAGGTGATTTATACACTATGCATAAACATTCCCCGCAGTCCCTAGCCGTAAGCCGCAGCATCAGCACACAGGCACAGTCCGACACAGGCTGTGTCCTGACTCCTGTGTGTGCAGAGAGCAGAGCTGGATGGCTGGGACTGGAGACGTCACTTGCCTCTTATAGCTTCCACATGTGTCTTCACAGCGCCCATCAGTTTCCTTCTCTGTAGTCCCAGTCCTCCCTGCCCAGCATCTCTCAACCCTGCTCCTGCTGATAAATCATAGTGCGCGGGCGGGGAGAAGATGCACACAGATGCTGGAGCCTGGCCGGGATCACATGGGGGTGGACAGCCAGTGAGAGTTGAGTTAGGCTCAATCCTCTCTCTCACTGGCTGCCCGCCCCCACGTTATCCCCATGCAGGCTACGAGTGTCTCTATCTCTGCTGACACGCTCCGTTGGCATGAAAACGTTCGGGGCACTGCCGGTGTGGGCACTCCCGTCCCCCATATCACAGGCACCTCTGCTCAGATCAGGAGCACTGGCCCCACTTACTTATAAGCCCCTAGCGACGCCACTTGCTGCGGCTCTGCTCTCCAACACCCCCTCTAGGGTGGCTGGGGTCACCCCACCTGGTGCGGGTCGCACCCCCCGCACCCCCATCACGACGCTACTGGTGGGAATCCAGTGTTCCAGAACGAACACCGATCCCCAATCTGAGGACTTTGCCTGGAAAGCCTCAGGCCCCACCCGAAACAGAATGGGAGGGCAGAGATACCTTCAACAAGGAGAGAACGGGGAAAAAGAAAGAAGAAAAACGAAGAAGACAGAAAAAGAAGAAAGGAAAGAGAGGAGAAGTCTGGTCCTTACCATGGCCTGCATTCCCTGAACTAAGATCCCACCGCTAATAGTTAAGTGGCCCATCCGGCTACCCAATAACTGTGATTGTCAAATATAATTTCCAGGGCTCCCAGATTTTGTTGACCTTGGGGCGCCTATCCAAAAGGGTTCCCGCCAGCTGCTCCTGGATCATGTACCCGCAAACCCTATTTTTGACTTCTTCAAATGGTAGAAGCTGTTTCTTCCAGGCTCTAGCTATTGTTTGTTTAGCAGCCACAAAAATAAATTGAAGAAGAATTTCCTGATTTTTAGTAAGAGAGTCTGTCTTAAAATGAAGCAAGGCAGACCATGGGTCTTTGCGCAGCTGGGTATGGAAGACAGCCTGTATCAAACGATAGATTTTGGACCAGAAGCGAGAAAGCAAGGAGCATGACCAAAAGGTATGTAGCAGGTCTCCTCTGGATTGGCAACCCCGAAAACATTTATCATCCCCTCCGAAATGCGTTAATCTGGTGGGAACCAAATACCATCTCATCATCACCTTCAGGGAGGCTTCCACAAGGCCTAGATTGATAGAAAGATGAAAAAGACTATGCCAAGCATGTGACCATTCCTCTATAGTGCGGGTACCTTTCAGGTCGGTCTCCCATCTTTTTACATACCCATGTGAGAAGGAGGGGGTAGGGGTAATTAAAGACAAGTACAGCTTGCTTATAAGCCCAGTGCCCCTAGTATCCGAAAGACATGAGTTTTCAAATAGTGATAAAGATATGTTAGAAGTTAAGCTATTCTTCAGCAAGAAATGATTCCATTGTCGCAACTGCAAATATCTAAAGTACTCTGAGCCGGGGATTTGGTGCTTATCTCTCAAATAATTTCAACTGACCACTTTTGAATCGCTGATCACATGATGTACAATTAATAAATTATTAGAGACCCACCAATGAAAAGCTACTGAGTCTTCGTAAGCCGGGAGAAAAAGAGGATTATCAGTGATTGGCAAAAGTGGCAAATGTGGAGACAGCAGTTTTCGGGAATATTTGAGAGAGTCCCAAACCCGTAGGCAGTGCTTCATTATGCTGCTTAGTAGGGGTGGCCGAAGCTTGGGTGGAAGCCAATTAGGACATTTCACTGACAAGGGGGCTGCAGGAGCGATATCAAATAATGCCCATTGTGGCATATCTGACCCTCTATACAGGCCAACCATTGGCGCAATCTGGGCTGCTTGATAATACGCGCTTAAGTTGGGGAATCCCAATCCTCCAGTAGATTTGGATATGTATATTGAGGTTCTAGCGACTCTAGGTCTGGAATTGCCCCAGATAAATTTATTTATTTTATACTGAAACAGCCTCAAATAATGCGAGGGAATCCAGACAGGAAGCAATCTAAAGTGATAGAGAATTTTAGGCAGCAGAACCATTTTAATAGAGTGCACCCGGCCCAGCCAGGATAATTGCATGGCAGACCATTTTGAAGTATATTGTCTGATAAGCCCAGATAGCGCATGATAGTTGGCCTGAAAGAGGGAGTTATAGTTGGCAGTGAGATTAATGCCCATGTAAGAAATCTGTTTCACCGCGATTTGAAAGGGAACTGTTGCAATCAGTTCCTGCCAATCAGTCTGCTCCAATGTGATATTCATAAGCTGTGACATTTTGGGGTTAATATTCAGACCAGAAACCAGTGCAAATTCCTTCATAATTTCCATTAAGGCAGGGATGGAGGATTTAGGGTTAGACAGGAATAGTAACTAGTCATCAGCAAAAAGATTCAATTTGTGCTGTGTACCTGCTATCTGGAAACCAAGGACCTCTGCAGATTTTCGAATTATTTGTGCTAACGGCTCCATCACTATGATAAATAGGATTGGGGAGAGGGGACACCCTTGACTGGTCCCTCTCTCAATTGCAAAACTAGAGGAGAGATAGCCCGCGTAATGTACTTTGGCTGACGGGGAGGAATAAAGGGCTTGAATCCAAGCTATGAAAGAAGGCCCAAATCCCCAGTGCTGCAAAACAGAGAATAAATAATCCCACGATAATGTATCGAATGCCTTATATATATCTAGGCTTAGGCAGACACCGCGGATCTTCCTATAGTGGAGATTGTCAAACACCTGGATAGCCCTGTACATAGCATCTGAGGCCTGGCGCCCTGGAACAAAGCCCACCTGATCCTTGTGGATTATTGAGGGAAGAAACCTATTAATGTGGCCAATATTTTACTCAAGAGTTTTATGTCCACATTGAGGAGAGAGATGGGACGAAAACTACCAACATCTAATGGTTCTATATCAGATTTAGGGAGCATGGCAATATTAGCTTGAAGTGTTTCTTGGTTCAATAGCTTATTCTTGTTATACTCCTTATATACTTGAGATAAAAGGGGAACAAGTATTTGGGCAAATGTTTTATAAAAAATGGGTAATAACCGTCAGGCCCTGGAGATTTTGCGCTTTTGAGTGACTTGATAGCCATTAAGACCTCTTCCGAGGTAATGTCTGCATTGAGCACCTCCACATCTGCCGCATTAAGGGGGGGGGAAGTTGAAGTGAGCCCAGATAGGCTTCTAAATGGGCCTTATTAATCCGACCCCTGCCCCATACAACTCCTGAAGAAAGCCCTGAAAATACTGGACAATCTTGCAAGGATTTGTAGTGGGGGGGGGCCCTTTACCCGTAAGGTGGGGGGGCTATATTTGTGATTTTTTAGTTTACGGGCTAAAAGAGTGCGAGGTTTATTAGCCCAGCGATAGTAGACATTTTTACGCCACCGAAGCTTGCTCACTGACTTTTTGATGGACATTGACATAGGACTGTAATCATGGACCAGTGCCAAATTGCTTTTAGCCTGTCTATCTTCCTCCCCTTCCATGATGTTTTTGGCCCTCTGTAAGGCCCCAGTCAATGTACCCTCTGGATATCACCTCTCAAGAAATCGTTCCTTCATGATTTTAAGCTCCCGAGAGGCCTCCTCCTCTTCATTGCATATCCTGAAGACCCTCAAAAATTGCGATATCGGCAGGCTGTAGATAAGATGCTTAGGATGGGCACTATCGTAATGCAACAAAGTGTTACGATCTGTGGGTTTTCTGTATATACTGGTGCTCAACCCACCCTCCTTCTTCATAATCATCACATCCAGGAAGGGGACACATGTCTCTGAAAATTCTGGGCTAAACACTATCCCCTCGAACAAAGAATTCAAAAACTTAATGAAAGTCTCAAGTTTGTCAGATGTGCCCCTCCACAGCAGGAACACATCGTCGATGTACCTCGCCCACAAGACCACGTGGGCGAGGTACATCGGCGAGCTCATCACCCTGGTCTCCTCCAAGTACCCAACAAACAGGTCAGCAAACGCAGGGGCTGCCGAGCTGCCCATAGCAGTGCCCCTGCATTGTCTGAACCACTCCCTTTCACATCGGAAACAGTTCTCAGTGAGGATCAGTTCCAATCCCACTAATACAAATTCAACGGGTAACATTTTATCATCATGTCTTGACAGGAAATGTTTTACTGCCCTTAAACCCTCTTGATTGGGGATAGAGGTATATAAGGAGCTGATGTCCATTGTGCATAACAACAAGTTGTCACTCACCTCTCCGATGGTCGTCAACCTCTGCAGGAAGTGTCCGGTGTCCTTAAGATATGCTGGTAGTGCCTGTGTAGCTCGTTTCGTTGGCCAACATCATTTTAAGTCCCGTGCTGTAATCCCGATCAGTGGTGCTCAGCAAGATTTTAGATATCCGAACTACTCAGATAATCCCGAATTTTTCCACTATCCGAACTTTGAATAGCAATTCGAATATTTTTTAAAATCCGAATAGACTATCCGGGCAAACTCGGATTTCCCATCTAAAATTCGAAATCCGGGCGGATAGTTAGTTCAGATATCCGAGCAGAAGCCAAAATCACCTTCAATGGCAAACATCCCTTTCAAAGGCATGAGAGAGAGAGAGAGAGAGAGAGAGAGAGAGAGAGAGAGAGAGAGAGAGAGAGAGAGAATGAATGAATGAGCATTTTAAGCCATTTTCAGGTCACTTCCGGTTTTCTATCCGGATATCCGAATCCGGCCGGATACTGAGGTCGAATATCTGATTTAGATCCGGATTGGAACATTTTAAACTCGGATATCCGACCCGGATCGGATATCTGGGTATCTGGATCCGAACTGGATCCAGATAGTGAAAAGTGGTATCCGAGCAGCACTGATCCCGATTGTTCATGATGACAACTGCTCCGCCTTTGTCGGCTGGCTTTACAATGATGTTGTTGTTCTCCTTCAATCATTTGAGACACGATCTCTCTCTCCTTGTAAGGTTGTTTCTGGTTGGTGTAATCTCTCGATTGTGCATGATGTAGTATTTAACAGACTTGATGTAAGTACAATACTCGGGAAAGATCCTGGAGGAGTAAACATACTCTTGAGTTTGAACCTTGTACATTGTTCCACTGACTGACAAGGTATTGGTTTGCTGTAAAATAATTGTTTAAGCTTCATAAGCCTTTCATATCGGAATAAGTCCACCTCTAGCTGGAAGGCATTGAATTTAGTCGTAGGACAGAATGAAAGTCCCTTCTTCAAAACTGCCATCTCACCGTCACTCAGGCTGTAGTCACTGAGGTTGATTATGGGATACAAGGTGTGCGCCTCGTGTATGGGCGCTGTGGTTGTGGGGGTGCATAAGGTGGTCTGGCGCTGTCCAGTGATATATTGGGGTGCAAGTAGCTGTATTGTCTGGTGTCGTCCAGATAGTTGTTAATGTGTCAGTTGGGTGTCATGATGTATACTCCAACACATGCCGCATGATGCTGGTATGGCTTTACAGGCACGAGTGCGTGGGGTATTGGAAGTGGTTGCTAAAATGAAAATGCAGCTACACAAGAACAGTTCTTTACATTCCAGAGGTCCTGGTATATTACACCAGATACAGTAAATTGCATAGAATTTTCCCCACAATCCATGATGCCTACTGGAGGTGTAAGGTGTGGTTTACTTTTGCATATAGCTTGGCACTGCCTTGGCACAATCCTTGGTGAAGAGCCTTCACACCAAGTCTGTTGCATTGTGATGAGATCACAACGTAGCTGAAAAGTCACATTGCATGTTAAAGTTGCGGTGCGACCATACAGTGAGGCATACTTAACTGCTTGCCGACCGCGCCACAATGATGGGCGTGGCCTCGGCGGCAGCCCCAGGACCACCTAGCACCGATCGGCGTAAAGTCCTGGGGCAGCAGTTTGCAGGAGATTGCGCGCAGGCTGCATGCGCATCTACTGCTTGGGGGAGGAGCTCCGCCTTGCCTTCAGTCTCCGAGCGGCGATGGCCGCTCAGGAGACTTAGACTGTTAAACCGCCGTCTTTACTGTTAGTGTAAACAAACTCAAGATTGCCATCTTGTGGCCAAAAAGTAAAACTACAAGTAAAAGTAAAAAAACATTACAATACACAAATATTTCCCCCAATAAAACACTATTTATATCCCACCCTCCCAAAAATGCCTACATAAAATGTTTAATAAAAAAAAACAAAAACATTACTATAAAAAAAAAACATAAATATTTACCTAAGGGTCTAAACTTTTTAAATATCTATGTAAAGATGAAATATTTCTCTCTATTTTTTTTTTTTATAAGCTTGCAAACAGTGATGGATGCAAAACGGAAAAAATGCTATTTTATTTCCAAATAAAATATTGTCGCGATACATTGTGATAGGGACATAATTTAAATGGTGAAATAACCGTGACATATGGACAAATACAATACGTGGGTTTTAATTATGGAGGCATGTTTTATTTTAAAACTATAATGGCCGAAAACTGACAAATAATGAATTTTTTCATTTTTTTTCTTATTCTTCCTGTTAAAATGCATTTACAGTAAAGTGGCTCTTAGCAAAATGTACCCCCCAAAGAAAGCCTAATTGGTGGCGGAAAAAACAAGATATAGATCAGTTCATTGTGATAAGTAGTGATAAAGTTATATGCTAATGAATGCGAGGTGAACATTGCTCGGATGCATAAAGTGAAAACGACTGAAGGCTGAACTGGTTAATAAACTCTTACTGAAACTTTCAGCTATAACTTATAGATTTGCTGCTGATTACAAAAATAACATTAAAGTAGCAGGCACAGTCAGCTATACTATCCCTGGAAAAAACACATATCTAGATGAGTACTTGTTCTACTTACATAACATAGGTATTGTACTGTCCACGTTCTGATTTCAGTAAATTTTATATAGTAAAAAGAAAACTGTTCCAGGAATTTTCCATCTTTACTGCCTCTGACTGAAACCAAACTTGATGTAATTTCCTGCCTTGGTCATTTTTTTTTCAGCTCTGTCTGAAATGGTCTACGCATTGCCTGCCCTCCTCCCCACTGAGCTCTGTACTAGAATCTGCACTGTTATATCTAGCTTGATTTTTAAAGCGCAACTGAAGTTAGAGGTAAATGGAGGCTGCCATATTTATTTCCTTTCAAACAATACCAGTTGCCTTGCTCCTGGTCTATTTGGCTGTAGTAGTGACACCTGAAACAAACATGCAGATAATCTTGTCAGATATGACAAAGTCAGAAACAGCTGATCTGCTGCATGCTTGTTCAGGGTAGAGATGGCTTGAACCTCCGATTTTAGGTTCGCGAACCTCGAACACGAACTTCCGCAAAAGTTCGGGTTCGCACGAACTTTGCGAACCGCAATAGACTTAAATGGGCAAGCAAACTTTGAAAAATACAAACATTGTTTTTGGCTAGAAAAGTGATGGAAAATATGTTTCAAGGGGTCAAACACCTGGAGGGGGTCAGTGACTACAAGAGGAAAACAAATTTCAAAAAGATGTTATAGTTTTTGAGAAAATCGATTTTAAAATTCTCCTTCTGACCATGGGAAAACACCCGCCGATTTTAGCGGTTAATAGCAAAGTCCCCTTACATAGTAGAAACACCAAATTTGCAGGGTATGTAGGGGCACAGTGACTACAAGAGGAAATTTTTTTTTCAAAAAGACCTTATAGTTTTTGAGAAAATCGATTTAAAATTCTCCTTCTGACCGTGGAGAATTAAAAACCCGCCGACTTTAGTGGTTAATAGCAAAGCCCCCTTAAAGGGAACCAGAGAGGATGCAATATACATACCTGGGGCTTCCTCCAGCCCCATACGCACGGATCGCTCCCACGCCGCAGTCCTCCTCTGCCTGGAACCGCCGCCACCAGGTCCAGTCATTGCCGCGAGTCGGCAAGTCGGCCGGCGGACGCGGCCAATTCTCCGCATCACCGGGTTCTCTCCCCATACTGATACGCATGTGGCCGCTAACTGCGCAGCCGCATGCGTACATGTATGGAGGGAGCCCCTGTGATGCGGACAATTGGCCGCGTCCGCCGGAAGTGACGGGCCCGGTACCGGCGGATCCAGGAAGCTGAGGACGGCGGCGTGGGAGCGATTCAGGCTTATGGGGCTGGAAGAAGCCCCAGGTATGTATAAAATCTTTTTCTTTTTCCACCCCCCGTTCCTCTCTGGTTCCCTTTAAAAGCTAGAAACACCAAATTTGCTGTGAATGTTAAGAACAGTGGGAACACGAGGAAACATTTTTTTTCAAAAAGACCTTATACTTTTTGAGAAAATTGATTTTAAAGTTTCAAAGGAAAAAAAGCCGATTCATTAGATTCAATTCATTAAAAAGAACCGGATCATTCATGAACATGTTAGTATAGCTTAGAATGTGTCCTGTGCAGGACGCATAGCTGCCGACTCCCGCTGTCCTCCCCACCTCCTCACCTCTCACCCTCACCTAGCCTGGCACCTGGTGCACCAGGTGCTAGACTACATGAGGGTGACAGGTGAAGGCAGGTGGCGAGAGACAGGACGCATTCTAGGCTATACTAACCGGTTCATGATCCGGTTCTTTCCCCAGTTAGGCCGGGTGATTGCCGGGTGATTGACAGGTGATTGATGGGTGATTGACAGGTGATTACAGGGGAGAATAGATGTATACAGTACACGGGGGGAGGTCTGAGGGGGTCTGAGGTCGTTCTGAGGGCGTGGGAGGGTGATTGGGTGCCCTAGGGGCAGATAGGGGTCTGATCTGATGGGTAGCAGTGACAGGTGGTGACAAGGGGTGATTGATGGGTGATCAGTGGGTGATAAGATGGCAGAACAGATGCAAACAATGCACTTTGGAGGTGATCTGAGGGTGGGTCTGCGGGTCTGGTGTAGGTGGGTGATCAGATGCCCGTAAGAGGCAGGTTAGGGTCTGATCTGATGGGAGGCAGTGACAGGTGGTGACGGGGTGATTGACGGGTGATTGACGGGTGATTGGCAGGTGATTGACAGGTGATTGACAGGTGATTACAGGGGAGAATAGATGTATACAGTACACAGGGGGGGATGTCTGGGGGGGGGGGGGGCTGAGGTCATTCTGAGGGTGTGGGTGGGTGATTGGGTGCCCTAGGGGCAGATAGGGGTCTGATCTGATCTGATGGGTAGCAGTGACAGGTGGTGACAGGGGCTGATTGATGGGTGATTGATGGCTGATCAGTGGGTGATCAGATGGCAGAGCAGGTGTAAACAATGCACTTTGGAGGTTATCTGAGGGTGGGTGTGCGGGCGATCTGATGGTGTGGGTGGGTGATCAAACGCCCGTAAGAGGCAGGTTAGGGTCTGATCTGACAGGTGGCAGTGACAGGTGGTGATTGACGGGTGATTGACGGGTGATTGACGGGTGATTGACAGGTGATTACAGGGGAGGATAGATGTATACAGTACACAGGGGAGGGCGAATCTGGGGAGGATCTGAGAGTGTGTGTGTGTGTGGGGGGGGGGTGATCAGGAGCCCCCAGGGGGCAGTTTAGGACCTAATCCTAAAAAAAGTGTTGACAGATAGTGACAGGGAGTGATTGATGGGTGATTAGGGGGGTGATTAGGTCTGAGGGGTGGGCAGGGGGGTCTGAGGGGTGCTGTGGGCGATCAGAGGGAAGGGGGGGGCAGATCAGTGTGCTTGGGTGCTTACCTGCGTGGCTGCAGCCTGCCCTGGTGGTCCCTCGATCACTGGGACCACCAGGGCAGGAGGCAGCCTGTATAATACGCTTTGTATACATTACAAAGCGTATTATACACTTCCATGGCGGCGATCGGGCAGCTAGTAACCCGCCGGCGCTTCCGAACGGCCGGCGGGTTACTGCACAAGGGGGGCGGAGCCTGTCGCCGCCGGCTGATCGCATTGTGAATGACGCGATCACCGCATAACCACGCCCACCGCCACCACCGATGGGCGTATTGGGCGTATGGGCGTTAGCTCTACATACCCTGCAAATTTGGTGTTTCTACTATGTAAGTTCTACTATGTAAGGGGACTTTGTTATTAATCCAGGTGTCCTTTAAAGGCATGAGAGCACAGCATAGATCGTATTTCAGCAGCTTCTGCTGAGAGATTAGGGGTGTATTTCCCTTCTCAGCCTCCGGTTTAATGGAAAAATACGTTTTACACATCTGTACAATAGCAGGCTTATTATTTATTTTATTTTATTTAATTATTGTATTTATAAAGCGCCAACATATTACGCAGGCTAAAGATTATTGTTCTTAATGTAAGCATATTGTTCATATTAAACAATAATTCATGTAGTTTGGGTATGTCCAGGGATGTATTATATATGATATTGATATATAAATACATCATACGAGAGGCAGTCAGTTATAGATTATATTCTTTCAGTTTGAAGGGGTCCTTCATAATCGCCTATTTCTTTTAAGAAAGCAAACCTTTTTTTTTTTTTTTTTTTTAATTTATGGTTGGCCAGTTTATTCATACATGGACCTCTTGAGGGAGCTAAATGATAGCAAACCTGAGGATTATCAGAACATTTTGCAAATGATTGAGGTTAGGTTCACAGTAGGACATTGTAGTGCTGTGTTAAGTCTTATAACGTTACCGCTCTGCAATAAGAAGTGTATACGACGTCCACAGTGCGATGTAAGCACTCTATATACACACACACACACATATATATATATATATATATATATATATATATATATATATATATATATATATATATATATATATATGCAATATACTGCTACTAGATGATTATGCCTTATTACCAGAGCTGTCCAACCAAAGCTGCGTCATTTATCCCCCATTTGCCCCTAGGCGGGGCGCACACTTGCTTCGACTGTGCAATTTGTGTTTTGTGTTCATTTTTTTTTTTGCATGTTTTCAGATCACACAGCTTTCCGCTTTTTCCAACACAACGTACGTATTCTCAATTGCAGTGTATCTCACTGCAGACATAAAATCAGAACAAAATATGAGACAAAACTTTGGCTGAAATGCAGGGACGGATCTAGGGGGAGGGGGGGGGAGCGGGTATCTTGCCCCAGGCGCAGTTTGTTGAATTCTTAAAAAGGCGGCAAAATTTGGATGGGTAATGGCAGTTTAAGCGCCAAATCCTGACCTTGCCCCAGGAGCAACTTGGTCTTGATCCGTTCCTGCTGAAATGTGATCGTAAAAGCGAACACACTGTGGTGGACACCTGAGAATCGTAGAGAAAATTGCCCCTGTAAGTGAGTTCCCTATCTTAGCATGACCTGCCTCTTCTTTCCAGTGTCTCTTTATCAATAGACAGAGCCAACAAAAGGCATGAAATGTAGGGTTGCAAACTGTAATCACTGATGGTAATGTGAGACTGAGGAGAAAGTATGATAATGTTGATAAAGTGCAGTAGAATCTCTTTATAGTAAACTCTGATATAGTAAACCTCGGTTGTAATATACTAGTTTCCTAGGTCCCAACCATGTACCTGTATAAATATACAATGTATGACAACTGCAGTACACGGATATACGGTATTTTTCAGACTATAAGATGCACTTTTTCTACCCCAAAAGTGCAGCTGATCACGCAAAACCCACAAACAGTTAAAAGTAATATAAAGACTATTTTTTAAATATTTTATTATTTTTAATTAACAATAAATGCTTAAATAATGTTCCCTTATGATTTGCTCTAGAATGTGGATAAGGAATCCCTGGTGTACATCTGCTCTTTCCTCTTACCCACTGCACAATGCTGACAAAGTTGCAGAGATGGAGTTTATCAGCTGTAGCAGAAACTTAAGTTGACCATACATCAGGCAACTTAGTGGCCGATTGACCATCCCATTCGATAATTGTAATCGAATTGGATGAAAATCGTTCCCGCCAAGTGCATGCCCGGTTGAATATGCGACCAATACCGGTACAAAATTGGTCACATGAATCGGTTGGACATGCTGCAAGATGTCGGGCCATCGTGGTTGATCGGGTGCACGGTGTGACAAGCAACAAAACCCCTTAACCTGTCCCCCCCTAATGGTCAATGTGTCCCTCTGGTGCCCAGTGCACTATACATTACCTGTCCGCATCTGCTGCTGGCTCCGGGTGCAATCCTCTGTCCATACCCTTGCCCCACATGGGTGCCGGAGCACACTTGGGCATGTTGTCAGAATTCTAGCGGTTTTATTTATGCAGGAAAAACTGTCATATGTGTATGTATATATAAATATTAATGATCAATACAGTCCTTCTAAAGAAAGTAATAGTTATTGTTAAACCTTATATAATAGAATCTATTACTTTGAAACATGTAAGCTGTATTCTACCCGTGAAAGATGAGACAGTAAGACATTCTCGTGAGATTGTTTTGGTTCTGGAAGAATTGTTGACGTGCTCTAGTCTCAGAAAGCTGATAACACATGATGTTTTGGGAACAAGTTATATAAATATTAAACAAAGAAGGTGTTTTCCCAATTAGTTAAAGATGACAATGATGCCACCTAGTGGTCTCATATTCTTATGAAATCAACATTATTAATAGATTGTTATTTGTTATGAAATGCTGACCTCTGCCGGTGGACATTATATTTATTTTATAAGAAAGACAAAAATATAGACATTGATTTTATATTATTAAGATTTAATGTGTAATTATTCCTTATATGATTCATTGTTTTAAGAAGAATTATATAATAAGCTTTATATTTAAATAAGTATATTAGAAGCCCTGTATGTTTTAATAAGCCTTAAATTGCTGAAGGCTCTTCCAGGTCTGTGTTAGTGTCAATCTGACCTGGGAAAGTACCAAGACATTCCAACATAATTAACAGGGAACACTTTATCAGAAATGCGTCATGAATGACATTGTTTAGTCTCCATGTCTGGGTCAGCCAACAGACAAGATGGCTGTTGACGTCCATTTTTAATTACGTGCGTCAGAAATGACCTAAGCAAAATGTCAAGCACTTCAAATGACGTTAATTAAAGATAAGGTAGTTAAGAATTTATAAACAATAATATTGTGACTTAGGTAATCAAAACATGATAAAGCATTGACGCACAAAAGCTTTAGCCAATCAGAACCTGGGATCCAGGGAAAGTCCAGATTAGGCAGCCATATTGCCTCCAACCCCTATAAAAGTAGAAGCTGAAAGCTCATAGTTTGCAGAAGCCCAACAATCTCCTGAGAAGACACATGAGGCAGAAGCTACCTTCCCACAAGTGGTTCTAGATGCTGAAGAGATGACAGAGAAGGGGTAATATGCTTAATATTCTGGTGATTTACTTTATTAAATTTTTCAGCATTAAGTTTTATTAAGATGTTAGCAAGAAGTTTTTTTAGAAGCTATTTTTTATGCTATTTCTTTAAGAAGATTACTACAAGTTTTACACAGCTACTAGATACATAGCTATTGATACAGATGAGACTACTTTTGATCTTATTCTACATAACACAACCGTTATATTACTTTTTGAATGTACTTAGAAGATTGATAATTGCTTGGCTCTAAAGCCTTGATAAGATGGAATACTGTTATAAGGAAACACTACTTGGAACTGTTCATATTTTGTATATATGCTGTATGATAAGCAAATACAATTTTTTATATAAAATCATATACTGAGTGCTCTGATTCATTTCAAGGTATACCGTCAATCTATAATTACTGTTATAGAGGGTTCAGACCCCGCTATGCCGGATTTATATGATAGCAACGCTTTAAGGGCTGGTCCTTTACTGAGTTAGCAATCATGAAAAAGGCAAAAACCGCTCAGGTTTTTGACAATGTGAAGTCACACATATGCTCGGGTTACTCCGGCAACCATGTGGGGGCGTGTATAGACAGTGGACGGTGCCCGGAGCCAAACCAGAGGCAGCTGCGGATGTGGACAGGTAATGTATAATGCACGGGGTGGGAGGGGGGGGGCACATTGACCATTAGGGTACCCCCCAATCTTATAGACCACATGGTTTGGTACATTGCTGGATTACAAGTTTCCTGCAGAATAAAAGCCAGCATGGTGGACAATGGGATAGCAGTGCTTTGGATGGGGACACTCCATGCTGTTTTTGTTTTTTCAAACATTGTATGTAAATGTTTATTTTAAATTTTAAAAGTTTTTATTAATTAACTTGGGATAAAATCTTTTACAAATTCAACCATGGGGAAACTAAGGAGCAAAAAAACCTGTTACAATCTGAGACTTTAAAATTGATTTCCTCAAAATTTAATTTTTTTTGAGCATGTTCTTTTAAATTGCCCTGATTTTCAGAGTGCATTTGGTAATGATGGCATAAATAAGATAAATTGGTACGGGATATCAACTTCAATATCTCTCTCTTCGTCTCACCTTACAATTATTACAACATATTACAAAAAAGGTTTAAGGGAGCCAGATCCTATTTCTAATATTTGTCAATTTATTGCATATATCCAGTATCAAAAAACACACAACAGTGAACAAGACGCACATATAACCCCCCCATAAAAACAACTACGTTTCATCAACAGCATATGGCCAAGCTTTGCAAAAAACTGTGAGTCTCTGGAGTGCACTCCTATCAAAAAAGATCCACAGATAATATGATTGCAATCCTAATAATCTTCAGGCCCAGGCTTCAATGATGTTGACAAATTTGTGGCATCCAGAACGATGGTCAACATAGGTCTACCCCGTGTGCTATTACACGCCTCTATGTAGTGTATACATGTACATGCTCATTACTGACACTGACATCCTATGTCAAACCTCTCAAGCCAAACAACGCAGGGCACTTAAATGTCAAGATACATCAACGCTAACATGGACAGTTTGCGATTGCATTGCAGTATTCATAGATTAAAGCATTGGCTCATAACTCACGACCGGATACATCCAAACCGGTGAGCGCTTCTGTCCAGCTGGATTTAGTTTAAGCGTGATAGCCCTGTAGTCCACTATCTCTCCGAATGGTTGCGGGAGACAGCGATGTGTAAGGTGAGAGGAAGAGCATGGAGGCACGGGGGACCGACTCCGCCCACGTACGGACGTCACAAGCACGTGACGCGTTTCGTCCAATAGACTTCCTCAGATGTGACGTACTGTCCGCATGTTTGGTGGAATTACAACTAACTACAACTAAAGAAAGCCAGAAGCTGGAATTTCCGCTACATTTTCCAACACTTTGGGTTCTGAACCTGGAATGTCAAAATCTGCTCATTTCTGTGTGTGGTGTGTTTTGAGGTTACTTTCATGTAAATTAACTTCATTTTGTATTCACAGAAAAAATTGCAAATAAAAAAATCGGCTTATGAACACAAACAAAAAATGGCAAAACTGCACACAAAAATAACAGATAGCAAAATGCAGATTTGTGCGTACCGGAAATCTCATGCAGAAATTATAACCTGTTTGAAGAGCCCCTAAATATATTTACAGCAAATGTTGTTATTATAGCAGAAAATACATTTCTGGATCTATTTCATGTTTAACATTAAAGAGCATCATAAGAGTTTGTCACTCATGGGGGAATCTCTGTATGCTGACCTACAATGCAGTACAAGTATGAAAAAAAAATCTTATAAAAAGCTTCATTTTTAATTTAAATGCAAAACCAGAGAGAGCAAGATGAAGTTCCAGCTGGCATTTTGAAAGACTTGAAGTAAAATACAACAATTATTAGGCTTAAGTCAGCAGATAAGATGCAATTACATGCCTGGGAAAATTTCTGCTGCAGGAGGAGATAAAGAAGCAAATGAAAGAAATAAGCAAACATTGACTTAGCGAAGATTGCAAACAAAAATTAGATCTGATGACAGAGTGATCACTAATTGGATTCATTTGGAATTATAGAGACACAGCTGATTGCCTGTTGTTAACAAATGGTGAAAAGCGCATTAAAATGTTGCGGAAAGAAAGCTTTCGCTATGGTGAAAAGCTCATTGATTCTCTCGTCTTCATTTCATATGTGAGACTGACCCAGAATTGTATTACTTATTTCAGGACAAAAGTTTTGAAAATGGAAAAACAAAAGAACTTCTTCAACTTTAAAAAAAAAACATAAAAAAATAGATCTGTATTTTAATGTCTATAATATAGCATAACAAGTTTCTAGGTCAAGGTGACAAGAAAGCTTTCCTATCCTTTAGAAGCTTTTGTTATTTAGATTTTACTCAAATATTTAAGAGGCCTCAGTGAGAACTGTGGTATAGTGGCATTGTAAAATGAAAAAGAAAATGCTATAAATCTAAAAAGGGAAATAAACAGAAGGGTAAAGGAGACAGAAGAAGGGAGGGAGAGAGTGTACCTAAAAGGCAATGCACATTTGTTGAGAAAACTCATGGCTTTCAGCTTGACTATGCATTACAAGGATTTTACGGCAAACATTATTTTAGTTTCCTTATTTTTTTTATATGTGCATATAAAATGCCTTCATTCCACAGTATTTCTTACAAAACCTTGGTAGATGGGATTGTCAGACTTTGCTTATGCCTAGTGAATGGATACTGTCCATTCTCATTCTCATAGGCTTTAATTGCATCCATGCACCTGGCATTTTGCGTTCTGTTCTAGAAAAATGGAGCAGGTCAGTAATCTGTAATCCACTTAGCAATTAGCAACGTGGTCGACATCTAGGTAATCAGTGGTATAAGCACCTGTAAAATTGCCATGCGTTCCTTGTATATTACTACTCTGACTGTGTTCTGTTATATCGTCCTCCATTTTAGTGCACCTCTGTTATAATCCTATAGTATCCTCCAGTATTCTGTCACCCTTATATAGGGGCATATTCACTAACCAGCAGTGAAAGTGCTATATGCAGCCAGCACCCGACAACTTTACTGATACTGGCACTACTGACAGTGCGTGGTGTGCAATTAGAGGGAGCTACGTTACATACAGTAGGTAATGGTCGCATTGCTAATGTAATGATGTTGCACTATTTGCATAGCACGAGTTATGCTAGTAATGCATGTCAAGTTAATTGTGCACTGGTTGCTACGTCAAACGCATAAGCTTAATTTTATCATTAGTTAGTGAGCATTCCCCATTGAGTCCTCCATTGTGATTCTCCCCATTAATGGTCTCCCCCTTAATTACAGTGGTGCTTGTTATAGTGCTTTCTACTTCCTCACTTTACTCTTCCAAAGTTTTTTTCTGTTATCTCTAAGAACTTATTTCAGGCACAGCGATAAGAGGTAGAAGTTATTTAGACTAGTGAGATAGCCCTCAGAAATGGAGCTAGCAGTGCATCTCTCTGATCCTGTCTTTTTCAAACGGAGGTAGATGATATTAGGCAGCGATTTGAAAATGAAAACTTCCGGATATACTGTAGTAACTATTTCTAATAACATTAGCTCGCTGGAGTTCAGTCAACCCACATGGAAAACATTAATAACCAATGTCTGACTAGAAATATAGATTAAAATATTCCAATTGATCAAGTTATAAGTAAAAGAAAAATATATAATCACTAGTAAAATATATATTCAGAAATTTAAGTCATACATTAAATATCTCGTTTATGCAGTAATAAATCATATATATATTTTTTAAATTCCCATATTTTAGTTTTCATGCATACATCTGTGAAATATAAATACAGGGACTGATCTCTGTCGAGCAAGCTAAACACAGAACATCACAGTCCTCACAAGTGAGTGATTATACATCTTCCAATGACTTGCAGGTCATCTGACACACAGCAGATTTTTTGACCTTTGTGCCCAGACTGATCATTGCTTACTCCCCTGAAACTGGTGACATATTGATTTTTGTCTGACAGTATATTAACACTAGAACCATTTCATTTCAGCTATGAAAGCATTCTTTTCTGCGCGCTGAGCCTTGGCACTTGTATATGCCACAGTTAAATGAGATTCCGACATGAAAAACACATTAACAATACCATCATGTATTACTCAACTATTAAGCAAGTGAAAGTATATTTAGTGATGTAAGCTGAGATACTTGGTTACTCAAATGTAAAAGCTATTAATTATTAAAGGATAATTTAGTTTAATTTGCAATGTAGGTGGTGACAATGTGCTTAGTTCTTTTAGGGGTGTCTTTGTTCACCATATTGAAACTGTGATAAATCAGAAACACTGCTTTTCGGTATAAGATATACCGTAATTCATTTTGATGACGCTAGAAGATTTGGTTGTGAAATTGTAGATACGACATAATGACCATGACAATTAAGGTACCACCAGTTGTTGGATGAACTCTTTAATAGTAGTAGAAGGTAAATCTAAATAGAGCACTGTTTACAAGTGCTTAAAGAATAGCTATTATCAACACAAAGACAACAATATGCTAAGAAAACCACAGTGAAATATGGTTCAAGAAAGCTACTCCTAACCATTTGCCCAATAAACATGTCTTGATTAAAGGGCCAATGCAACACTCCACAGGAACCTCAATAACATTTAGTACAGATTTATCAAAACCAGTGTAAGGAAAATTGGAGCAAAACAGGTTCAAAACTGTTGCATACACTTAGATCAGAGTTGGTTGCTTTTAGAAACTGCTCTACATTATTTATTACCAGTTTTGCCCCACTTTTTATTGCACTGGTTTTGATTTACCACAGTTTTAAATGCTTCCCAAGTGCCACACAAGTATGGGAGAGGGGTAACTCAACCCATTTTAGTGTTTCCTGTATCATATATCCAGCATGAACTAGGCACAGGATATTAGAGTAGTAAAAAAAATAGGTAGTTAACAGGAGCTCAGTGACTGTGGGGCTCCCACCCACCTCTAAACTGCAATGTTCAGAGCGTGTACTTGAGTTTCCGTTTACTACCTTCTGCTTGCCTGGATTATGTCTGCAGTTTAATTATGGATTTCTTGACATTTCATGGGTGTCATTTATCTTATAGATTTTCCTAATACCTTCATCCATCAGCCCTGCTTTCTACAATATTCTTATGGCTGCTAAGGCTTTCTTGATAAATATGCATTCTCTTGATTTGTGGATTGACAGTGCCTGTACAGTGCCTGTAATGCACTCCTCACAAGTATTCTGAGAATTCAAGTGAATTATTCTTCTCCTTCTAGAGTCTGTACTGGCATATTATTTGGTATCACGTGTACTTTTGGGAGTATGATCCATTCTAAGGTACTTTCTGCTGTTGGACATGTTTGAGGTTCATCAATGCAGAGCCTTGCTATATCTTAAGCTGTATATATGGGGCATTAATTACCTGCAATGTGGAATCCATTTCAGTCATCATGCTATTGATAGTTCACTACAAGTCCTAGTTCACTACAAGACCTCACTGCTACCTTCAATGCTTTTATGTTAAGATACATAACTATGTTTATTTCTAAGTTAGAATACAGTAAACATTTTACTGGGCCCACAAGACATTTACTTATTCCGATTATCTTCATACTCCTATAAAGTGTTAATGTTTTTCTACAATTTATATTTGTATTATTTTAAAGAGAACCCGAGGTGGGTATTTTAAATCTTAAAAGAGAATCTGTACTCTAAAATTCTTACAATAAAAAGCATACCATTCTATTCATTATGTTCTCCTGGGCCCCTCTGTGCTGTTTCTGCCACTCCCTGCTGCAATCCTGGCTTGTAATTGCCAGTTTAGGCAGTGTTTACAAACAAAAGACATGACTGGTAACCAGCATGTGAAAGGCTGAGAGAAGCTCAGTCTGTGACTCATTGTAACGGTAGGGTGTCGCAGCTCAGATGTCTGATTATTTGGTGATCTGCAGAATTACCAATAATGCAGACGCTATACCTGATTATGTGTGATCTGCAGAATCACCAATAATACCAGTATAGCAGCACAAGGAGCTAAGTGTGTAGTGCTTGGTGCAACCGTAACTTAATAGTTTGACGAGACCTCACCAGAGGGGCTGGTGAGGTACTATCAGTACACTGACTGTATACTAGAGTCATGGACGTATCTATTAAGAGGCACCCGTGGGCCGGTGCCATGGGCGGGTCCTCGGGGGGGGGCGGCCACCTAAAGTTCATTTATAATTTTTACATTTTTTTTTTTACTTTTAATTTTTTTTATTAAAAAAATATATATATATATATTTTTTTGGTGGAAGGGGGGGGGGGGGGTGAGTGTCGGAGAGCACACACACACACGCACATGCATGTGAACTTGCTCCCCCTCTGCCCTCCAGCAGAGTGGTAGTGGCCGGCCGGGACTTGATCCTAAACTCTGCATGCCGCTGGTGTGGTCTAGTTAGTGACGTCACTAGACCAGGCGGCATGCAGAGTTTCCCTCGCGCAGCACTCCGAGTGTTGAGAGAGAGGTCAGATTCCTCACAGCACCCCTGCAGCCTTCCCTCAGCTTCTTCCTGCTGCCACTGTGCCAGGTCTGGTCTGGATGGAGCACCGGCGGCCTCGGAGATCCTCCCCCTGCTGCTGGAGACAGGGAAATCATCTTCCTTCCACCCTGTGCAGCCATTAGTGAAGTTTGATTCCATCCTCCCCTGTCTGTCACTGTCACAGCTCTGGCGCGAGAATTCAAGTGGGGGCATTCAGAGGACAGTGTCAGTGAGCACTGGAGCGTGACACTCAGCCCAGCACAGAGACACGCTGACAGGGGCAAGACAAGAGACAGCGAGAGACAGCCACAGCCAGCATGTATTGCAGCCAGGGTCAGAGATGAAAGAGCCAGCCCAGCAAAGTGTCAACATCAGAGCAGAGAGCAGCCAGGCCAGGACAATGGACTGGAGGTAATACACACCCTGCCTCATGCTCTTTTAGCCATAGGCATGCTCTCTTTCTTTCACCACTCTGTCAGTCTCTCTTCCTAAACTTCTTAAGCTCTGCCAGTCCTGTCACAGTCACCTCCTGCGTTCCAGCGCCTGGCTCCTCCATCTTGTCTGCCAGACTGCCTTGTTTGTCACTCAGCCCAGCCCGTTAGACTGTTCTGATCAAATCTGCTGACATTATTGCTCGTATTTCTGGTCAAATCTGCTGACATGATTGCTCGTATTTCTGGTCAAATCTGCTGACATGATTGCTCGTAGTTCTGGTCAAATCTGCTGACATGATTGCTTGTAGTTCTGGTCAAATCTGCTGACATGATTGCTCGTAGTTCTGGTCAAATCTGCTGACATGATTGCTCGTAGTGCTGGTCAAATCTGCTGACATGATTGCTCGTAGTTCTGGTCAAATCTGCTGACATGATTGCTCGTAGTGCTGGTCAAATCTGCTGACATGATTGCTCGTAGTGCTGGTCAAATCTGCTGACATGATTGCTCGTAGTTCTGATCAAATCTGCTGACATGATTGCTCGTAGTTCTGGTCAAATCTGCTGACATGATTGCTCGTAGTTCTGGTCAAATCTGCTGACATTATTGCTCGTATTTCTGATCAAATCTGCTGCCATTATTGCTCGTATTTCTGATCAAATCTGCTGACATTATTGCACGTATTTCTGATCAAATCTACTGACATTATAGCACGTTTTTCTGATCAAATCTGTTGACATTATTGCTCGTATTTCTGATCAAATCTGCTGACATTATTGCTCGTAGTTCTGGTCAAATCTGCTGACATGATTGCTCGTGGTTCTGATCAAATCTGCTGACATTTTTGCTCGTATTTCTGATCAAATCTGCTGACATTATAGCACGTATTTCTGATCAAATCTGCTGACATTATTGCACGTATTTCTGATCAAATCTGCTGACATTATTGCTCGTATTTCTGATGAAATCTGCTGACATTATTGCTCGTATTTCTGATGAAATCTGCTGACATTATTGCTCGTATTTCTGATGAAATCTGCTGACATAATTGCTCGTAGTTCTGGTCAAATCTGCTGACATGATTGCTCGTAGTTCTGGTCAAATCTGCTGACATGATTGCTCGTAGTCCTGGTCAAATCTGCCGACATGATTGCTCGTAGTTCTGGTCAAATCTGCTGACATGATTGCTCGTAGTTCTGGTCAAATCTGCTGACATGATTGCTCGTAGTTCTGGTCAAATCTGCCGACATGATTACATGTATTTTCTGGTCAAATCTGCCGACATGATTACATGTATTTTCTGGTCAAATCTGCCACGATTGAATATATGTTCTGGGCAATCTGCTCACATTACGTGTATTTTCTTGAGAAAACCTGCACAATTATGTGAATTTTCTGGGGAAAGGGTGACCTAAACTTGGGCCCACTGTCTTTGCGTTGCACTTTTAAAGCGAACCCGAGGTAAGAATAATATTGAGGCTGCCATATTTATCTCCTTTTAAGCAATACCCGTTGCCTGGCTGCCGTGCTGGTCCTCTGCCTCTAATTCTTTCAACCATAGACCCCAAACAAGCATGCAGCAGGTCGGGGGTTTCTTACAATATTGTCAGAACTGATAAGATTAGCTGCATGCTTGTTTCTGGTGTAATTCAGTTCACTACTGCAGTCAAATAGATCAGCAGGGCTGCCAGGCAACTAGTATTGTTTAAAAGGAAATAAACATGGCAGCCTCCTTATCACACTCACCTCAGGTTCACGTTAAATTACAGTTAACTCCACCCTCATCCGGTCATGGCCACACCCATTTTTTTATAGCCACAAAAATTAATCCAGCACCTGCATAGCACCCCTCCCAAAAAACCTGGAGCCGCCACTGACTGTACTTATACTAATTATTTATATAGCGCCAACATATTACGCAGCGCTGTACAGAGTATGTATTGTCTTGTCACTAACTGTCCCACAGTGGGGCTCACAATCTAATCCCTACCATAGTCATGTGTGTATGTTCGTAGTCTAGGGCCAATTTTTAGGGGAAGCCAATTAACTTATCTGTATCGTATGTTGTTGGGATGTAGGAGGAAATCAGAGTGTCTTAAGGAAACCCACACAGACACAGGGAGAACATACAAACTCCTTGCAGATAGTGCCCTGGCTGGGATTCGAACCGGGAACCCAGCGGTGCAAGGCGAGAGCGCTAACCACTACGCCACCGTGCTACCATACTACTGTACTATATTGTACTGCCATCTTCATCAGTACTTCACAGAGTATGTAGTCATGTCACTGACTATCCTCCGAGGAGCTTACAATCTAATCCTACCATAGTCTAATGCCCTACCATATTATTATGTAGTTATATAGCACTGACATCTTCTGCAGCACTTTGCAGAGAACAGTCATGTTACTGACTTTTCTCAGGGGAGCTCACAATCTAATACCTACCACTACTTTGTGCGAGAGAACACTGGCTAATGTGTGTGTGTGTGTGTGTGTGTGTGCTTTTTTAGGGTCACTTTACTCATACCCAGGGAGAAAACATGGCCCCACCGACTTTGGCTTACCAGAAAATTTTAATTGGCCACACCCACTGGGTTATGGACATGCCCACTGTATTATGTGACCACGCCCATTTTTGCCGCGGCCAACGTCCTGGGGGGGGGGGGGGGGGGTGCCGTAGGTTTGGGGTGCCTAGGGGAGCCCAAACCCTAAATACAGCCCTGACTAGAGTACAGTAACTTTAATAGTTTGGCGAGACCTCACCAGAGGGGCTGGTGAGGAACTATCGGTACACTGACCGTATAATAAAGTACCAACCCCAGCAAGCTGGAGATACTAACACTGAAGAGATAGAACCTCCCGAGGAGTGGGTGATTCAGACAGTACTGCAGCCTAGTGATCACCTGAGGGGCAGGATAACAAGACTATACTGCAGCCTAGTGATCATCTGAGGGGCAGGTGATTGAGACTGTACTGCAGCCTGAGGAGCAGGAGGTACAGACAGTACTGTGACTAATGATCACCTGAGGAGCAGGCGATTCAGACTGTACTGCAGCCTAGGAGCAGGGGGTACAAACAGTACTGCAACTAGTGATCACCTGAGGAGCAGGCGATTCAGACTGTATTGCAGCCTAGGAGCAGGAGCAACCGGTCACTAGCAAATAACTTCACCAGAGGAGCTGGAGAAGCTAACACCTCACCAGTGGTGAGGGCCCACTGGTGAGTAGAATGGTCAGACAGGCAAGGGTTGGCAACAGAGAGGACAGAATCAGAATATAATTGTAAGGCAGAAGAGTAATCTGTAATCAGGCAGAGGTTCAGCAACTAATCAGATGGGCAGAGGTACTGAATCAGTAAGCTTAGAGTGAAGTCAGAGGATAGCCAGAATCATACACAGAATAATCAATAACAATGTAATAATATCCTAGTCTAGGTGTGAAGTCCTTGGTTTCAACACCTGGGATCTAGTCTAAGGTCTGAGCGCTAACACGAGATGTATTCATGACAGCAGACAGTGTCTGAATGAAGCCCAGAGGCTTAAGAAGCAGAGGAGACCTCACTGGCACACCCCCTGCAGCCAGCCAGCAGGTCAGCTTACGAGCCTCCTCTTAGCATAAAGGTCCCGTCTGTGTGCGCGCCCGCGAGACGGTGACCCCTTGAGAGAGCAAACGTTCCGTCCTCGGCGTCCTAGATGCCTGGAGGACGGGCAGCGGCCAGAGGCAGCTGCGGCAGCAGTGCTGATCGCCGCAGCTGCCCCGTTCATTACACTCATACAGAGTCTGGAGGGGGCGTGGAGAGGGTGTGTATAGCTTCTTCCTATCACAAGCAGAGCAGCACATTCCAGCCTGAGCCGACAAAGCTGACAAAGGAAAGAAGATTAGATTATATAACAGAGATAATACAGCCACTGTGCAACTAGGAAAGGCTGCAGTAAGACAGACCACATTAGAACAGGTATAAGAACTTATAGAATAGAAGAAATAAGGCTGAAAATTTTGTTACAGAGTCTCTTTAAGAGGACACAGAGGCATGTTTTGTACATAATCATATGCCTCTGGGTCTCTCTATTGCCGCCTCTAGTTCCCCCCCCCCCCTCCTGGGGTCTGCTGGGCCTCCCTGAAAAAAGCACCAGGTTAGCGACAATCTCCTTGTCGCTAGCCTTCTATTTACCTGTGGCGTGTCGTTCAATCCGCACTCCCCCGCCTCTGTCCCCACCACTGCCCACCTCCGTGAGCTTCCTTCAATCGGAAGCTAAGCCACGAACTGGGACATGCCACAGGTAAATAGAAGGCTAGCGACAAGGAGATTGTCGCTGGCTGGCACTTTTTACAGGGGGGGGGGAGGGCACAGCAGACCCCATGGGGGACTAGAGGCGGCAATATAGAGACACAGAGGCATGTGATTATGGACAGGTCTTCTCTTTAAGGGAGTGGAGGATTTTGCTAGCCCAGCAACCTATTAAGGCAGTGGATTGCAGGTTAACTTACTCTCCCCAAAATTGTCCTTACACTATGGTAGGGACACCTGACTATGACTATGGTAGGGATTAAATTGTGCACTCATATAAGGGATAGAGTGGGGCCGAACCTCCGATTTTCGGTTCGCGAACTGGGTTCGCGAACTTCCGCGGAAGGTTCGGTTCGCGTAAACGTTCGCCAACCGCAATAGACTTCAATGGGGATGCGAACTTTGAAAAAAAAAATTATGCTGGCCACAAAAGTGATGGAAAAGATGTTTCAAGGGGTCTAACACCTGGACCCCCAGGTGGAGGAGTGGGATACATGCCAAAAGTCCCCGGGAAAAATCTGGATTTGATGCAAAGCAGCGTTTTAAGGGCAGAAATCACATTGAATGCTAAATGACAGGCCTAAAGTGCTTTAAAACATCTTGCATGTGTATACATCAATCAGGTAGTGTAATTAAGGTACTGCTTCACACTGACACACCAAACTTACCGTGTAACGCACCGCAAACAGCTGTTTGTGTAGTGACGGCCGTGCTGGACTGGTGCGCACCATGGCGAGAGTGCAGGTTTTGGTGGCTTTACAGCCCATATGGTCGCCTGGCTGATGTAGCTGAATGACAGAACAGTGACTGTCCAGCTGATCAAATTTGGTCTGACCACAATGAGGCAACGACCTTATTATCGTGGGTGTGCCCCCCGAGACACTCATCTAGGCGCCGGTCATTGCTTCATTGTGATACGCAAGCCCCTTCACCACGGCAAGGTAATGATCACGAAGGGGAATGGGTGCATGTACATGCCTTTTCTTTTGTTGTTGCAGCTGCCCGCAGTGCAGCCAGAAAAATTAGGCAGTCATGTACACGCACCAGAAAAATTATTACAGCGGCCGCTGCTAGCAGCGGCCTAAAAAATTCAGCAATCCGCCTGGAGTCCCGGACCCTGTTGGTGGTGGCGGAGAAGGTAGTCAAGCGGCCTGGAGGCAGACATGCTGTGTGGAGGGACTGGGAGTGACTTAGTCTTCTTGGGGCAGGCCAGGCAGCCAGTCACATGGCGTGCAGGCAGAGATGCTGTGTGTGCGAGGACTGACTTAGTCTTGGGGCGGGCAGCAGCCCTCCGGGATCCATGCCTCATTCATTTTGATAAAGGTGAGGTACTTAACAGTTTTGTGACTTAGGCGACTTCTCTTCTCAGTGACAATGCCTCCAGCTGTGCTGAAGGTCCTTTCTGACAGGACGCTTGCGGCAGGGCAGGAGAGAAGTTGGATGGCAAATTGGGACAGCTCTGGCCACAGGTCAAGCCTGCGCACCCAGTAGTTCAAGGGTTCCTCATCGCTGTTCACAGCAGTGTCTACATCCACACTTAAGGCCAGGTAGTCGGCTACCTGCCGTTCCAGGCGTTGGTGGAGGGTGGATCCGGAAGGGCTACGCCGAGGCGTTGGACTAAAGAACATCCGCATGTCCGACATCAACATGAGATCGCTGGAGCGTCCTGTCTTTGACTGCGTGGACACGGGAGGAGGATTAGTGGCAGTGGTACCTTGCTGGCATTGTGCTGTCACATCACCCTTAAAGGCATTGTAAAGCATAGTTGACAGCTTGTTCTGCATGTGCTGCATCCTTTCCACCTTCAGGTGAGTTGGTAACAGGTCCGCCACTTTGTGCCTGTACCGAGGGTCTAGTAGTGTGGCCACCCAGTACAGCTCATTCCCCTTGAGGTTTTTTATACGGGGGTCCCTCAACAGGCAGGACAGCATAAAAGATGACATCTGCACAAAGTCGGATCCAGATGTACCATCCATCTCCTCTTGCTCTTCCTCAGTGACGTCACGTAAGTCAACCTCCTCCCCCCAGCCGCGAACAATACCACGGGAAGGTTGAGCAGCACAAGCCCCCTGCGACGCCTGCTGCGGTTGTTCTCCTGCCGCCGTCCCCTCCTCCTCCTCCTCCTCCCCCAAAGAAACACCTTGCTCCTCATCCTCTGAGTCTGACTCGTCTTCTGCACACGACTTCTCTTCTTCCTCCTCCTCCCCCCTCTGTGCTGCCGCAGGTGTTGAGGAAACAGCTGGGTCTGATGAAAATTGGTCCCATGCCTGTTCCTGCCGTAACTGTTCCTGGTCACGCTCATTCGCAGCTTCATCCGCCACTCTACACACAGCACGCTCCAAGAAGTAAGCGTAGGGAATCAAGTCTGATGCTGATGGTGCCTTCACTGCGGCTCACCAGGTTGGTCACCTCCTCAAACGGCCGCATGAGCCTGCATGCATTTCTCATCAGTGTCCATCTTCCCAGACTGTTTCATTCTACTGTAGTTGTAGAGGTACTGGGTGACGGCTTTCTTCTGTTCTAGCAGGCGGGAGAACATGAGCAGGGTCGAATTCCAGCGAGTCGGGCTATCGCAAATCAGGCGTCTCACCGGCAAGTTGTTTTTCCGCTGAATTTCCGCAAGGCGTGCCATGGCTGTGTAAGACCGCCTCAAATGCCCACAGAACTTCCTGGCCTGCTTCAGGACATCCGCTAAGCCAGGGTACTTTGACACAAATCTTTGAACAACTAGATTCATGACATGTGCCATGCAGGGTATGTGTGTCAGCTTCCCCATATGCAAAGCGGCAAGCAGATTGCTGCCGTTGTCGCACACCACGTTGCCTATCTCCAGGTGGTGCGGGGTCAGCCACTCATCCACCTGTTTCTTAAGAGCAGCCAGGAGAGCTGCTCCAGTGTGACTCTCCGCTTTGAGGCAAGACATGTTTAAGATGGCGTGACACCGTCGTACCTGGCATGCAGCATAGGCCCTGCAGAGCTGGGGCTGTGTAGCTGGAGAGGAGAACTGCCACTCAGCCAAGGAGGAGGAGGACAGCAAAGAGCATGTAGCAGGAGGAGAGGAGGTGGCAGGAGGCCTGCCTGCAAGCCGTGGAGGTGTCACAATTTGGTCCACTTCGCCCTGCTTGCCATCGTTCACCAGGTTGACCCAATGGGCTGTGTACGTAATGTAGTGGCCCTGCCCGTGCTTGGCAGACCAGGCATCCGTGGTCAGGTGTACCCTTGACCCAACGCTCTTCGCAAGAGATGACACCACTTGCCTCTCAACTTCACGGTGCAGTTGGGGTATGGCCTTTCTAGAAAAATAAGTGCGGCCTGGCATCTTCCACTGCAGTGTCCCGATGGCCACAAATTTACGGAAGGCCTCAGAGTCCACCAGCCGGTATGGTAACAGCTGGCGAGCTAACAGTTCCGCCACGCCACGGGGGTGACTGGCCGAAATTGGCTTCTTCCGCTCAAACATTTCCTTCACGGACACCTGACTGCTGCTGTGGGCAGAGGAGCAGGAAGCGCTCAAGGGCAGAGGCGGAGTGGAGGAGGGTGCCTGTGAAGGTGCAAGGGAGAAAGCGGCAGAAGCAGATGATGCACCTGAAGGAGGAAGAGGAGAAGGAGGGTGACTTTTCTTTTGTGTGCTGCTGCTGCTTTTGCTCAGGTGGCCATCCCATTGCTGTTTGTGCCTTTTCTCCAGGCGCCTTCGTAAGGCACTTGTCCCTACGTGAGTGTTGGTCTTTCCACGGCTCAATTTTTGTTGGCAGAGCGAACAGATGGCTTTGCTCCGATCTGAGGCACACACATTAAAAAATTTCCACACCGCTGAGCCACCCTGGGATGTGGGCACTATGGGGACCTCAGCAGCTGATGCTGAAGGGCAAGTTGGCTGGCTGTACATAGGTGACGATACATGGTGCCGGACACTGCCACCAGCTGTTTCTGACGAAGAGCTGCCCCAGCTTCTTTCAGCAACTTCTCTCCTCCTCCTACTCTCTGACTCCCCCTCTGAACTGTCCCCCTCTTCATCTCCTCTATTGGGAACATACAGAGGATCCGTATCATCGTCATCATCGTAATCATCCTGCCCAGCTTCGCTTGCTTCAGAAAAATCCAAACATGCACCATCAGTAGGTCCTTCATCCTCCTTACACGTTACATCCATAGTGTTGCTGCGTAACTCAGACATATGAGCTGGTGAAAATTCATCTGGCTGTAACAACAATGGCTGTGCATCAGTGATTTCACCACTAAATAATTCTTGCGAAGTGTCAAATGCAGCGGAAGTGGTGCTAGTAGTAGCGCTGGTGGCTGAGCAAGATGAGGTGTTCTGTGTCGCTAAATACTCAACCACGTCCTGACAATCTTGGGAGGTGATGGGACGTGCCTTCTTTCGAGCACTGTACTGTGGGCCAGGTCCACACGAAATTACATTTACACGACCTCGCACAGACCTGCCGGCTGGCCTTCCTCTGGCTCTGGCACTACCTCTTCCTCTACCTGTTTTGTCCATATCGGGTATGCACGGAGTGGTATATCACACTGCGTGCACTCACGTAGGTAGGTGGGTTCACTTAACTGCACAGGTATGCGCACTGATGCGGTGAGTTCACTGAACAGAACAGGTATGCAGTGGCGGGTTCACTGAACAGAACAGGTATGCAGTGGCGGGTTCACTGAACAGGTATGCAGTGGCGGGTTCACTGAACACAACATGTATGCAGTGGCGGGTTCACAGAACAGGTATGCAGTGGCAGGTTCACTGAACAGGTATACAGTGGTGGGTTCACTGAACACAACAGGTATGCAATGGCGGGTTCACAGAACAGGTATGCAGTGGCGGGTTCACTGAACAGTACAGGTATGCAGTGGCGGGTTCACTGAACAGAACAGGTATACAGTGGCAGGTTCACTGAACAGAACAGGTATGCAGTGGCGGGTTCACTGAACAGGTATGCAGTGGCGGGTTCACTGAACACAACAGGTATGCAGTGGCGGGTTCACAGAACAGGTATGCAGTGGCAGGTTCACAGAACAGGTATACAGTGGCGGGTTCACTGAACACAACAGGTATGCAGTGGCGGGTTCACAGAACAGGTATGCAGTGGCGGGTTCACTGAACAGTACAGGTATGCAGTGGCAGGTTCACTGAACAGAACAGGTATACAGTGGCGGGTTCACTGAACACAACAGGTATGCAGTGGCGGGTTAACTGAACAGGTATACAGTGGTGGGTTGACTGAACAGAACAGGCATGCAGTGGCGGGTTCACTGAACAGAACAGGTATGCAGTGGCGGGTTCACTGAACAGAACAGGTATGCAGTGGCGGGTTCACTGAACAGGTATGCAGTGGCGGGTTAACTGAACACAACAGGTATGCAGTGGCGGGTTCACAGAACAGGTATGCAGTGGCAGGTTCACAGAACAGGTATACAGTAGCGGGTTCACTGAACACAACAGGTATGCAGTGGCGGGTTCACAGAACAGGTATGCAGTGGTGGGTTCACTGAACAGTACAGGTATGCAGTGGCGGGTTCACTGAACAGAACAGGTATGCAGTGGTGGGTTCACAGAACAGGTATGCAGTGGCAGGTTCACAGAACAGGTATACAGTGGTGGGTTCACTGAACAGAACAGGTATACAGTGGCAGGTTCACTGAACAGAACAGGTATACAGTGGCAGGTTCACTGAACAGAACAGGTATACAGTGGCGGGTTCACTGAACAGAACAGGTATGCAGTGGCGGGTTCACTGAACAGTGCAGGTATGCAGTGGCAGGTTCACTGAACAGGTATGCAGTGATGGGTTCACTGAACAGGTATGCAGTGGTGGGTTCACTGAACAGGTATGCAGTGGTGGGTTCACTGAACAGGTATGCAGTGGTGGGTTCACAGAACAGGTATGCAGTGGCAGGTTCACTGAACAGGTATGCAGTGGTGGGTTCACTGAACAGGTATGCAGTGGTGGGTTCACTGAACAGGTATGCAGTGGTGGGTTCACAGTACAGGTATGCAGTGGTGGGTTCACAGAACAGGTATGCAGTGGCAGGTTCACTGAACAGGTATGCAGGTATCCAGTGGGCTCACTGAACAGAACAGGTATGGTGGGCTCACTGAACAGAACAGGTATGCAGCCAGGAACAAGCTAAGCCTAACTAATCTTTCCCTATGAGAGACAGTCTGCAGCAGCTCGCCCTACTCTCACTAACGCAGGCACACGAGTGAGCTTAATGGCCGCCGCTGCCTGCCTTATATTAGGGGGGGAGTGGCTCCAGGGGCTAGTGTAGCCTAATTGGCTACACTGGGCCTGCTGACTGTGATGTAGAGGGTCAAATTTGACCCTCATGGTGCATTATGGGGCGAACCGAATTTCCGCAAAACTTCGCCTGCGGGACGCGAACGCGAACCGCTGAAGTTCGCATGGAACCGTTCGCAGGCGAACCGTTCGGCCCAACTCTACTAAGGGATAGTTAGTGACATTATGACAGACTCTGTAAAACACTGCAAGAGATGTCTGCACTGCACTATATAAATACACAGTAATAAAGACAGTAGTAATAATAATAATGGCTTTTGCCTACTGGAGATAAGGGAAGTCCTGAAAGCAAGGCCTGATATAGTTTATATAAACATTGCATTACACAAATTTTTATTTTGAAGTTTTAGGATCTATAAAGGAATGCACTTGAAGCCTGTGTCAATCCTCATGTCATCTATCTGACAAACAGCGGAGGAGATTCTAATTTTCTAATTTCTAATTTTCATGTGTTCTTTACCTTGTTGTGAGAAAACGCGGAAAAGCCGCCGCAGGTGCTCAGAGCAAGGCGGCTGATTCCACGTCCAACACGGCAGATTGTGCGCATGGACCTGCATCTGAACGCGGAGAAACCGCCGCATGTCCTGAGAACAAGGCGGCGGATTCCGCGTCCGACACGGCAAGTTACACGCATAGGCCTACATCTGGCAGTGTGGCTGAACGCGGAGGAACCGCCGCATGCTCTGATAGCGGTGCGGCTGGTTCCACGTTCAGCATAGTGGATGGTTTGCAGCACAGGTCTGGTGTGGCTGGGACTGATAGTCCACACTGGTTCAGAAGGATGCGCGCGCACGCTGAGAGGCAGAACTTTTATGACAGCCAGAAGGGAGTCAGATGACCAAGCCGGTCAGCTGACAATTCCACCATTTCCCATTGGTCCAGCACTTAGGGGAGGCTCTGGAGAGCGCCTCCGATCTTATGTTAAGTCAGCCTGAACCTAAGCCCATCGATGAGGCCATTTCATCGGCCATCAGGATAGATCGCCGGCTGCGCTATCAGAGGCAGACCCGGGGTAGTAGTCAGGTGAGAATGGTATCCCACACTGCGCCCCCTGTGACTCCACCTCCTCCCTTCTTGCCTCCTCCTGAGCCAATGCAGATTGGTCGGTCAAAATTGTCTCAGGTGGAGCGGAAACGCAGGATATCAGAGCAGCTTTGTCTTTATTGTGCAGAGGGGGGTCATGGAATACAGAATTGCCCTAAGAAATCGGGAAACGCTGCTGCCTTAGGTGTAGTTGGGGGTAGTACCTTAGGCATGCAATTTTTACCCCTAGATGATAAACGTTTGCTTCTTCCTTGTACTATTTCGTGGGAGGATAAGTCTGAGGTCACTGAAGCCTTCATTGACTCAGCGGCTAATTTTATGGATTACGAATTTGCAAAAAAATTGGGTATTCCGCTCACCCCGGTAAAAACACCGGTTCAAGTTACGGCAGTGGATGATTCCCCTCTGCAGGGTAACAGACCTCTGTCACAGACCCCTGAGGTGGGAGTCACTATCAGGGTGCTGCATAAAGAAAATTTGTTTTTTATTGTGCTACACATGACAACCTCCACGATCATTCTTGGCATGCCTTGGTTACAACTTCACTCCCCTCAGATAAATTGGGCCACTGGTCGTCCCATTGCTTTCATCATTGTTTAGCGAAGGTAACCTTGGGCCAGACCAAGATTCACATGGAGGGAGTGCCAGATCAGTATTCTGAATTCTCAGACGTGTTTTGTCCTAGATCAGCCGATAAACTTCCTCCACATCGCCCTTTCGATTGTCCCATCGATCTCCGGTCTGGTTGTATGCCCCCTAGAGGTCACCTTTACAATTTATCTGGGCCAGAGAAATTGGCCATGCAGGAATATATCCGCGAAAACTTAGCTAAAGGGTTCATTCGCCCTTCCCGGTCACCTGCTGGAGCAGGTTTCTTTTTTGTAAAGAAAAAAGATGGAGGTCTTTGACCATGCATTGATTATCGGGGTCTGAATAAAATCACAATAAAAAAACGCTATCCATTACCTTTGATAGACGATTTATTTACTCAGGTCACTAAGATTTTTTCAAAATTGGATTTACGGGGTGCATACAACCTGGTACGGATCAGAGAGGGCGATGAGTGGAAGACCGCCTTTAACACACCCGATGGGCATTACGAGTACCTGGTGATGCCCTTCGGGTTGTGTAACGCTCCGGCCGTCTTTCAGGAACTCATCAATGAGGTGTTCAGGGAGGTTTTGGGGAAATTTGTTTTGCTATATCTAGATGATATACTAATCTTCTCAGCTAACCTCACAGAGCACAGGGCTCATGTCAGATTTGTGTTGCACAAGCTAAGACAAAACATGCTTTATGCTAAGTTGGAGAAATGCATTTTCGAGGTCACATCTGTCGCCTTTCTGGGGTATATAATCTCTACCTCGGGCCTTTCTATGGACCCCGCCAAAGTCTCTGGTGTCCTGGAGTGGCCTCAGCCAGTGGGACTGAAGGCTCTCCAAAGGTTCTTAGGGTTCGCAAATTACTATATAAGATTCATTAAGGGGTACTCCACAGTCATTGCACCCCTCACCAGTCTCACAAAGAAAGGGGCAGATACCAACCACTGGTCCCCTGAAGCTCTGGCTGCTTTCTCCACTCTGAAAGAATTGTTTTGTTCTGCACCCATTTTGAGACACGTCGACACCTCCTATCCCTTTATTGTAGAGGTAGATGCCTCAGAGGTTGGGGTGGGGGCTGTGCTGTCTCAGCGTTCTGGGTTGCAGGGAAGATTACACCCGTGTACCTATTTTTCACGTAGGTTTTCACCAGCAGAGAAAAACTATGATATTGGCAACAGGGAGCTTCTGGCCATTAAATTGGCCTTTGAGGAATGGCGTCATTGGCTAGAAGGAGCAGAACATACGATTACAGTTTTCACTGATCACAAAAATTTGGAATACATTGAGGGGGCTAAGAGATTGAGTCCCCGTCAGGCTCGGTGGTCACTGTTTTTCTCGAGATTCAGATTTGTAATTACGTATACTCAGGGGTGCCTCTAGCCATTTTGTAACTCCAGGCGAGAGAACCTGTGGTGCCCCCCCCCCCCGCCTGATAAAACTCAGATAATGTGGCACCAATAAGTCAATAGCAGATAACATGTCCCCCGCACATCAAACGCAGTTACCATGTCCCCCGCACATCAAACGCAGACACCATGTCCCCCGCACATCAAACGCAGACACCATGTCCCCCGCACATCAAATGCAGACACCATGTCCCCCGCACATCAAACGCAAACACCATGTCCCCCGCACATCAAACGCAGACACCATGTCCCCCGCACATCAAACGCAGATACCATGTCCCCCGCAGGTCATACGCAGATACCATGTCCCCCGCAGGTCATACGCAGACACCATGTCAACCGCAGGTCATACGCAGATACCATGTCCCCCGCAGATCAAACGCAGTTACCATGTCCCCCGCACATCAAACACAGACACCATGTTCCCCGCACATCAAACGCAGATACCATGTCCCCCGCACATCAAACGCAGATACCATGTCCCCCGCAGGTCATACACAGATACCATGTCCCCCACAGGTCATACGCAGATACCATGTCCCCCGCAGGTCATACGCAGATACCATGTCCCCCGCAGGTCATACGCAGATACCATGTCCCCCACAGGTCATACGCAGATACCATGTCCCCCGCAGGTCATACGCAGATACCATGTCCCCCGCAGGTCATATGCAGATACCATGTCCCCCGCAGGTCATACGCAGATACCATGTCCCCGGGAGGTCATACGCAGATACCATGTCCCCCGCAGGTCATACGCAGATACCATGTCCCCCCCAGGTCATACGCAGAATACATTGAGGGGGCTAAGAGATTAAGTCCCCGTCAGGCTCGGTGGTCACTGTTTTTCTCGAGATTCAGATTTGTAATTACGTATACTCAGGGGCGCCTCTAACCATTTTGTAACTCCAGGCGAGAGAACCTGTGGTGCCCCCCCCCCCGCCTGATAAAACTCAGATAATGTGGCACCAATAAGTCAATAGCAGATAACATGTCCCCCACACATCAAACGCAGTTACCATGTCCCCCGCACATCAAACGCAGACACCATGTCCCCCGCACATGAAACGCAGACACCATGTCCCCCGCACATCAAATGCAGACACCATGTCCCCCGCACATCAAACGCAGACACCATGTCCCCCGCACATCAAACGCAGATACCATGTCCCCCGCAGGTCATACGCAGATACCATGTCCCCCGCAGGTCATACGCAGACACCATGTCAACCGCAGGTCATACGCAGATACCATGTCCCCCGCAGATCAAACGCAGTTACCATGTCCCCCGCACATCAAACACAGACACCATGTTCCCCGCAGGTCATACGCAGATACCATGTCCCCCGCAGGTCATATGCAGATACCATGTCCCCCGCAGGTCATACGCAGATACCATGTCCCCGGCAGGTCATACGCAGATACCATGTCCCCCGCAGGTCATACGCAGATACCATGTCCCTCCCAGGTCATACGCAGATACCATGTCCCCGGCAGGTCATACGCAGATACCATGTCCCCCACAGGTCATACGCAGATACCATGTCCCCCGCAGGTCATACGCAGATACCATGTCCCCCACAGGTCATACGCAGATACCATGTCCCCCGCAGGTCATACGCAGATACCATGTCCCCCGCAGGTCATATGCAGATACCATGTCCGCCGCAGGTCATACGCAGATACCATGTCCCCGGCAGGTCATACGCAGATACCATGTCCCCCGCAGGTCATACGCAGATACCATGTCCCCCCCAGGTCATGCGCAGATACCATGTCCCCGGCAGGTCATACGCAGATACCATGTCCCCCACAGGTCATACGCAGATACCATGTCCCCCGCAGGTCATACGCAGATACCATGTCCCCCGCAGGTCATACGCAGATACCATGTCCCCCGCAGGTCATACGCAGATACCATGTCCCCCACACATCAAACGCATATACCATGTCCCCCGCACATCAAACACATATACCATGTCCCCCGCACATCAATGTTTAACAATTAATTGAGATGGAACTTGCTTTAATTCATTGATCCATGTGAAGTCTATACCAGGGAGGGCAGGGGAACACAGAGGTGGGAAGGGGAACACACAGGAGTACAGAGGAACACAGAGGAGGGAAGGGGAACACACAGGAGGCAGGGAGACAAGAGGGCAGGAGAACACACAGGAGGGCAATGGAACGCACAGGCGGTAGGGAGACAAAGAGACAGGGGAACACACAGGAGTACATTGGAACACAGAGGAGGGCAGGAGAACACATAGGAGGGCAGGCAAACACACAGGAGGGCAGGCGAACACACAGAAGGCAGGGAGACGGGGAACACACAGGAGGGCAGTGAGAAAAGAGACAGGAGGGCAGGAGAACACACAGGAGGGCAGGGGAACACAGGAGGCAGGGAGACAAGAGGGCAGGGGAATGTGCAGGTGGCAGGGAGACAAGAGGGCAGGGGAATGCACAGCTGGCCAACGGAATGCACAGGTGGCCAGGGGAACACAGATGGGCAGGGGAACACAGGAGACAAGCAGACAAGAGACAGGAGGACAGGGGAACGCACAGGTGGCCAGGGGAACGCACAGGAGGCCAGGGGACCACAGATGGGCAGGGGAACACAGGAGACAAGCAGACAAGAGACAGGAGGGCAGGGGAACACACAGGAGGGCAGGGGAACGCACAGGTGGCTAGGGAAACGCAAAAGAGGGCAGTGGAATGCGCAGGTGGGCAGAGGAACGCACAGGAGGCCAGAGGAACACAGGAGGAAAGAAGAGAAGAGACAGGAGGGCAGGGGAACACACAGGAGGTCAGGGGAACGCACAGGTGACCAGGGGAATGCACAAGAGGGCAGTGGAACGCGCAGGTGGGCAGAGGAACGCACAGGAGGCCAGGGGAACACAGATGGGCAGGGGAACACAGGAGACAAGCAGACAAGAGACAGGACGGCAGGGGAACACATAGGTGGCCAGGGGAACGCACAGGTGGCCAGGGGCACGCACAGGAGGCCAGGGGAATGCACAGGAGGCCAGGGGAACACAGGAGACAAGCAGACAAGAGACAGGTGGCCAGGGGAACACACAGGTGGCCAGGGGAACGCACAGGTGGCCAGGGGAACGCACAGGTGGCCAGGGGAACGCGCAGGAGGCCAGGGGAATGCACAGGAGGCCAGAGGAACACAGATGGGCAGGGGAACACAGGAGACAAGCAGACAAGAGACAGGAGGGCAGGGGAACACACAGATGGCCAGGGGAACGCGCAGGTGGGCAGAGGAATGCACAGGAGGGCAGGGGAACACACAGGAGGCCAGGGGAACACAGATGGGCAGGGGAACACAGGAGGAAAGAAGACAAGAGACAGGAGGTCAGGGGAACGCACAGGTGACCAGGGGAACGCGCAGGTGGGCAGAGGAATGCACAGGAGGGCAGGGGAACACACAGGTGGCCAGGGGAATGCACAGGAGGCCATGGGAACACAGATGGGCAGGGGAACACAGGAGACAAGCAGACAAGTGACAGGAGGGGAACACACAGATGGCCAGGGGAATGCGCAGGTGGGCAGAGGAACGCACAGGAGGCCAGGGGAACACAGGAGGAAAGAAGACAAGAGACAGGTCAGGGGAACGCACAGGTGACCAGGGGAACGCGCAGGTGGGCAGAGGAATGCACAGGAGGGCAGGGGAACACACAGGTGGCCAGGGGAACACACAGGTGGCCAGGGGAACACACAAGAGGGCAGGGGAACACACAGGTGGCCAGGGGAACACACAAGAGGGCAGGGGAACACACAGGTGCCCAGGGGAACACACAAGAGGGCAGGGGAACACACAAGAGGGCAGGGGAACACACAGGACATCGCAGCACTAACCCTCCAAAATCGTTGTTGTTGCAAGCAGCTGCAGCATCCCATCTTCCTTTCTGCTGGGGCTCCAGTGAACTGCACCATAGAAGGCAGACCATGCCAGGCAGTTGTCTCCAGAGCCCCAGTTCCTTCCTGGCCTTCTTCCTGCTTCCTCTCTTCACAAAAGGGGCGGAGCTACACGTAGATGAGCCAGCCAGAGTCCCGCA
This sequence comes from Hyperolius riggenbachi, assembly GCF_040937935.1. Taxonomy (NCBI): domain Eukaryota; kingdom Metazoa; phylum Chordata; class Amphibia; order Anura; family Hyperoliidae; genus Hyperolius; species Hyperolius riggenbachi. Next base: position 370,665,310 of record NC_090647.1, on the reverse strand, counting down.
GCACAGGCAGTGATGATGATAGAGGCATCATGAGACGGGGCTCCTGCGTGTATGTGCACAGGACAGGGGGCTCAGCAGGAGGGCACAGTTATGTCACACCGGCAATTAGAATCCGGATTTCGGCGGCGATTAGTCACGCTTGCGGGAGCGGAGTTAGAGGCGGCACCACGCACGAGGTAAACAGAGTACCCGTACGGCTGCTGCTATAGAGACGGGGCTAGCCGGGCTACTAGAGGAGGAGGGAAGGGTGGGACTGGGAGGTGGCTAGCATGCTAGCATCATGCCTATTGGCTGGGGGCATGCATAGAGGCGGCAGCAGCGGCGGAGCACGTGGTTTAACATGTAAACAAACCACGGAGGGCTCCAAGTTGTCACAGACGGTGACTGTAATAGCGGCGAATTCCCCTCCCCCCCCTGCGCGGCGGCGCTTCCCCTCCCCTTGCCGCTCCAAGCCCTTGCCTATATTGCCTGCAGCTAGGAGCGCCCCTGCGTATACTCCGGGTAGTAAAAACATTAAAGCCGATGCTTTATCCAGATGCTTTGAGCCAGAGACAGCACAGTCCTCAGACCCAGAGACTATTATCCCACAGAAAGTGGTATTGGCTGCCACAGAGACTTGGAAGAATTGGATGGAGACTTTAAGTCCCTTCCAGCAGGATGTTCCTGAGGGTAAACCTGAATGGGTCATGTTTGTGCCATTGCCATTTCGTCTCCAGATATTGCAGATGTTCCACTCCCACAGAAATGCTGGACATCCTGGTGCCACCAGAACACAGGACCTTGTTGCTAGGTGTGCTTGGTGGCCTTCTTTGGCAACTGACTGTAAGGAGTATGTGAGAGAATGTGCAGTATGTGCAAAAAGTAAACCCTCCCGTCTGGCACCTGTGGGTACATTGCAGTCTTTGCCCACCCCGAGTGAGTCATGGACCCACTTGTCCATGGATTTTGTGGGTGAGCTCCCGAGGTCTGAAGGCATGTCGGTCATTTGGGTGGTAGTCGACAGATTCAGCAAAATGGCCCATTTCGTGCCTCTGAAAGGACTCCCCTCGGCCCAGGAGTTGGCCGATCTTTTCATCATGCACATTTTCCGGTTACATGGCATTCCGGAAAATATAGTGTCAGATCGGGGAGTCCAATTTGTTTCTAAATTTTGGAGGTCATTCTGTCATCAATTGGGCATGGAACTGTCATTTTCGTCGGGCTACCACCCACAAACCAATGGTCAGACCGAGAGAATAAATCAGTCACTGGAACAGTTTCTCAGTTTCTAAGGTGCTATGTTGCGGATGCGCAAAATGATTGGGTCAAGTTCTTGCCATTTGCAGAATTTGCACACAATAATTTGAAAAGTGCTTCCTCTGGATTCTCTCCATTTCAGGTGGTAACTGGTAGGTTGCCTAAGTTCTCCCCACTGCCAGTAGCTTCTACTCCATTTCCAGCTTTGGAGGCTTGGCAAAAGTCATTTAGGAACATGTGGGGAATCGTGAAGGAGAAACTAGAGAAGGCTTTTCAGAGTCAGAAAAGTCAAGCTGACAAGAAACGTTCCATTGAGTGGAGGTTCCGGCCAGGAGACTTGGTCTGGGTATCCACTCGTCATTTGACTTTGAAACAGCCTTCGCCCAAGTTAGGACCCAGATTTGTGGGTCCTTTCCCAGTAACTAAGAAAATCAACAATGTTACTTATGCCATTGACCTTCCTGCCAGTATGCGTGGGGTGAGATCGTTCCATGTGTCCCTGCTTAAGCCAGCAGTGCATGTAGATTCCACTCCTCCTCCCCCTGTGATGGTGGATGACCAACCTGAGTATGAAGTGGAAAAGATTTTAGACTCACGTATTGTACAGAACTCAGTACAGTATTTAGTTCACTGGAAGGGTTATGGCATTGAGGAGAGAACATGGGTACCTGATTGTCGCATGCATGCGGACAAATTAAAGAAGGAATTTCACGCCCTACATCCTAGGAAGCCGGGTAGGAGCTGTCCGGAGTCCACTCTTCAGGGGGGTACTGTGAGAAAATGCGGAAAAGCCGCCGCAGGTGCTCAGAGCAAGGCGGCTGATTCCGTGTCCAACACGGCAGATTGTGCGCATGGACCTGCATCTGAACGCGAAGAAACCGCCGCATGTCCTGTGGATAAGGTGGCGGATTCCGCGTCCGACACGGCAGGTTACACGCATAGGCCTACATCTGGCAGTGTGGCTGAACGAGGAGGAACCGCCGCATGCTCTGATAGCGGTGCGGCTGGTTCCGCGTTCAGCATAGTGGATGGTTTGCAGCACAGGTCTGGTGTGGCTGGGACTGATAGTCCACACTGGTTCAGAAGGACGCGCGCGCGCGCGCGCTGAGAGGCAGAACTTTTATGACAGCCAGAAGGGAGTCAGCTGACCAAGCCGATCAGCTGACAATTCCACCATTTCCCATTGGTCCAGCACTTAGGGGAGGCTCTGGAGAGCGCCTTGCTATATATACTAGGTGCTGGTCATTCTCTGGTTGTCTGCCGTTGTGATCACTACGTGGAAGCACTCAGACCTTTTTGCCAGTTTCTGTGTTACTCTTTAGACCAGTTTCCAGGGTGTTGATGATCACGGACCTCACACCCCAGATTAGGAATACTGTGTATTATCTGTGTTATTCTTCAGACTAGTTCCAGGGTGTTGATGACTACGGATCTCACACCCAAGACTAGGAATTAGCTTTACAATCCTGTTATATCTTCAGACTAGTTCCAGGGTGTTGATGATCAAGGAGCTCACACCTTTAGACTAGATATTGTATATTATTTGTTATGACCTTCTGCTTTTCCTGACCTCTCTTCTGACCTCTGAATTGGTACTTCGCTATATCTGTCTCTCCGTTGCCAAACCTTGCTTGCCTTAGGATTCCGTATCAGTCTCTTTCCTCTGTATCTGATCTGTCTGTCTGTTGCCGACCTGGCTTGTCCGACCTTGAGAGCTATCTCCTCTGTTTATAGATAGTTCACAGATCTGTCAGTGGCACTCCACCTTTGGTGTCACTCACACTCTGGTCCTTCCCACACTCTGCCTGCCTCCTCCCCTTGGGGAGCCTCAGGCCTCAGGAAGGAGCCTGCTCCTTGGGCAGTATCTCTTACTGCCTTGCACCCTCCATACGGTGGGCTCTCCTCAAAGTATTACTGTTGCACCAAACACTCATATTACTCAGGTGTCCAGAGGTTAGAGATATATCTGGTTATCGGTGATACTGCAGATCATCAATAATCGGGTATATATCTGTATTCTCGGTGATACTGCAGATCACCGGTAATCAGACCCTCTCTGTGTTACACCGATCGTTACACTTGTAAGAACATCTGTGTAGTTTTTCTCTTTTAACCACTTGCCGACCGCGCACTCATAACGCGCGTCGGCAAAGTGGTAGCTGCAGGACCAGCGACGCACATCTGCGTCGCCGGCTGCAGGCTAATTAATCAGGAAACAGCCGCTCGTGCGAGCGGCTGCTTCCTGTCAATTCACGGCGGGGGGCTCCGTGAATAGCCTGCGGGCGGCCGATCGCAGCTCGCAGGCTAAATGTAAACACAAGCGGAAATAATCTGCTTTGTTTACAATTTTACAACGCTGCTAACAGTAGCAGCATTGTACTAGATCAGCGATCCCCGGCCAATCAGCGGCCGGGGATCGCTGTCACATGACAGGCAGGAGCCTGTTAGAGGCTGCACAGGACAGATCCGTTCCTGTGCAGTCTCTGATCTCCGGGACAGGGAGGAAGAAGAGGGAGAGGGGGAATCCTGCGGTGGAGGGGGCTTTGAGGTGCCCCCCTCCCGCCACTCACACGCATGCAGGAGCGATCAGACCCCCCTAGCACATCATCCCACTAGTGGGGAAAAAAGGGGGCGATCTGGTCGCTCTGCCTGTTATTTGATCTGTGCTGGGGGCTGTAGAGCCCACCCAGCATAGATCTTAGAATTCAGTGCTGGTCTTTAAAGAGAACCTGTACTGAGTAAAAATATTTAATATAAACACATGAGGTAACTTCAAATGAACATTGCATAGTTACCTTGCCATCAGTTCCTCTCAGAAGCTCACCATTTTCTTCTGACAATAATCCCTTCCAGTTCTGACAATATTTTGTCAGATCTGAAATATATCAGTTGCTGTCAGTAAAATATTAGTTGCTGTCAGTTATAGCTGAGAAGAAAACTGATGTACCAGGTAATGTCCATGTATCCCTATGGCTCAAGTGGGCGATGTTACAGTTTAACTGTGTGCTGACCAGAAAGCTGTCATGGGTAATGGCCATTTTCAAACTGGAGGACAGAAAATTCCCTTGATCACAGTGAACAAACAGGATGCGGGACAGGAGAAAGACACTGAGGAGTAGACTACATGGAAGGTAAGTATGACTTGTGTATGCTTATTTTGACTTTTAATTTTCAGTTCAGGTTTTTTTTTAGGGGGGGGGGGGGGTAAAGGCTGAGTCCTGAAGTGGTTAAGTGCTGCCCTATTTTATTGAAATACAATAATAATTCTAAAGTCTTATAAAAGGAGAAAAATCTATATCCTGTTTTGATCTGTATGTATAAAATGTGACCCAGCACCGTATGAAGCAGGCACAAACATGGATGATTATGATGAGCATCCCTGCTGGTTTTTCTAACAGTCAGCATATGGCTGATTGGCTTTACTAAGTGACAAGGGTCAAGCCTTGAACATTTTCAACAATGAGAAAACTAAACAAGGTCTGTACCACTTAACCCTATTCCTAATCTATGATTGCCATCAGGTTAGAGAATCCCAGCAGCATTTGTCATATTGTGTGAAAAGAACATCTGATTATTCTTGTGCCACAGGTGAAAAAAAGCTGTGCATTTTCCAGATTTATTTCAAGCTCATCAATGCATTTGTCTAACGTGAATGAACCCCTATGTGTCTATCTCATTATAAAGATTCAGTAAGGGATACACAGTTAAAAGAAGTAGTGGAATAAAAGTCAAGACATTATAAATAAGTCAGCAGGTGGAAAGAATCTCCAAATGGTGCAAGGAGAACAAGCTAGTGCTGAACACTACAAAAACTGTCGAGCTAATAGTTGACTTCAGGAAGTCCGCGCCCACCCCACCACCAATTCACATTGATGGTACGGAAGTGGCCAGAGTGCCTTGTGCCCGTCTCCTGGGCACTACCATCTCCAGTGACCTCAGCTGGAGGCCTAACATCACCGCCATCCAAAGGAAAGCCCAGCAGAGACTCTACTTCCTTCGTCAGCTGAGGAAGTTCGGCATGGCCCCAGAGATTCTGATCAGCTTCTACTCCGCAACCATTGAATCGATTCTCTGCTCCTCCATCCTAGTCTGGTACACTGGCGCCACCGTCAGTGACAGGCTCACACTTCAGAGAGTTATCAGGGCAGTTGAGAGGGTCATTGGGAGACCTCTTCCCTCACTTGACATCCTACACAAGAGAAGGCTGAGATCGAGGGCGCTGAGGATCGCTAACGATTCAACTCACCAGGGCCACCGCTACTTCTGTCAGCTCCCACTGGGACGGAGGCTCCGGGCCATTTCTACAAGGACTTCCAGACACAGTAACTCTTTCTTTCCCGCGGCCGTCAGCCTCCTCAATTCCCTCCACATACTCCCATCTGCACACAATAACTAATGATAGGCCATCCTTTGTCTTTTGTCAGTGCAATGAATGTGAATGTAAATGCTTGTCCTCTGTGTTAAGTGTAATGCAACTTCTGTTCTGCTGTTATATGCTACCTATTGCTGTCTCTCTGAGCTATATGGACTGTGCCACACCCAATTCCGGGCATGACCCAGTCATGCTTGGCGAAATGAAGAATTCCTGATTCCTGATTCCTGAAATATGTATGTGCAAAACTCCAAGTCTAAATACCGTTGCGGGGCTGTGATCAGGAGGTGTGCCAAGTCAGCCTAGGCTCACCAATAGTGCATGGAAGTCCAGAAGATGTCTGCACACTGAAAATTGCTTCAACAAACTTTATTTTAAAAGCATGCAGCTAGATATTTTCTATCTGTTGGCACTCATGAATTAACGCTTTGCCCAGCTTGTTTCCATGAAATAGCACAGATCACTTTCTTTGCACAGATGTGTGAATGAAGACATGTGCCACCCAAATGACAGGCCTTTCAACCCTTGGGACACTTGTGATTATATTATTTTTTTCTTGCAGTTGTTTTATTCTTTCTTCCCTAATTTTCTTGCTCTTTTTTTGGTTTTGCTCCTTTTTTTTTGTTGTTTATTTTTTTATGCTGCCATGAGGTAATGTATCTTAAAGCAGTAGGATCAGCCATACTATGCCAGGGAAAAAAAACACATATATAAGTAGATAAATACTTGATCTACTTACATAACACATGTATTATACTGTCCACATTTTGATTTCAGTGAATGTTATATACTAAATTACGAGAATTCTGTTCCTGGTGGGGGCCATGTCTTTTGCCCACAGTTAAGGCTAAATCCTGATGTCATTTCTGCCCTTTACTTTTTTTCTTGTCTCCTCCAATCGCTGAGTCGCCTCAGCCTTGCTTGTAAACACAAGTGAGTAGGGGATTAGGTTTCAGGTAAGAAGCTGGCAGGGAAATAAAGGGAAGAGGAGGAATAGATTATAGATAAAAAGAACCCCCAGCATGCAATTCTTTGGCACGACTACTAAAGGGCCTGTGTTCCTTAAGTAGGTGATAACTCCAAATCATAACAGCAGAAAAAGTTTTGAATGCAGGATTAGCATCTTTATCACTTAATACACTCAGACCAGTTGCTGTTGAAATTTGATTTTTATGGTGACGATCCCGCTTTAATGAACGAGATGCTTGATATTAATATATCGAACAGTTTAGATTGTCTATTTCTCCACAGCGTGGGATGGTGGCCAAATGGATTTGGAGAGGCTGCAGCATCTTTGATTAGCTCCTGGTCTGAAGGGTATGTCTGTAGGTTAATTTCCAGCCTGGATGATTTGAAATTGTATAAATTGAAAAAGACATTTTGTATGACCCAATTCCAAGATGATTACAATTTACATGGGATTTGCATGTAAGCAGAATTATTTGCATCTCATTGACCATCTCTAGCCCTGTACTCTTGTCCTTTTTGTACAGACCTAGAGATAAAAAGCTCATTTGCCAAGTCTTGGTATTGCCCTGGTATTTATGCATGTTAATTAGGCTGCCAAATGTTTCAGCTTATCACTAGTAAAGTAAAGGACAATGTTTAGCAACATTTCTCTTCTCCTGCTGTTGTAGCAAATCATCCAGTAGCCAGTATGGTTACTGGCCCATCATTCCTTTCTGGGTTCTTCATTGTAGACTATGATCTACTTTGATTCCATATAATGTACGAAGGTTGGGGGTCAATTTGGCTGCTAACCATTTGAGACTAGATGTGGAGGGTATGCTTACACAGCCTCCAATCCATTAAAGACTGCTGGTTTCATATGTCAGAAAAACTAGAGCCTAAACTATAGTGAAAAATTACAGCACCTAAAGAATATAAATCTGTAAGGAGTAAATAATACCTTTTGCTATGATTACTGTATATGGAAAAAATGAGCTTGACAAAATTAATTTGGATATTGCTGGTTTACAGGATAGGATACGTTTATAAAAATCACCTCAAATTTAATAGGTCACACACAATAAACCTGGAGCAAATGCCCTACCTGACTCCAGTAACTTACTATCAATGCAGAGACATAGTCCAATCACAGCAAACAAACAATGCAGGAACAAAATACACATAGCCAAAAATATAGTTATAACATATACCATGCATCACAATAAGCACACCTATCTGGCTTGGTTAACACAGCAGGGTAGACTCTGGAAACATATGCAAAACAAACAAATGTGCCTCTGCCAAATTTAAAGGACACCTCCTGAAGTGAGAGGGGTATGGAGGCTGCCATATTGATTTCCTTTTAAACAATACCAATTTGGCTGCAGTCTGAATACACCAGAAGCAAGCATGCAGCTAATCTTGTCAGATCTGACAATGTCAGAAACGCCTGATCTGCTGCATGCTTGTTCAGGGGCTCTGGTTAAAAGTATTAGAGGCAAAAGATCAGCAGGATAGCCAGGCAGCTGATAATGCTTAAAAGGAAATAAATATGGCGGTCATAACACTCTCACTTCAGTCATACATCGACCATCCGATTATTATAATCACATCTGATGAAAATCAGTGCATGCCAAGAGCATGCCTGATTTCTACTTTCGATTTTGGGCCAAAGTAAGTCACAAGTATCGAGTGGACATGCTACAAGATGTTGGACTGAGGTGCTCGATCTGGTGCGGGAAAGTAACGCTGTCTGATTAAGTGACGAATGCAACAGAACTCCTGACACTATCCCACCTAGTGTAATATGTGCACCCCCCCTCCCCCCTGTGGTGGAGGGGCATCTGGTGGATTATGCCCCATTTGTATCTCATGCCCCCTTGTACATTTTGTGTCTCCCTGTGGCCTCCTCTGTCCCCCCTTGTGTCATCTTTGTCCCCATGTATCCACCTCTGTCCTTGTGTCCTCCTCTATATACCCCTTTGTGTCCCTGTATCCTCCTCTATGCCCCTTTGTGTTCCCGTGTCCTCAGTTTATCCCTGTGTCGTCCTCTGCATGGGCACAGTACAGGGGTCCCGACATTGCGGCAGGTTGGAGGTTCGTATTGGCAGGCGTTCACAAGTCAGGAACTTGCATTTGAACTTTTAGATGCAGTGACTTTTTTTCCCCCACTTTTGGGGGAGAAAAAGTAAGTCTTATAGTCCAAAAAATAAAGTATTTTGCAGAACTTTTTCCCTTTACACATAATTGAAGGCTGTAGAACTCTGGTTTTAACATATGCTGGCAGGTGTTTGTTGAAGTTTTTTATTGGGAAGTTTGAGAAAATGCTTTTGTGTTCTTCTCTCATTAATTAGACCCACGGAAAAATGTACAGAGAAACTAAAACTAGTTAGTACAATTGTAGCAGGTAGAAAGAGGGAGGATCGATTTATTAAATTTTTTTTTATATTATTACCTGGTCAGCAGCTTTAAATAGAGGCACTGCTGACACAGGTTTCTTAAGTAAGGGCATTTTGCCCTTAGTTGTAATGTGTAATGTGTGGGTAGGCAGAGCTGATGGCCGAGGGAAGGTTGCTAAGCAACCAGACACACAAGCAGGGGAGCCGTTAGGAAAGATATAACGGCTCTCTGAGGGGTTGAGTTGGCAGTTGGAGCAGACAGGAGAAGGGGAAGGATGCAGCAGGCCAGACACTGCATCAGACGACATTTTGGGAAGAAAATAATGCGCTTAGATGATTCTTCCATCCTCCACAGACAGCCATCAGTCCTGTAAAGCTTACAAGGAGTGGGAAAGCCAGGAGAGAGATTTCAGACAGAGGAAAGAGAGCCAGACAGATGATAGCCAGTGATTCTTGACACTGAAGTGCTGGAAAAGAAATCGTTCAAGATGACACGTATGAAATGTGATCAATGTGTTGATAAATCAGCATGCCACAAGAAAGATTTTTAAACATTTTTAATTACAGTAAATTTGGCTCTGGTAATATCCCCCACTTCTGAAGTGTAGTGTTAGGAGGCGGAGAATTAAGAATTATCCTCCCTACTGTGATGAATATAATCTCACTTGTATTTTATTTTGATTTTATAAGTAGCCTGAATGGTTGCTGTAATGGGAAAACAGTTGTGTTATGGAAGACAGAAACTGCATATTACCCATATACTAGGCCTGAGACTAAGAGATAGTGAGATTGAGAGAAAAGTGAATCTGCTTAAGGAAATGAACTACTGTCCTGTCTGCTAGAGGCCTATCTTAACCTCTTATAGCTTACTGACTTTACTAAAGTAATAAATGCAAGAAACCATTTTGTTTTGGTTATTTTATGTGTGGTGCACAAGATAGTGCGAAGTTATATTGGAAGAAATACTTACCTATGGGAAGAGTGGTCCGACTGGATTCCTGTGAAAGAAAGGAGAAATGATTAATATGTCCATTTACCAGTAGTGTTAAAAGATTTAGAAGAAGTACCTGTTAATAGACTGCTTTTCTGGCAATAGACTGGTCCTGCAAAAGAACAGAAGAGATTACATACAGGAGCGGCAGAAGCTGAGATTTATAAAGAAACTGTTGTGCTTTTATTTTTCTGCTGGTTTTTTTTGGGCAAGCATATTGAGTAGTTTTGCTCAAAGGAACAAGTGACGGAGTTATTTTCTTCTTATTATTTAATTCTAGTAACCTTATTAATTTACTAAGAATTTAGTAATTCACTAACCAATTTTATTTCTTTTATTATTTATTATTAACTTATTAACCAACCAATTTATTAACTCCTAACCATCTAACTTATACATTTATTATTCTGGCTTTTCCTAAGAAACGGCTGAACTATTGAACAAGAAAAATAGCCAGAATAATTGATCAGACTGAGAACAAAAAAAACAAGAGTACTCTATTTACTATTGAGTTATGAAAGATTTTGCTGATCAGCAAACTTAGAGGTTAAAGTACTATATAATGGTTTTGTCAGGGAAGCATTAAACTGAAATTACTTTAGTACTCAGGGTTTAGGAAATCCAAATAAGGTCCATTTTTCATTAAAGTGGGTGGGAACGCTGAGAAAATACTTACCGGGTGGGAAGGTCATGTGTTATTGTTAACCAGTTGTTTTCCTCCTAGCTTCCGGAAGTGTTCTATAGAAAGAAGACCAGAAGATAATAAGAAGACTGTGATATTAGATTGTGTTGTTTGTAATTCTCATTGGTTACATGGAGTAGAAAGTGTATTTTTTTTATCTTTTATTTTGAATAAAACTTTTTGGAATTTTACAACCTGCATTGGTGTTTGTGGAGTTCTCCTTCAGTTGTCGATTTGAAACCGTTTACACTAGGTCTAACAAAACAAGTATAATTTATGCAACTCAATCAATATGAAACCATGCAAAGACTTTTCCATTATTGCGAAATACAGAAAATGTGATTTTTATTTTCTGTCATAGTCTTGCATGCCTTTTTCACATATAAAAGGATTGTTGTGACCATACAGAGATTTGATATGCTTTGCAATGTGCAGAGTGTATGGGGTGCAACTAATGGAAACATGGGAAGCAATGATATTTCCTTAGGCAAAGTGTTGGATGGTTATTATAAGTACGGTAAGTCAAGAAGGGCATAATGGAAGCATTCCTGCACTGATACGATATGGAATGAAAGGCTGTTATCTCTTTATCCACTCGATATCTCGGCCAGACAGAGAGCAGAGATTAACTCTATGAAGGAATAACCTAGCTGTGGATAATTGCAATTTTTTGCTTTCACTATGCATTCTGTTGGAACCATAAGACACAGTCTGCTGGAGATCAGTAGCATGGTATTCAGAGTTTGTTTATTGATCTTAGTTTTCAAAGGAAAAATAAAGAATGGGACAAAAATGGTACTATAAAATATCCCCAGCAAATTCAAATCATTTTGCACTATAAATAAAGAGGCATTGATTTGGCATTGATACAAAGTCAGATGGTTTGATTCAAGATCAAGAAGACTTGATCATTGCTTAAAGTCAGTGGCGTTCCTACCTAAGGGCGCAGGGGGGCGGGGCGCACCGGGTACCAGTCAGCCAGGGGGGTGTCGCCACGACCCCCCTACACCTGACTAAGGAGGGGAAGAGCAGCGCTAGGAGGAGGGGTGACAGCAGGGATAGCGGCGGGGAGGGGGAAATATCCCCCCCTCCCTCACCTGGGTCCCCTCCTTCTGCCTCAATGATTGGAGGCGCAGAAGAGGCACGTGACGGTGACGCAGCGTTCCAGGCTGATACGCGGAAGTAACGTGAGTATACTCCGCGCTCGCCTGCTCGCTGCCCACTGCCACCGGCCCGCTGCCCGCATTTTTGGGGGGAGAAGAGAGGCAGAAGGAGGGGACCCAGGTGAGGGAGGGGGGGATATTTCCCCCTCCCCGCCGCTATCCCTGCTGTCACCCCTCCTTCTAGCTACACGGGGGCAGGGAACTATACTACCTAAACTGGGGGCCACTATACCAGCTGGCAGCTGGGGGCCACTATACTGGAGGCAGCTAAATGGGGGGGGGGGGGGGCACAGGGCACTATACTAGCTACACTGGGGGCATCTATGGGGGCCACTATATTACCTATACTGGGGGGGGGGCACCATACCAGCTACAAGGGAGGCAACTATACTATCTAAACTGTGGGCCACTATACTAGCTATACTGGGGCAACTATGGGGGCCACTATACTAGCTATACTGGAGGGCAGCTCTACGGGGGCCACTATACAAACTACACTGGGGGCAGCAACACTACCTACATTGGGGGCAGCAGCTATGCTGCCTATCCTGGGGGCAACTATACTAGCTATATTGGGGCAACTATACTACCTTCACTGGGGGCAACTAGCTACCTATACTGGGGGCAACTGCTAGCTACCTATACTGGGGGCAGTGGCGGCACGGGGGGGGGGGTGTGCTTTGGGTGCTGAAGCACCCCTTAAAATTCTCCAAGCACCCCCCAGCGTGAACTGACTTTCGGCATCTAATAGACACCGTATCAGTTCACCGCAACGGCAGAGCAGGGCTATAGTAAAATGTCCGAAGCCCTGCTCTGGAGACTTTGGGAGTTGCTGGCTGCAGAGGATCGTGGGAGCTGCGCACTGGACGGAGGCCGGAACAGGAGCTCTGCTGCAGGTGAGTAAATGTTTTTTTTTAATTTATATTAGCAGCCAGGGGTAGCATTTATGTTCTGGCCAGGTCTGCTACACGATTGAAGTGTTTTCTGGACAGGTCTGCCACACGATTGCATGTATTTTCTGGGCAAATCTGCCGACATGATTGAACGTATTCTATGGGCAAATCTGCCGACATGATTGCATGTATTTTCTGGGCAAATCTGCCGACATGATTGAACGTATTCTCTGGGCAAATCTGCCGACATGATTGCATGTATTTTCTGGGCAAATCTGCCGACATGATTGAACCGACATGATTGCATGTATTTTCTGGGCAAATCTGCCGACATGATTGAACGTATTCTCTGGGCAAATCTGCAGACATGATTGAACGTATTCTCTGGGCAAATCTGCCGACATGATTGAACGTATTCTCTGGGCAAATCTGCCGACATGATTGAACGTATTCTCTGGGCAAATCTGCAGACATGATTGAACGTATTCTCTGGGCAAATCTGCCGACATGATTGAACGTATTCTCTGGGCAAATCTGCCGACATGATTGAACGTATTCTCTGGGCAAATCTGCCGACATGATTGAACGTATTCTCTGGGCAAATCTGCCGACATGATTGCATGCATTTTCTGGGCAAATCTGCCGACATGATTGCATGTATTTTCTGGGCAAATCTGCCGACATGATTGCATGTATTTTCTGGGCAAATCTGCAGACATGATTGAACGTATTCTCTGGGCAAATCTGCAGACATGATTGAACGTATTCTCTGGGCAAATCTGCAGATATGATTGAACGTATTCTCTGGGCAAATCTGCACACATTACGTGTATTTTCACCCGGGTTCACGGCAAATTACAGTTAGCCCCGCCCTCATCCGGTCATGGCCACGCCCATTTTTTATGTTATAGCGCCACCCATTTTTTGCCCCTTTACCTTTTTTGGGGGGGGGGGGTGTCTTATAATACCCAGCACCGGGTGTCAAATGCCCTAGGTACGCCACTGCTTAAAGTGTATCTCAGCTCACACATGTAAATGTTGCTTTCCATGTGATCAGGCTAAAATCAATTAGCCTGTTGTCATATGGATTTTTAAAAAAATGTTGTATGAAATTCTGATGCTCAGATTATGTGTTCTCTGTTTTGCTGCCTGACCTGCATTCTTCTTCTTTCTAGCTTCACTAGCTTCAAGTTGGATTGAGTCATAGTGAATATTTATCTGGATGCAGCTCTGAGTGTCATGTCTTGTCTAACCATTTATTTTCTTCTGATCACCTGACTCATTGAACCACTTGTTGCAAATGAGGCAGTATATCTATGCCCCGCAGGTGGCTATTAATGGTTCCAGGGGCATAGATATAAATATCTTGCAGTGTCGCCTTTTTGAGTGCTTCCACACACGTTCTTGTCGCCGTTTGCTAGTAGACAGATCAGTGAGTGGGAACACAGTTCCCATTCATTGATCTAAGTGCCTGTGATCAGTGAGATTCCTTGTGGTCATTGACAAAATGACCTGTAATGTGTGTATGTAGTAAACGTTACCAATTAGGAATAAACTGAGGGGGGCACATCTAGTGGTCAAATACTAATTTACACCCTAATGTATAACTACATTCAGACACATGCCTCTCCCATTAAAATTAGCCCCTTACCTCCCCCACTCTCCCATGGTTACCAAAATAAAATACTGGTATTTATGTTAAAGAAAAAAAATTGCATTTTAAAAAAATACATAGTTACCTTAGGGACTCAACTTTTTAATATGTATGTCATGAGGGTATATTACTGTTATTTTTGCAAGTAAGGGCTTGTAATTAGTGATGGACGCAAAACTGAAAAAATACACCTTTATTTCCAAATAAAATATTGTTGTTATACATTGTACCAGGGAGATAACTGGGACAAATGGGCAAATTGTGTGGCTTTTATACACAGTAGCATGTTTTATTTTAAAACTATAATGGCTATAATGGCCAAAAACTGAGAAATAATGAATTTTTTCCCATTGTATTTATTTCTATTAAAGTAAATATAGATTAAACTAATTCCTAGCAAAACATACCACCCAAAGAAAGCCTAATCGGTGGTTAAAAACAACAACAAAAAAACAAGATTTAGATCATTTTGTTGTGATAAGTAGTGATAAAGTTATTGACAAATGAAGGGGAGGAGAGCTGAAATGTTAAAATTGCTCTGGTCTATAAGGGGAAAAACCCCTCAGAGGTGAAGTAGTTAAGCCTTTCAGTCTCCATACACCTGATTAGGTCAGTATACAGTGCTGTGCTGTGAAGACTGTAAAGAAACAGGATAGGATTAATGGAAAGAGTTTAATTCACACCCATTTTAACCCTTTAGAATCCACATATGGAAAACATATGTGCGCTGCAGGGCCACATTTTATCCGCTCCTCCCCGTGTCTCCCCAAGCCTGATAGCCGATGCAGAGTAGACATGGAGCAGTTTCATATTTACCTTTTCCAGACACTGGATTGGCTCTCCTCTTCCTCCACCACCTCTCAGCTTCCTCCACTGAGCGACCCCTGTGGTGAAAGAGGGGTAGTGGAAGAGTCTCTTCCATCACCCCTCTTCCACCACTGGGTAGTGCTGCAATGCCAACACCATCCTCTGGGTTTCAATCACATATCTTATCAGAGGATGTCATATTATTAGAGGATGTTAACCTTTTAGCAGCCATGATCACTTCATATTGTGTGAGATAACTTAGGGAAGGGTATCCTCAGCCGGCTGATCTTGGGCTTCCTAAGGCAGCCCGATGCAGAGTGGGCACAGGGAGCAGTTTCATATTTACCTGTTTGCATGCCAGATTGCTCTCCTCTTCCTTTCTTCTTTCTCCATCTGTGGTGCTGCAATCAGAATCAGAATTAGAATCATATTTATTTCGCCAAGTGCCATAAATTCCGGGTGCGGCAACCACCGCACTTGGTGAAATAAATATGATTCTGATTCTGATTGCAGCGTCACAGATCGAGAAAGAAGAGAGGAAGAGGAGAGCAATCTGGCATCCAAATAGGTAAATATGAAACTGCTCCCTGTGCCCACTCTGCATCGGGCTGCCTTAGGCAGCCCAAGATCAGCCGGCTGAGGATACCCTGCCCTGAGTTATCTCACACAATATGAAATGATCAGGGCTGCTAAAAGGTTAAGTTCAAGGCTGGGAGCACACGTGTCAATGCAGAAAAGCAGCCCCGTTTCTTGGAGCGTGCAGCCACCCTGAGCGCTGAGGGAGGGGGGTGCCGTGATAGAGGGGGGGGAGCCGTGGCTGATGGGAGGGTGGCCCGACTTCTCCCTCCCTTTCTCTCCCGGGCTGTCCTCTGTGCTCCCCCCTCCACTGCAGAGTTAGTGCAGGGAAGCGATGTATACAGCATCTCACCTCCCTGCGTTCCATTCGCCGATTACTTGCCTCTGGTCTCCTCCTCTGCATAGTCGCTTGTACACACTCTACTTGCCGCTAAACAGGAAGTAGAGTGTGTATAAGCAGCTATGCAGAAAAGGAGACCAGCGGCAAGTCGTTTCCCAGTATAGGTTATATACCTATACTGGGTGCCCCCAGTATAGGTAGGTGCCTGCAATAAAGGTTAGGGAGGTGCCCCCATAATAGAGGGGGGAGTCAGCCATGGGGAGGGCAGCCCAACTTCTCCATCCCTTTCTCTACCCGGGCTGCCCTCCATGCTCCCCCCTCCGCTACAGAGTTAGCACAGGGAAGCGATGTATGCATTAACCTACCCATCTAGCCTATACTGGGGGAACCTACTTATCTAACCTATACTGGGGATGCCTACCTAGCTAGCTTATACTGGTGGCAACTATACTGGCTACCTATACTGGAGGCATCTACCTGGCTAACCTATACTGGGGCAATTATACTGGGGCACCTATGCCTGGCTACCTATACTGGGGGGACCTATAGCTGGCTACCTATACTGAGTGGAACTAGACCTGTCTAACCTACACTGCGGGCACCTATACATGGCTCCATGGGGGGGCAATTTTTACACCTTCACCCTGTGTGCATTTTAGCCTAGAAACTGCCCTGCAGAAAAGCATTTTTGCTTTTACTAATATGCCTTTTCAACAAGAGGAAACCGGGAAAATGATACTACATCACTAGATCCGTTTTACATAAACACAAGAATATCTATGCTCCCTCTGCTTACAGTCTAAGATCTCCAAAGAGCAATACCCTGCACTACTTACACCATCAAATAAATGGGCTGTGCTGGCATAGGGGCAAAAGAGGTACAGCCTGCAGCCAGACCAAAGTGGCTGCTAATTCATACACACAAGGTAGGATAGCTATGCTCACCCTGCTTAACCAGAGGTGTACCTGAAATGGCCAACCTGGAGGCTTGAAACCCCCCTCCCCCCACACACACTAAAAACCAGCAGAGGGAAATTTGATTATATAAACGTAGTACCCAAATGCCAGGAGTGCCCCATCTAACAGCCCACACAGAAAGGTTTGGTCATAAAAGCCTTACGGGGTGCAGAGTTCCTAAACTCCATCTTCTCCATGTCTTCCAATATACCTCATTTCTGTTCTGCAGAGTATGGTAAGGTCCTCGTTTTTTTTGTTTTGTTTTTTTTTTTATCTTATTTCTTCAAACCATACCTTTACAGTCAGTGGCTGTGGATCTTTCCATTTACTATTAAAGATTTGCAGGCAGTTAACAAGGTTTTTTTCTTTATAGCTGCTTAACTGCCAGGAGCTATTATAGAGTAGAAAAAAGAGTAATCATCTGGTTAGCTAGTCATGGAGCATGAATGAGAAAAGAGCAGTGGTGGGCCGAAATTTTGCATAGAAATTCGCGATTACGCATCGTAAATTGAAATTTCTGAGAAAATCATAATTTCATATGTGTAACGAATGTGGAATTATCTCCGTGGTCAGCGCACAACATGTGCGCTGACACTGCGGAAACCCTCCACAAGCGTTTGAATAAGGGAACCCAGCTTTGGTGCAAATGCACCTGTAAAAAGGAATTCCAAAAGGCAGATGGAGCTGTGGAGTGCAGAGGAATAAACTCTCTGCACAGCCACAGATGCCAGATAGAAATTGTACAAAGTGAAGCGATACAGGGCAAGATAGCCTCTCGAGAGAGAGTGAGCACAGAGACAGAATGTATGTATGTCCACCAATCTAGTCGCCACCCAGCGACGGTTGATATACAACAGTGAAGACCAAAGTGAGAAAGCAATCGAAGAATGGCGATTGCTAGCAGAGACACAAGACGGAGAAAAGACAGAATATAGAATGAATAAAGACAGAACCAATTAGCAAACAGCAATCCAACACGAAGAAACTGACAGGACTAGCTAAATGCGGTCACCACATGTTAAATTGAACCTAAAGTCACCCCAAAAAGATGAGATGAACTCACCTGGGGCCAGGGTTGGACTGGGACACCAAGGGCCCACCAAGGAAGTTTCAGCCTGGGGCCCACCCCCCTCTCCTCCTCCTCCCTACCCCCCCCCATTTTGGGCTCACATACACATGTACTCTAGAAATTTTGCATGACTTTATGGTAGGGAATAGATTGTGAGCAATTCTGAGGACAGTCTCCAATAGGGACATGCCTAAATGCGGCGCGCGCAGCGCGCTGCAGCGAAACTAAATGGGTGTCACTACGCACTGGAACATCGGCGTGGTCATGATGAGTCATGGGCAGACTTAAAAAAAAAATACAAAACACAAAATAAGTAGCGGCGTTATTCACAGAGATTAGGTCTGACCAGATACATTTTAGATAAAATATTCAAGTAGTTACATGCCTCATGATAATTCATCAAGTAGTCAAATGGCAGCAGACACCCCCACAAAATGCAATCAGGTTGACGGCAGATACCCCCACACAATGCAATCAGGTTGGTGGCAGATACCCCCACAAAATGCAATCAGGTTGACGGCAGATACCCCCACACAATGCAATCAGGTTGACGGCAGATACCCCCACAAAATGCAATCAGGTTGACGGCAGATACCCCCACAAAATGCAATCAGTTTGGCTGCAGACCCCCCACAAAATGCAATCAGGTTGGTGGCAGATACCCCCACACAATGCAATCAGGTTGGCTGCAGATACCCCCACACAATGCAATCAGGTTGGCTGCAGATATCCCCACAAAATGCAATTAGGTTGGCTGCAGATACCCCCACAAAATGCAATCAGGTTGGCTGCAGATACCCCCACACAATGCAATCAGGTTGGCTGCAGATACCCCCACACAATGCAATCAGGTTGGCTGCAGATACCCCCACACAATGCAATCAGGTTGGCTGCAGATACCCCCATACATTGCAATCAGGTTGGCTGCAGATACCCCCACACAATGCAATCAGGTTGGCTGCAGATACCCCCACACAATGCAATCAGGTTAGCTGCAGATACCCCCACACAATGCACTCAGGTTGGCTGCAGATACCCCCACACAATGCAATCAGGTTGGCTGCAGATACCCCCACACAATGCAATCAGGTTGGCTGCAGATACCCCCACACAATGCAATCAGGTTGGCTGCAGATACCCCCACACAATGCAATCAGGTTGGCTGCAGATACCCCCACACAATGCAATCAGGTTGGCTGCAGATACCCTCACACAATGCAATCAGGTTGGCTGCAGATACCCCCACACAATGCAATCAGGTTGGCTGCAGATACCCCCACACAATGCAATCAGGTTGGCTGCAGATACCCCCACACAATGCAATCAGGTTGGCTGCAGATACCCCCACACAATGCAATCAGGTTGGTGGCAGAGATACCCCCACACAATGCAATAAGGTTGGCTGCAGATACCCCCACACGATGCAATCAGATTGGTGGCAGAGATACCCCCACACAATGCAATCAGGTTGGTGGCAGAGATACCCCCACACAATACAAGTCCCCCCCAGCTTGGAAGGGGGGGCAGAGGGCACAGATTAGCGGGCACAGATCAGCGGGGAAGCCTCCCCCCCTCCCTCACCTAGGGTACCCCCTTCCGCGCACCCCCCTCCTCCAGAAGTGCAACCAGCAGCGAGCGGAGAATAGCTTACCGAGCTTCAGATGATGCTATCTCCGCTCCGCTCCGCATGCCGCTGCTGCCCTGCTGGTCTCTGTCTCCTTTAGTGATGCTGTCCAATCACGCTCTCGCAGGAAGTACTGCGAGAGCGTGATTGGACAGCGTCACTACAGCAGACAGAGACCAGCAGGGCAGCGGTATGCAGACTTGGAGTGGAGCGGAGCTAGCATCATCTCTGTAGCTATTCTCCGCTCGCTGCTGGCTGCACTTTTGGAGGAGGGGGGTGCGCGGAAGGGGGGGCCCCTAGGTGAGGGAGGGGGGACCCTCCCCCCCCTCCCCGCCGCTCTGTGCCCAATTCCCCCTTCCAAGCTGTGCCCCCCTCCCTCTTAGCTCTGGGGCCCCCAGAAGGAGGGGCAGTCGAGGCCCACCGATGGGACCATCGGTGGTTCGGTGGCTCAGTCCGAGCCTGCCTGGGGCTTCCCTCAGCCCCCTGCAGATGATTGGTGCCCTTGCAGCCCCGCTCCGATGGCCCAGGACCCGCCGGCGAACACTTCCAGTTTGGCCGTCACCGGCCGACAGGCATGGGAATGCGAGTGATTGTTCGCGTTCCCAGCCTGTATATCGCCCCCTATGCTGCTATTGCTAACTATTGAACACAGAACAAAAAGACAAACAGATGGCGAAAACGCTTTGCTAATCGGTTGCCTAACACCAGACAACAGCAAGCGTTCACACCAGACAAAAGCTCGGGCCCACACTCCAGGAACATAGGTCAGAAGGATCCACCCCCTCTACCGCTAAGGCAAATGCGATCCAAACAGACAGATGGAGCAACCAGTAGCAACCGCTGCTCTGGCTTACACTCCAAGGCAGAGTACAGAAAGATCCACCTCCTCTACCGCTAGGGCGAATGCGATCCAAACAGACAGACAGATGGAGCAACCAGTAGCAACCGCTGCTCTGGCTTACACTCCAAGACAAAGTACAGAAGGATCCACCGCCTCTACCGCTAGGGCGAATGCGATCCAAACAGACAGAGCGATTCACTATCAGCCGCCGTTGGAGAAAGTGCAATCGCAACAGATAAGACAAGACAGAACTAGGCCATACAGATAATAAACAATCTGACTGCACTAAAAGGAATGGTAGTGCGCTCCCAAGGATAACTACTCTAAAAGTTAGCAGAGGGGCTGAAACTCAAGGTAAGTCCAGCAGAACCAAACCTTTATGACCAGCAGGAAATTCTGAGAGGAAATGGCATTTATACTGCAAGCCTTCAAAAGAGGCAGAGCTATCAATAACCAGATAAGTAAATGCAAATCCCTCACCAGAACAGCAAGTCTGAAACCTGCAGAGTGAAAACAGGTCTCCTTTCCAGGGACCTGCAGCATACAGACTTGGAAAATGGTCAGAAAGCTGCCTGCCTGTGCAGACAGCAGAGCATATCGTTACAATATGTAATAGTAATTAGTAATATATAATTTTGTGTAATTTTTTGCATAATTTTTGCGAAATATAGTGTAATTTTGTGCCTACTTTAGTGGTTAATAGCAAAGCCCCCATACATGCTTTTGCTACAAAAATTGCTACATATGTTATGGAGAATAGTTGGTGCAAGTTAAAAAAAAAAATTCAAAAAGACCTTGTAATTTTTGAGAAAATCGATTTTAAAAATGGAAAGAAAAATGGTTTTTAAACAGTGATTCTTTCTGAGTTTAAAATCCACTTTTTCTTTGCATTTTTTAAAATCGATTTTCTCAAAAACTAAAAATTCTTTTTTTGTCTTGTACCCACTATTTCCCTTAACATATGTAGCAATTTTGGTGTCAATAGCAAAATTGTTATTCACTGCTAAAGTCGGCATGAAATGACTCAAAAATTACACTAAATTTTATGCGAAATTACAAATGACTGTGCAAAATCAATTGAATTTACAAATTGCAATTATGTATAGGCGTAATTGCGACAATTTATGCGAAAATGTGCATAACCGTAATTGGCTAATTATGATCATCACTAGAAAAGAGGTAGTGGCACACTGTCCATGGTGACCCATCTTTTAGTTTCAAAACTTTTTTATTAGGTATCAGTACAGATTCCAAACATACTTACAATACAAAATGTATATCAGAGAAGATCTTTGTTAGCACGCTTCAATATGGGTATTGTAACGATTTGTGTCAGCAAGGAACAGAATTCTGATTATTAGGTGATCTGCAGTATCACCTATAATGCAGGTATATCAGAAAGCTGATGTGACAACAAATAGCAATATAGTGATTGGTGCAACAGTAGTACTGATAGGTTTAGCTACACCTCACCAGAGGAGCTGGTGGGTACTAACAGTACAGCGCCCCTCACCAGAGTCAAGGGCCCTCTGGTGAAAGTAGAGTGGTCAGATAGATCGGGTTGGCAACAGACAGACAGATGCAGTACAAAATCGGAAGGCAGAGACAGGAAGGTATAAACAGGCAGAGTCGGCAGCAAGATCAGGTGGGCAGAGGTACAGAATCACCGAGCAGAAGAGTAGTCAGAGCGAGCCAGAGTCATGCACAGATAATAACACAGTAATGAATAATCTTTAAGGCTATCAAACAATTCCTATCTTGTGTGAAATCCCCGGTTTCCTCCTGGATCAAAGCACACCGGAACTATCTAAGGTCTGAGCGCTAACACCAAGTATTCGCAACAGCAGACAAGTTGCGAGTGATTCAGCTAGGCTTATGAAGCAGAGGAGACCCCTCCAGCACGCCCCCTCCTATCAGCCAATGAAGAGCGGCGAGCGTCTCCTCTGACGTCAGCCGACCAGCCAGTCAGCTGACGCGCCTCCTCCCCGCATGAAGGTGCTGTCTGTGCGTGCGCGCACGCGACAATGCAACCCTATGTGCGGCTGACAGACCCATCCTCGGCATGCTAGACGCCTGAGGCACGGATAGATTGCTAGGCAGGGAGCTGGAGGCAGCTGCGGTGGTAGCGCTGTTCACCGCAGCTGCTTCTCCAATGTTTGTTACAGTACCCCCCCCCCCTTGAGGCGTGGACTCCGGACACGTCCTCCATGGCTTCTTAGGATGCATCTCATGAAACTTTTTCCTAAGTTCCTCAGCATGCATGCGATGACCCAGCACCCAAGATCTCTCCTCAGGCCCATACTCCTTCCAAAGAACAAGGTATTGTACCGAGTTACGCACCTGCCGAGAATCCAAAATCCGCTCAATCTCATACTCAGGTTCCCCATCAATCATCTCGAGGGGGGGAGGGGGGAGGGGAGAGGAATCCACTTGCACAGCCGGCTTCAACAGCGACACATGGAATGACTTAACACCTCTCATACTGGGTGGTTGTGAAATGACGTAATTGACATTATTAATCTTTTTGGAAATAAGGTATGGGCCTATAAATCTGGGGCCCAATTTTGCTGATGGCTGTTTCAGCGCCAGATGTTGGGTAGAAACCCACACCATGTCTCCGGGTACAAAGTCCCACTCTACTGATCGCTTTTTATCAGCCTGCTTCTTCTGGGTCTGAAAGGCCTTTTCCAGGTTCCTTTTGACCATGGCCCAAATCTCCTTAAAAGATCCCTGCCACTCTTCCAAAGCAGGGAAAGGAGAAGATACCACTGGTAATGGAGAAAATTTGGGAGATCTCCCTGTCACCACCTGAAAGAGAGAAAAGCCTGAAGAGGAACTTTTCAGGTTGTTATGCGCAAATTCTGCGAATGGCAAGAACTTTGCCTATTCTAACTGCGCGTCATCCACATAGCATCTAAGGAACTGCTCTAAAGACTGATTAACCCTCTCAGTTTGCCCATTGGTTTGTGGGTGGTAACTGGAGGAAAATGACAGGTTCATTCCAAGATGATGACAAAAGGCTCTCCAGAATTTGGACACAAACTGGACTCCCCTATCTGATACCACATTTTCTGGTATGCCATGTAAGCGGAAAATGTGTTGAATGAAGAGATCTGCCAGTTCCTGGGCAGAGGGGAGTCCGTCCAGTGGAATAAAGTGAGCCATTTTGCTGAACCTGTCGACTACCACCCATATAACTGTTTTCGACTCGGACCTGGGGAGTTCGCCCACAAAGTCCATGGATAAATGGGTCTATGGTTCCTCAGGTACTGGCAATGACTGAAGGGTGCCCACAGGAGCCTGTCTGGATGGCTTATTCCTGGCACAAACTGCACAGTTTCTGACAAACTCCCTACAATCTAGGACCAGTGATGGCCACCACACACACCTAGACAGTAGATCCTGCAATCTGGCCACCCCAGGATGCCCTGCATTTTTATGTGCATGAAACAATTGTAAAATTTGCAGACGAAAATTAAGTGGCACAAATAGAACTCCATCAGGTTTCCCCTCGGGAACATCCTGTTGATAGGGCCCAAAGTAAGCGACCAATCCTCCCAGGTCTCGGTGGCTGCCACGACAACTTTTTCAGGCAGTATGTTCTCGGGAGTTGGTGGCTGTACGTACTGTCTCGGGCTCAAAACATCTAGACAGGGCATCTGCCTTGACATTTTTACTCCCTGGCTTATACGTAATGATAAATCTGAATCTTGAAAAGAATAATGACCAGCGGGCCTGTCAAGGACTACGCCTCTTGGCCACTTCAATATATTCCAAATTTTTGTGGTCAGTATAGACTGTTATCATATGTTCTGCCCCCTTGAGCCAATGACGCCATTTCTCAAACGCTAGTTTAATGGCTAACAGACCTATCGGTTACCAATATCGTAATTTCTCTCCGCGGGAGAGAATTTACATGAGAAGAAGGCACATGGATGCAACCTGCCCTGGAAACCCGAGTGTTGAGACAGTACAGCCCCGACCCCAATCTCTGATGCATCCACCTCAACTATAAAGGGACAAGTGACATCAACATGTCGCAAAATAGGGGCGGAGCAAAACCAGTTCTTCAGAGATGAGAAAGCAGAATGTGCTTCGGGTGACCAATTATAAGTGTCAGCTCCTTTTTTGGTGAGGTTAGTGAGAGGTGACACTACGGAAGAAAATCCCGTTCTCAAACTTGACACAGTTGGCCACTGGGTGACTAGGATTAGGAAAGTGGGTGGAGCGTACAGCAGCCAATCAAAATTCATCTTTTGATTTTCAAGGGGAATATTTACATTGCTGCCATTCTTGCACTGTTAATGGCACAGATTATTATACAGATAAGTGGGTGGGGTCTAAAAAAAGCCAATCAAAATTCACCTGTTGATTGTCAAGGGGAATATAAAAATTGCTGCCATTCTTGCACTGTTAATGGCACAAGCCTCAAACCTGATACAGTTGGTCATTGGGTCACTGGGGTTTAAATTCAGAAAAAGGGATAAAGCAGGCATGGGCAACCTTGGCCCTCCAGCTGTTGAGGAACTACAAGTCCTACAATGCATTGCAGGAGTCTGACAGCCACAGTCATGACTCATAAAGGCAAATGCATTGTGGAATTTGTAGTTCATTAACAGCTGGAGGGCCAAGTTTGCCCATGCCTGGGATAGAGCCACAAACAGCCAATCAGATGTGTTTCATTTCACTGGGAAAATACAAATTATTGATGCCAAGGACCCAAAGCTCACAAACATGGTCATTGAGTGACTGTGTATCCAGGTTAAAAAAAGTGGGCGGGGCCAAAAACAAATTTCACTGGGAAAATGTAAACTGCAGCCCTTCTTCACTGTTAATGGCAGGGATATCAAACTTTGCCAAGATGGTCACTGGGTGACTGAGATTAATATTCAGGGAAGTGGGTGGAGCCTATAATAGCCAATTAAATTCACCTGTTGATTTTCAAGGGGAATATTTAAATTGCTGCCATTTTTACACTGGTAATAGTAGATGCCTCAAACCTGCTATAGTTGGTCATTGGGTGACTGGGGTTCAAATGTTGGAGAGGGGTGCAGTCACAAACAGCCAATCTGATTTGTTTAATGACACTATTCACTGCATAAAAAACAGGGACTAAATATATGGTATACTATACAGTAAGCCTTAGAGCTAAAATCTGTGCTAAGACAGGAACTCTGCATAGAAACGGCTATTTTAGTTGCGAATAATGCTTAAGCTCACAAAGACAAAAAGCTTGTGCTCACACTATTCAGCATTATTTTCACTGGCTTCAGAATGTAAATTAGGGTGAGGAAAGATTTTATAATGGGCAAACAATGAATAAATATTTTATGAATGCATATTGTAAAACATAAGCAATTGTATTCATTACATTATTTTCACTACTGTTCCTTTTTAAAATTTAGTTGCTAACGTATCTTTAGCGTTGAGATGAATATATAACATTACTAAGGAAAAAAAAATAATATATATATATAAATATATATATAAAAAAGTCAAATATAATCAGTAGTAAAACATAAAATGGGTGCTATGTGGATTGTTTGATGGGAATGTAATAGAATCTGGATCACTATGGAAAAGGTTCATGACTGACAGTAGACCTGAGAAGAATTTATCTAATATCATTCCTTCCATATCTCAGACATTACATACAGCATCATGCAGGGTTTCACAGACTATCTCAACTTGTCCTGAAATGGAAAATGTTGAATGTTCAAGGCTATTTTGTGATATTTTTTTTTTGTGATTTTTTTTTTTATCCCCAGCAATTTTCTTTTGCATAGAAGAAATGTACGGCCACTGCCACAAATAAACACGTTGTGCTACCAGCACTCCATTAATCTGAGGAAAATTGTTTTATTATGCAGACATAATTTTAGACACAGGGGGCCTCTCGAGCTTTAGTTCATTTGTGTACAGCTAATTGCTGCATGCTGCAGAGGTGCACTGTAGTGGAAATTATGTTTTGTAAAAGGAAAGGCCATACCTAGTGTGAACCCTTTCTAAATCACCATGGCATGTACTGAGTAAGTCCACAGGTATTTCAAGCTTGTTATTCCCTTCAATTGAAATAGAAAAATAGGAATCCTAGTAGTCTAAGATATTTCCAAGACTGCAGGTTGTAATGACAGACAGTGCAGAACTGGCAATGTTTATTCTTTCAGACAATGGAAAGAATACCCTCTGTGTCCTTGCAAGCTTTCTTCAATAAAATTGAAGATAATATGAAAATACATTTTAGGTCTCAATTTCTCTTGCTAAAGTATTGAACAGCAACCAACATTAGGGTGTAGTCGGCCATGTGAAGTACAATCCATCTTCAGTCCTTCTCTCTGTCCAACAACAGCTGTGCAGACAAGCAAACATACAATCTTATCCAAATCGGAGAAAGAAGCTGATGACTGACTATGCTGGGTAATGCATTCACATTTAACAAAGATTCATGCAAAGTGAAGAAAAAAACACTGGCACCATAATGTAGCAGGGAGGATATAACCACAAATGGTCTTACCTGCAGTGTGCTCCACAAACATTCAAATTGCAGTCCAAAGAAACAAAGGATAATGGGCATTTACTGCATAAAAACCCTTAATTGTGGTGGGTAGACACAGTGGTTACAGCAGTGGGGGGAATCTGTCTTCCCCCCACTGCTGTAACCACTGTGTCTACCCACCACAATTAAGGGTTTTTATGCAGTAGATGCCCATCATCCTTTGTTTCTTTGGAGCACATTTAACAAAGACTGCCATTCTTCCAAGCTGGGTCAGCTGTAGAGGACAAGGCATTTTTTTTTTTGTGAAAACTGCTTTGAACTCTGCAGTTAAGTTGTGGAGAGATTACGCCAGATGGTGTTTACACAGAGCCAGTATCCTAGCCATACATCTAGTGATGATGGGCGGATTCCACCAAGAGACAAATCTTTCTCTAATCGGATCTAAATAGAGCAAGATCTGCCAGATGCCCATACACCGCATCCTGATCTATTTCATGCTGAAATCTGGAATTGGACTTGTGACGCTGTCCCCCTTAATGTCCAATGTACCCAGTGCAGTATACAGGGGTGGAAACACCTTGAAAATCAACTAAATATATTTTAATATGGTGTAGGTCCACCTTTTGCGGCAATTACAGCCTCAAATCTCCGAGGTATTGATTCAATGCAAATTGTTTCCAAAGGAATTTTAGCCCATTCTTCAGTTAAAATACCCTCCAGTTCTTTTAGAGACAATGGCGGCGGAAATCGACTTCTTACTTGAATCTCTAATAACGACCATAAATGTTCAATAATGTTGAGGTCTGGGGATTGTGGTGGCCAGATGAGATGCTCAACTTCATTAGAATGTTCCTCGTGCCATTCTTTAACAATTCTAGCTGTATGGATTGGGGCATTATCATCTTGAAAGATGGCATTCCCCTCCGGAAACAGTTCTTGAACCATAGGATGAACTTGGGCACCCACAATTCCTAAATAGTCTCGGGAAATCATTGGCCTGGCAGATTTTCAAGAAATAGCACCCCAGATCATCACAGAACGGTCATGCAACCACGACGGCCTGACATCTTGCAGCAAGTCAGATCGATATGCTCAGCCCGTAATTGGTCACATCGACGATTAGGCATGCACTTGCCAGCACCAATTTTCATCCGATTCAATACATGTATGGGCACCTTAAAGTATTTATAGGATTCCCCTTAGTGTTATTGCAGTAGGTCCAGCAAAGTGTTAAAAATGAAAAAATGTAATAGGATTTTCTTTCTGCTCTGTGCAGAGTTATGAACCAATGAGACAAACCCAGAGAGGAGACTTTAAGGTATTATTCACAGCAAGCCATACACTGTTGCCATGGTTTCCAGCAATAGCAATCAGTTACAAAATGACTTCTATAGTGATTGCAGGGGCGTAACTAGGGGGGAGCAGCTCCTGCGACTGTGGGGACGGAGAGTTGGGGGCAGAGGCATGTGTGTGTCTGTGGGGGCAACTACTAACCTTCCCTTTCTGATACTCCATATCAGGTGTTTTTGTGGCTACACATGTTATGAGTGCGAAGATTCTGATGCCCACTCTTGCTTTGTTGTAAGATGGGCTCCCAGGCTGAGAGAGTCACCAAGAAGAGGCAAAGAAAACTTGTGACCATTAAGGGGCCCCATCAAAGTTATGTTTTGGGGGGGGGGGGTCATAATTTGTAATTACACACCTGAGTGATGGTAATCATTAAATAGCTTTATGAGCTTTAAAGTAGACCCAAATAAAAAAATGATTATTCCCTAACAAATAATCAAAATTACATTTTTTTTCAATGTATTAATAGAGATGGCCCGAACAGTTCGCCCGCGAACGGTTCAATGCAAACTTTAGGTGGTTCGCGTTCGCCGGCGAAGTTTGATTCGCCCCCATAATGCTCCATTGAGCACAACTTTGACCCTCTACATCACAGTCAGCAGGCACATTGTCGCCAATCAGACTGCACTTACTCCTGGAGCCCCACCCCCCCTTATAAAAGGCAAGGTTCTCTTGCCGTTTTACTCACTCATCTGCCTACAATAATTACTTAAGGAACAGCTGCTGACAGACTCTGTTAGGGAAAGCTTAGTTAGGCTTCTTAGCTTGCTCCTAGGCTGATTGTTATTCCTTAAATTCCTCCCTCCTCCTGGAGGGAGGAGGGTCTTGTCTTCCAGGGAATTTTAGGATTTCAAAAGCCAGCTTACATACCTTGGCCGGGAATTGAACCCAGGTCTGAGTGCTTGGTAGGTAGCTCTCTTCACCACTATACCACCACCAACACTACATGCTGAAGCCAGCCTAGCATGTACCATTATGATATATCCAAGAGAAAAATGAGATGCTTAAGGTTATGTAGGATGTCAAATGCCAGCTCACATTGGCCAGAAATTGAACCCAGGCCTACCGTTCTGTAGGCTGCTATCCTAACCATTATACCACCAACACAACACAGTACAATGCTACATGCTGAAGCCAGCCTAGCATGTACCATTATGATATATCCAAGAGAAAAATGAGCTTGCTTAGGGAATTGTAGGATTTCAAAAGCCAACTCACATACATTGGCCAGGCCCAGGAATTGAACCCAGGCCTACCACTCTGTAGGCTGCTATCCTAACCATTATACCACCAACACAACACACTACAATGCTACATGCTGAAGCCAGCCTAGCATGTACCATTGTGATATATCCAAGAGAAAAATGAGCTTGCTTAGGGAATTGTAGAATTTCAAAAGCCATCCTACATACATTGGCCAGGCATTGAACCCAGGCCTACCGCTCTGTAGGCTGCAATCCTAACCATTATACCACCAACACAACACACTACAATGCTACATGCTGAAGCCAGCCTAGCATGTACCATTGTGATATATCCAAGAGAAAAAATGAGCTTGCTTAGGGAATTGTAGGATTTCAAAAGCCAACTCACATACATTGGTCAGGCCCAGGAATTGAACCCAGGTCTACCGCTCTGTAGGTTGCTATCCTAACTATTATACCACCAACACAACACACTACAATGCTTCATGCTGAAGCCAGCCTAGCATGTACCATTGTGATATACCCAAGAGAAAAATGAGCTCTCTCTCTCCCTCTCTCTCTCTCTAGGACTTGATGCCATTGAACTGAATTTTCAGCTTAAAACCATCAACGGATACCGGCAGAATTTCACAGTCAATTTTCGGAATTCCGCCGGATTGAAAAGTCATGAAAATCGTGAAGTACACACTGGTGCGATGGTATTTTTCTATTTTCATGAAGGCTTTGCGATATAAATGTTGCATGCGATTTTAAAAATGCAGCACCAGCACAGCAGTTTGTATAGGCCTTTACCTGGGGCTTCCTCCAGCCCCTTGAAGCCTGTGTCCCTTGCCGCAGTTCCGCTCCCAGCTGGTAGCCCGGGGTCCCCTCTATTGCAGATACCTACCTCGCCAGGTTGGCATCTTCTGCACCTTTGCGAGTGCATAGCCGCACTACTTGTGATCGCGCTCATGTGGTCTGGAGCATTCTGCGCAGGTGCAGTACTTCTTCGCCTGAGCAGAAAGCTCCAAACCACATGAGCCCGATCGCGAAGGGCTCGGCCATGCGCTTGGCATCTACAACAGAGGGGCCACGGGCCACGGGCTTGGAGCAGAGATGTGGCGAGGGACACATGGGCTGCCAGGGGCTGTAGGAAACCCCAGGTAAGTAGATTTTTATTTTTTTATTTTTTTTAAACCTTGCATCTTCTCTTTAAAGATGGTGGTAGGCTCCATCTGATGCAACAACCCACTTAACAACACTTTTAAATAATGGAGAAGTAGCTAGGCAGTATTGTTGTATTTTCTATTTATACTGCTTTGGCTGCAATATATGCAATAGTGTTGCTCATCACGACCTCATGATCACGGGTACCCGTGATCTCAAGCTGTTTTTCTTGATCACGAGGTCGGATTTCGCATCTCGATCACGGATTCAGTTCCGAATGCACCCGTGATCGTGGTCCAAATCCGGCTCATGTTCACGGCCGTGATTATTACCTGAAAACCTGCCAACTTTAGCGGTTAATAGCAAAGCCCCCTTACATGCTAGAAACACCAACGTTGCTAGATATGTTAAGAAAAACAGTGGGGGCTGGTACAGGTAAGTATTTCTGGTTAATTAAACAGACAAACACAGAACATTTATATTGTGCTATTTTCCTGGCGGGCTCAAAGCACCAGAGCTGCAGCCACTAGGACGGACACTATAGGCAGTAATAGTGTTAGGGAGACTTGCCCAAGGTCTCCTATTGAATAGGTGCTGGCAAACTGAACAGGCAGAGCTGAGAATTGAACCCAAGTCTCCTGTGTCAGAGGCAGAGACAGAGCCCTTAACCATTACACTTTCCAGCCACCATTACGATTATCAAAGGATTTTTCTCATGGTCGCGTTTTTATTTCATTTAACCCTTTGTGGAAATGGGTAAGGGTGGGAAAGAGCCCCTTGTCCATGGCTTGGACAAGGGCTCCGGGGGAAGGGGAAGGCATGGGTGAGGGTGATAGACATGGAAGGCAGGGATGGAAGCGGGAGCCGGCGGTATAGCTTCCACATAGGACGTGCTCTCAGCTATACGAAGTATAGCTGAGAGTTGCGGTGGGCCGGCGTGTGTGGCTTTTTTTAAAGGTCCTCCTGATCCCTAGTAGTCTGTTAAGGAACCAATGGGTAGCCTTGGAGGGAAATTTAAAGATGCTTTGGCTCTCAGCCATACTTAGTAAAGTTGAGAGCAGTTTGGCGGGGGTGGCTTATGTCGCGGCGATCGGCGGAGATCTTCAATCAACTTAATGAAGATCGTAAGATTAGAGGTTATTGGCGTGGGAACAATTTTTTTTACGGTACAGGTAAGTATTTCTGATTAATTAAAATTATTAAAGGACTTTTCTCGTGGTTCTGTTTTTATTTCATTTAACCTTTTGTGAAAATGGGTAAGGAGTACCCCTATACTCATTTCTCCTGGAAGGGGGGTGGCCATCTGGGGTCCACTTCTTAAAAGGGTCTTCCAGATGCCACCATGAACCCATCCAGGGAGTTGTTGCCCCCCCTCCTCCTCCTGGAGCACCGGAGGCGGGGAAGAGCCCGTTGTCCATGGATTGGACAAGGGCTCCGGGGGGTGGGGGGGAAGGGGAAGGCTTGGAAGTCCCTCTCCCCCAGAAACCCCCCATACCATGGACCATGTGGGCTGGTATAGTCAGGGTGCGAAGTCCCACTTGGCCGGGGCTCCACATTCTGGGTATCCCAGCCTGCAGGGGGGACAGGAAATTAAAGATCTTTGGGAGGGTGGGTCCCATTTTTTTTTTAATTTACCACACTCTGAACATAAAAAAAAGTTTTAAACAATAGGAAAAGTTGCCAGGGATCTTTATACAGCCATATTGCGGCTGTATAGTGATCCCTGGACAAAAGGTTGCGGCTCCAGAGGAGATGTTTCCAGGGGGTCCGTACGCACTGTGTATGGACTCCCTGGAAACCCTGTTACGAAATTCATTGTTTTTTTGTGATATGTAAAATTTTCCTAAACTATAAGGTCTTTTTAAAAAAAAAAATGTCCTCTTGTTATCACTGCTGTTCTTAACATATCTGGCAAATTTGATGTTTCTGGTATGTAAGGGGGCTTTGCTATTAACCTCTAAAGTTGGCAGGTTTTTAACTAATACTTTTCGTTTGAAACTTTAAAAACTATTTTCTCAAAAACTAAAAGTTCTTTTTGAATTTTTTTTAAGTTGTAGCCACATCTCACCTGTATAATCCATGCAATTTTGGTGACTGTAGCATGTGTGGGGACTTTGCTATTAATGTTAGTCTAATCCTTGATCACGGATTGTACATGCAATCACGGCTAAAATCCGAATCAAATTCGGAATCACGTTTCAAATCCGGATCATGATCACGGCCTATCCAGATCTTGATACTGCTGTGGCCGGATTTACTCGAATTCGTGATTGGGGGATCCGAGCATCACTGATATGCAAAGGTTTTTTAGTTTTTTTTAACCTTCAGATCTCAGTGGCCATCTAGCTTCAACAAGCAGAGAAGTACCTTATTTTTCAGACTATAAGATGCACTTTTTATCCCCCAAAAGTAGGGGAAAAAAGTAGGTGCGTCTTATAGTCCGAAGGTGCGGCCATGTGTGTCCCCCACAAGTAAGTGCAAGTGCAAGACCAGAGTGCCGTGACTTACACAGTCCAGCTCAGAGTCCTGCATCTTCAATATTCCATTTTTCTTCAGGCAGCATGCTACAACGAGTGGATGGGCATCCATTTTCCACTTTCATGCCCGCGTTGGTGGTGGGAGACATCGGTACACACACTCTAGTGCAGGCTGTTGCTTCAACCCCTGTATTTGGCAGCTTCTCTCCCGTCCGGTCCGCCCTGCTTCACAGCGTCTGGCACACTTCATGGAGGAAATGCTTCCTTTCATCCCTGCGCTGCTGGTAGCAGACTTCGGTGCACACACTGTAATGTACCGGCTCTCCGAATACAGCCCCATCCTTGGAAGCTTCTCTTCCGTCCTCCGCCCCCATTTCCTTTCCGATCTATCTACCAATCAGGTGGGGGGCGCTGCCCCGGACCCACCAATCAAGGCCGCCCCCGTCCTCCTCTCGTTTCCTGATTGGACGCGATGGTCTCCCCGGCGGGACCAAGGCTTCTTCATTTGTCCAATCACTGTATTCCCCGATTGACCTCGCCTGATTGGTAGATGTCTTGGAAAGGAAACAATGAATGGCAGAGTACATGCTGTGGAGGGGTCGGACCGGATGGAAGAGAAGCTTCTAAAGACAGGACTGGAGCCGGTGCATTATAGTGTGTGTACCGAAGTGTGCCCCCATCAGCATGGGGATGAATGGAAGCATTTCCTCCAACTCGCGGTGTACCAGACTCTGTGGAGGTGGGCGGACCGGACAGAAGAGAAGCTGTGCAACAATGTCTGCCACCAGCGCAGGGATGAAAGGATGCATGCTTCCTCCAGCCAAACATGCGGTAAATGGCTTGCGATGCTGGCTGTATGCAGTGCAGGAGCGTTGATCATGGGGTTGGCGAACAGAAGACATGGGATGGACAGGTAACAAAGGGGGTGTGGACAGGTGATACAAGGGGACAGACAGGTAACATGGGGATGGACAGTGGACAGGGTAGGAACAGAGGACACAGGGGGTATGGACAGGTGACACAAGGGTACAGACAGGTGACATGGGGATGGACAGAGGACAGGGTAGGAACAGAGGACACAGGGGGTATAGACAGGTGACATGGGGATGGACAGAGGACAGGGCAGGAACCGAGGACACAGGGGGTTTGGACAGGTAACACAAGGGTACAGACAGGTGACATGGGGATGGACAGAGGACACAGGGGACATAATAATTGGGGGGGGGGGGAAGTCTATAGGACACACCTGCACAATAGATGCACCAGGTTTAGCATATTTTTTTTTTTCCCCTGGATTTTGTCCTCTAAACCTAGGCGCATCTTATAGTCCGGTGCATCTTATAGTCTGAAAAATATGGTAAGTTTGCAGTGACGTGATCCACCAACACCACCATCACTCCATTTTCTTTTAGGAGTGGTAGGAAATTGCTGCTGCTCTCGCTCCATTGTTGGGGCCAAAAAAGTTTATTGGGGAAGGGGTATGAGCAACAGAACCAAAGTAAAATAAATTCACCTAACTTGAACTAAAAAACAGATAAGAAAATAAGGGTGTGAAATAAAGAAAATAAATCAAAAACAAAATAAAGAAAAAAAAATGAACTTAGAAAACAGAACAAAAAAAACCTTGCCCTACACTCAACTAATCAATCACCTAACTCTCTCACTCTGTCAAACACTAAGCCTGCGGCCTGGCTGGCACTCTCTAACCTTCTCCACACAGCAACTACTAGTACACTACACTACAATCTATCACTCAAACTAACAATCTACTGTCACTCTCTCACAAATACACCTAGCTAGCTACTACTAACATAGCTCACACTCAATCTAATTCTCTCTCACAGTCTTTAAAGAGAACCCGAGGTGTGTTTAAAGAATGTTAATTGCATACAGAGGCTGGATCTGCCTATACAGCCCAGCCTCTGTTGCTATCCCAAACCCCACTAAGGTCCCCCTGCACTCTGCAATCCCTCATAAATCACAGCCAAGCTGTGAGGCTGTGTTTACATCTGTAGTGTCAGTCTCAGCTGCTCCCCCGCCTCCTGCATAGCTCCAGGCCCTGCCCCGGTCCCTTCCCTCCAATCAGGAGGGAAGGAAGGGATGCAGGCGGGGACTGGAGTTCTGCAGGAGGCGGGGAGAGCAGCAGACTGACACTATAGAGATAAACACAGCCAGCTCTGACAAGCTGTTTGTCAGCAGCGTGTCTGTGATTTATGAGGGATTGCAGAGTGCAGGGGGACCTTAGTGGGGTTTGGGATAGCAACAGAGGCTGGGCTGTATAGGCAGATCCAGCCTCTGTATGCAGATAATATTCTTCAAACCCACCTCGGGTTCTCTTTAAAAACTTTTGTTTTATATATAGTCTTTAAAAAGACTATTGTTTTATGTTGAAACAACTAATATGGGTCTGTCTCTCCTCTCTCCAAAACACCAGACTGAAACCCACAAGCTTCGTGACTGTCACACCTCTCTTATATACAAAATGGGTGGGATAGCTGATGATAGATAGCTAGGAGCTGGTTGCTAACGTAGGATTGGTTGGTTTTTGTTAACACTCTAATTGGTGCAGAAATTCCGATTTTAATGCAGAAATCAGCATGTTTTAAGCTTCTGTGATGGGTCTATCCCTTCCGATTCTTCTGATTGGCTTAGAAATTCTGCCTAACAGTAAATGCAGCTTTTACATGCTTCTGATTAAATTCTGATGGAATTCCGCATAGAAATTCTGCTATTTACCGATTACCGCTATAGATGTTCCGTTCCGGCTCACTGGAACGGAACCACCAATTTCCGACCGGAATCGCGGAAATCTCAATTCCGCAGTCTCCGACGAGCAACCCTAATGGCCCGGACAGTTCACCAGAGAAACCTTTGCTGTTCGCATTTCATGCAAGCTTTTTTTTGTCAAAAGTTCATGTTCACATTTAACTTTAGTCAATGGGTGCCAGGGCTTGGCCAGACGCTATTAGCATAAGGACCTGTGGCAGAGGATCTCCCATCCAGTGGCACCCTTTTGCTCATCCTGACCGAGACCAACTGCCTTAAAATACCTCCTGTGCTTACGACACCCCTTCCTTTCCTAACGACCTCCAGAATGTCATTCTTCCAGTCCTCTGCTGCAGCTGCAACTTTACAAAAGTTCTGCCAAGAGGATCAAGATGGCACCAAGCTGATATACCAGCACACTTCGGATGAGGATTCATCGGTTCCTCCAAAACGTAAGCCCACTCTCTGCAAAGGGATGAAGTCTATCGCTGCCTGCCAATCGAGCCCGCGGTAATCACTTCCACACTAGAAGCAGTGCGCACAGATGTTACTTTTCTGCGGCAGGACCTGCATGCTCTGAAGGTGCTTGTGGAGGAAACCGAGGCCTGGATCAGCTCATTGGAGGATGCAGTGCACTCACTCCTCGTAGAGATGGGCCAAGCTCAAAAAGGTATTAAAGCAATAAATGACCGTCAGGAGGATCAGGAGAACCATCTGAGGCGTTCCAGAATTCACATGACAACTGAAAAATTTACTGAGGGCCTGGTTAAGTCAATCTGACTCACTCTTTGGCGAAGGTTCTTTTTCATCAGTCTTTATTGTGGTAAGGACCCATAGAATATCTAGGCCACCAGCCCCAGGCCAACGGCCACGCACTATGCTGTACTCTGCCTGCCTTAAAGTGATATCAGATGGCAAGTACCTCTCTTTCACCGACCCTGAATAAGATATGCTGAGATCCCGAGGCCTGGGCAGGGCTTCACTGCAAACATAAGGCATAGCTCCCAACTGTCCCTCTTTTGGAGGGACAGTCCCTCTTTGGGAGCCCTGTCCCTCTGTCCCTCTTTCCTCCTCATTTGTCCCTCTTTCAGGACTGATGCACAGATCCATGTAAATATATGTAGTTTTCTACTGAAAAATGTGTTCAATGGTCTCTATACTTTATTTTCATCCTACAAATTAATATAGTTCTTATTTTTAAATGTTAATATGAAGGAAAATGAACCAGGATAGAAAGGACCAGTGTGGTTTGAATTATAAAACACCATATTTTTCTTATGAAATCTTTATAGTATGCATGACTGGGGGGTGTGCTTAGACGTGTGGCATAGGTGTGACTCAAGTGTCCCTCTTTCCGATCTCCAAAAGTTGGGAGGTATGCATAAAGTACTGCGATCTGCACAACTTTTTTTTTGCTGCCATTATGCAGCAGTGATGTGAGCTATGGTAGCTATACAAGTTCATTGCTGCCTTGGGCCTCATTACAAGTACTATACAGTTGCTTAGCTTTATTAATTCATACTATAATCCACATGCTGTGGGTTTATGGGTGGGATTTTGAGCTCGCTTCTGCTACAGAAACTATGTTTCTGCTACATGGCGCATCTCTCAGCTATCATGAAGGTACACCATGTCTGACTGACAATATGTTGATGAGCCTCTCCTGGACTGCACACTTCCTGAGTTACATTGCTCTGAAGCATAATTGTAGTGCACGTTGTTATATGTGAGTTATAACTACACTCAACCATATAACTCTTACTTTGCACACTCAACGTGCACTGCATCATCTGGTTTCACTGCAGGGGCGTTTCTAGCCTTTTTGTTCAGGCAAGAAGCCCCCCCCCCCCAAAAAAAAAATCCACCACACACAAGAGAATATAAACCATGTGCTCATGTAGGATGGATGCATAATACAGGGAGTCCCGCAGATACAAACAACCCAATGATTCTGTGGCATTTTGTTGCATACCCCCTTCCTGCTTAGTGTGTAAATGCAGAGTATAGCACAGTAGAAGCTGTGCTCTCACCTGTCTGCTGGAGTCCAGTGCTGAGCTTCCACCTGCCCTAGTGCCCAGCATCTCCTACCCCATGTAGCATGATTACACGCTACTTGAGGAGACAGCACTAGCGGGAGCAGAAAACAGACAGGATGGTCGCACAGACACAGCACTAGACTCCAGAGGGGAGGTTAGAGCGCAGTTTTTGCTGCACTATACTCTGCCTTTACACACTGGACTAGGGAAGCGCAGCAGGGGGATGGGAACAGATAGTGGGACAAGAGAACCTAGGAAGGCACAGTGGGACAGAGGGAGGCAAAGGGCCAGATCATCCACAAGGCAACTTAAGCAGGTGCCTAGGACCTGGAGAGAATCTAGAGGCCAGTTTATGCTAACCGCCACCAAATCTTGCCAAAAAAAGCTAGGTGGCCATCAAGCGTGGGCCCAAAGTCATTGCTTGCCTAGGGCACCAATTGACTTTAATCCATTTCTTGATGAGCAGGGGGACTGAAGGTGGCAGAAGGAGACAGAAGGGATCCCAAAGGGAGACAGGAGGAGGCACAAGGGGAAAGAAGGAGATACAAATGCCAATGGGAGTGTGGCATTGTCTGAGAGGCAGAGCTTCATCTGGAAGGCGGGCTTTATTCCGGGGTATGGTGCCCCCCAGGAACGATGGCACTCCAGGCAGTGGCCTATAATGCATATGCCTAAAAATTCCCCTGCTTTTTCCTTTCTCTCTTCTCTCTCTGTCTTCTCTATATGTGGTTAGTCATCCTGCTATTATGTTGTTTTATGAGGATGGTATATTCCTGCACGTCCCTCTTTGAAGATAGTGATATGGGGACCCATCAAGTACACCGAGGTGAAAATAAACGAATGAAATAAACCATTGTATATATCTTCCTTCTCCGAAAAATGACTTTTTAAGATATTCCACAGTTTTATTTTATGTTTAAATCTACTTTTTAAGTTTTAACCGTTTTATTGTTTTTGCTCAATGACACATTTGTTGAAGTATGCCAGAGCTAAAAATTATGAACTATTGACCCTTTTTATCTGTTTCCTGATCTCAAAAGCCATTTTCTGTTAGGGAAGTGTTTTATAGTTGGAATTTCTTATTAGTGAGGGTCCCACTGTAGTCACTTCCTGGGAGTCAGGACTGAGTCAGCCACTTACATACCTGATATTTAACTCTTTCAGGCAGAAAAATAAAAATAGAACACAGCATGGTTATTTGTGTGCTAGGCACTGTACATACCCATGTCTATCTCATCATGTCACATGTCACCTCGGGTATCCTTTAATGTGAGTTCCCTTTTGGGCCCTAGAGTTCTTTAAGTGCTTGGCTTACCCACCCTTCGGGGTGGACCATGGGACAGTGATAAATACACATGGGGTCAGCCTTGTGTAAGCTCCACTATTTAATAATTAGATTTATTTTGCCTACTTGAGTGTTTTATATTTCAGAATGTTTATGTGGTTTGGATATGATTTTGTATCATGTCTGTTTGTATTTGCCCGTAGTGCTGGTATGCTGCTGATCTCTTGTTACCAAACATACTTTCTTGACGTGTTTTTTGTATGTCTGTATATTTTGTTTATTTCATAAATAATCATAAAAAAACTCCATAAAGGGATATATGCACACGGTAGGTTTCTCAATCCTCCATATCATAGAAAAATGATGGTTGCAGGTGGCACAAAGCTCTTTACCTATTTTTATGCACACATACTCGTTTTTTTGTGTATGGTTGATTTTGAGATATCCATTGGTTGCTTTGCATGTTAATACATTGACTTGGTTTGGTGCTGCCTAGCCAATGGGCGAAGTTGCTGGTTGATACGGCCAATGTGCATAGAAAGGTGTGGGTAATTTACATTTTAGGTCTTTGGCCAGTATGAGTGTGAAATAGCAGGAGATGGTCAGTCAAGTCCAGAAGAAGCTTTTCCTGTAGCGGCGGTGAGCACAAATTCAAATATGTATAATAATAATAATAAAGCAATGAACAAACTACGATAGTACTGAGGTGGTATGGTGTGTGTGTGTATATATATATAATGGGGAGAGAGTGTACTAGGACACCTGCAGGGTGGCAATTGCACTCCGGAGGAGTGGCTGGATGATAATGGAGGAGAAAGAGGTCCCGTCAGAGGTCGGAGGTGGGGAAACCTTGGCTGACATGGGGGGAGGAGACTTCTGTTCTGGCCAGGAAGAGGCTAAAGTGTCAACAGCTGTGGAGGCCCAGTCACCAGAGATCCCATCCTCCACTCCCGGCTGACGTAATCCCCCCACCTTCTCCAATACTGCAGCTAAGATGTGGTATCTTCTGTTCCTCCTCACCCTAACATTGTTCACCTGCCGCCCAGCTGCCTGCACCTTCCCCGATAAGTTTAATTTTACTGCCACCACTGTCTTCCAGCCACATTGCAGACCTCTCACCCACCATTATTGTACAGCTTGCTCGCTGCTACCGAACTTGTGCTTACTGCCACGACAGGAAAGGCTTCTTCAGGACGGCCACTTTTCTTTTTGACCTGCCAAAGTCCAGGAATGCAAGTTGCCCACAAGTTTCTTTGCATGTTGGTCACAGCAGTTGACCAGATTCTGAAGTGACCAACTTTGAGTTTTGGCCCTACGTGTTTGTGTGTGTGTGTGTGTGTGTGTGTGTATGCATGTGTATATACAGTATGTGTGTGTATATATATATATATATATATATATATATATATATATATATATATATATATATATATATATATATATATGTATGTATGTATATATATGTATGTATACAGTGGCTTGCAAAAGTATTCGTCCCCCCTTGAAGTTTACCACATTTTGTCACATTACTGCCACAAACATGAATCAATGTTATTGGAATTCCACGTGAAAGACCAATACAAAGTGGTGTACACGTGAGAAGTGGAACGAAAATCATACATTTTTCCAAACATTTTTTACAAATCAATAACTGCAAAGTGGGGTGTGCGTAATTATTCAGCCCCCTTTGGTCTGAGAGCAGTCAGTTGCCCATAGACATTGCCTGATGAGTGCTAATGACTAAATAGAGTGCACCTGTGTGTAATCTAATGTCAGTACAAATACAGCTGCTCTGTGACGGCCTCAGAGGTTGTCTAAGAGAATCTTGGGAGCAACAACACCATGAAGTCCAAAGAACACACCAGACAGGTCAGGGATAAAGTTATTGAGAAATTTAAAGCAGCCTTAGGCTACAAAAAGATTTCCAAAGCCTTGAACATCCCACGGAGCACTGTTCAAATGATCATTCAGAGTATGGCACAACTGTAAACCTACCAAGACAAGGCCATCCACCTAAACCCACAGGCTGAACAAGGAGATCGCTGATCAGAAATGCAGTCAGGAGGCCCATGGTGACTCTGGACGAGCTGCAGAGATCTACAGCTCAGGTGGGGGAATCTGTCCATAGGACAACTATTAGTCGTGCACTGCACAAAGTTGGCTCTTATGGAAGAGTGACAAGAAGAAAACCATTGCTAACAGAAAAGCATAAGAAGTCCCGTTTGCAGTTTGCCACAAGCCATGTGGGGGACACAGCAAACATGTGGAAGAAGGTGCTCTGGTCGGATGAGACCAAAATGAAACTTTTGGCCAAAATGCAAAACACTATGTGTGGCAGAAAACTAACACTGCACATCACTCAGAACACACCATCCCCACTCTCAAATATCGTGGTGGCAGCATCATGCTCTGGGGCTGCTTCTCTTCAGCAGGGACAGGGAAGCTGGTCAAAGTTGATGGGAAGATGGATGGAGCCAAATACAGGGCAATCTTGGAAGAAAACCTCTTGGAGTCTGCAAAAGACTTGAGACTGGGGCGGAGGTTCACCTTCCAGGAGGACAACGACCCTAAACATAAAGTCAGGACAACAATGTAATGGTTTAAAACAAAACATGTCCATGTGTTAGAATGGCCCAGTCAAAGTCCAGATTTAAATCCAATTGAGAATCTGTGGCAAGATCTAAAACTGCTGTTCACAAAGGCTGTCCATCTAATCTGACTGAGCTGGAGCTGTTTTGCAAAGAAGAATGGGCAAGGATTTCAGTCTCTAGATGTGCAAAGCTGGTAGAGACATACCCTAAAAGACTGGCAGCTGTAATTGTAGCAAAAGGTGGTTCTACAAAATATTGACTCAGGGGGCTGAATAATTACGCACACCCCACTTTACAGTTATTGATTAGTAAAAAATGTTTGGAATCATGTATGATTGTCGTTCCATTTATCACACGTACACCACTTTGTGTGTGTGCGTGTGTGTGTGTGTGTGTGTGTGTGTGTGTGTGTGTGTGTGTGTATTGTGTATATGTATCGTACCACTTTTCAGTTATAACACACAAGCGGATTCTTGCGATGCTGCACAGCTAGTCAGCTGACAACCAAATTCCCTTTGCATTTCAGTTAATTTATCACCTCACCTGGCAGTTCACAATCACTAGACAGTGAATCCATATGACAGAACTGATTCAAAGTCCAGTGAGCAGGCAGGTGAGGAACAAATATACGAGTGCAATCTGATTGGCTGTGGAGTATAACAGATATATTGGTGGGTAAACGTTTACATGTTTCATTGGGGTATTAAACGATTTGCTTGGAATTCTTCTTTCATATATGCCATTCATTAATTTTTGCATTACTAAAAAGATCAACTATCCTAGTTGTATGAAATCATCTATCTATCTATCTCTGCCAGGACATCTAGATATTGATTATAGACTCGCTTGGGAATACCATCCATTATTTGAATTCTCCTCTGTGTGGAGTGAAAATTGACCAGTCAGAAGAAATAGGTTAACATTTTAGATGAAAGAAAGCCATTATAATAAAAGCAATCATAGCATCAAATAAAAGAATAAGCAAGTTTGTATATATGCATTTATTCATGCTTTTAGACTTTAAAAGCATCCGCTTTCAAATGTTATTTTTTCTAAGTGCTTTTTGTTGACCTCTTCTAATACCTCCCCTTCTTTCATGTCTGGAAAGGAACATAAAGTAAGTACTGAAAGACTAAAGTTAACCAGGCTTTGAACTGCTATAAACTCTGTGAAAATGAAATCGATTCTGCAGTCTGATGACTCGGTAATGAACATTCAAGTTCCTCACAGCGGCATGTCACCCAACGACATCTTTATCCTTTTTATCTGCATTGAATGAGTGGATTTGCTTGTTCCGAGAGAAGCAACAGCAAATGGGCCTATGATTATTGCTTTTCCCGCAGATGTCCTTAAGGTTAAGTTCTTGATCTCCTATAAACCATTAAAGCCAAAGCTTTTCGGCTCTGTCTACTTACGGAAACCAAAAAATGTACACATTTTATAAATTACACATGAATTGATTCACACATTCCCTCCCAGCATTCTATTTCTATCTTCCCCTGCTATAAATTCTGCAAAGAATGAATGCTCAGAAGTGAATCGGATTGCTGGGGGCTTTTCTTGAAGCACAGGCACGGTGTTATACTTTTTAGTTGTACTGTAGGAGGAACTAATGACAAAAATTAAAACAAAATTTAGAGAGGAATTGAACATTTTTTTTATGATATCCACCATTTATTGTTACTAAAGGTTAGTTCTGGATTTTTGAGACAGGGGATTTATCAGAATGCTATTTTAGGACGCAATGTTGTGTTGCCTCTGTGGCTGATGTAGCTAAACATGTGCAAGACAATAGAAGCAAGGGTGGAGCAGTTGCCAGAGGAGCAAATCTGGTTTCAGCTATTAAATTTAAAAAAATGATATTGATTAGATCCTTTGTTCCCCTTTTGTTAAGTAATACCCACTGTGAGGCAAATTTGTCAGCTGCTTTTTTTTTTCAAACACTATC
This sequence comes from Hyperolius riggenbachi, assembly GCF_040937935.1. Classification (NCBI taxonomy): domain Eukaryota; kingdom Metazoa; phylum Chordata; class Amphibia; order Anura; family Hyperoliidae; genus Hyperolius; species Hyperolius riggenbachi. The sequence continues at coordinate 370,621,461 of NC_090647.1, read as the reverse complement.
TCTTATGCAAAACAACTGCAGCTTAATGGATGCCTGTCCAGTACTTGCAAACTTAAGTGCAATTATCCATTTGCCTCCTGCAGTTTTCTTTAATGTTAAGTGGAACCACTCTCCCTGTTCTGTGATTATTCTAAATGAGGTTCTGTGGCCTATTCTGATGTAGTGGGGCCTGTCAGTGAAGGGAAAATTATCACATCCATTCCGTTGGGTGGGATTTCTTTCAATACATCAGTTTATTTTAGTGGTCATGGCAGGCTCTCTTTTCATGTTTAAGCCTAAGTCTCGTAGTAAAGTAGCACACCACAGTAGTTTCAAAGCTGAATTTTTCATAACATTCATCAACACAGCTATGACAATTGTTTTGGGGTCACAGCGGGTCCTCTTCATCGGATAAAGTGCAGACAAACATACAGTGCTACATCGTGCAGTGTATATATATATACACACCGTACAGTGGTCAAGGACCACCCATGGCTAATGAGAGACCAACCTCTCAATCATTTTACGCCCTTACTAAGATGTTAAGAAAAACAAAAGTTTGCTTTCCTAAAACAGTCCCTTACACACCCCAATGAGTTCTGGGTCACCAAGAGCTTGCTGGTTAGTCTGTGCCTCTCGGATTTACAAGCCCTACTCCATAGAGCCAAATTAATCCATGCCATGCACTGATGAGGATCAAACAATCCGAAACAGTCTGTATGCATGTTGGATTATTATGGCTCTGTACTTATTAACAAGCTGACACATCATTGCATTCCAGCGGTTCTGGAGGTGTGTTTAGCTTCTAAGGGTACAATGGTTAATTTGCATATATTCAGCAGTGGTGCCTGGGAGACATCTCAAGCTCACTCCAACCTGAATTATCGCAAATTCTTTCTGTTTTAGGAAAGCAAACTTTTGTTTTTCTTAACATCTTAGTAAGGGGGCTTTTAGGACCATTGTAGTCCCTTACACACCCCAATGAGTTTTAGGTCACCATGAGCTTGCTGGTTAGTCTATGTCAATCATTTTACAGAGAGAAAAATGTTTCAACATGATGAATGACAGTACAGCGCCATTAAATATATTGGTACATTGTTATTATTAATAATAATAATAATAATAATAATGTAGCACGGTATGTTTGTCTGCACTTTATGTAATAAACGGGACCAACTGTGGCTCTGAAACAATTGTCACAACTTTATGTTGACAAATGTTATGAAGAATTAAATTACTTCAGATATGAAACTACTGTGGTGTGCTAAATTAGTTCTGTACTTTGGCATACTCATATGGTGTTTGTTTGGCATCTTGGCCATGCACCCACTGCACTGGTAAGGTGTGCCACTCCAAAAACCACTTACTCATACTTTGCTATCCCTCCCCCCCTTCCCCATGTCCCTGACTATGACCAACTACAGACCCAGACTTCTCAGCTAATCGGGACTGTATTATTCACCAGAAACACATAAGGCTTTCTGAAAAAGGAAATCATTCTTCCTCTCGATTTTGATGACATACTAACAATGAGCAGTTCAGACCAAACCAACCATGATTTTTGCAATCAGCCTGCTGCCATACTGTTTGCCTTTATAAAAATAGATGCTCTTCCACTTAAATAAAATAAAGGAGTAGGTCCAAATGGGTTTATGTAACTTATAATATGCTTATTTTGTTTTTAAAACAAACCGCATGCCCAAGATGTTTCTAACCCCTTTTCCACCATGTATTGTCAAGGATGGCTAAGCACATAGTCATCACAACCAGTGGCGTAGCTAAGGAGCTATGGGCCCTGGTGCAAGTTTTACATGGGGCCCCCCAAGCACTCTATACATAAGAAGGAAAGGAGGTTATACCGCTCTACCCCTGGTACCGGACTATGCTGGATCCTGGAAGCTCTATTCCAAACAAGATTGTGTAAAAACAACGATGGTCCGCAACTTGTCCACTTCAATTTTGTGACTTTAATAAGGACGTGTCCAGCGACACAAAGCCGACATGTTTCGGACCTGAAGGTCCTTACTCATGGCTAAAAGGTACAACACTGCACACCACTATATATATATATATGTGCATATACACCCCGCCCAAAGGAAGGAGTGGGGTGGAGAGGAACCCTCTGCAGACTGCCCACAAGACAGGCAGAGAGCTGCCCACAGTATAGGTTAGATAGGTATGTACCCCTCAGTATAAGTTAGATAGGTATATGCCCCCAGTATAGGTTAGATAGGTATATCCCCCCATTATAGGTTAGATAGGTATATGCCCCCAGTATAGGTTAGATAGTTAGGTTCCCCAGTAAAGGTTAGATAGGTATATGCCCCCAGTATAGGTTAGATAGTTAGGTTCCCCCAGTATATGTTAATAATAATAATAATCTGAACATTTATATAGCGCTTTTCTCCTGTCGGACTCAAAGCGCTCAAGAGCTGCAGCCGCTGGGACGCGCTCAAGAGGCCACCCTGCAGTGTTAGGTAGTCTTGCCTTGAACTCTTTACTGAATAGGTACTTGACCTAGCCAGGATTTGAACCCTGGTCTCCCACGTCAAAGGCAGAGCCCATGTTAGTTATATGCCCCCAGTATAGGTTAGATAGGTATATTCAGCGGCACAGGGATCTGTGAGAGAGAAGTTTCCACTTACCTGCCTTCATCCTGCACACAGCTTCTATCTTCAGCCTCTCCCGGGACGCGTCGCATTGGTAAGAGCTGTTACCATAGCGACAGACGCCGGGACAGGAAGTACATAGAAACTGCGCAGAATCCAGGCAGGTAAGTGGAAACTTCTCTCTCCCCCCAGCGCTGTGCACAGCCTCCTGCGGCTCCGATTGGTGCCCGCACACCCACCACCAGCAGCAGAGCAAGGCCCCCCGCAGTGTGAGGCCCCAAGTGGGAGCGTGCCTCGCCTGTATGCTGGCGGCGCCCCTGGTTACTTATCCTCTTAACAAAATTTTCCTCCCTTATGCTTAGCCCAATCACTTCCCAATATTGCCTTTTTTTGATGCACTTAATCTTACCCACCTCACTATCCTTAACTTGTTATGGAGGCCTAATTCCAATATCCTTCCTTAAAGAGGAACTCCAGCCTAAACAAACATACTGTCATTAAGTTACATTAGTTATGTTAATTAAAATAGATAGGTAATATAATCTCTTACCCACCCTGTTTTAAAAGAACAGGCAAATGTTTGATTTCATGATGGCAGCCATCTTTTTGGTTGAAAGGAGGTGACAGGGAGCATGAGATACAGTTCCAACTGTCCTGTGTCCTGAGCACTTCTCCCAGTTGCTAGGCAATGTGAACAACAACATAGGAAATCCCATCATGCTCTGCACAGCATCAGGGAAAAAAGTTAAAGAAACTGTTAAAGAAACACCAAGCCTTTTCAGTTCTGCTGAGTAGATTTTTAGTCCAGAGGTTCACTTTAATGTTGAATCTTTCTGAAATCCAACTCTAGCCTCCCCCATCATTAACCCTTTCCTGAACCCTACCCTACCCTTCTTAACATTAATCCTTTCCTGACTATAGCCCCTTTCTAGTACCTACCTCTAACCTCCCAGCCCCGGACTGAAGAAGTACCCTATAAACCAGGGGTCCCCAAACTTTTTTCGGTCAAGGACCGGATCAAAATACTTCAGACTGCTGGGGGCTGGAACATACATAAAATTATACGAAAAGAAACACCAAAGGACCGGTCCCACCGAACCAGGACAATAGCCAATCCAATAGTATACAGGAAACAGAAGGGATGCCCACACGATGTCCTAAATTCAAGATCCTTTATTGTGGACGTATCCAAAATTAATCACACATATTCACACACCTCTGGCTGACATGTTTAGGACCAATTGGTCCTTAATCATAGCTGAGATGAGAGGACACAGGATTACCTTATATACCTTCCTCCTGTGGAGGGGGGGTCCCTTCAACCAGAGACACTCCCCTAGCCCCACAGACAGGAAAGGATATTTACAATAGCATTATGATAAATATTGAATGTCAAAGCCTGACAAGTTAAGCCAAGTAGAAGTTCTAGGCCTGGAGTCATAAAGACTCGGGGACAGTGATCGAGCCAAGGTGGGAGCGCCTGCTGGCAAAACATACGCCCTGCTGTAGAACATTTCGTAAATCCTCATCCCTCTCTAATATTGGGAGGTATTTCTTGAGAATGGAGATGATCTTGTTATATTCGACACTGTAGGTTGTGACAAAAGTTGGCTTTGAGTTGTTGGCACTATTATCACCCACATTCTCCAGAAGCTGATCCCTGCTTAGAGTTTGCCCGCATTTTGCTCCTCCTAATCATCCATTGTGGATAACCCCTCTCACGCAAACGTTCCACTACCCTCCCAAATTCCTCTCCGAGCCAGGCTGCCTCCGAGGAATTACGGTGGGCCCTGATAAATACACCAAACAGGGACCCCGCGGATGGTATGTATCAGATGACAGTTCGTGGCTTGGAGAGTGGTGTTACCACTACAGGGCTTCCGGAAAGTCCTGGTATGTAATTTCCCTCGGATAGGATCCCCCACCAAAGTGACATCCAAATAATCTATAGAGTTGGCCTCCCAACTGGAAGTGAACTGCAGGTAAAGGGAGTTAGAATTTAGATGACCCATGAATGCGGGAATGTCCTCAGGAGCCCCCTTCTGGAACAAAAGAAGGTCGTCAATGTATCTCCCATACCATGCAACATCCACCAGAAGGCGCCCCCCATCCCCAAAGATGTGGCATTCCTCCCACCACCCCATGTAGAGGTTGGCTAGGGACGGAGAAATTTTTGCCCCCATGGAGGTATAAGCCGCCATCAAACATAAAATAATTGCGGGTCAGGAGGTACTCAACGGCCAGGCAAATAAAGGAAAGGGTATTTCAGAGCAAAAGGGGTGGGAATATATCTAAACAACTTATGAGCTGCGGGGCCCTATGGATTTTTAGATTGGGCACTAGGCTCCCCAAAAGTTTGAATTCCCGTTGGAACTTAGCTCTGATTACTTGAATGCTGGTTGCCCTATAGCAGTGGTGCTACCTTTTTTGGCCCGAGGGCCGAAATTCAAATCAAGAAAAATCTCGAGGGCCGGAACACATGCATACAATATTTCGATGTAAAACGTTTAACGTTTTTCTAGTAACAGTTAACATGGTGTTGGAAATGGAAAGAAAACGACAATATAAGAATTGTTGTACTCACCATTTGATGCACATTTTCTTAATGAGAAGTTTGTGGCTGTTTGGGTGTATGCACAGGGCAGATTAATGCAGCAATGGTATCAGAGTGGCCTGTAGTGTGCTGGCTGAGGAGGCTGACAGCTCTGCTGAGGAGGAACAGAGGCCTAATTACCCACACGTGGCCTGTAGTGTGCTGGCTGAGGAGGCTGTCAGCTCTGCTGAGGAGGAACAGAGGCCTAATTACCCACACGTGGCCTGTAGTGTGCTGGCTGAGGAGGCTGTCAGCTCTGTGTGGGGCTGAGGAGGCTGTCAGCTCTGTGTGGGGCTGAGGAGGCTGTCAGCTCTGTGTGGGGCTGAGGAGGCTGTCAGCTCTGTGTGGGGCTGAAGAGGCTGTCAGCGCTGTGTGGGGCTGAGGAGGCTGTCAGTTCTGTGTGGGGCTGAGGAGGCTGTCAGCTCTGTGTGGGGCTGAGGAGGCTGTCAGCTCTGTGTGGGGCTGAGGAGGCTGTCAGCTCTGTGTGGGGCTGAGGGGGCTGTCAGCTCTGTGTGGGGCTGAGGGGGCTGTCACAGCGTGTGCCCCGGTGTCTGCTCGCGGTGTCCTGCGGAGGAGGAGAGGATCGGGTGCATAGTATGGCACTCGGCGGGATGCGCATACACCAGCGTTGGCTTGTATTCAGCCCCGGGTAGTGCTGGGATAGTTAGAAAACCTCGCTCATTGGTTACTGCAGGAACCTTCCTCCAATAGGAATTAGGCTGATTCATATTGGAGGAAGGTTCCTGCAGTAACCAATGAGCGAGGCTTTCTGACTATCCCAGCGCTACCCGGGGCTGAATACGAGCACACGCTGGTGTATGCGCGTCCCGCCGAGTGCCGATACTACGCAATACCACCCGATCCTCTCCCTCTCCGCAAGCAGACACCAGAAACTGGCTTCGCGGGCCACAAATGGCCCGCGGGCCGTAGGTTGGGCACGGCTGCCCTATAACATGTAGCTGTTCAGTTTTTCTGTTTTAGTGTCTATTTAGTTGATTTTATGTATTAACGTTTTATCATGCATACACGACAGACTATGGGCTATCAGATGTCGTTTTTTATGTTGTGCTTATAACGATAAGTGATAGTAAGCTTTGACATTCAGTATTTATCATAATGCTATTGTAAATACCCCTTCCTGTCTGTGGGGCTAGGGGAGTGTCTCTGGCTGAGGGGACCACCCCCTCCACAGGAGGAGGGTATATAAGGTAATTGTGTGTCATTTCATCTCAGCTATGATTAAGGACCAGTTGGTCCGAAACATGTCAGCCAGAGGTGTGTGAATATGTGTGATTCATTTTGGATACATCCACAATAAAGGTTCTTAACCACTTGAGGACCCACCCTTTACCCCCCCTTAAGGACCAGCGCTGTATTATGTGATCTGTGCTGGGTGGGCTCTGCAGCCCCCAGCACAGATCAGGGTGCACGCAGAGCGATCAGATCGCCCCCCTTTTTTCCCCCCTATGGGGATGATGTGCAGGGGGGGTCTGATCGCATCTGCGTGCAGGCATGTTGCGGGGGGGGCACCTCAAAGCCCCCCTCCGCGGCGACATTCTCCCCCTCCCTCTCCTACCTCCCTTCCCCGGAGATCCGGGCTGCACAGGACGCTATCCGTCCTGTGCAGCCAGTGACAGGACGTCCCCTGTCACATGGCGGCGATCCCCGGCCGCTGATTGGCCGGCGATCGCCGATCTGCCTTACGGCGCTGCTGCGCAGCAGCGCCATACAATGTAAACAAAGCGGATTATTTCCGCTTGTGTTTACATTTAGCCTGCGAGCCGCCATCGGCGGCCCGCAGGCTATTCACAGAGCCCCGCGCCGTGATTTGACAGGAAGCAGCCGCTCGCGCGAGCGGCTGCTTCCTGATTAATCAGCCTGCAGCTGGCGACGCAGTACTGCGTCGCTGGTCTTGCTGCTGCCACTTTGCCGACGCACGGTATAAGCGTGCGGTCGGCAAGTGGTTAATTTTAGGACATCGTGCGGGCATCCCTTATGTTTCCTGTATACATAAAATTATGTTGAAAAACATTACATTGAATCTAGGTATTGATTCTCTCCAATCATGTCTGGAGGAGACCTCCGAGCAGCAGCTATTCAGTCATGCAGTGTCCGAAGAACGTCTTTGTGCGCCAGACAGTGACAGGGTAAATAGCAAGGAAATGAGCAGCGCTACTTAAAAACAGACTAGTGCCTACCTGCAAAAGAGTGCAAGCCCCACTTGTGGGGTCGAATACACACCGAGCATACACATGACCTGTCTACCACTAGAGGAGGATGTTGGTTTCCATTAACAGCTTGCATGCAACCTATTAAGTACTCGTCCCTCCCACTGCGAAGAAGTCAATCCTCCATGGCAGGGGCCTAACACTAACTAAATCCTAACCTATGTATATGCATAGCCTGGGTGCGGCTAATCAAATAAAATCGAAAATTGAAAATTGCGCAAAAGGGGGATCAGCGCAACACCAGGCCGCCTCCGAATGGCCTCCATCAGAGATGCGCTGAGCCCCCCCAGGAACTACAAACGCACCTTGAACCCAAACAGAAGCTCTGCATATACACCAAAAGCATGGCTGTTAAGTGGGAGCAGCTGACCAAAAACAAATTACATTAGTACATAGCAAGGAAATGAGCAGCGCTACTTAAAAACAGACTAGTGCCTACCTGCAAAAGAGTGCAAGCCCCACTTGTGGGGTCGAATACACACCGAGCATACACATGACCTGTCTACCACTATTTTATGCGAAGAAGTCAATCCTCCATGGGAGGGGCCTAACACTAACTAAATCCTAACCTATGATTAGCCTGGGTGCGGCTAATCAAATAAAATCGAAAATTGCGCAAAAGGTGGATCAGCGCAACACCAGTAGTGGTAGACAGGTCATGTGTATGCTCGGTGTGTATTCGACCCCACAAGTGGGGCTTGCACTCTTTTGCAGGTAGGCACTAGTCTGTTTTTAAGTAGCGCTGCTCATTTCCTTGCTATGTACTAATGTAATTCGTTTTTGGTCAGCTGCTCCCACTTAACAGCCATGCTTTTGGTGTATATGCAGAGCTTCTGTTTGGGTTCAAGGTGCGTTTGTAGTTCCTGGGGGGGCTCAGCGCATCTCTGATGGAGGTCATTCGGAGGCGGCCTGGTGTTGCGCTGATCCACCTTTTGCGCAAGTGACAGGGTAAAGCATACCCAGGTGACAATCTGCCATCCAGTTGGACAGCAGTGTCACCTGATGCAGAATTGGATTGGAAGCCAGCGAATGACTGCTCATTGTAGTATGTGGATGGGTGGTTTCAGCGTTACTATTATATATGTGGGCCGCCAATATTCAAAGGTGCAGTGGGCCACATCTATAAGTTATACATTTTGTGTTTGGGGCCAGTCTCTTAAGCCTCATCTACACGGGTAGATGAGGCTGCGATCCAGCGATTAGCCGCCGGATCGCCTCTTCCGCGTCCCCGCCGCATCCCCGCTCGCCGCGCGTGCGCCGCATTCGATTCCCTGCTCGTCCCCGCCGGCGCCGCTTATCTTCCGCTCGATTCCCTGCCATTGTCCCCTCGCGGGGAGCGAGCAGGGAATCGGCGGAACCAAGATCCGTCTTGTTGGATCTTATCAATCGAGCCGCAACTGCAGCTCGATTGATAAGGAACATTGCGGCCGCATCTACGCGTGTAGATGTGGCTTAAGAGAGACTGTCATCCTTAAGTGGTTAAAATCTCTTCCCTCTCACCCTAGGGTTCACTGGTGAATAGAAGTAGGGGCTGTGTCAGTCATGTTTCAAAAAGAACAGTGCATCAGTTTCTTAAAGGAAATGTCCAAGCAAAATAAAAAAATGAGTTTCACTTACCTGGGGCTTCTCCCAGCCCCATGCAGCCATCCTGTGCCCTCGTAGTCACTCACTGCTGCTCCAGTCCCCCGCTGGCAGCTTGGCGACCTCGGAGGTCGGCGGGACGCATTGCGTACATTTTTACGCATTCCAGCTAGTGCAGGAACATTAACACATACATTTTTACGCATTACTGGTTTATTGCGTAAAAATTTACGCATTGAACCAATAACGCGTAAAAATGCATGTGTTAATGTTCCTGCACTAGCGGGAATGCGTAAAAATGTACGCAATGCGTCCCGCCGACCTCCGAGGTCGCCAAGCTGCCAGCGGGGGACTGGAGCAGCAGTGAGTGACTACGAGGGCACAGGATGGCTGCATGGGGCTGGGAGAAGCCCCAGGTAAGTGAAACTCATTTTTTTATTTTGCTTGAACCTTCCCTTTAACCTCCTCAGCGGTATGGACGAATATATACATCCATCACCGCCGGAGGTCGCCGCTCAGGCCCTGCTGGGCCGATTTTTGCGAAATAAAAAGTAGCACACGCAGCCAGCACTTTGCCAGCCGCGTGTGCTGCCTGATCGCTGCCGCTCTGCGGCAATCCACCGCGAGCAGCGGCGAAAGAGGGTCCCCCCCAGCCGCCCGAGCCCTGCGCAGCCGGAACAAAAGTTCCGGCCAGCGCTAAGGGCTGGATCGGAGGCGGCTGACGTCAGGACGTCGGCTGACGTCCATGACGTCACTCCGCTCGTCGCTATGGCGACGATGTAAGCAAAACAAGGAAGGCTGCTCATTGCGGCCTTCCTTGTTTATTCTGGTCGCCGGAGGCGATCAGAATGACGCTTCCCGGAGCGCCCTCTAGTGGGCTTTCATGCAGCCAACTTTCAGTTGGCTGCATGAAACAGTTTTTTTTTATTTAAAAAAAACCCTCCCGCAGCCGCCCTGGCGATCTTAATAGAACACCAGGGAGGTTAAGGGATTATCTGAGGTTTTAATGAGCAGAGCACCACTGCATCAAAAAGTATCTGGTAAATCCTTTCTGATTTTTGCCCATCCAAAACATTTTCTTTTTAAAAGAGATCAACACGCGCCACTGAATGGAAATGGAGAAAAACTAGACTTAACCAGGATTTCCTACAGTACAAGATCAACCTGCTGCAGTTCCACACTGCCCTTGCTCATGCAAAGCAAGAATACTTTACCAAGCTCATCGGAGCACAAGCTTCCAACCCCCGGCGTCTTTTTGCCACCTTCAACTCCCTGCTTAAACCCACCCCCCCACCCTCCGGTTCCTCCCTCTCTGCCACAGATTTAGCCACCCACTTCACCAACAAAATTGTCTCCATCCACCAGGAAATATCCAATCTCCAATCTTCACCTCCCACCCCCTCCCAACCAGCTCCTCCTCCACCCTATCCTCCCCTCACATCCTTCACTCCTACTACCACCGAGGAAGTCAACCACCTACTGCAGACTTCCCATACCACTACTTCCCCCCTTGACCCCATCCCTTTTGATTTACTCCAGCCTCACTTCACGGAATTGGCCCCAGTCCTCACTACCCTGTTCAACCTCTCCCTATCCACAGGCACCTTCCCCTCAGACTTCAAGCAGGCCACTGTACTACCCCTGCTCAAGAAACCCTCACTCGACCCCTCGCTACCCTCCAACTACCCTCCTATCTCCCTCCTCCCCTTTGCCTCAAAACTCCTTGAGCGTCTGGTTCACAAACGCCTGACCCAGTACCTCAATGTCAACTCACTGCTAGACCCACTCCAATCTGGATTTCGGCCTGCCCACTCAACCGAAACTGCTCTCACCAAAGTGGTCAACGACCTTGCCTTACCTAAAGCTGAAGGTAAATACTCCATTCTCCTCCTCCTTGACCTGTCAGCAGCTTTTGACACAGTAGATCATCCCCTACTCCTCCAGTCTCTCCAGTCCTTGGGCATTCACGTTCTCACCCTGTCCTGGCTTTCATCCTACCTCTCCAACCGCTCCTTCACGACCGCCTTCAATGAGTCCTCGTCCACCCCCAACCATCTCTCGGTGGGAGTCCCCCAAGGTTCGGTCCTTGGCCCCCTACTGTTCACCCTATACACATCCTCCATTAGCAAAGTTATCTCCTCCATGGGTTTTAACTATCATCTGTATGCAGATGACACCCAGATCTACCTCCACACCCCTGACATATCCACCACTACCATGGACAAGGTCTCCTCCTGCCTATCAGCCATCTCCTCCTGGATGTCCGCTAGGTTCCTGAAACTAAATCTAGACAAAACGGAATTTATGATCTTCCCACCCCGGCCATCCACGAACCTCCCAGATGTGCATGTCACTGTTAACCACACTACCATTCGCCCTACCTCTCAAGCCCGCTGTCTGGGTGTCACCCTGGACTCTGCACTCTCCTTCACTTCCCACATCCAAAATCTCACAAAGTCCTGCAACTTCCACCTTCGTAACATCTGTAAGATTCGCCCTTTCCTGACCTCTGCCACCACCAAACATCTCCTCCATGCCCTCATAATTTCCCGCCTTGACTACTGCAATGCCCTGCTGTCTGGTCTCCCTATGACCCGAACAGCCCCACTGCAGTCCATCATGAATGCGGCAGCCAGAATTATCCACTGCTCCCATCGCTCCACCACGGCAGATCCCCTCCTAGAATCCCCCCACTGGCTTCCTATCCAGTCCAGAATCAGATTCAAGATACTGTGTCTGACCTACAAATCTGTCCACAAAACCTGTCCAACCTACATTTCCGATCTTACTCAGAGGTACATACCTAGCCGCTCACTCCGCTCTTCCAATGAACTTCGCCTAACCGCCCCCCCGCATCACCCAGTCCCATGCACGCCTCCAGGACTTCTCAAGAGCTGCTCCAACACTATGGAACTCCCTACCTCCACCCATTAGGGCAGCCCCCTCCTTCAACATCTTCAAGAAAGCCCTCAAAACTCACCTTTTCGATCTGGCCTACCACCCCTCACAATTGCTCTAAACCCGCAGCTGAACTCTGGTCCCCTACCGTTCGTGTCCTTACCTCTCCCTCTAGATTGTAAGCCTTTGGGCAGGGTCCTCCTCCTTTTGTGTCCTACCTGATCTTGCACCTCCATTACTGTGAACCCATGCTATGCATCTGAGTGAACCTAACTTGCCTAATCTTGCCTAATCTCCATGCTCCCATCCAGTGACTGACTAAGCATTACCTGGTACTCATACTGTGCTGTGTGATCTGGTTTTCTTGTATTCCCGTATTGTCATATTGCTGTATGTCACCCCTAAATATTCTCTGTAACCTAAATTAATGTTCAGCGCTGCGTAATATGTTGGCGCTTTATAAATACAAGACATAAATAAATAAATAATAAATAAATTATGGGATGCTAATTTTGCAGTTCACAAATGGTTACCTGTGGACATTTTCGTCTCTTTCAAAAACCTACTTAATCAATAATGTTAATTAAAAGCAGCTTATATGTTGGTTTAATGGATTGTTCAGCATTGTTTCCACATGGACTGGATTAATGAAAAGGCCATCCCCTTCCATATTCTCTTATTAGCATCAATCTTTTAGCGTATGAAATGTGGACACACATTACTTTGCACTAGAATATACAGTAAGTGTTTTTTTTCTCTTATAAATGAGATTGGTGGATGGGCCATGGATGTTACTATATCAAGTATACTTTTCAAGTCTAAAGTGTAGCAGATTCTTTTTGATTAATACCACATGATCTTTAGTAAGAAATGAGAGGTCAGAAAAATTCACCTTCAGTAAAAAAGAATAACAGTTCTATGTATCCAGTTCACTGTAATTATTTGCCTAGTGTGATTTTAGGTTAGGAATTTTCTTTTTGAAATTACTATCAATAGATTTTTGTTTGAAGGCAGTGCTGACAATGGCTTAACTTTTCATTGTAGATTCAGCAGAACAAAATAACTATAATATAGCTTAAATCACCCCTTAAATACTCAAACCACCCCCAGCTTTATTTTTACCATGCTGAGGCGCTGCTTGTGTGGCATCTATTGGTTCCCTACTTGACTGACAGATCACTCAGTAAGGCCCCAAGGCTGAGTTTATTATAAATCACTCACATTGCCATAAGGATACACATTTTTTGCAGGCACTGGCACATACTGTATCTTACATAATGCAAGTGTAGCTTTTACTGAAAAAATGCAGTTAGGACACTTGCACAAACTGTTACAAAACATAACCTTGTTAAAATTATTCTTGAATTAAGATGTTTCCTCTATCTTTTGATTCAGCTACTTGCATCCCATTGTGAGTGTTAGATGTAAGCTAAAACAGATAATATTTACCTGAGAGATATTCCATTCTTTTAGCATGAATGCAGCACTTATACACACACCCAGTATGATTAAGGGGTGCTGCAAGCATAAATTATTCGCTTCTTATTTCACAGTTGATGGATAATTTAACCACTTGCCGACCGCACACACTCATACCGTGCGGCGGCAAAGTGGTAGCTGGAGGACCAGCGATGCACATCTGCGTCGCCAGGTGCCTCCCTAATTAATCAGGAAAGGCCGCTCTCGCGGCTCGCAGACTAAATGTAAACGCAGGAGACATTTGTCTCCTTTGTTTACATTGAACGGCGCTGCTGCTACAGCAGGCTGCACAGGGCGGATAGCGTCCTGTGCAGCCCCGATCACCAGGGGTGAGAGGGAGGAGAGGGAGGGGGGAATTTCGCCACGGAGGAGGGCTTTGAGGTGCCCCCCCCGCAACACCGAGGCAGGCAGGAGCGATCAGACCCCCCCTGCACATCATCCCCATAGGGGGGAAAAAAGGGGGGGCGATCTGATCGCTCTGCCTGCAACCTGATCTGTGCTGGGGGCTGCAAAGCCCACCCAGCACAGATCATAAAAAAACATGCTGGTCCTTAAGGGGGGGGGGGGGGGGTAAAGGCTGAGTCCTCAAGTGGTTAAGGGGGTTAGTTTAAACCAATTTAGTTTAGGTTTATTAGGCTTATTATGTCCTCCTAAACGCAGAGTTGAGAAGTTAACCCATTGTAGGTACTGCCTTTTGATTAAAATAATGGAAATGTTTTTCTGATAAATGTCATTGTTTTTAACCACTTCTGGACCGGCCGCCTAACCCCCCTTAGGGACCAGGTCATTTTGCGGTGGAGGGGGGTGCGCGCATTTGGGGGGGTCGAGCGGCCGGATCCCATCTGTGGCTGGCTGGGCAGTGTCCCCCCCATGGTGGCAAGTGTCCCGCCTGTAGCTGGCAGCCATCACTTACCTTCCAGGCTCCAGCGATGAGCCTCAGTAGCCTCCTTCTTCTCCGGCCGGCATCTCTGCTCCAAATGACACTCAGGTCGGGTCGCGGCTTGATGACGTCATCAAGCCGGGACCCGGCCCTGACGTCAGACGGAACGGAGATGCCGGCCAGAGCAGAGGGGGGCGCCGATCATCGCTGGAACGGCACGGAGGTGAGTGGATCCTCTTCTTTTCCCCCCTGCCGCCGCCGCCGCTGTCAAAGTGATCACTACGATCCGACGGCGATCGTAGTGATCACGTGATCAGCAGCCATACGCGATGGCTGCTGATCACTGAGGGGAGATGCCAGCTGTCATATGACAGCTTAATCTCCCCCTCCGGGTGCGCACGATCGCGTGTCGGGAGCGGTTCTTTAGCGCGGACGTTGAATCAACGTCCGGTCTGAACTGTACCACCCTCTGCCGGACGTTGATTCAACCTGCGGCGGTCCCCAATAGGTTAAGGAACAGTCTTGCTGATTGTTTTTGTTCATAGTTTGCTTTTGTGATGAGGAAAGTGTACAGCTGTACTCATTCTTACAAACTTTGGTATTAACCAGTTCAGTATCTGTTGAGGATTTTCTGGAGGAAGGTAACAGTAGTCCCACGTCCCCCTGTCATGGACATTTATGATGATGATGATGATGATGATGATGATCTTGTTTTTCCTGAATCTAAATTGCATACTTTTAAAATGTTACTACAAGCCCACAGATAAATAACCTGCATGATCACTAATACATTTGACTTCATTAGGACCACGCGGTGTACTGTATATGCAGAGAGCTGCAGCTAGCTTTGGAATATCTCTTTGTAGCATTTAAGTTTGAGTTTTGTCTAATTTTTTAATCAATAATTCAGAATGATGCCCCTGATTTGAAAACTCAAAACATGCATGCTAAAATCACCGAAACATGTATATTTATGTGAATACCAAAGGGGAAGCTGATCTTTCATGAGTCAGAGATTATTTGATACTGTTTTTTACTGTTTTGCCTAGGCTTTTTTTCTCCCATTTTTGTTTAATCCATCTAAATAGGAAAATCTTTGCTGTCAGTCTTTAAAGGCTTTCATTTCCGTCCCAGCCCTGCTGTTCATGGTGGGTGTAAGGCCTGCCAGACTCTCTGCCTTTGTATCAGCCCCTATGCCCCAATGTACCACTGCAATCTTCTCCTTGTGTGGCGAATCATGGCTTGAACAGGGGACAGAGCAGCGTCTATCTGACTTTGGTTACACCCAGGCCTTAATGCGCAAGGTATAGAGGCTGATGTGAGGGAAAGGCAGAAATACCAACAGTACCCACAAGACAGGATACAGGCAGGGATCATACACAGGAGACAATACACAGAACAGGGTAAGGCCCCATTCACACTTAGAAGCGCAAAGCACCGGCGATTTTTGCTGGCATTTTGTGGGAGGGATTTTCCACGATTTCATGCAGAAAAATTACTGGACAATGCAGCGATTTCTCCGCAATCGAGTTTAGCGCTTCTATAGCACTGAAACGCGATTTTGGGTGATTTGCGGTGATTAACGCAAATCACCCAAGTAAGAACGGGCCCATAGGGTTTTATTACACTAGCGCTTTCAAAAGCGCTAGCGTTTGAGCGTTTTGCCGAAATCGCCAGCAAAATGCTCTAGTGTGAATGGGGCCTAATCCAATCTCATAGTCAAATCCAGGCAAAGTGTCAATCCAGGTGGCAAACAAGACTTTTTCAGGAATCAATTAGCCAAGCTAACGCTATCATGGGCAAATGGGAAGTGACACAGGAATACTTTTATACTCACTATCCAATGAGGGGAGGCATGAAACTTCAAACACAAGTGAGTGGTAATTAATCACTCCTGTGCTGATCTGAACTGGGTAATTGCAGATGGCAATGACATGCATTACAAATGCTAGCAAACGTATGCAGTTATATGTATGCAGGGAAATCAGAGCTGCCAGGCTGCAGCTCAGCTGCAACAAACCACAGGTGAATTCATGACAATATCCAGTGCTGCTCAGAACTGCAGGGCAGTTGCACGCATTACAATTGCTAGCAAGCTTATGCTACAGAATACGTGCAGAGATATCAGAACTGCCAGGCTGCAGCTCAGCTGCAAAAAACAGGACACACTAGAGGGGAGATCATGACAATGATCTCAATTCACTAAGATCATGCTGGAGATAATAAGGCAAGAGAACACTTACCTCCACATAGTGAGAGAGTTATCTTATCTTTTCATTCCTTATGTTACCTCTTCTGCAGTTAATTTACCTTCTCTGTAGTTAATTTACCTCCTCTGTAGTTATTTCCACACGCAGTTAATGAACAGCCTGTCTTTAACTCTGGAGTTATTTTAAGGATTAAAGAGTTAACTTAAAGACAGAAGAGTTAACTTTAGGTTTGCCTGAGGTAAAATGTTTCCTGAATACTACATGCCTTATCACCATGGTAACAACTCTAGAAGAGTTATTAAAGACAGGAGATAAGCTTAGTGAATTGAGGTCAATTGGCTTATAGGTTGGAGGAGCTAGCTAGCAGGATTTGGCTTGTTCAGTTTGTGGTTTGCTCCAAATGGGGTACAAATTAAGTGTGGAACAACCATTAAAAACGGGCATTAGCGCAACAACTGCAACAGACATACACACTCTTTACTGGCTTCGTTCACTGCCTTATTTCACCTGCAGCTTTTTAAATGAATCTCCAGCGGGCTACAATATAGTCTCCATCAGTGGCATCACTAGGGTTTGGTGTCACCCGATGCAGAAACTCATGGTGTCACCCCCCCCCCCCCCTCCCCAAGGACCTCCAACTTTTCCCCACCCCATCTAGTTATCAAGTTGAGTAAGCGGCACTCAAAAAGCACATAAGTACAGAAGTGAGGGTGCAGGGACCTGGGTACCCTCTGGGTCTCAACATGATATAGATGAAAGGATATCCAGCACTGTCCTTTCGTGAAAAACACACTCCTTTATTTTGTCTTCAAGACATTAAAAACATAACAGAAGTGCATGCGTTTTTAATGTCTTGAAGACAAAATAAAGTGTGTTTTTCGCCAGAAGAAAGTACTGGATATGCCTTCATCTATATCCCCAACCACCTTATGCTTTGTATCTGGTGGCAGAGAAGAGGACCCAACTTTTTTCCTCACCCTATCTCCTAGTGCCCTCCTCCTTTGCTCACCAAATATTGGCAGGAGAATAGCACAGCATGCTTGCTAAATTCTCACCATCTCCAGTGCTAGATCTCCTGTTTTCTACCTTCTATTTCTACTGCAGTTCATTATGATTAACACACTTATAAATGTGAGATCTTCTGGCTTGGAAACAATAAATCAAGTAAATGGCCAAAACTGCACTGCTAACTCAGCTAGTAAGAATCTTTGAAAGGACTACTATCGTGAAAAATGTAAAATTTAAAATACATGTACACACATATAAATAAGTACATTTCTGCCAGAGTAAAATGAGCCATAAATTACTTTTCTCCTATGTTGCTGTCACTTACAGTAGGTAGAAGACATGTGACAGAACCAACAGGTTTTGGGCTAATCCATCTCTTCATGGGGGACATGGCCTTTATTTTTTCTAAAGATACTCCCTGAAAATGATTTATACAGATATGCTGCCCAGCCTCCCTGCTAGCTTCACACTTTGGAAGTTGAAAGGGTCAACCCCCATTCACTAAATGCTTTTGAAAATAAAGAAAACCCATGAGAAGATGGGCTACTCCAAAACCTGTTGGTTCTGTCAGATTTCTACTACCTATTATAAGTGATAAGCAACATAAGAGAGTAGTAATTTATGTTTTTTTTTTACCCTGGAAGAAATGTACTTCTTATTTGAATGTGTTAACATGTATTTTAAATGTTATGATTTTCACGATACTGGTTCTTTATTATCTTCCTCTGCTCAGTTCCATTTATGTTCCATTATGACAAGGGTTACAAGATGCTCTTCATTAAATTTTTGTTTTCCACTCAGTATTGGTAGCCACTACTCCTTTCACCGACCCCTCCCCCCCCCCCCCCCCACACACACACCAGTATGAGTAGCCAGACTTAACTCTCCCTGTATAGGTAGTCATATTCACCTTCTCAGTATTGATGGCCAGCTCCCTCCCAGTATAGGTAGCCAAATTCAGCTCCTCAGTATAGGATGCCTGATCCCCCCACCCACCACCACCACAGTATAGGTGAACAGAGAGGGTGCTCCCCATATCCATTTAGATTGCACATCTAAAGGGTAAAGAATTCATCTCTTCAGGATCCAATTTTATTTTCCTAGGTGCTCCGTCTCTATGATCCTAGCACCGCCTGTCACATAATGACAGATGGTGCTCACACCATAGAGACGGAGCACCTAGGAGGATGGATCCTGGAGAAGCAAGAAAAACTAGTCTAACTATATCTGCCCACACAACTAAGTTGGCATTCCTGAATCCTGAGAGGTCTATTCCTAATTTTCTGCTCCAGTAGGTTATTATGGTTTACTAGTGAGAAAATTTGGGTTTGATATACTAATAAAGTGTTTCTGTATATTTTCACCAATTGTGTTTGTGATCTGTTGGGACACATGCCTCTTTTTCTATATCTCATTGTTTGTACTAGTGAGAATAGTTGTGGTAAGAAAAGTGGGTCAGAAGATTTTCAATTTGCTGTTATTATATGCAGTGTTGCTAGTAAGATATGGCAAATCGGATGGCGATACGTATTGTCAATCTTCAGGCCTAGAAGTAATACACCAAGATGCACAGATGGCTTAAAGAGGAACTTTAACTAAGGATTGAACTTCATCCCAATCAGTAGCTGATACCCCCTTTCTCATGAGAAATCATGACCTTTTCTCAAATAAATCATCAGGGAGGGGGGTTCTGTATTGTTGATATTGTAGTGAACCCCATCCCACAGTGTGATGTCATGACCAAGGTCCTGACAGTTTGCTGTCTATGCACCTCGTTTCATTGTGGAGAATACAGCTTTTTCCAACCACCAAAATGTAGAGAAACTGAGAGCCCAATATAGTGTAGTATGTTATGCAAAAATAAAGTAAGGATAATCAGTGAGAAGAGTATACTCACAAGCGTGGGTTACCACATAGGCAACCACTGTATAGGCAGGTGAGGAGATTAGACCTGTTCTCACTCAGGGATAAGAAGTCGCTCTCTGTAGATCAGAAAAAAGGGTAGATGACCCCTCCACCAGGGGTGGACACGGTATAGCAGTAGAACAGAGGCGCCAGCAGAATAAAAATGGATAAAACCTTTAAAATTTGCTTGGAGGAAGTGGTGGACTTACCTCCATAAAGCAGACACGAAAGTCTGTCTGAATAGTAGCAATCACATTTATTATATAGTACCCCAAAAACTGGGGTACTATATAATAAATGTGATAATAAATGTGATTGCTACAATTCAGACAGTCTTTCGTGTCTGCTTTATGGAGGTAAGTCCACCACTTCCTCCAAGCAAATTTTAAAGGTTTTATCCTGCTGGCGCCTCTGTTCTCCTACTGCTTTTCCAACTACCAAGCAAGCAATATCTCCCTCTGTGCATAGAGCTTTTAATAACAAACAGATCACCTGGCAGAGCTAAAGATGTCACCACCAGTGATACATTTTTGAAGGTAAAGAGGGAGAGGAAAGATTTTACAATGGGCAAACACTGACTAAATAATCTACAAATTTATATTGTAAACAATAAGCAATTTTATTCATTGTGTCATTTTCACTACAGGTTCTCTTTAAAGCGGAATATAACCCTGCATTTCATCTTTACTCTAAAACATTATTTACAGCATATTATATGCAACCAGCATTTTTTTTTTACTAGACCAGCATTGGAAGGTATTCACACAGAGCTTGAAAGTTCAGTGCAGTGAAATGCAGACGCATCCAAACTTTAGATAATGTTATCTTGTGTTTACTTAAATGTATCAAGTGAGGAATGTAACACATTCTCTGACTGTGGAGAAGCTGCTCAACACAGACAGAAAGTCAAAGCATGTCTGTCTGAATGAATGAATAAAACCAGTTATTAATAAAATGCAAAGTCAGCTCACAAAGCAAAAAACTGTACTTTTGGGAACCTATAACTTCTCAATGAATAATAATACTTATGCACAGATGCAAATATGATAACCGTATGGCATATAAAGTAGGAAAACATGTTTTTATTGAATATTATGTCAGGGTTTTATACCGCTTTAACCGTTTCCAGACCAGCATGGTTGAAATCTACATCCTGCTTGTGGCTATGCAGCTCTGACTGGACGTGGATTTCAACAATTGTTGCGGCATAGTCCCGCAGATCGAGCCGCTCTGTCCCCACCACAACCCACTCGCCCTGCAGTATGACGGCAGAGCTGTGTGAACAGATCAGGAGCCGATTTCATTGGTTCCTGACCCTGTCATCACTGTAAGTCCAATTGGACACAACGATGGACAGCGTCAGGAGAAAGTGAAAGCAGCTCCTGACCTACTCACAAAGCTCTGCCGGCAGGGCGAGTGGACATGTGGCAGGGACAGATTGACCGGTGGGAGTGGCGGATTATTACAGTAATTTGTGAGTAAGTGGCATTTTACTGTACCAGCAGTCTCTGGTCCATAAGGGGGCAGGGGCTGATGGTACGGAAGTAGTTAAAGGAATGCATTTGAAGCTGTTGTAATACTGTTTTGATTTCACACCCAGAATTTAGAGCCAAATGTGCATTCCCGTAACGTGCTCCACAACCATTTTAGAATCCTGGGTCTGACCAGTAATAAAACCGGAGCAAAATCTTTCCAAGAGGTATAAAGACAGAAGTAACAGCCTGACACAGTTTCTTACCCATTCCAATTCCATCCAATGTAGAAAATAAAGTCTTTTCATTGCATGATTAATTCAAAAACAGATTCTTGTTCACATAAGCATGATTGCAAGGCCTAGATAGGTCATATATTTGTGGACAGCTTTCATTTTTACTCTTTTTTTTTTAAGGGATCTTTTTCACAAATAACCATTTAAAGTAAAACATATGGCTAAAAGGCATTGCTTTGACATTTAAACATTTACCCTTCAACACTTTTATGTCCTTTAAAAATAAAAATGTGTTACTTTTTTCAAAACCTCTTATTTTCATGTTTTTTTTTTTTATAATACATTTTTTTACCTTACGTTCAGAAATAAAATGGATGTTTTCACCAACAGCCAAATCGTGTATGGTAATGGCTGGAGAAGGTCGTTGTCTTTGATGACAGAATTATTAACACACATTTAAATGTGAGATCTTTTGGCTTGGAAACGATAAATCCAGTAAATGTGCAAAGCTGCATTGCTAACTCAGCTAGTAAGAAACTTTAATATCCTCCGCTCAGTTCCGTTTATGTTCCATTCTGACAAGGGTTACAAGATGCTCTTCATTGAATTTTTACTGGCTAATTACAGGGTTTAATCATGGGGAATATTGAAGGGGAAAGGACTGCAATAATATACTGTAGGAAAAAAATAATAATAGGAACCAGCTACGCAGGCTAGACATTACCTGGTGGTCCATGTCCTATCTTTCATACTTTTATGCTCTGAATTTTCTGTGCGTTACCTAATTATCCTCTACTGCCATTTGCTGAGTTCTCTGAATGGCGCAGCAAGGTCAAGTAAAGTCTCAGTGTTTAGTCTCAAAACCAAATGCACGTAACACAAATCACGCACAATGGCAGTTTTGTTATTGCTGAATGAAACATCACAAGCTTTTCAGGATGCAACTGTGAGGATCAAAACAAAGATCTAGCTATTTAGTCAGGTTTTTATTCAGTTCTCAAACAAAATCAATATTGCACGATGTGGCAGATATACAGTTGTTTTAACGGTTAAAAAAGAACTTGAATTGCCTATTAAAGATGCGATTTCTAGCTAACAATAATATTTTTGATGAGTTCATCCAGATCAAATAAAAATATCATATTTCATTGAACTGCAGCTATAAGGCTCCTAGTCAATCATATGTCCCAACTCTACCATGCTTTTCACCTAAAGTCAAACTCCACATGGAAGACTGAATGCATGTACCTGATTTGGGTGCCCCATGACTTGTACATGCAAGATATAGAGTATGAGGCTAAGGAACCTGGAAGCCAAACAGAGACAAAGTTCGCGAACCAAGCCAACAGTTGATACCTGAGGTAAGATGACTATCAATCCAGGGTTTAAACAAACTCAAAATCAGAGACAAGTCAGAGGTCATACATTAAACCCCATCTACACGTTACAATTATTTTTGCGATTCGATTACGATTCTATTTACGGCCCGATTTAATCTGACATGTTGGATCGGGATTCGATTCGATTCAATACGATTTGCAATTGCAAAACAATGGCAAATTGAATTTAATAGAATCGAATCCCAATCAGAGATGTCGAATTTAGTCGTATCGTAAATAGAATCGTAATTGAATCACACAAAGAATCGTATCGTGTAGATTGGGCTTAAGGTATAAAACAGCCAGGCAGAATAACCAGGGATGAGATGAGAGCATAGTCTTATCAGCAGAGGCCAAGCCAGGTGGCAATTCAATATGTAGTCATGGATCAAGCAGAAGTCATAACAATGATCAATCTGATTAAAGCAAGCAGCTTACCACTATCAACTATTAATTATCATGATTGTGGAGCTCAAAAAGCAAAGAACGTTTTTGTGAGCCGCAACCAATCAGAGTACACAGGAAAATTACCCACTGGGGCCATAATCAGCTCAGAGTGAGTTCAGTAGAAATTGGCCACATGCCAACAGGCTCACCATAATAAGCCTAGTGAGAACCAGGATAACGTTCAAGCAAAACCTAGAGCTGCCACTGGGTGGCAGCAACATTTCTGCCAGCTCTCCCTCTTACAAATCAAGAGGTACAGACTAACCAGCAAGCTCATGGTGACCCAGAACTCATTGGAGTGTGTAAGGGACTACAATGGTCCTAAAAGCCCCCTTACTAAGATGTTAAGAAAAACAAAAAATTGATTTCCTAAAACAGAAAGAATTTGCGATCATTCAGGTTGGAGTGAGCTCGAGATGTCTCCCAGAGCACCACTGCTGAATATATGCAAATTAACCATTGTACCCTTAGAAGCTAAACACACCTCCAGAACCGCTGGAATGCAATGATGTGTCAGCTTGTTAAATTGTACAGAGCCATAATAATCCAGCATGCATACAGACTGTTTCAGATTGTTTGATCCTCATCAGTGCATGGCATGGATTAATTTGGCTCTATGGAGTAGGGCTTGTAAACCGAGAGGTACAGACTAACCAGCAAGCTCATGGTGACCCAGAACTCATTGGAGTGTGTAAGGGACTACAATGGTCCTAAAAGCCCCCTTACTAAGATGTTAAGAAAAACAAAAAATTGCTTTCCTAAAACAGAAAGAATTTGCGATAATTCAGGTTGGAGTGAGCTCGAGATGTCTCCCAGAGCACCACTGCTGAATAGATGCAAATTAACCATTGTACCCTTAGAAGCGAAACACACCTCCAGAACCGCTGGAATGCAATGATGTGTCAGCTTGTTAAATTGTACAGAGCCATAATAATCCAACATGCATACAGACTGTTTCAGATTGTTTGATCCTCATCAGTGCATGGCATGGATTAATTTGGCTCTATGGAGTAGGGCTTGTAAACCGAGAGGTACAGACTAACCAGGTGGCTCATGGTGACCCAGAACTCATTGGAGTGTGTAAGGGACTACAATGGTCCTAAAAGCCCCCTTACTAAGATGTTAAGAAAAACAAAAAATTGCTTTCCTAAAACAGAAAAAATTTGCGATAATTCAGGTTGGAGTGAGCTCGAGATGTCTCCCAGAGCACCACTGCTGAATATATGCAAATTAACCATTGTACCCTTAGAAGCTTCTAAGGGTACAATGGTTAATTTGCATATATTCAGCAGTGGTGCCTGGGAGACATCTCGAGCTCACTCCAACCTGAATTATCGCAAATTCTTTCAGTTTTAGGAAAGCAATTTTTTGTTTTTCTTACAAATCAAGGAAGAGCATAGCAGGAATGCACAGGAACCAGTTAAATTCTGATTCCCAACAGCATTATTAAAGAATGCAAACTATTCCCACTATTGAAACCAGTTGCAATTGTACTGATGAAAAAAAAATCTGTAATTCTGGTCTATTAGTTCTGTGAAGTAACAATTGAAAATGCGATCATCCGCGATCGATTGGGCCCACCAGCTTCTCTGTTTTCATACTATCTGAATAATCTGAATATATGATTGTTCCCCAAAATGTGTACAATTATTGGGCATCTTTAACTAGTTCGGGACCGGCCATAGTTAAAAAAAAAACACACTTGCGGCTGCCTAAGCCTAACTCAGTGTAGTTGTGACGCCACCAGCTCCCATGCACAGGACGCGATCATGCCTCCTCGCCATCACAGAACTCACCTTCCCCATCCCCAATCGTGAGGGACTGATAAGATTCAGTCCCAAAATCTACACATCAGCCACAAAACTGACAGTAGAGAGCTTTATTAATGAAGGCTACAATAAGTTAAAAACGTCTAAAAGCAAAAATGAGGCCCTTGCACCTCCACATCCATTAATATTGCCCCAGATATATATTTGAATGCTGAGGTATGTAACACATTGAACAAGGAAAAATGAAACATGATCCCTGTCCTGATTGTCAAACCATCTCAGGGAAAACAGTAACCGTGATTGGTCAATGTATGTGGCTCAGAATAGCTGGGAAATATAGTATGATATTGTACCAATAGAGGTATAGTAATGTAATAAAGGTGTAACACAATACCACATCTGTTCACTACCTATCAAGTGAAAGGCAGCCGTTTGGGCCAATTAAAGTGTGGGGATCACGTCTAATGAAGCCACTGGACCTGACGGGTGCTTAGGGTGGCTTACTTTGCTGCAGGGGGATAGCACCACAACAATATCTCATAAAGCATTAGGTGCACCCATGTGGCTTAGTCCTGAGACATCTTATTTGCATAATATTTATAAATATTCTGCTGCAATCTATCAGCAGTGTTTAAGGATTGACAACTTTGCTGGCAAAAACAGATCAAGTCTGTTGCTAGCTGTTAGTTGCTTGTCCGATGTTGCCCTTACATGAGAGCTTCCCCAAAATGTGACTGTTGGGAATGGTTGAGGGATCTGTGCATTTGGGGAGGCAAAATGAGCAGGTTTCTCTCTTAAATTATTGATGAATTATTTATTTCACAGTAGATACGCAAGCCTCTTTATTGCACCGAAGATGTCTATTTTTTAAGATGTAAGCGATCGTTTAACTCACAGAGCACACATAATATTCAAAACAGTGAATTCCATTTAGACTTGTGAAATCATTGTTTTCTTTCTTTTCAAAGTGCACTGCAGTAAATGAGACAAGATGTTCCTGGGTTTAAAGCTAGCATTCTATATGTAAATGTCTGTGTCATAAGTAGTTTGACAGCTTCATAAGTCTCAGCCTCAACACTCCATCAATCACTTGTGCGTATTCATTTTCCTTGTTTTTTTTTTCACTGCAGGAAATAAAAACAAGATTTAAGCTCCAATGTTAGATTAGACAAAGCGGGCAGCATAGTATATACAATATACTCTGTTTTTAATAATTATTCCTACTGGATAATCTGCTTCCAATTGGGCTATAGAAAAATGAAATAGCTTGAAGTCTAAATACACAAAGGCTATAACTACTTTATTTTGACTGGTAGTAATAACTGCACTAACCAGGTTTTCACCCATACTGTCTGATTCGCACAAGACTGATATATAATCTCACAGCCTGCAGCAAAAATGTTTGGACCATGGGGTAGCTGTAACGTTTGCTAAGGTTTTCTGTGTTGCTTTGTGTTGCTCTATATCTGTCTGTATGTTGATATAACCAGATTAGTGAAACTTTTTCATTAACATATTCCCCATCCATTGAAAATGGCTACTCAGTAAATAGATCACTATTTTTGAGTGGCGTTCTGCCAAATCGCGCACCCTGGCGCATGGGTGAAAATGAAAGCTTCTATTTTTTTCTTATTTGCTTCAGTTTAGGCAGACAATGAACGTTTTTAAAGTCTTGATTTAGAAAAGCAAAGCATTGACTTCGAGGAGAGCAGTGAATCATACAGGTCTTAGGAACTTTTTTGATACTACAATGGTTCATTTTGGGTGTCCCTACCTTTTTTACTACGTGTTCCGACACCTCACACTATCTTCCAGTGTACCATTATTCACTTCCTGATATATGTAATTTTCTAATCCTAACAATTATTGCAACTCTGCCCATACTTTAACCTCTAACAGACTGCCACCTATTCTTAGCACCTAACTTTACTCTCATTCTGTCCATAGTTTTTGCTTCAGTGTCCCCTACTGTTAACTGTATTTTTGGCACCTGCTGATATCAATGTTATTGGGTGCCCAGATCATGTACCCTCTAATAGAGTGACCAGACGTCCCGGATTGCCCGGGAGGCGTCCCGGATTTTGGGTCCGCTGTCCCAGGCTGCATGAGGTCCCAGGAAACGTCCCGCTTTTATCAGCGGGACGTCCCGGCCTCAGGACTCTGGCCACTGTTTCTGCATGAACTGGCAGCGGACGCCGTGCCAGTTCATTGCCTGCAGCCCCGCTCCAGCCTCCTTAGTCTTCTCGGCAGGCGAGCAGGGCTACGGCAAGATGGCTGCCGAAACCCTGTACTGGAGACTATTTGTGTCTCCAGTACAGGGCTTCGGGCGCCATCTTGCTGTAGCCCTGTCAGCGCGGGAGACAGGAGCAATATGAAGATGGTACCGGGAGCAGCGCGCCAGAGGCCGGAGACTTTTGCTAGGTGAGTAAATGCTTTCTTTTCCAGGTGAAATGTGCTCCCATTGCGTTTATTTTCTGGTGCAATGTTTCTCACATTGCGTGTATTTTGTACTGAGATGTTTGCCCGTAGTGTGTGTATTTTGTACTGACATGTTTGCCCGCATTGCGTTTATTTTGTACTGACATGTTTGCCCGCAGTGCGTGTATTTTGTACTGACATGTTTGCCCACAGTGCGTGTATTTTGTACTGACATGTTTGCCCGCATTGCGTGTATTTTGTACTGACATGTTTGGCCGCATTGCGTTTATTTTGTACTGACATGTTTGCCCGCATTGCGTTTATTTTGTACTGACATGTTGTCCGCATTGTGTTTCTTTTGTACTGACACGTTGCCCGCATTGCTTTTATTCTGTGCTGACATGTTGCCCATTGCGTTTATTTTCTAGTGTCTGGGGTAACTGTTACTGTATTTATTATTTAATGGTCATAGATGGCTATGTTTGCTGCTTTGTGGTTTACGGTATACTATTAGCATCACACAGTTTCTGCACACCCATGATGCGAAGTCTCGTTTGACCACATCATGGCGTAAACACTGCTTTCTTATGTCTCACTGTTACAGCATTACGTTTAGCTCCGCCCATACAATGTCATGGCCACGCCCATTTTTCACCGCAGTGCCAGGTCTTCATCGCTGCGCGCTCCTCAGTCCCCCCACTTTTCGTCCCCCCCCCTGTCCCACGTTGGACCCACAAAAATCTGGTCACTCTACCTCTAACAACTTGTCTGGGTGTATGGTCCTTTTTGTGTATTTTACCAGCTTCATTTGAATAAACAATAACATTTCCAGCTGTCTTCTGGCTTCATTTTTGCATATGTTGCTGATTTGCAAGGAAACGCTACCCTACATTGTATGGCAGCGTGAAGGATGGAAAAAAAATTGTGTTTATTAAATAAAACCAATAGTTTGCAGCAAATATATTATTGGTAAAAACATACTGTATGTGTGAATCAAGGTACATACCATGAAATAATCCTAGCAATTTGTAGAGCTGAGCTGAAGGAATTTCTTATTTCTTAGCAAACGTTACATTTCTTGATAAAAAGTATAGAGTACAATTTTTGAGGGAGCAAAGGTTAGTAACCATATTTGTATGACATCAATATAATACATAGATTAAAATAATCATGTATTATCATGTGGTTAATATACCTTATACTAAATAGGTCACTAGTAATTGTTTTCTACAAATTAGTCACACTTAAAAACTAGATGCCAATGAGTCTCAGTTTACTTCTGCAGTGTGACCTTTTTGAGCCATTTACAATAACTATATTATTAAAAACGAAATCACATTGCTCATAATGTTGGCCTTGAATGACCTGTACCTTTTGCACAATATCGCCCACGCAGCTGGTGCTAAGAGATCTGGTACATGTTGTACGCATAGCTTAGGAAAGTGGCCATTAATATTTGTTAGTCAGCTTGTAAAACCCATTAGTGCATTGCTAACAATGATGCCAGACTTTACTTTATATAGTTTAGTGTATCATGTGTCAAACTGTTTTCCTCTCTTCAAAGTGGAGTCCTTTGTTGCACAGCACTGTCAACAGGTTAACTTCTGGCCTTCAGTAAGATAGAAGGCAAAGATGTGTGCTGCAACAGTGTGTTCATTAGATGGAAAGCTTTTATTCTCCCTTACTCCACTGATAAGGGGAATATCTCTTCTGACCTTTCAGCAATGCTTTCCTGTTGTATGAAGAGCTACACATGACAGTTTCTCCAAAAGACAGCATGAGAGCTACTCTGGTTTTTAATGCTTGAAATCCCCTTTTTCAGGTTGTACTAATGTACCAAAAAATAAGTCAGTCAATGTGAGTAGAGATTTCTAAGCACCTCTTATAAATGGAATGCTTTTTTTCCACTGTAGAATTGTTATCTTTATTTTTTTTTTAAGTATAATTAACCTTCTATTTTATTATATAGAAAATTTGGTATTATAATACTAAACTCTTACACTGCCAGTGGCATACACCACTGCCAGATATGTTTGTATTGTGTTTATTAAACGTCTTGCCCAAATCAATACGTGCACATAACAAATTCACATTAGTCAGCAGGGATGTCATTCAGAATCAAATACATTTAGAAACTGAGAATTATGCTAATTATTATGATATGGAATTGTGCTAATTATTGAGAAATTCTATTGTAACATGGACTAATCAAGTCAAATGCATTGAAAGCATTGGATTGGTCCATTTTAAAGCTGCATAGTTTTTCAGTAATATTTGCATATTTCTGCGTCCTCTTAAAATTATTTGCATGTTTTAAGTAGAGATGGCCCGAACGGTTCGCCGGCGAAGGGTTCCCGGCGAACTTCGGTGGTTTGCGTTCACAGAGAACCACAAACTTTTCCGGAAGTTCGATTTGCCCCATAGTGCATCATGAGGGTCAACTTTGACCCTCTACATCACAGTCAGCAGGCACATTGTAGCCAATCAGGCTACACTCATTCCTGGAGCCCCACCCCCCCTTATAAAAGGCATGCAGCATCAGGTATTGGACTCACTCATGTGCCTGCAGTAATTAGAGAAGGGAGAGCTGCTGTGCAGAGACCTATAGGGAAAGCTTAGTTAGGCTCTTGTAGGCTTCTTAGCTTGCTCCTTGCTGATTCTTATTGCTAAAAAAGCACCCCTCAACAGCTCTTTTGAGAGCTAATCTTTTTTTTTTGTGTGTGGCCCACTTGAATTATATACATCCTTGTCAGTCAGTCACAGCTGGCCTTTGGCCCCTTGTTGGAATCATTACTACTGTGCCAGGTGCACATTATAATACCCATCACTGCATATTGTTCACAGTGCACCCACCAACCTACGTAAGTGCACGCAGTGTCACTGTGCCTGTCCGGTACCTGTCTGTGTGTGACAGATGCACATTGTAATACCCATCACTGCATATATCTACCTGTTGTTCACAGTGCACCCACCTACCTACCTACGTAAGTGCACGCAGTGTCACTGTGCCTGTCTGGTACATGTCTGTGTGTGACTGGTGCACATTGTAATACCGATCACTGCATATACCTACCTGTTGTTCACTTCAGTGCACCCACCTACCTACATGAGCACACGCAGTGTCACTGTGCCTGTCCAGTACCTGTCTGTGTGTGACAGGTGCACATTATAATACCCATCACTGCATATATCTACCTGTTGTTCACAGTGCACCCACCTACCTACGTAAGTGCACGCAGTGTCACTGTGCCTGTCTGGTACATGTCTGTGTGTGACTGGTGCATTGTAATACCGATCACTGCATATACCTACCTGTTGTTCACTTCAGTGCACCCACCTACCTACGTGAGTGCACGCAGTGTGATATTTAATACCACCAGTCACTGTACCTGTTTACAGTGCGTGTGTGTGACAGGTGCACATTTGTAATACCAATTACTGCATATACCTACCTGTTGTGTTCAGTGCACCCACCTACCTATGTGAGTGCACGCAGTGTGATATACCACTCCGTGCATGCCTGTTAACTGCACCTGTGTGACTGCACATTGTATTAGTCAAGTCAGTGCATACCTTTCACTTCATCCCCCTCGATATGGACAAAACGGACAAAACAGGTAGAGACAGACCCAGAGGAAGGCCACCCGGCAGGTCTGTGCGAGGTCGTGCTGATGTGATTTCGTGCGGCCCAAAGTACAGTGCTCAGAAGAAGGCACGTCTTATCAACTCCCAAGATTGTCAGGACATGGTTGACTATTTAACACAGAACACCTCATCTTCCGCAGCCACCAGCGCTACTACAAGCACCACATCCACTGCATTTGACACTTCGCAGGAGTTATTTGGTGGGGAAATCACTGATGCACAGCCATTATTGTTACAATCAGATGAAGGCGCTAAGCAAATTACACCACCTCATATGTCTGAGTTAGGCGACACTATGGACATAATGTGTAAGGAGGAGGATGATGAAGTACCTGCTGTTGGTGCGGTTTTGGAGGGAGGGAGGCAGGGGGAGCTTGTCATCAGAAACAGCTGGTGGCAGTGTTCAGCGCCATGTATCACCACCTATAGACAGCTAGCCAACATGCCCTTCAACTACAACTGCTGATGCTGCCATAGTGCTATCACCCC
Source organism: Hyperolius riggenbachi (assembly GCF_040937935.1). NCBI lineage: Eukaryota > Metazoa > Chordata > Amphibia > Anura > Hyperoliidae > Hyperolius > Hyperolius riggenbachi. The sequence continues at coordinate 370,590,236 of NC_090647.1, read as the reverse complement.
AGGGGGGCTCAGCGGTTTGGAAATGTTTTAATGTGTCTGCCTCACATCAGAGCAATGCCATCTGTTCTCTCTGCCTCCAAAAATTGAGCCGTGGAAAGGCCAACACCCACTTAGGGACAACTGCCTTAGGAAGGCACATGCAGAAAAGGCACAAACTGCAATGGGAAGTGCACCTGATCAAAAGCACCACACAAAAGAAAAGCCACCCTCCTTCTCCTCTTCCTCCTTCAGGTGCAGCATCTTCAGCCATTTTCTCCCTTGCTCCTTCACAGCCACCCTCCTCCCCTCCGCCTCTGACCTTGAGCAGTTACTACTCCTCTGCCCACAGTAGCCAGGTGTCTGTGAAGGAAATCTTTGAGCGGAAGAAGCCAATTTCTGCCAGTCACCCCCTTGCCCGGCATCTGACACCTGACTTGGCGGAACTGTTAGCTCGCCAGCTGTTACCATACCAGCTGGTGGACTCTGAGGCCTTCCGTACATTTGTGGCCATTGGGACACCGCAGTGGAAAGCTGAAACATGTACCCTGCATGGCAAACGTGCTGAATCTAGTCATTCAAAGATTTGTGTCAAAGTACCTACGCTTAGTGGACATCCTGAAGCAGGCCAGGAAGTTGTGTGGGCATTTCAGGTGGTCTTACATGGCCATGGTATGCTTTGCCTATATTCATCGGAGAAACATGTTGCCGGTGAGACGCCTGATTTGCGATAGCTTGACTCGCTGGAATTCGACCCTCCTTATGTTCTATCGCCTGCTAAAACAGGAGAAAGCCATCACCCAGTACCTCTACAACAACAGAAGAAGGACACACTCTGGGAAGATGGTGATGTTCTGGCCCAACAACTGGACACTCATGCAAAATGCATGCAGGCTCATGCGGCCGTTTGAGAAGGTGACCAACCTGGTGAGTCGCAGTGAAGGCACCATCAGCGACTTGATCCCGTACGCTTACTTCCTGGAGCGTGCCGTGCGTAGAGTGGTGGATCAAGCTGTGGAGGAGCGTGAACAGGAACAGTTAAAGGAGGAAGCCTTGTGGGATCAATTCTCATCAGAACCAGATGTTTCCTCAACACCTGCAGCAGCACAGAGGAGGGGAGGAGGAGGAAGAGTCATGTGGGGAAGAGGAGTCAGACTTGGATGATGAGGAAGGTGTTTCATTGGAGGAGGAGGAGGCAGCGGTGGCAAAATAACAACCTCAGCAGGCTTCGCAGGGGACTTGTGCTGCTCAACGTTCCCATGGTATTGTTCGTGGCTGGAGGGAGGAGGAGGACTTACCTGACGTCACTGAGGAAGAGCAAGAGGAGATGGAGAGTACGTCTACATCCAACTTTGTGCAGATGGCAACTTTCATGCTGTCCAGCCTGTTGAGGGACCCCCGTAAAAAAAAATAATCAAGGGAAATGACAATTACTGGGTGGCCACGCTACTAGACCCTCAGTATAGGCACAAAGTGGCGGAGATGTTTCCAAATCACCAGAAGGCAGAAAGGATGCAGCACTTTCAGAACAAGCTGGCAACTATGCTTTACAATGCATTTAAGGGTGATGTCACAGCACAATGCAATAAAGGTACCGCTGCCAGTAATCCTTCTCCCATGTCCACGCAAGCAAGGACAGGACGCTCCAGCGATCTCATGGTTATGTCGGACATTCTTTAGTCCAATGCCTCACCTTAGCCCTTCTGGATCCACCCTCCACCAACGCCTGGACCGACAGGTAGCCGACTACCTGGCCTTAAGTGTGGATGTAGACACTGTGAGCAGCGGTGAACCCTTGGACTACTGGGTGTGCAGGCTTGATCTGTGACCAGAGCTGTCTCAATTTGCCATCCAACTTCTGTCTTACCCTGCCTCAAGCGTCCTGTCAGAAAAGACCTTCAGCGCAGCTGGAGGCATTGTCACTGAGAAGAGAAGTCGCCTAAGTCACAAAAGTGTTCAGTACCTTACCTTTATCAAAATGAATGAGGCATGGATCCCAGGGGGCTACTGCCTGCCCGAAGACTAAGTCAGTCCCCACACACAGCATCTCTGCCTGCATGGCATGTGACTGCCTGACCCAAGACTAAGTCGCTCCCCACACAGCACCTCTGCCCACAGGCCACTTGACTGCCTTCTCCACCACCACCAACAGGGTCCAGGACTCCAGGTGGATTCCTGAATTTTTAAGGCCGCTCCTGTAGCGGCCGCTATACTACTTTTTCTGGTGCGTGTACATGCCTGCCTGCTGCAACAACAAAACAAAAGGCATGTACATGTGTCAATTCCCCTTCATGATCATTACCTTGCCGCGGTGAAGGGGCTTGCGTATCACAATGAAGCAATGACCGGCGGCTATATGAGTGTCTCGGGTGGGAGGGTGGGGGAGCACACCCAAGATAATAAGGTTGTTGCTTCATTGTGGACAGACCAAATTTGATCAGCTGGACAGTCACTGTTGTTCTATCATTGAGCTACCACAGCCTGGCGACCATATGGGCTTGAAAACCGCCACGGCCTGCACTCTGGCCATGGCGCGCACCAGTCCAGCACGGCCATCACTACACAAACAAATGTGTGCGTGCGTTACACAGTGATTTTGGTGTGTCAGTGTGAAGCAGTACTCTAATTACACTCCCTGATTGATGTATACACATGCAAGATGGTTTAAAGCACTTTAGGCCTGCAATTTAGCATTCAATGTGATTTCTGCCCTTAAAACGCTGCTTTGCATCAAATCCAGATTTTTCCCCGGGACTTTTGGCGTCTATCCCACTCATCCATGCAAGAACTCAGATGTTAGACCCCTTGAACCATCTTTTCCATCACTTTTGTGGCCAGCATAAGTGTTTCTAGTTGTCAAAGTTCGCCTCCCCATTGAAGTCTATTGCAGTTCACGAAAGTTCATGCAAACCGAACTTTTGCGGAAGTTCGCAAACCAAAAATCGGAGGTTTGGGCCATCTCTAGTTTTAAGTAAATAGAGAGTTGACACTGAGCCAAAATTTTGTACTAAATGCCTTTTAAACATCTGTGGCCCAGGAATATGGGGAAACAAAAACCCCTATAGAAGTTTGCTGTAGGCGGAAGTAGTTTCATACTATGTCTTTAGAAGTTCATGGTGTATGGATGTGAAAACAGAACACCTATAGATGTCCGGGCAGTCTAAGGGTTAATGATAGACTTCCAACTAGGCATTATTGGGGAAACCTGTCAACAAAGCAGACACTGGGATGATCAATTTGATACAATCAAACACTGCAAAGCTGTTAAGTGAAATTATTGTAGTCAAACTGACACATAACTGACATAGCTGGGTATGACATTCCCTGGGAACTGACAGGCATCAATTGGGGGCAGCAGTATTGAGATATTTTCCCTGGACCAGGTGGGAAGATGAGTACATAGTATGGAGGCAATAGCAGCTGCAGTCTAGCTGCAGATTGAACGTCACAGGTCTTTTGTGTGGCAAAGCCCTATGTATCGAATGCAAAAATAGTTCACATTGCAAGTGTTTACTAGCATTTAGTGACAATTTGGGGTTTTAGCAAACTGCTAAGGCAATGTAAACTCCAACACTCCAGTTGTAAACTTCAACAGTGGCAAGGATTTAGTAACACAATAACATAGTTTGGTTGGAAAAAAGATATCCCTCCATCAAGTTCAACCAGAAGGGAAAGAAAAATTCTTGAACTCACACATATGCCAATTGGTCATGGAAAGACAGAACATTTTGCATGGCCTGGGCCAATTAGCATTAAAAGGGAAACATTCCTCCCCATCTCCAGATGGCAGTCAGATAAATCCCTGGATCAACTCTCCCGGAAATTACCTAGTAATTATAGCCTTAGATGCCCTTCAATGCAAGGAAAGCATTTAAGTCCTCTTTAAATGCAAATATAGAGTTTGCTATAACTACTTCCTGAGGTAAGATATTGCAGATTTTAACCACTTTCACTGTGAATGACCCTTTTCTAAATAGATGGCACATTTTTTTACTCCATATGCAGACCATATCCTCTTGTCCCTTGTAGAACCCTAGGGACAAAAAGCTCATCCGGCAAGCCTATTGAATTGCCCTCGGATGTATTTATACATGTTAATCAGATCACCTCTCAGTTGCATTTTTTCCAAGATACCTCCACCTGGCCCAACAAAAATATCTCCATACTGCTGCCCCAAATGATGCCTGTCAGTTCCCAGTTTGTCCAACCTTTCTTGGTAAGGGCTGATTTACACTACATGTACTTTTTAAACGCTAGAGATTTTACAAGCTTTTGCTAATGCAATGCTATTGCTCCAGTGTGAACACACATAGGCTAACAAGAGCTTTTAAAATTATAAAGCACTTAGAAAAGCTCTTGTAGTGTGAATGAGCCCTAAGTGAGATCTTCCCTCTGGTTAATTTAGTTGCCCGTCTTTGTACCCATTCTAGAATGTCCTTTCTACAGTGTGGTGTCCAAAACAGTATCCCATATTCCAGATGTGATTTATAATGATATCTGACCCATTGTCAGAGCACTAATATAGGCACCCCCATCTCATGTAATGTATACAGGGAGATCTTTTACACAAGTGCCATAAGTGTAAAGTTGGAATCAATAAAACCACAAAGGATGTAGCATTTCATTTTCTGTATATTGATTGAAGTCTTTAAGGTTCTTCTCTGGGTCCCGGGACTCCTTGATCCTCTGGTTGTCTGAAGATTTTTACTTCTGATGCTTGCAATGTGGAACTTCTCCATGCCGCTTCCGCTTGTTGTTGTCTTTTTATTTCTTGTCACCTTTGTCTTGCCGTGCACTGCACTTTGAGTTCTTCCAATCAGCTAACAGACTGTTTTTGCGCTTGCCTCTTTTTTAGGCTTGGCTGTGTGCTGCAGCGAAGTGATGTGGTTGGTTTATATCGGTGATGGAGGAAAATCCATATAATCCCCTAATCGTAAGTAAATCATGAGATAAATTCAAGTCATCAATAACATCAATATAAAAAAGTAGATTAACCAGACATTAAATGCACTAAAGAATTTGACCTCAAAATCCAAGCTCTGTTGGTCCCTAAAAATGTAGCCAGTTCTCTAATCTTTCCTCAATAGGTTTTCTTTTTCACCTTGCATGCAAAGAAAAGATTGAAAATAAGTTCCAGTAATTTACACCCCCCCCCCCAACCCCATTACGTAGATGGCTCAGCACTAGGAGTTTCAAAAGATATTATTTTGAAAATGTGAGGAAGAGTAAAGCTGGCCACTAACTGTCCAATTTCTATCGAAAAATCATTTGAGCGATCAGAAATTCTGATCGGAAGTGAAATATTGTAACACATTGTTCACTACACCATCAACGAACCAATCTTTGCTTCCTATCTATCACAACCATCAAGAAAATCCAAATTTTGGTTTGAAGAAAATTCATTTGGACGATATTTTTTTCACTCGTTCATAATCGATTGTGTCCACCAATGGAGATTATTTACAACCAATCCGATCAGAATTTCTGATCGCTCAAGCGATTTTTTGCTAGAAATTGGACAGTTAGTGGCCACCTTAAGAGCACTATTACATACATATCTTCTTGTGCACTCTTATTTTTATCTAACTTTTTTTTTAGTTTTTCTATATTTTATATCTAACAATAAAACAGAGCAAAAAATTATATTTAGTTAATTAGAGACAACAGATTTACAATTAAAGTTAACCTGTGACTGAAAAATGGGGGAGGGAGTGTGGGTTGGGGAAGCCCATCTCTGCTGTCCAGAATCCTCCACTTCATCTGGCTGTACTAGTCCTGTATGGATACATCTATACTGGGCATGCACAAGTACAGTCTGCAAATGCCAGTGTAGCTTGCAATTATCACCATTTTCACATTAAAAATGCTATTTTTGATTTTGAGAAAACATACCCGAAAATAGTCTTAGTCAAAGGGAACAGATTTTTCTTGCTGATGCGAAAATTTGTGAAAATTGCAAGAGTTGTTTTTTACAGCGGAAATTATTTTAGCATTAAAATTCACACAAAAAATAAAATAAAAATATATCACAAACGTATTAAAAAATGTTTTCATGAAAATGAAAACCGCCCATACCCAGTACAGATACTCACATTGTGGGAGAGTGGTTATGAGAAGCATATTTGACACATTTTTAATGAGTTGTGTATGTTGTGTACCTCATCACTGGGTTTTGTGTTCCATGCTAGAAACTATAATTTGGCTTCTAACAGCAGTTTTTCCACCTTTTAGTTTTGGTACGACCACACTTGACTAGATACAAGCAGAATAACATTGTTTTAGATCATATATGTTTTCTGTCAAGTGTTTTGGAGGTCATTCTTGCATTGAGTTTGTTTGGTTTTAGCTCACATAAAGTTTCTGATGATTTAGGGTAAGTAGTTGAAAGGTAACGGTATTGGGTATCGCCATGATGTTTAAGATTAAGGGAAGGTTGTTCATCTTGGCAAAAGCTAGTTTACCAAATCAAAATAAGTACAGTTTTATTCTAGTATTGAGCAAAACCACCTTTAACTGAATTTAATATGCGGGCAGAGTTAACAAGAAATAATTACCTGCAAATGCAGAACTAACTGTAAGTGGCATTGGTTCCATGCAACTCTGCAAGGCCATCTGGACATTGCATGTTAGGGGAAGACCTTTTACCTTTCCCTGGTTTGCCACCTGTATGCCCCTGAAGCCAGGATTCAGGGGCATAAAAAGATAATTTGCATATTTAGTAGTGATGTATCATGGGAAACCACAGTTGCTCATTTAAAGCTGAATTATCGCAAATACCATCTGTTTTAAAAAGGCAAATTACACTGAGCATTTCTTTTTAGCCGGAGGGCATTTTGGTCTTTTTTTTAGCCCCCTATTCTTTCCTAGTGGTTCTGGGTCACCCTGAGCTGCTTGGGTATTCTGCACAACAATTTTGATGATAGTGTAAAAAGCATTTCAGCCTCTTCTTATCTTGATTGAAGCAACGACTCTCCACTATCCCCAGATTTGCTTGAAGTCTTCCTCCAACTTGTTTAAATAATATTTTCATGTCATCTGAAGCATGGTATCCTATGGTGTTGATTGCAATATTTTGTGTCTTGATAGAAGAGAAATGGAACCCATATACAGTAAATGTAAAGACTGAAACATTGTCATGTAGTAGCAGACGCTTTTTATTAAATCTAGACAGTTTGCCAGATGAGATCCCTTCTGTTCTACAGTGTCCTTACTCTTAGCACACTATATTTGCAGATCATATGGGCTTTGTGTGAACCTATCTGTATTGTGCAGATCTGAAAGTTTACACTTTCAGTATCGCTCCATTTTAAGCATTTTTATTGCTAGCTGCTAGAGAGATTAAATAAACACATACCTCAGTTTGCAAACCATGACTATTTTTCCTCGAGGATTATATAGCTGTGTCATTTGGTTATCTTACTTCCCCAATGGTACAATATTATTACCTTTGTTACTTTTTTTTGTCTCAAACTTTAAAGAATAACTGTCATAAGTTGGACATGTAGCAGGAAAAGAAAAGAGCAAACACTGAAATTATTTTGCTGGCTCAAACATCGAAGGTAAAGGTATTTTTTTTTAACTTCAGGCTCTCTTCATTGTAGCTCATAACCCACACAGTGCACTGGAGACAACGGCCTGACGTTATCTGGATATGATTCAGCATGATTCCTCTGAGGGCTGGAATTAGATCAGAAAGCCTATGGATGAATGACTTAGAGATGTTTGTTTGTTTAAGATACATAATGCATTACGGAAAGAAAGAACGCTTGAATGAAACCTGGACAGCAAGCACCAAAATTGGCAGAACTTGATTTTCTTTCCCTTTGACTTTGCAAGCTTCGTGAGATAGTGTTTCTCTGAACCTTAGACGCCTACTCAAGAGCAAGCTCAATCAACCAATGAAGGGAGGAAAGTGGATTTATAGACTAGGCTTTAATTATACCTAACAGCTGTATCAAAATATGTCACAGAAGTAAATTTGGATTACCAGTGGCATAGTTAAGTGGCATTCCAGCACATTTACCTGAGAATGGGATTTTACCAGCTATTATATCATTGAGAAAATTAGCAATAAATATACAAATTCATGTACACAAGTTTATCAGAAATGTCCTTCTTAGTCGACCAAAAGATCTGTTTCCAACTGAAAAATTAAACCATTGTTGTCTTGTTTTGATGAACAACTCTGTTGGTTACAATTCATGTTGGATAGGGCAAACAGCGCAGGATTCAGGCTTTGGCAGTGGATGTCTAGTTTACTTTTTTTGCAGTCTGTTGAACTATTTTGCTCTCATCCATACTCCATATTATTGTAAAAATAACCATTTTTTTTTCTCAGCATTTGTGTTTCCTTAAGACTCTTTTAAAATATCTCATTACTGCACACAATCAAAGTATTAGGATCGGGAGGCAGGCATTGATAGGTTTTAAAATGTTAATGTTTGGAGGTTTTTTAGTATTTGTGCAAAGTTATTCGAGGATGAAGAATAGGAAGCAAAAAATAATTTCATTCAAGTGTTTGAATGTAAATAAACATCAGATAAATCATGAGCTTATTCTAGTTTGTGTGTTACACAATTCCTGACAAAGAGACCTCAGCTGTTCTGTAAGCTTGCAAGTGTAATCTATTCAGGCAGTGAATAAAAGGTATATAATTCCACTTCAGTCATTTCCATCACTCTATTACTACTATGGCAGATCTAAGGCACTGCATTTTATAGTTATCCATCATTTATACACATTTTCTTTCTAAACAAAACAAGAAATAATGTGAAAAGCCCCTCGAAATAGTTAATGACATACACAACCAATTTAAGTGTGTGTGTGTGTGTGTGTGTGCGTGCGTGCGTGCGTGCGTGCGTGTGTGTGTGTGTGTGTGTGTGTGTGTGTGTGTATGCGTGTGTATGCGTGTGTATGCTGTGGTATGCAGAGAATAAAAATCTTCCAAGTGTTAGGCTTTTCCATTTTTGTTTTTTACTGATTTGTTTTCTGGTTTTAGAAATATTTTTTTAATTGAATTAAAAAAAATTTAAATGTTTCTATTCATTTACAAAGCATCCATCTGACCCAACTGTAAAGATTTGTAAAGCTACATGCATGTGCCAGAATCCCACTTTCAGAGGCAATAATTACTCTTGAGTAAAACTGTAGTATAAGTACAGGTGGCTTTTGATGATGCTGGCCTCCCTCTCAGCAATCCCACTTCCCCACCCATCCACTATTGTGTTCTATTCTGTTGTTGCTTCCACCACAGGGCGTCTCCGCCTTATTCTTCCATGTACCTCACCACAGAATTGAACATGCTATTCAGAAGTTAGCAGAGCAGAATGTCTGAACAGAAATCAGACTACCCAGCAAGCTCATGGTAAACCAGAACTCATTTTAGTGTGTAAGGGGCTACAGTCTGTAAGCATGTTGGATTAGTGTGGCTCTGTAATATTAAAAAGTTGACACAGCATTGCATTCCAGTGAATCTGGAGGTGTGTTAAGCCCACAGGGACAACAATGGGTAATTTGCATATTTCAGCAGTGATGCACTGGGAGAAATCTCGGAGCTCACTCGAACCTGAATTATTGCAAATACTTTCTGTTTTAAGAAAGCAAATTTTTGTTTTCCTGAACAGAAATCACTCACTCCTTAAAATGATTGGGGCGGCAACTGTAAGCTGCTTAACCCCACGATACTCAGTGTTGGAAACTCAAATATAATTTTGTATGGTCTTCATTTATTGGTATGCAGTGAGACACTGAGTAAAATATTATTTTTTCCCCAGAATAACAACTTTGTTTGTGGCCCCACACAATTAAACAATTAAAATGGAGAAACTATGTTCGAAACTTATAAATCTATTTACTGAAAATATCAGATGTTGTAAAGTTTAATTTTCGGTTTTGAAGTCTAACTCACAAGCACTATAGCCATGTCCCCTCCAATTCAACTGACCATACTCTAATATCTGTATGTAACAGTCTAGTCAGGGGAGTAGGTGGAGCATGGATTTAAGTACTGCTGGCCAGGCTTTTACACGTCAGGTATAGTTGGAGTCCTCAGAGCCCAGTCTTTTCCTAGTGCTTCTGAGAGGGTGGTAAAGTAAAATGGAATGCAGATTATTTTTTGGCACTGCACCAGAACTGACAAAAATTTGCTCTAATTTGTTTTTGGGTTTTTTTTGCTTTCATAACCATAAGAAATCATAGTTCTTGTTTTACTGATTTAACTCTAGTAGTTAGAATGTGATTGGTTGCTAGAAGTCTCTTTACATTATTGCTCTTTAGACTTGTTTAGTGAATAGGCACATTTTGCCCAAAATAGAATATTTTTCTCCCTCTTCTTAAAGCAAGTCTTAAGCATGAAAAAAACAAACCAGATACTCATCTAGGTAGGGAAAATGCTCTGGGTTTTATAGAGCTCCCCCGTAGGCTCCTCTGTTTGAATCTCCCACCACAGGAGACTTTGGAAGTCTTTGGAAGCACTCCAAAGACCGGCGGCTATGTACTGCGCATTCGCAAGTGCGTGAGAGGGAAGGTGATCGCGTGTGCACAGTTCGGAGTGGAAGTAGGCTGCTAATGGGGGAGCCTGCGGGAGACTGGGAGGAGCTCGGAAAGGTTCTATAGGATCCAGAGCCTTCCCTCTCCTTAATTTATTTTTTGTTTTTTGTTTTTTCCTTTCTGCCTCTTTTTAGCCACTACTGTCTCCATAGTAATAATGTATAGTCAGACAACACAGAAGCCAAACATTCAAATAGAGCAAAAGAAGAGGCAGCTTTATAACTACATTTGCAGGTTTCTCTCAGGCCTCAGACTTCCATTTTCCCAGCACTGCTGCTTCAACAGCCAACGACTCACCCTCTCCCCCATCTCCTTGCTGCCCTTTCTGTGAGCATTAACTGGGTTCAGTATCACTAGCTATAGGCCTTGGAGGGAACATGTTGGAATGGTCATGTGACACTATGTCTACAAGGTTTAACATGATTTTTACTTTCCTATAGATTATTATTGGGAAGGAATGAGGTTAAGGTGTCTTATGTTAACTAAAGATACTTATTACGTTTTGTACTAACTAGTACTGTTTTACTCCCTAACTGCCGAAAAGCTATTTTGTGACTGAGTAGAAAACATTCTTCTTTCAAGTTGGCCAATAAATGCTATCATACAGATTCAAAACATCTTGTAGAAAACATCCTGTGAGAGAAAACTCAGTAGGTTTGTTGAATCAGAGTGACTGTAAATAAATGATGCAGCTAATAACGTTATCCTAAAACTATACATTTTAATTGATTTTCTTGTTATCTGCTTTTGGAATAATTGCTAAAAACATGTTTCTCTTGTTGGCATTGACATTGTACATGGCAGCTCAGTCTTGACCAGGTTTATTCCAGCATACAAACCTATATTTTGTATGTCACTTCTCCATCATTTGTAGCAATACTCAGTAAAGCTGCACATTGTTGACTAATCCCTGGCACCTGAGGAAGCTGAAGACGCATAGAGAAATGAGTCACCAATTTGGCGCATGTTTCCAGCAGCTTTGAGTGTACGTCCTCACACTTTTTACACACATATTTTCAGGTATTTTTAACAGCCACACTGCTTAAGTGGATAGCAAAAAATTACCTTTATCATCACATAAAACGTGTGGACGTCAAGATGTTTTGGCGGAATTCCCAGTGAAGGAACACTGTTGCTATGGTGATACATATCAAAGCTCAGCAAGACAGTATGTATGTATTTTTTTCCATTTTTCTTTGTTTCATTTATTTTTATTCACTACTCTCATTCCAATTCTTCTGGTTTTCCCTTTCATTAACTGAAATTAATTTTTTTTTGATGTATATATTTGTCATTTAATAAACACATTTCTTTCAGATACTGCTTTTTAATTCTATTTACTTTTTACTGTAAAAAAAGGAGAAAGGTGTTGATTGCTGAAAGTGCTATCACTGGCACATAAAAGCTTATTCTTCCCTTTACATATATTTATTCATGTTGGAGAACAAACAGGGAAACTAATATGAAACTTTCAAATCCAATTCTAGAAATCTTCTCCCAAATAATTCTAGCATTTTGTTTATCAAATTGCAGTTTTGACCTGTACTTTAAAAATTACAGTGAAAAAACAATAACAAATAATGACTTGCTGTGCAAAAGTTTTGTCTTGAGATATTTTGCCATATCTTTTTCTCATCTCACCTATAAAATAGAATGAACTTTTTTTTTTCAACCAAACTAACGCTGTACCAGTTAATATGTAAATAATGTTTCAGCATAATCCATGCTAAAAGTTCACCTTCCTAGATCGTTTTATTTTTATTTAAGCTGAATGGGGACTAAGCTACTGTTGAATCATTTTTACACATTTGATGTGGCTCCCTCAGAGAAATTCTCTCTGGACAAGTCAGTCATGTGATCCAGGATTCAGTGAGAAAAAATAGCAACTGGAAGGAGAGTGGGTTGGGCTCTCCCAGGCTAGTGAACAGCACTCATTCCTCAACAGAGAGTCAGCACCACATCCTCCTTCTCCCACTACCAATGAAAGATGACCTCTTAGCAGTCAGCACTGCTACTTAGCAGGCTCATCCTCCTGCTTCCCAGTTACACCCTGATCTGGTTGTGAAAAGGCATTTTACCCACCCACTCTGTGTTTTTAAATATGCCTGTCAAGAACCAGCCCGCGGCACGCCTGCGTATACGGTTCCCGACTGCGGGTTTGACCGGTCCGAGAGGGGAAGCAGCCTTAGTCAAGCTTAAACAAGGCTGTGACCCCCCAGAACACTTCTCACTGCCACCACTAGCGGTTCGCTAGACACTTCCACTCTGCTGTCGAGTCCTCAGCGCGCAATCCGCGTTTTCGTATTAGGGTCAGCTTTGCGCTTAGGCCGAATACGGGAATGCCACGCACCCACACACACACACACGGTTGCAATCTTACACTGTAGTGAAGCAAAACCACTAACAGTCATTCCGAACGACACTGTTAGCCACTCTGCTGTCGTTACTCGCACTGGCGTTTTTGTACGTGGGGTCAGCTGTGCGCTTTAGGCCAACGTATGACAAACGCCCCCACACACAATGCAATTACAATTTCATATGGTAGTGCTGCTCATGCATACAATTAGGCATGGATTTATACACAGTTGCACCTCAATCTCTTCTAGGCTATGAGTGTTAGTTTAGTATGGCAGAAGTCAAGCTTATTAAATAACGATTTAATATTCCATAAAAAAACATGGAACAATGCAGAACTTAATATATACAAAAGATGTACAAAAACAAAGTAAAAAAGTTACAAAGATAAAAGTTACAAAAATACACACACGGATATTTGCGTAAAAATAAACGGGGAAAAAAGAACGTTACCAGTTTAGGTTAGAACGTTGTTTGACGGGAGGACGACGTTTCGACCAGGAGTCGCGATCATCCCTAGCTAAAGCGCTACCTCCAAGAGAAGATTCTTTCTAGGCATCTGGCTCTGCTTTTTATACTGTGAGATACGCCTGGAGGCTGCAACTTCCTTGGGGAGGGGAGGAATTAGTTTTTAATTAAATCTCAGACATAATTCCATTTCCAGGTAAAAGTCTATGCATCAAAAGATTGTGAAGTGAGGCTTTCCAACTCCAGGTGAAAACTTGATTAAGGCTTCCTCCCATTCTTTCCTAGCATCAAAGCTTTCCTGTCTCAGCCCTTAAAGTCTGCAGAGTTTTCCAACCCCCTTCCAATAGATGTACTTTACAAGGTATAGTTTGCACCTCCACCAATAATTCAATTTCCACAGGTAGAAAATGGTATCAAAAGGACTTTACCCCTTCACCCATTTCCAGTAGACTGTCAAGTACATTTCAAACATTCCTGTGTAAAGGTGGCCATACACTGGTCGATTTGCCATCAGATTAGACCAACAGATAGATCCCTCTCTGATTGAATCTGATCAGAGAGGGATCGTATGGCTACCTTTACAGCAAACAGATTGTGAACCGATTTCAGCTCCTGCCCGCATGCCCGCATACATTACCTGCTCCGCCGGCGCGACTCCAGTCCCCCGGTCACCGCTGCTCTGTCTGCGCTCTGGTCTCCAGGTCCGGCATGCCTCACTTCTTCTAGCCCGGCAGGAAGTTTAAACAGTAGAGGGCGCTCTACTGTTTAAACTTCCTGCCGGGCTAGAAGAAGTGAGGCATGCCGGACCTGGAGACCAGAGCGCAAACAGAGCAGTGGTGACCGGGAGACTGAAGTCGCGCCGGCGGAGCAGGTAATGTATGCGGGCTCTATTGCGTCGGTCGTCGGGCACTCGAACGCCGCTAGCGATGCGCTCTTTACCCGCGGGCGATCGACGGTTATTTTCCGCACGGCACGATCAACGGGATCGGACGAAATGGATCGAAATTCGGCGTGTAGCGTGAACGATTGGCAGCAGATTCGATCCCAGTGATCGAATCTGCTGTCAAAACGGGCGCAAATCGGGCCAGTGTATGGCCAGCTTTAGTCTCCAGTCTCTGGTAGTCTTGCTTTGTGTATTGAGACAATGGGCCGTCTACTGAGTTCAAAAAGCCAGGCAGATAATCCTATTAGCGGGGAACCACTCTCAGAGGAACTGCATACAGAAACTCATAGTACTTCATATGGCCAAGACAATCACCCATTTCCTTGCCCCAAGCAACTCAAGGCAACAGCTCCCTTCTAGCAGACCTACACAGAACACAGGCAGAAAAATGAAAGAATATGTTCCTGTATTCCTAACATCATCAGCACCCCAATATATCACCACACCTCCCCTCTTTAGAATGGGGCAAGGCAGATGATCTTCCCAGATTATCCTGCCTGCACCTACATTGTTGGTTCTGCTTGCCGGGACAGCCCATCAGCATTCCCGTGATTGCTCCCCTTCCAGATGGCGCTGGCAGGTGATTCTAACGAATCATCCTGCCAAAATCCCACATTGACGGCCTGGCCGGGTGGGGTAACCCTTTAGCATCCTCAGGAGGGTTCCCCACCTGTCAGTTAGCTCCAAGCTACACAAATGGAAAGCTAGGTCAGGTTGCTGCAATGTGTCGTTGCCCTTGGCAACCTGACGTAACCAACCAGGGGAATGCGGGTCAGTGACGACCGTGAATTTGCGACCATAGAGACAGTGCTGCAGCTGGGGAAGGGTTCCAACCGTCGCTACACGCACTTTCTCTATAGTGGCAGGAGCTATCTCTCGGTCCCTTTGGGGAACGATTATCTGCCGGTCTGCCTCCTCCACTTCGGACAGCTCAGAGGGAATAACTTACCAGGACCCTCTCAGCCTGCCCCTCCCAGCTGGTGACCTGCTGGCCAGACCCCTGAGCTGTTCCAGGCTGCTGTCAAATCGAACAGCCCCAGAGAGCTCAGTGCTGCCTGTCACGCATTCCATGCAGACGGAGAGGCTTATGGGCCCTCAGGGCCAGGTTCCGAATTGGAGGTGGCTGACCCAGCAACATTTGCCACTTCGGTGGACAGTCCCTGTGCTGTAGACCCGCTAGCGCTGCTGGTTACCATGGCAGCTGAGGGAGCGCCCACATTACACATATCATAAACCACATCATCTTTGGTCTTAAAAACATCTGAAGGGGGAAGACCTGGCCTGGTGCCTTCTGCCCCTTCAGTGGGCAATCCATCTGCTGCAGCCCAGCGAGCCCTGCTGGTTACTCCTGCAGCCGACGGAGTGTCCACCTGACACACAGCATTTTGTAGCACAACACATATGACATCAGCATTATCCGTCTTATACATATTGACATTTACAACATTACATTCCACATCAACATTATCTGCCGCATTATACCCAGTGCTACCCAGCACTTCACAAATAACCTTAACAGTTCCTGCATCAATCACCTCGATAGTCCGTGCGTCATGAATGACCTCATCAGTTTCTGCATTCTTTGTATCAACATGTCCCACTCCAGGCCTAGGCACTGGAGAATCACTAGGGCTGGTTCCTAGTATACAGTCCGTAGCCCCGGGAGACCCACCAGCACCCCCATTTGCACAGCCTTATCAAACAGTACCTTGCAAGAGTCCTGAACTTCTGCTGGGGATGTAGGCTCCCCGGGGTTTGGAGTAGGCTCATACCGGGCCACTAACCGTCCCAGGTCAGTACCCAGCAAAACGTTGGTGGGGATTTTGTCAGTTACCCCAACTTCTTTCATTCCGCTGCCGGTCCCCCAATTCAGGTGGACCAAGGCAGTGGGTATGGCTGGGGTGACACCCCCAATTCCTCTGACAGCAATCATTTTCCCAGGTATGTACTGCTCCGGGTTCACAAGCTGGGGTTGTATGAGAGTCACTTCTGCTCCAGTGTCTCTCAGCCCAGTGGCCACTGTACTCCCAACCGTGACAAACTGCAGGTTCTCTGCATAGCCAGTGGCATTCCTGGTAGCACACAAAGCAGTTGGGACTTCACGGGGGTTTGAGGCCTCACTGGATTTTGGGGCCTCCCTCTTCCTCTCTGGGCAAGTCGTGCTGATATGACCCACCCTGTCACATACAAAGCATTTCCGAGTGTCATTGGTTGGTTGCTTGAATCCAGGAGAGAGCGGTGCTTGCCTCCTCTGGGTGCTGGGTGAAACAGGTTTAGCAATCTGTTCTCCCCTCCAGCTGGGCGTAGTAGTCCTCCGGGACTCGGGTGCTCTATGGGCGGTGTAGGAATCGGCCATTTCTGCAGCCTCATCCACTGTCTTTGGTTCTCGATCCAGCACAAACAGCCGGACCTCAACAGGACACGTGTGGAGGAACTGGTCTTTTATCATCAGTTCCTGCAGGGCATCCAAGGTTTTCACTGACAGTCCTTTTAGCCAATGCTGGAAGGCAGTGCGCAGGTTGCAAGCATGATCCAGCTAACTGTCATTAGGACCTCGCTGCACTGTCCTGAAACATTTGCGATACACCTCTGGTGTGAGGTGGTATCACGCAATGATGGCTTTCTTAATCGCCTCAAAGTCTGTTTCTTCCTCCTGGGGGAGACTCACAAACGCCTCCAGGGCCTTGCCTCTCAGCCCTGGTGTGAGGTATCTTGCCCACTGCTCACGGGGCACCCCATACTGCCGACAAGTCCTTTCAAACCCCTGTAGGAAAGTGTCTATGTCAGAGTCCTTGTCCATAGCGGGGAACATATCCAGGGGGATTCTGTGGACTCGCTCACCTTCACGTTCTGTGGGTCCAGCAGACCGGTTCTGCTGCTGAAGTTTAGCCAGCTCCAGCTGGTGTCAATGTGCAACTTGTTCCCTCTGGGCTTGTCGTATTTCCCTCTGTGCTTGCCGATGTTCCAGAATCAGCTTTAGGCGCAGTTCGGGCTCAGCCGAACCTAGTAGCTGTAGGTCGGCTTCCAGAGATGTCATCTCCGTGTTCTGTGGATCATCCAGGACATCGTCTCCACTCGCATTCTGTGGCGGGAGCTATTCCTCCTCTGGCGTGTCGTGAGCTGCATCCGCTGACGTTGAAGCACGGGCTTGCTCTGCCTCATCATACTCCTCGAGCGCACGAACTGCTCCTTAGTCTGGCCGCTTACCGTCTTGATGCCTTTGTGCTCACACAGGTTGAGTAGTATCTCTTTGTTTTGCCTTGCATAGCCGGATGCTTTCTGAGCCATCGTGTTGCAAAAAATAAAAAGAAAAAAGGGGGGGGGGAGGGAAAGCAAAATACCAGGTGTGTATCTTTGAACAAAAAAAAAACGTATATAGATTCTGCACTGAGTAGACTTCTGTAGGCTAGTTGCTTCTAGCAAGCTTCCAGCCTTTAGTACTCAGAATAGCGAGCTAAACTGCGTACTAATGTACTAAACGTTCCCACCACTGCCAGCCAATTATGTCAGGAACCGGCCCACGGCACGCCTGCGTATACGGTTCCCGACTGCGGGTTTGACCAGATCGAGAGGGGAAGCAGCCTTAGTCAAGCTTAAACAAGGCTGTGACCCCCCCAGAACACTTCTCACTGCCACCACTAGCGGTTCGCTAGACACTTCCACTCTGCTGTCGAGTTCTCAGCGCGCAATCCGCGTTTTTGTATTCGGGTCAGCTTTGCGCTTAGGCCGAATACGGGAACGCCACGCACCCACACACACACACGGTTGCAATCTTACACTGTAGTGAAGC
Organism: Hyperolius riggenbachi; assembly: GCF_040937935.1. NCBI lineage: Eukaryota > Metazoa > Chordata > Amphibia > Anura > Hyperoliidae > Hyperolius > Hyperolius riggenbachi. Next base: position 370,572,156 of record NC_090647.1, on the reverse strand, counting down.
AAAACCACTAACAGTCGTTCCGAACGACACTGTTAGCCACTCTGCTGTCATTACTCGCACTGGCATTTTCGTACGTGGGGTCAGCTGCGTGCTTTAGGCCAACGTATGACAAACGCCCCCACACACAATGCAATTACAATTTCATATGGTAGTGCTGCTCAAGCATACAATTAGGCATGGATTTATACACAGTTGCACCTCAATCTCTTCTGGGCAGCACGGTGGCGTAGTGGTTAGCTCTCTCGCCTTGGAGCGCTGGGTCCCTGGTTCGAATCCCAGCCAGGGCACTATCTGCAAAGAGTTTGTATGTTCTCTCCGTGTCTGTGTGGGTTTCCTCCGGGCACTCCGGTTTCCTCCCACATTCCAAAAACATACGGATAAGTTAATTGGCGCCCCCTAAAAAAAAAAAATTGCCCCTAGACTACAGTACTTACACTACATAATATAGACATATGGCAATGGTAGGGATTAGATTGTGAGCTCCTTTGAGGGACAGTTAGTGACAAGATATATATATATATATATATATATATATATATATATATATATATATATATATACACTGTACAGCGCTGCGTAATATGTCGGCGCTATATAAATACTAAATAATAATAATAATAATAATAGGCTATGAGTGTTAGTTTAGTACGGCAGAAGTCAAGCTTATTAAATAACGATTTAATATTCCATAAAAAAACTTAGAACAATGCAGAACTTAATATATACAAAAGATGTACAAAAACAAAGTAAAAAAGTTACAAAGATAAAAGTTACAAAAATACACACACGGATATTTGCGTAACAATAAACGGGGGAAAAAAGAACGTTATCAGCTTAGGTTAGAACGTTGTTTGATGGGAGGACGCCGTTTCGACCAGGAGTCGCGATCATCCCTAGCTAAAGCGCTACCTCCAAGAGAAGATTCTTTCTAGGCATCTGGCTCTGCTTTTTATACTGTGAGATACGCCTGGAGGCTGCAACTTCCTTGGGGAGGGGAGGAACTCATTTTTAATTAAATCTCAGACATAATTCCATTTCCAGGTAAAAGTCTATACATCAAAAGATTGTGAAGTAAGGGTTTCCAACTCCAGGTGAAAACTTGATTAAGGCTTCCTCCCATTCTTTCCTAGCATCAAAGCTTTCCTGTCTCAGCCCTTAAAGTCTGCAGAGTTTTCCAACCCCCTTCCAATAGATGTACTTTACAAGGTATAGTTTGCACCTCCACCAATAATTCATTTTCCACAGGTAGAAAATGGTATAAAAAGGACTTTACCCCTTCACCCATTTCCAGTAGGCTGTCAAGTACATTTCAAACATTCCTGTGTTAGTCTCCAGTCTCTGGTAGTCTTGCTTTGTGTATTGAGACAATGGGCCGTCTCCTGAGTTCAAAAAGCCAGGCAGATAATCCCATTAGTGGGGAACCACTCTCAGAGGAACTGCATACAGAAACTCAAAGTACTTCATATGGCCAAGACAATCACCCATTTCCTGGCCCCAAGCAACTCAAAGCAACAGCTCCCTTCTAGCAGACCTACACGGAACACAGGCAGAAAAATGAAAGAATATGTTCCTGTATTCCTAACATCATCAGCACCCCAATATATCACCACAATGCCTGCAATAAGAAGCAATTTCTTTCTGTTCTTGGATTGTATCCTTTTATAATATATCTCCCTAATATTATAGATGCGAAAGTTTGGATGTTTGTTACTCATTCATGCAACAATGGCTGAACTGATTTGAATGAAATTTGGCACACACATAGTACATTACCTGGAATAAAATATAGGATACTTTTTATCCCCATAACAAAAAAGTGGGCAGAGACAAATACAAATTTCACTGGGAAAATGTAAATTGCAGCCATTCTCACACTGTTTATGGTAGGGTTCTAAAACTTTGCACAGTTGGTCTTTGGGTGACTGGGATTAATGTTCAGAAAAGTGGGTGGGGCCTACAAAAGCCAATCAAATTCACCTATTGATTTTCAAGGGGAATATTTAATTGCTGCCATTCTTGTACTGTTAAATGCGCAAGCCTTAAACCTGGTACAGGTGGTCATTGGGTGACTGGGGTTAAAATTCTGAAAACGGTGTGGAGCCACAAACAGTCAATCAGATTTGTTTCACTTCAATGCAAATTGTTAATGCCAAAGACCGCAAAGCTCACACAGTAGGTCATTGAGTAATTGAATAATTGTGTGTTACAGTTAGAAAAAGTGGGCGGAGCCAACACCAGCCAGATACATACCCAGGCAATGCCGGGCCATCAGCTAGTATGTGTGTGTATATACATGGGTATATATATATATATATATATATATATATATATATATATATATATATATATATATATATAACACACATACACACACACCAGTGAGCTGGTGCTTAAAGAGACACTGAAGCGAAAAAAAATATATGATATAGTGAATTGGTTGTGTACTATGAATAATTACTAGAAGATTAGCAGCAAAGAAAATATTCTCATACTTTTATTTTCAGGTATATAGTGTTTTTTCTAACATTGCATCATTCTATAATATGTGCACATTACACAACACTCAGCATTCAAAATGAGTCTTTCAGAGCAGTCTGTGAAGTAATGACCTCTCTTCTAGCAGAGGAAAAGTAAATAGTCCAGGAACAGTTGAGATAATAAAAGTCAGATAACAGCCCTCTCCACGACTAACTTAGTCGGAGAGCTTAATGGCTTGTTTGCATAGAGATAACAACTGGAGTTTCTCAACTCTTCCTGTACTGGAAACAATTACACTGATGTATCTGATCTTAATGTTTTATTTCTTAGCTGTGCTACACATACAAATCATAATATCATCATTTTTTTTTCGCTTCAGTGTCTCTTTAAGGACAAAACTAAAATATGTGCTTCATGGTTCCCATCACAAAATGTACTCCTAAAACAAAACCCAGGGACTATCCTATGAAGCTTATCAGGGTTTTTTACCCATGTGTGATCAATTTAAAGTTGCCACCTTTAGTGTAGGTATCTAGATGCCTTATCTACATGTTTATACATTTTATTCAGCATAAAAAAGTGTTTGTATTAACATTTATTTCTCATTTGGCAATCTAAGTTGGTTTAATTTGAGGCCGGCTTCACACTGCATAATGGCGGTGCGGCAGCCACACCGCCAGAAGCAGGTTTCATGCTTGACCGGATGCAAAACGGGGAATACCGCTTAGTAACACAATATTCCCTGTCATGCATCCGGTCAAGCATGAAGTGACGCTCACTTCCTGTTCGGCAATTGATGATGTGCGCATCACCAAGACTTGCACGACTTCCGACCTGATGCAGATCACCACAGGACGCCACAAGAGCCGCATGGTAACGTAGGTATTGAAATGCGTTAAATAGGGCATTCCGACACAGTGTACCGCAATGTGGGCAGTGTGAACTCCCCAATAGAGTATAATTAGGCTGCAGTGGCGTGCGGTAAATTTACCACACGCCCTGAGAGTTAAGATTGTTAAGCATAAAATGTCAGCCATCAGCATGTGAAACCTCTGCTGTATGGGAGGAGAGAAGCAATGATGGTGACTTGTATCACACCCTCTGTGGCTTGTAATGTCCACTCAACTGCTTGGTGCTGGGCTGGGGGTTTTGCTAGACACTTTGCTGGGTGCTGGGCTTGGGGTTTTGCTTGGTGCTTTGCTAGACACTTTGCTGGGTGCTGGGCCTGGGGATTTGCTGGGTGATTTGCTGGGGGCTTTGCTGGACTTTGTTGGGCACTTTGCTGTCCTGGGGGCATGGCTGGGCACTTTGCCAGACTGGTGGCTTTGCTTTGCTGGGCTGGTGGCACTTTGCTAGACTGGTGGCTTTGCCCGATATGCTGGGCTAGGGGCTTTGCTGAGCTAGGGGCTTTTCTGGGCTAGGGGCTTTGCTGGGCTAGGGGCTGGGGACTTTGCTATGATGAGCTGGGGGCTTTGCTTTGCTGGGTTTGGGGTTTTGCTATGCTGGGCTGGGGTCTTTACTTTGCTAAGGGCTTTACTGGGCTGGGGGCTTTACTTCGCTGGGGGCTATAGTGGGCTGGGGGTTTGCTATACTTGGGGGCTTTGCTATGCTGGGCGGGTGGCTTTGCTATGCTGGGCGGGTGGCTTTGCTATGCTGGGTTGGGGGCTTTGCTATGCTGGGTTAGGCGCTTTGCTATGCTGGGATGGGGGTGTTGCTATACTAGGCTGGGGGTTTTGCTGGGCTGGGCTGGGGGCTTTGCTTTTCTGGGCTGGGCTTTTGCTGGGCTGGGCTGGGGACTTTGCTATGCTGGACTGGTAGCTTTGTTGGAGTGGGGTTTTGCTATGCTGGGCTGGGGGCTTTGCTATACTGGGCTGGGGTTTTTGCTATGCTGGGTTGGGGGGCTTTGCAGTGGCGTACCTAGGGTATTTGACACCCGGTGCTGGATATCCACAGACACCCCCCCCCCGAAAAAAAAAGTTACGGCTGTCTAATACGTCTATAGTAGGGATTAGATTGACTCCTATGAGGGGAATTGACTATGTACTCGTATAGCTCTGTGGAAGATGTCAGTGCTATCTAGATACATAGTTACATAGTTACATAGTTATTTTGGTTGAAAAAAGACATACGTCCATCGAGTTCAACCAGTATAAAGTACAACACCAGCCTGCTCCCTCACATATCCCTGTTGATCCAGAGGAAGGCGAAAAAACCCTTACAAGGCATGGTCCAATTAGCCCCTAAAGGGAAAAATTCCTTCCCGACTCCAGATGGCAATCAGATAAAATCCCTGGATCAACATCATTAGGCATTACCTAGCAATTGTAGCCATGGATGTCTTTCAACGCAAGGAAAGCATCTAAGCCCCCTTTAAATGCAGGTATAGAGTTTGCCATAACGACTTCCTGTGGCAATGCATTCCACATCTAACTGTAAAGAACCCTTTCCTAAATAAATGGCTAAAACGTTTTTCCTCCATGCGCAGATCATGTCCTCTAGTCCTTTGAGAAGGCCTAGGGACAAAAAGCCTATATTATGCCCTACCATAATATAATATGGTAGGGCATTAGACTATGACTATGGTAGGAATAGATTGTGAACTCCTCTGAGGACAGTCAGTGACATGACTATGTACTCTGTAAAGTGCTGCAGGAGATGTCAGTGCTATATAAATCCACAATGGGTATCATTCATGAAGGAGCTGTCGGTAAGGAGAATCAATGCGGGAAAACACCGCTGCCGGTATTTTAGACTTCTGGGTGGGCATTCATAAAAATGTATCCAGGTGCGATAGCAGTGCGGAGATTCCCCGAACTAAGCTGGCGGTAGGCAGGCGGAGACACGGAAGCTGCCGAGTTGATACATTTCTCCGTGTTCCGTTCTACTGCAGCTACCTGGGAGGTCTGTGTCTCCATTCACTTTACATTAGTATTGCCACATGAGAGGGAGCGGTATTTCCCGTCCACATACCGCTTGCGTAATTCCTTATGAATCACCATTTTTTTTACATTTGTTCTGATAATCACCGCACAAGGCGGTGATTTATCGCTCAGCTCGGTAGTGTCAGTTTTTTATGCGGAAAGAGGCTTTATGAATGCCGAACTTTCTGAGTGTTCGGTAAAGTCAGCTGTTTTAAGCATTTCCGCATGCGGAAATGCTTTATGAATGATAGCCATTATCTCAGGACATTAGCTATTGGTATGGTAGGGATTAGAGTGTGAGCTTCTTGGACTGACTCCAGGACATTAGACATTGGGAGCTCCTCTGACTGTCTTCCACAGTGCCTTACAGTCATGTCACTATCCTCAGAGGAGCTCACAATCACTGCCAGCATGCAAATAGTTCAGTGGGGGATGCTTAATCATTTGTTTAGTTTAGAAACAATTTACGCTGGATTCACAGTCTGTGGCTCAGCATATCCTGTCAGATGAGGTGCAGCTCATAAATATTACCTGAACTCCTGGTTACTACAAGTCTCAGCATGCGCTGACAGGACTTGCTGGCCCATGTTTCCAGAGGTGTATAAGTATTTGCCTCTAAAGGGTTAAGCCATAGAAAACCACGTGGCAGGAGGAGACCTGAGTGATTAGTAACACAGAGGGGGTCAGACTCAGAGAGATATGTTAGTCAAACAGGACCTGTCTTTAGTAAACCCATGTTCATGCTGAGAAATAATATTATTTTCTATTATGAAGTCATGTATAGTATCTCTTAGTAACCCCTCAAATAGTTTGCATACAACTGATGTTAAGCTTACAGGTCTATAATTTCCTGGATCTGATTTTGTGCCCTTCTTAAATAATGGGAAAACGTGGGCTGTACACCAATCCACTGGGACTCTGCCAGTTGCAAGAGAGTCACAAAAGATAAGATAAAGGGGTTTAGCTATAACTGAACTTAATTCCCTTAGGACCCGAGGATGCATGCCACCTGGGCCAGGTGCCATGTCTATTTTTTATTTATTTAGTCTTGCCTTCACTTCTTCCTGCGTTAAGTATTTAATATTATTACAGTTAGAAAATTGAGACTCTTCTGCCTCTGTAATTTGCAACAGTGCTGTTTCCTTTGTGAAGACAGAAGCAAAGAAAGCATTTAATAACTCTGCCTTACCTTGGTCATCCACCATTGAGTTCCCACCCTCATCCATTATGAGTCCTATACAGTCAACCTTTCTTTTTTTAGATCAGGTAAAAGTTCTTTTCGGTGTAATCTCTTCTTAATATTCCACCACCAACAACACCCAACAGGAAACGCACTCACCAGAAGCAGTGCAACCACTGCCAGACTGGTCAAACAGCGCTCTATTCCAGGGAGCCTCAGCACATCAGGTCCTGGTCCTTATGCTACTTTCCACATTCCACTTGATACTTGTCCATAACCTCAAATTAAAAACCTCCCATAGCGTAAATCAGTTTAAAAACACTTGTACTTTATTAAAATTTCTCACTCACATGTTCCTAGATGTTTATAAGGCACTGAGTTTTGTTCCACGGGCTCTCCAGGGGTTGGCCAGGCTGGGCTGAGCTGCGCTCTGCAGGTAAACGCGTGTCACGCCGCCGGCAACTTCCTGGTGCGTCCAATCCCCGCCCACTTGGGGCAACCTTTGAACCAGGGGTTGCAGGAAATAATCCAGATACCTTCCCAGCCTGTGTGTTAGGGACCCTATCCCACTTATTATTGGTCTTCCGGGAGGGGCAGTGGTGCTTTTATGGATCTTGGACACCTGGTATATGATCGGTATTCTGGGTGCCGACAGTATAAGGTACTCAAACTCCTTGTCATCTACAATCCCCAGATCAAGTCCTTTTCTTAAAATTTTCCTTAACTCTTCTTTATACTGTTTGGTTGGATCACTTTTTAGTTTTTGGTACGTACTTCTGTCTTCCACCAACCTATCTAGTTCAATTCTATATTGATCCCTATTAAGCACCACTACCCCTCCCCCCTTATCTGCTGGTCTCACCACCAGGTTCTTATCCTTCAACATTCCCTTTGCTATTTTCGTTACATCCATTGTTTTCTTAGTTTCCATTTTTTCCAGATCATTTTCCACCATTCTCCTAAAGGGGAACTGAAGAGAGAGGTATATGGAGGCTGTCATGTTTATTTCCTTTTAATCAATACCAGTTGCCTGGCAGCCCTGCTGGTCTATTTCTCTGCAGTAGTATATGATTAAAACCAGAAACAAGCATGCAGCTAGTCTTGTCAGATCAGACTTATAAGTCTGAACCACTGAAACACCTGATCTGCTGCATGCTTGTTCAGGGGCTATGGCTAATAGTATTAGAGGCAGAGGATCAGCAGGGCTGCCAGGCAACTGGTATTGTCTAAAAGGAAATAAACATGACAGCCTCCATATACCTCTCTCTTCAGTTCCCCTTTAAAGATCTCAACACAATTTCCATTGCTATTATCCTGCGGGTTGAATGTTGACCTATTTCTCATCCCTGTGTGCTGGAATTCACTCACCGGATTTTCCCTATTGGTTGGACCTTCTTTACTCAGAAAATATTTTTTAATATTCAAATTTCTACTGTATTTTTGTAGGTCAATATACGTTTGAAATTTATTGATTGATTTACTTGGGGCATGTTTTAATCCTCTATCTAGGAGTTGTAATTCCTGTTGGGTAAGATCCACTCCGCTTATATTAAATATCCCCTCTCCTACTGGTTTCTTCTTCACTTGTACTCTGACTCCTGCTCGTACACCCCTTCTTGGCCTCTTTTTTTGTGACCCCTGGGTGATTGGAAATCTTCGTGATAATTCCTCCTCCCTCTGTTCTCCCCTGGTCTGTATGGGCGGTGACCCCCCTCCAAAAAAGGCTGGTATCTTTCCTCCTGATGTATGGGATCATATCTATTATATGTCGGTATGTTAAATTGTGCTCTATGTGGGTCCCCATAGGCTCCTCCTCCGCTCACCCCATAGGTTCCTCCTCCTCTCACCCCATAATTCGGATCTCTACCATTAAGGTTTCTATCATACCTCCTACCCCTTGGGTAGTAGTTATCTTCCCTTGGATTCCTTTTGGGCAATGGTCTCAAGTTATACCTTGTCTGCCCCTCCTGCCTATATGTTGGTGGCTCCTGATTAGGGACATTTGTTGGGTCATGCGGCTCAGAGGTTCTATTGTGGTCTGAGGGAGGGAGCAGCATATAAGAGACTATCTCAGAGAACCTGCAATTCCCTAATTGAACACCAAAAAGGGGTAATACAGGATAGACAAAAGTAATTCAACAGAGATTGGGAACTACATAAATCCAAACTGGCCTACAAGTGGCAAAAATTAAAAGGGGGGGCCATGGCACCACCAGTAGAGAATATAGAACTAAGCCAGGGAGCTGCACCAAGTGAGAAAGAGATCGCAATCCCGCATGACCCAACAAATGTCCCTAATCAGGAGCCACCAACATATAGGCAGGAGGGGCAGACAAGGTATAACTTGAGACCATTGCCCAAAAGGAATCCAAGGGAAGATAACTACCACCCAAGGGGTAGGGGGAATGATAGAAACCTTAATGGTAGAGATCCGAATTATGGGGTGAGAGGAGGAGGAACCTATGGGGTGAGCGGAGGAGGAGCCTATGGGGACCCACATAGAGCACAATTTAACATACTGACATATAATAGATATGATCCCATACATCAGGAGGAAAGATACCAGCCTTTTTTGGAAGGGGGTCACCGCCCATACAGACCAGGGGAGAACAGAGGGAGGAGGGATTATCACGAAGATTTCCAATCACCCAGGGGTCACAAAAAAAGAGGCCAAGAAGGGGTGTACGAGCAGGAGTCAGAGTACAAGTGAAGAAGAAACCAGTAGGAGAGGGGATATTTAATATAAGCGGAGTGGATCTTACCCAACAGGAATTAAAACTCCTAGATAGAGGATTAAAACATGCCCCAAGAAAATCAATCAATAAATTTCAAACGTATATTGACCTACAAAAATACAGTAGAAATTTGAATATTAAAAAATATTTTCTGAGTAAAGAAGGTCCAACCAATAGGGTAAATCCGGTGAGTGAATTCCAGCACACAGGGATGAGAAATAGGTCAACATTCAACCCGCAGGATAATAGCAATGGAAATTGTGTTGAGATCTTTAAGAGAATGGTGGAAAATGATCTGGAAAAAATGGAAGCTAAGAAAACAATGGATGTAACGAAAATAGCAAAGGGAATGTTGAAGGATAAGAACCTGGTGGTGAGACCAGCAGATAAGGGGGGAGGGGTAGTGGTGCTTAATAGGGATCAATATAGAATTGAACTCGATAGGTTGGTGGAAGACAGAAGTACGTACCAAAAACTAAAAAGTGATCCAACCAAACAGTATAAAGAATAGTTAAGGAAAATTTTAAGAAAAGGACTTGATCTGGGGATTGTAGATGACAAGGAGTTTGAGTACCTTATACCGTCGGCACCCAGAATACCGATCATATACCAGGTGCCCAAGATCCATAAAAGCACCACTGCCCCTCCCGGAAGACCAATAATAAGTGGGATAGGGTCCCTAACACACAGGCTGGGAAGGTATCTGGATTATTTCCTGCAACCCCTGGTTCAAAGGTTGCCCCAAGTGGGCGGGGATTGGACGCACCAGGAAGTTGCCGGCGGCGTGACACGCGTTTACCTGCAGAGCGCAGCTCAGCCCAGCCTGGCTAACGGGGGAGAGCCCGTGGAACAAAACTCAGTGCCTTATAAACATCTAGGAACATGTGAGTGAGAAATTTTAATAAAGTACAAGTGTTTTTAAACTGATTTACGCTATGGGAGGTTTTTAATTTGAGGTTATGGACAAGTATCAAGTGGAATGTGGAAAGTAGCATAAGGACCAGGACCTGATGTGCTGAGGCTCCCTGGAATAGAGCGCTGTTTGACCAGTCTGGCAGTGGTCGCACTGCTTCTGGTGAGTGCGTTTCCTGTTGGGTGTTGTTGGTGGTGGAATATTAAGAAGAGATTACACCAAAAAGAACTTTTACCTGATCTACTGTGACACTGAATGGATAATGTGCGCTGAACTGTAAATTTACAATCTGTGTGAAGTATTTGCTATGCTTAGTGAGAGCGCACTCCATATTGGACTTTGATCTAACAACCAGAGCGCTTTGAAATTAATATTGATTTCTTTTTTTAGAGTTGGTGTACTTGTAAAACTTTTTTGGGTTAGATTTGATTTTCAGCTTCGATTTAATTTTCAGCTTCGATCTTTGCCAGCCTAATTTCTTTTTTACAATTTTTATTGCACTCATTATAATTGCTTAGTGCAGCCTCGGTCCCATCCTGTTTTAGGACCTTATAGGCATTCCTTTTCCTCTTCATTTTATCCCTAACCTTTCTATTCATCCATAGAGGCCTTTTTTTATTCCTAGACATTTTGTTTCCATATGGGATATACATACTACAATATTGATTGAGAATAAGTTTAAAAGCTTGCCATTTCCCTTCAGTGTCCTCCCCTTGTAGTACATTATCCCAGTTCACCAAACTTAGTGCCTGCCTAATTTGATTGAACTTTGCTTTTCTAAAATTCATAGTTTTAGTGGTCCCGCTGCCCCGTGGCCTATCAGTCACCAGATCAAACGTTATCATGTTGTGATCACTATTTCCCAAATGTTCTTGAACCTGCACATTTGATACATTATCTGGTCTATTAGAAATGATCAGATCCAGTAACGCATTCCCCCTAGTTGGTTCCGTTACCATTTGAGTCAAGTAATTGTCCTGTAGTGCTGCCAGAAATCTGCTGCTTTTACCAGAATGGGTAGCCTCAATACCCCAGTCAATGTCTGGAAAGTTGAAGTCTCCCATAATTATGACCTCATTTTTACTTGCAGCTTTTTCAATCTGCTGTAGTAATCACAGTTCTGCAGCTTCATTAATATGAGGTGGTCAGTAGCATACCCCATTAAGCAATTGGCAACTTTTATTTCCACCATTAATATTTACCCAAACGGACTCCACATCTTCGCAATCTTCTTCAGTGGTAGTCTGGAAATCAAGATTTAAGAAGAACAGTTAGAACAAATAAAAAAAGGACACAAGACTAGAAGAAAAGAAAATGAAGGAAAAAAAGAAGTATCCAGATGAAAATGATAGAAGAAAATAGATGTATGCAGAAGATGATGTCACAAGAGTTTATAGAACTAGAGGAGAAGAAAACAGTGATGAGTGGTAATGCAGATTCTCTTTGCATTAATTTTCGTGAAAAAGGTTAAATTTAACTTTTGAGCAAAAATGCCATTGAAAATCATTGTGTGATGAGTATGTGATTTTTTTTCTGCAAATTTTCATGCTAAAAATAAACAATTTCATGCTTTTTGCGAATGCCCACAGTAAAAATACAGATTTATTGCATTTTCTTGAATTTTAGCCATATTGCGAAATGTTGTGAATATTTTCTTGAAATTGAAAATAACATTTTTGAAATTGAAAATAACAATTTTTGATGCGAAAATTACTTTGGCGAAAATTTGCAAGCAACACTGAAGAAAACTGTTAAAACTTTTTTTTTTAACCACTTAAGGACTGCAGTCATAAAACCCCTTAAAGAGAATCTGTATTGTTAAAATCGCACAAAAGTAAACATACCAGTGCGTTAGGGGACATCTCCTATTACCCTCTGTCACAATTTCGCCGCTCCTCGCCGCATTAAAAGTGGTTAAAAACAGTTTTAAAAAGTTTGTTTATAAACAAACAAAATGGCCACCAAAACAGGAAGTAGATTGATGTACAGTATGTCCACACATAGAAAATACATCCATACTCAAGCAGGCTGTATACACCCTTCCTTTTGAATCTCAAGAGATCATTTGTGTGTTTCTTTCCCCCTGCAGCTATCTTCCACTGAAGTGTCAGGCTGTTTCTTCCTGCAGAGTGCAGACAGCTCTGCCTGTATGTAATTCCTCAGTATGTGAAAGCCCAGCCAGCTCAGAGGAGGATTTATCCAGCTTGTAAAAGATAAGAGAGAAGAGAGAAGCTGCTCTAATCTAAATAATACACAGGCAGTGTGCAGAGAGGGGCCTGGAGGGGGGAGATGCATCACAGAACCACAACACTGAAGAACTTGGCAGCCTTCCAGACACAGGCCTGACAAGTCTGACAAGACAGAGATAAATTGATTTATTACAGAGATGGTGATAGTAGAACGTGCTGCAGTAAGCCAGAACACATTAGAATAGCTTTTGGAACTTGTAGGATGATAAAAAACAGGATGCAATTTTTGTTACGGAGTCTCTTTAAGGACCAGACACTTTTTTCCCATTCAGACCACTGCAGCTTTAATGGTTTATTTCTCGGTCATACAACCTACCATCTAAATGAATTTTACCTCCTTTTCTTGTCCATAATACAGCTTTCTTTTGGTGCTATTTGATTGCTGCTGCGATTTTTAGTTTTTATTATATTCATAAAAAAAAACATGAATTTTATTTAAAAAAATGATTTTTTTTACTTTCTGTGATAAAATTTGTCAAATAAAGTAAAATTTCTGTATACATTTATGTCCAAATTTATTGTGCTACATGTCTTTGATAAAAAATAAACAAATAAATACAGTGTGTATTTATTGGTTTGGGTAAAAGTTATAGTATTTACAAACTATGGTGCAAAAAGTGAATTTTCCCATTTTGAAGCATCTCTGACTTTTCTGAGCACCTGTCAGTTTTCATGAGGTGCTAGAATTCCAGGATAGTATAAATACCACCCAAATGACCCCATTTTGGAAAGAAGACATCCCAAAGTATTCACTAAAAGGCATGGTGAGTTCATAGAAGAGAATTTTTTTTGTCACAAGTTAGCGGAAAATGAAACTTTGTGACAAAAAAAAATAAATAAAAAAAAGTTTCCATTTCTGCTAACTTGTGACAAACAAAAAATAAATCTGCCACGGACTCACCATGCCTCTCTCTGAATACTTTGGGATGTCTACTTTCCAAAATGGGGTCATTTGTGGGGTGTGTTTACTGTCCTGGCATTTTGGGGGGTGCTAAATTGTAAGCACCCCTGTAAAGCCTAAAGGTGGTCATAGGACTTTGGGCCCCTTAGTGCACCTAGGCTGCAAAAAAGTGTCACACATGTGGTATCGCCGTACTCAGAAGAAATAGTATAATGTGGTTTGGGATGTATTTTTACACATACCCATGCTGGGTGGGAGAAATATCTCTGTAAATAAGATTTTTTTGATTTGTTTTACACACAATTGACCATTTACAGAGATATTTCTCACACCCAGCATGTGTATGTGTAAAAAGAAACCCCAAAACACATTATACTACTTCTCCCGAGTACAGCGATACCACATGTGTGACACTTTTTTGCACCCTAACTGCGCTAAGGGGCCCAACGTCCAATGAGTACCTTTAGGATTTCACAGGTCATTTTGAGACATTTGGTTTTAAGACTACTTCTCACGGTTTAGGGCCTCTAAAATGCCAGGACAGTATAGGAACCCCACAAATGACCCCATTTTAGAAAGAAGACACCCCAAAGTATTCATTTAGGAGTATGGTGAGTTCATAGAAGATTTTATTTTTTGTCACAAGTTAGCAGAAAATGACACTTTGTGAAAAAAACCCAATAAAAATCAATTTCCGCTAACTTGTGACAAAAAATAAAATCTTCTATGAACTCACCATACTCTTAACAGAATACCTTGGGGTGTCTTCTTTCTATAATGGGGTCATTTGTAGTGTTCCTATACTGTCCTGGCATTTTAGAGGCCCTAAACCGTGAGGAGTAGTCTTGAACCCAAATGTCTCAAAATGACCTGTGAAATCCTAAAGGTACTCATTGGACTTTGGGCCCCTTAGCGCAGTTAGGGTGCAAAAAAGTGCCATACATGTGGTACCGCCGTACTCAGGAGAAGTAGTATAATGTGTTTTGCTGTGTATTTTTACACATACCCATGCTGGGTGCGAGAATTATCTCTGTAAATGGACAATTGTGTGTAAAAAAAATCAAAACAATTGTCATTTACAGAGATATTTTTATCACCCAGCATGGGTATATGCAAAAATACACCCCAAAACACATTATACTACTTCTCCTGAGTACGGCGGTACCACATGTGTGACACTTTTTTGCACCCTAACTGCGCTAAGGGGCCCAACGTCCAATGAGTACCTTTAGGATTTCACAGGTCATTTTGAGACATTTGGTTTCAAGACTACTCCTCATGGTTTAGGGCCCCTAAAATGCCAGGACAGTATAGGAACCCCACAAATGACCCTATTTTAGAAAGAAGACACCCCAAGGTATTCATTTAGGAGTATGGTGAGTTCATAGAAGATTTTATTTTTTGTCACAAGTTAGCAGAAAACGACACTTTGTGAAAAAAAAACAATAAAAATCAATTTCCACTAACTTGTGACAAAAAATAAAATCTTCTATGAACTCACCATACCCCTAACAGAATACCTTGGGGTGTTTTATTTCTAAAATGGGGACATTTGTGGGGTTCCTATACTGCCCTGACATTTTAGGGGCCCTAAACCGTGAGGAGTAGTCTTGAAACCAAATGTCTCAAAATGACCTGTGAAATCCTAAAGGTACTCATTGGACGTTGGGCCCCTTAGCGCACCTAGGCTGCAAAAAATTGTCACACATGTGGAATTGCCGTACTCAGAAATAGTATAATGTGTTTTGGGGTGTATTTGTACACATACCCATGCTGGGTGGGAGAAATATCTCTGTAAATGGACAATTGTGTGTAAAAAAATAAAAATGTTGTCATTTACAGAGATATTTCTCCCACCCAGCATGGGTATGTGTAAAAATACACCCCAAAACACATTATACTACTTCTCCTGAGTACGGCAATACCACATGTGTGACACTTTTTTTGCAGCCTAGGTGCACTAAGGGGCCCAACGTCCTATTCACAGGTCATTTTGAGGCAATTGGTTTCAAGACTACTCCTCTTGGTTTAACGCCCCTAAAATTCCAGGGCAGTAAAGGAACCCCACAAGTGACCACATTTTAGAAAGAAGACACCCCAAGGTATTCCGTTAGGTGTATGGTGAGTTCATAGAAGATTTAATTTTTTGTCACAAGTTAGTGAAAAATGACACTTTGTGGAAAAAAAAATCAATTTCTGCTAACTTTTGACAAAAAAAAATAAAATCTTCTATGAACTCATCATACACCTAACAGAATACCTTGGGGAGTCTTCTTTCTAAAATGGGGTCACTTGTGGGGTTCCTATATTGCCCTGGCATTTTAGGGGCCCAAAACTGTGAGAAGTAGTCTAGAATCCAAATGCCTCAAAATGACTGTTCAGGAGTATAAGCATATGCAAATTTTGATGACAGGTGGTCTATGAGGGGCCGAATTTTATGGAACCGGTCATAAGCAGGGTGACCTCTTAGATGACAGGTTGTATTGGCACTGAAGTGCAGGAAGCGCAGGATGTTCTCAAATCGTGACCTGGACATGGCAGCAGAGAACATGGGCATGTGATGTATTGGGTGCGTAGACCAATAAGACCGCAATACATTCTTTTTGACTAGACCCATGTTAAGGAGAAGGCCCCAAAAATGTTCAGTTTGGAAACTTGGAGTGGCTTCCATGGAAAAGGGTGGGCATAGTAGCTTTTTGGATTGGCGGTTGCGTATTGTGTGGTATAACGGTTGGTCATTACAATTAAGTCGTACCAGCAGTGATCAGAAAAAAAAATTCTGTCACTGCAGTGGGGCGGGTGAGGGTTTCGCCGGGTGATCAGAAGCCCACAGGGGGGCAGATTAGGGCCTGATCTGATGGATAGGAGTGCTACGGGGTGACAGGTGGTGACAGGAGGTGATTGATGTGTGTCTCAGTGGGTGATTAGAGGGGAGAATAGATGCAATCAATGCACTGGGGAGGTGATCGGAAGGGGGTCTGAGGGGGATCTGAGGGTTTGGCTGAGTGATCAGGAGCCCACACGGAGCAAATTAGGTCCTGATTTAATGGGTAGGTGTGCTAGGGGGTGACAGGAGGTGATTGATGGGTGTCTCAGGGTGTGAATAGAGTGGGGAATAGGTGCAAGCAATGCACTGGGGAGGTGATCAGGGGTATCTGAGGGCGATCTGAGGGAGTGTCATTGGGGTCCGCAAGGGGCAGATGAGGGTCTTATCTGATGGGTATGATGGGTAGCAGTGACAGGGGGTGATTGTTGGGTGATCAGTGGGTGATTAGAGGGGAGAATAGATGTAAATAATGCACTGGGGAGGTGATCATAGGGGGTCTGGGGGGCTATCTGAGGGTGTGGGCGGATGATTGGGTGCCCGCAAGGGGCAGATTAGGGTCTGATCTGATGGGTAGCAGTGACAGGTGGTGACAGGGGGTGACGGGGTGATTGATAGGTGATCAGTAGGTGATAACAGAAGAGAATATATTCAAGCAATGCACTGGCGAGTTGATCAGAACGGGTCTGGGGGGCTATCTGAGGGTGTGGGCGGGTGATTGGCTGCCCGCAAGGGGCAGATTAGGGTCTGATCTGATGGGTAGCAGTGACAGGGGGTGACGGGGTGATTGATAGGTGATCAGTAGGTAATTACAAGGGAGAATATGTGCAAGCAATGCACTGGCGGGTTGATCAGAACGGGTCTGGGGGGCTATCTGAGGGTGTGGGCGGGTGATTGGTTGCCCGCAAGGGGCAGATTAGGGTCTGATCTGATGGGTAGCAGTGACAGGTGGTGACAGGGGGTGACGGGGTGATTGATAAGTGATCAGTAGGTGATTACAAGGGAGAATATATGCCGGCGGGCTGACGTCGTGGGTGGGCAGAGCCTATTGCCGGCGGATGCCCGGCCACAACGAGTCCCAGGACCCGACGCCCATCAGCGTTACGTGGTCCTGGGCATGCCACTTTGCCGCCGCCCATAGGTAGTGGTTAAAGTGGAATATAACCCAGTATTTCTTCTTTGCTCTAAAAGATTATTTACAGCATATAATATACTAACACAATGTTTTTTTTTTTTAGTAAAACAACATTTAAAGGGCTACATCACAGGACTGACTTTTTCTTCTGCAGGGGCTGCCGCAAACTGGTGATTAGCTTATCTTCTGTATACATTCTTTACTTGATACAATTAAGTAAACATTCTCTGGCTGTGCAGAAACGTATACTAATGAGTCCTGGAGTAAAACACAGGTCAGAAATCACTGATGGCTGCATTTAAAACAGAATTACAACAGTTATGAATAAAATGCACCAGCAGCTTTCAAAGTAAATACACTGAACTTTGGGAAGTTATAATTTATAAAGGAATTATAATACTTGTGCACAAAAGCAAATATGATAATTGTATGGGTTATAAAAAGTAGTAAAACACATTTTTGTGGAATATTTTGTCAGAGTTTTAAACCGCTTTAATCAAACCTGTTTCCCCTAGATAGGTAGGAGATCATTAATGTTGTGGTCCATATGAGCTTGTATAGTTCAGAATTGAATAGCTCACACGGTCTGCATCATTCTGGTTATAGTAGCTGGCATGGGTGAGAAGGGGTTAATTTAATAGCCCCAGGTAATCCCTGGAAGAGGTAGCCAGAGGCTCCCTTACTTGTATAGGCAACAAGAAATTGTGCCCCCCAGTATAGGTAGCCAGAGGGGATCCCCTTAATAGGCAGCCAGAACTAGTCCCCTCAGTATAGGTAGCCAGAGATAGCCAACTCCTCAGTTTAGGTTGGCAGAAGGACCCACTGGTATAGGTAATCATATGTGACCCCCTCCAAGTATAGGTAGCCATAAGGATTTTAAGGTGCTGTTCACACTTGTCCTCATGTTTAATCAAGTAGGCACCCTATCCTGGAAAGCTTGCTCTCAGGCATAAGGGATCTCAGGACTAAGGGTTTTGCTGGTGGGGAAGGCAGTAGCACTAGCCACAAACACAGCAGGCTGTTGAGCAGAAGGCGTCTGAGAGCACCCAGTTCTAGACTGGCCCAAATGGCATTGGGTCTGACAGGAGAGTATAGCACCCTTCACAGCTTGAGAATACATTACTGCCACTGGTAAGGGTGATTGTTGCCCAGATAGGGTTCCCTAGAGGAGCACTAGACTGCTGAGGCATCTGTGATAATGCCTGACAAGGAGAAGAAAATGAGAAGGGGGAAGAAGCAGTTGACTAAAAAGAAGATCTTGGTCAGAAGTGTGAGGCGGAGCTGTAGGGGGTGCAAAGTATATGAGGGTGGGGCATAAGTGAGCTGCAGCAGCTAGAGAGGTGGTGAGTAGCAAGAGCAAGATGAACAGAGGCACCCCTTACCCATGACTGCTTCTTATGCTGTGTCCTGTTGAAAAAAATGTAATGATGCTGGATTGTTGATGAGAATTTGGTAATTAGGCAGGGGGATAGCTAAAAGTTTCCGGATGGTGAACTGAAATTGTTTAACTCCTACTAGTATTTTCTAACAACTATTTCTGAATTTAGGATTGGATTGGCTCATTCTATGGCCTCGATTCATAAAAGTGCCTGCGAGCGGGGAAAGTGGAGCGGGGAAACACCGCTGTCGGTATTTCCGCCTTCAGGGTGGTAATTCATAAAAATGTTGCCTGTTCTGACAGGCGTGCGGAGATACTCCGCTGTAGGCAGGCGTTAGGCTGTCGGGAGACATGCGGAAGCCGGAGAAGCAGGCGGAATCCCTCCGTGCGGTGTTCTCTCTGCAGCTGCTTGGGAGGTCTGTCCCATTCACTGCAACGGATTCCGCACGCTTCTCGCCACATCAGAGGTAGCGGTAATACCCGTCCGCATACCGCTACCTCTAATCTTTATGAATTGACATTTGTTACTTTTGCTGTGATAATCACCGCGCAAGGCGGTGATTGATCACTCTGCTCGTGGATGTCGGCTTTTCATGCGGAAAAAGCCTTTATGAATACATATTTTGCTGTGTGGTCGGTAAAGCGAGCGGCTTTCTGCATTTCCTCATGCGGAAATGCTTTATGAATCGAGGCCTATATGTAGCCCTCATACTAAATGTATTATTGTACTTGTCCTGCTTTTACATAATAATCATGTATGGGGGGTGGGGTTTGTTATAAGTTTACTAATATATCAAGAACTGGTATAAATTAGAGCATTTATGGTGACTAAGAAAGGACAATTAAACACCATGAATTTAACATTCTCATAGACATCAACTGCATCTGGTTGCCTAATTCCACTATCCACTCAATCACTGGTAAGATATATTTCTAATGCACCAGCAATAAAAACTAAGCTATTTATTGCTAGATCAAAAGCAACAAAACTGTGTTGAAACAAAGTACTAGAAGTACATTTTCCCATTGAAGACAGTAAGGGTGCAGTCCTATAAAAACACTATTAAAAAGCATAAAAAGCAAGCTTTCAGGAAAATGTACTGCTCAAAATTGATCTCTTTCTCGATCAGAAGCAAATCTACATGCTGGAAATTCTAGAGGAATTAGTCGATCTGATGGGAAAATTGCATGATGCATATCAACCTTTACAGAGGAATAATAACAATAATATTTTTATAGCGCTTTTCTCCCTGGGGACTCAAAAAGCTGTGACCCTGCATTCTGCAGTCTCAAAGGCTCAGGAAAATAGAGAAGGATCCTCTTGCACTTATTGTAGAAGTGAGCTCCATAGAGTAGGGGCTGCATAGTAAAAGGCTAGAGCATCTTAATTGGATGCTGGGAATAACTATATTTGTTGTATTGGCAGAGTGGAGGGTGCATGGAGGGGCATATAGTTCCAATAGATCCGCTATGTACTTGGGTCCCGTGTGGTTTAGAGCCTTGAATGTCAGCAGGCAGATCTTAAAATAGATTCTCCATTTTACTGGCAACCAGTGAACAGTTTGCAGTACCGGGGAGATGTGTGAGCTGTGAGGGTTGCATTGGCATTCTGTACTAGTTGTTGTTCTAGCAGAGAACCTTATACTGGGATCCGGTGAACAGGGCATTGCAGTAGTCCAGGCGGGAGGATAAAAATGCATGAACTAGTGTAGGTAGGCCTAAAGCTGAAGTAAGGTGTTTAATTTTCGCTATATTTATCAGATGGATGAATGAGGAACACACACACACACACACACACACACACACACACACACACACACACACACACACACACACACACACACACACACACACACACACACACGTTATAGTGAAAGTCTCTATTAATTTTCTTATGGGGAAATTTGCTTTTATATGAGTGCTTTGGATTACAAGCATATTTATGGGAACAAATAATGCTCCCAAACCAAGGTACCACTGTATGTGCATAAAGTACACAGTAAATTGATTATTTAGGACACTGGAGGTCCTCTTTCAGTTGTTGAACCATTTAACATTTAAGGAGACAGAACATAATTGCTTGCTTGGAAGGAAGGGCTCCTTGCTGTCTGTCTTATTACTGTAAATTATTAGGCTGGGCGCACATTTAAATGTGCAAAATCACAGCCATTTTTCTTTTCTATGCTTTACTGCAATAGCATTTTTGTTCATGTTTTCCACAATCGATTTTTACTTTGGGAACTTTTTATGCTATTTCATAAATTGAGGAAAATACAGTAGAATTAGGATTGCTTGCAGCATCATGCAAAAAATAAATGCATGAAGCAATTTTTTTTCATGCAGTAACAAAAATGAGAGCAATGCGGAGACCTGAGTGGCCCGTAGAAATACATTACAAGTGAGGTTGTGTTCCCAACCATAAAGAAAATGTGTACTGCCGCTTAAAATTACAAAACTTTCACCAACTAACTCTGGACATTTTTTTAGGCCCTTTTCACACTTATCAGAGCCTGAGCACCCAAGTGCACTTCTGTCTGCTTTTCAGCAACGCATATCAATTTGTATAATAATGTGTTGCTGAAAAGCGGACAGAAGCACGCTAGTGGGTCCAGGCCCTTACAAATTAAAGCATAGCAAAAATGAATGAAATTGAAGCTGGTGCAAACCAACACTGCACTGTTTTTTAAATGTGTTTTCCCCTTTAAAATTTTAAAACTATTTCCTCAAAAACTATAAGGTTTTTTTTCCCCTAGCGGTGACTATGCTTACACCCTCTGCTGTCTGTTATGAGTCAACTTTAGTATAGTGCTGTATCCTCTGTCAGGCTCTATGTAAATCTGACTCTCAGTATGAGAAAAAGAGAACACCAAGAGCCCAGTATAGTGTAGTATGTACTGGTAATGGAAGATTTATAGAGTAATTCAAAATGTAATACACACAAACCAGGGTTACCATTAGGCAACCACTGTCAAGGCAGGTGGGGAGATTGTCCTGACCCAACTCAGGAGGATTAAGAAGTCACTCTCTGTAGTAGAAGAAGGAAGTGGGTACAACCCTCCACCTAGGGTGGACTCAATGTAGCAATAAGATACCAGAGCCGCCATAAGGATAAAAGGGACTAAATTAGTTTAAAAACCAATTTGGTAATAGAGGAGACAGTGGTGGACTTACCTCCTCCAAGGAGAGCACACGACTGTAGATTTTCAATCAAAAAACGTTTATTGGGTACTCCAAAATAAAGTGCAACACATTTCACAGGTTAAACCCGCTTCCTCAGGCAATACAGATAGGAGTAAAAAAGCTGTGAATCATTGAGACCATGGAATCAATGTAACTAGAATGCTTACATAGGAATCAATATTGATTCCATGGTCTCTATGATTCACAGCTTTTTTACTTCTATCTGTATTGCCTGAGGAAGCGGGTTTAACCTGCAAAACGCGTTGCACTTTATTTTAGAGTAGCCAATGAACATTCTTTGACTGAAAATCTACAGCCGTGTGTTCTGTTTGGAGGAAGTAAGTCCACCACTGCCTCCTCTATTACCAAATTGGTTTTTAAGCTCATTTAGTCCCTTTTATCCTTTTGGCACCTCTGTTATCTTATTGCTGACCATCAGTATGGTTGAACAAAACTTGTGATGGATACAGTGGCTATCTCTGCCCCTCTTCACTGACTTTATGACATCACTCCCCACACCTACCCCTTACCAAAATGGTACAAGCTGGGGTAGAGAAATTGGGTAAGACATGAGTTCCACATTTTTTTTTACTGACTAGCTTCACTGCATCCCTCATCCCCTATGCCCAGCACTACCACTTTTAATATTAAAACAACAAAGCTCTATAGAGCTCTCAGGGACAGGGAATAGAGTACAAACAGACAGCAATAATCTCCCTTTCCTTTCAAGCTTTATCACATATTTTATGCTATTCAACACTAGAAAAATATCCTTGAACTGTGCTTTGATAACCACTACAGCCTGCAGGCATGGGCGTCCGCAGCAAATTTTCCGGGGGGGGGGGGGGGAGGGGCGGGGCAAGTTGTTTGGCACATGTAGCACCAAAATGGGTGTGGCTATAGATAAGGGTGTGGGCGTGGTCACAGGAGCTAAATTTACATGAACTTAGAAATGATGGGACATTAGACTATACAATACAATACAATACAATACAATTACATTTCTATAGCGGGATGGACCGGATGGAGCTGTCCTGATCTGTTGAGGTAAGGAGTTCCAAAATGTAGGGGCAGCATGACAGAAGGCTCTGGGACCAAAAGTTTCCAAGTGGACTCTGGGTATGACTAGATTATTAGAACCTGTGGATCGGAGAATGCGGGGATTGCTACGCAGCTGCAACATATCTTTCATGTATCCAGGGCCCAGATTATTCAGGGATTTAAATGGGTAGCCAGTGAAGGGAGTGCAGGACTGGCATTATGTGGCAGTGATGGGGTTGGTTGGTTAGCAGTCTGGCAGCAGTATTCTGTATCAGCTGTAGGCGGTATAAGACCTTTTTTGGAAGGCCAGTGTAGAGAGCATTGCAGTAGTCCAGTCGGGAGGTAATGAAGGCATGAACTAAAGTTGGTAGATCTTCTGGGGGGATGAGGTGCTTGATTTTTGCGATGTTCTTAAGGTGAAAATAGGATGATTTCACCACAGCAGAGATGTGAGTTCTGAAGTTTACATCCCCATCAATTAGAACTCCCAGGCTACGCACATGATCAGAGCTGCGTAGATCCGTGCCTCCTATTCCCAGTGGTGAAGACTGCAAGTTAAGTTGTTTTGTTGTCATGTGCTGCCCTCCGATCAGTAGGACTTTCACAGTTTTGTCTGCATTCAGTTTCATCCAGTTGTCTTTCATCCATTGCTGTAGTTCACGTAAGCAAGCGTTTATAGTTAGAGTTGGGTCTGTCACACCAGGCTTGAAGGAAAGATATACTTGGGTGTCGTCCGCATAGCAGTGGTATGTCAGGCCATGTTTTTGGATTAGTTTTCCAAGCGGTAACATGTAAATCGTGAAAAGCAGGGGAGACAGGATTGAGCTCTGGGGCACCCCGTACTTAAGTGGTACAGGAGTGGACAGGAAGGGCCCCATAGACACTTTTTGGGTTCTGCCACTCAAGAAGGATTGGAAACACTGAAGAACTATGCCATCAATGCCGCAGTATTCCTGTAGCCTGTTTATCAAAATGTCATGGTCAACTGTATCAAAGGCTGCAGAAAGGAGCAGTATGAGGATGGAGCACTCTCCTCTGTCTCTTCCCATGAGCAGGTGGTTGCATATTTGGATGATGGCAGTTTCAGTGCTGTGGTGTTTCCTGAAGCCAGACTGGAATGGGTCATAACTGTTGTTTTGTAGGATTTTGGCTTCTAGCTGGAGGTATACAGATTTTTCAATTAGCTTACCCAGAAAGGGAAGGTTAGAGACAGGTCTGTAGCTGGTCATTGCATCTGGGTCCAGGGAGGGTTTTTTGAGGAGAGGCCTGATGATTGCTTCCTTCAGTAAAGCAGGAAATATCCCTGATTGTAAGGAACAATTTTGAGGAATACTGGTACTAACAGGTCGGGGCAGTTCAACACGAACTGTATTGGGCCAGGATCTAGGTCACAGGTAGTTAGGCGGAGGTGAAAGAGGATGCTTGACGTGACTTCTTCATCAATTTCTTTGAAGTTTGACCAAGGTGTTACGTTGTCTCTGCTAATGGTCTTCAGCGCTATATTAGGCTCAGATGCTGTAAGTTGGATGGCGGACCTTATAGCGAAGAATTTGTCTGCGAAGAAATGGGAAAATTGGTCACAGAGGTCATTTGAAGACTCGATATTAAGTTTTTGACATGCCGGGTTGCAGAGTTTTTCCACTGTGGACTATGGTAGGGATTAGACTGTGAACACCTCTGACACAGGTGCCGCCCAGTTTAGGTAGTGACAGGAACCCCCCAGTTTAGGCAAAGACAAGGACCTCCCATTTTTAGTGACAGGGACTCCCCCAGTTTAGGTGGTGACAGGAACCACCCAGTTAAGTCACAGAGCCCCCCCCCCAATTCAGGTGGTGACAGGTGCCCCTCAGTTTTAGGAAGTGACAGTGACCCCCCCCCCCCCATGTTTAGTGACAGGTACCACTCAGTTTTAGGTAGTGAGAGGGATCCCCATGTTTAGTGACAGGTGCCCCCTGGTTTTAGGTAGAGACAGTGACCCCTCACCCCCCATGTTTAGTGACAGGTTTCCCCCAGTTTTAGGTAGTGACAGGGACCCCGACTCACCGTGATGAACACCTCAGATCAGTCGGCACCCCCCGTCCCACTGCCTGTCATGTAACAGGCAGCATGCCAGCGTCAGACCTCCGATCATCTGGCAACCAGTGAGAAACGGGGGCATGGTACCCCCGTGTACACTGCGCTGCACATGACGTCACTTCCACATATCAGTGCGGTGTCCGTGAGGTACTTGAGCCCGCTTCTCACTGGTCACCGGCTGATCGGAGGTGTGACGCTGGCTGCTGGCATGCTGCCTGTTACATGATAGGCAGCTGGGATGGCTGGGGGTGGGGTTTGACAGCCAGTTGGGAGCGGCTGCTGTAACCAGTATTATAACCCGCCAACTGCCAGAACTCATCAGACACCGACACAGAGTATTGAATTCCCAAAATGTATTAGGACCCAAGAATAAATAACAGGTCCAAGAAAAATAACTCTCTCAACCAATGGAAATTATTACACTATATTCTCTACACATTCCAGATTTTCTTGAAATCTTCTTTCTTCTTCATCTCTTCTCCCATGGCCACTGAAAAGGAATTCAGATTAAACACAAGGTACAACCAACCAAACTTATGGTGAGTATTTCACACAGATCTACTTCATAAATGATCTTAAAATAAATGATAACCGTATTAATTTAGTCCCATATCTCCCATGTAAAGTTCCGATAGCTGGACCTGTTCCGATAGCTGGACGATAGCCAAATCCTATAGAAACAAGCTAAAGTTGTTATAAGAAAGGTGAATTGGATAACACAGTGTTTCGAAATTATAGCATTTTTTTTGCTGATCAGAAAAAACCCTTCTTTTGTTCAAATTTCCAGTTTTTTCCCAACTTCAATGGGTTTCCTTAGAATGGTATCTGGATCTGTTCCTAACAGTCAATTGATCCAGATTTTTAGTAATAAATAAAAATAAATAAATACAGTAAATAGGTTTGCAGATTAATAAATAAATAAGTTAGGAAATTAATCTTATTAACGAGTTAATAAATATTAAGGGATGAATAGATAAATAGATATTAATTAATAATAAAAAAAAAACAATCTCCTTCTTCTAGCAGATAAACTCCAGCAGTAAATATTCAAAAAAAAAAAAGAACACAGGAAAAAGGTGAGTATCATCAAAAAGAGAAAAAGGAAAAATATAACACAGTTTTTTCACTGCAGGAGAATCCTCCGCTAAATTGTACAACTTCTTTCTCCACAGGATGATCTGGATGCCAGCTGCACAGTTTTTTAAAAGGTAACTAACCAATAGCCTCTTTCACACTGGTAAGCTAGTCTTATTTATTCTGCTTTTATTTCTCTCCTAGGTGTCCAAAGACCAGCACTGGATCAAACAGCTATAGGTGAGTATATTTCTGGATCTCAGCTGTGTATTTACTTTTCTCTTATACATCAGCATTAGATATATATTGGCGGCTGAGGGTTATTCACAGACAGAACTCTCTCTCTCCAACTCTGAGCATTTATTGAACAGGTTTGTGCCACAGTAATCAGAACTAGAGATGTTGCGAACATCTCTGAATCCCTGGGCCTTGTACTACTTCCGGGTCGCTATGACCCGGAGTAGTATGCCTGCACTGGCCCGGCAGTGCGCGTGCTAGATCGCGCTCCTGTTGCCAGGCACTTTCTGCGCATGTGCGTGACATCATGAGTGACGTCACGTTCATGCGCAGAGAGTGCCTGGCAACAGGAGCACGATATAGGACGTGCAACGCCGGGCCAGCGCAGGTGTACTACTCCGGGTCATAGCGACCCGGAAGTAGTACAAGGCCCAGAGAGATTCACCCGGCAAATGGTTCATGCCATCTCTAATCAGAACCCAAAATATTCAATAATGTCTAGCATCAGGGTATTTCTTTCCAAGCAATCAACTCTGTTTATTAAAGGGACTCCGAGCAGTGCAGAAACTATGGAAAGATGCATATCATTTTAAAGCTCTCTTTCTCCTCTTTCCAATGATATATAAACCACCGCCCTACGCCTTTTAGTTTTCGCTATTTTCGCGATTGAAATTGCCGCGGCCGCGATTTCGATCGCGAAAATAGAGAAAACTAAAAGGCGTAGGGCAACGATTTAGGTGTCGTCAGAAAGAGGAGAAAGAGAGCTTTAAAATGATATCCATCAAGCCATAGTTATATTGTATTACACAGGGCGACTTTTTGTCAAAGTCAGCAGCTGCATTTAGCAGAATGGAGCTGCTGACACTGGGGAAAGTGTCGTCCTGTGTAATACAATATAACTATGGCTTGATGGATATCATTTTAAAGCTCTCTTTCTCCTCTTTCTGACGACACCTAAATCGTTGCCCTACACCTTTTAGTTTTCTCTATTTTCGCGATCGAAATCGCGGCCGCGGCAATTTCTATCGCGAAAATAGCGAAAACTAAAAGACGTAGGGCGGCGGTTTATATATCATTGGAAAGAGGAGAAAGAGAGCTTTAAAATGATGTGCATCTTTCCATAGTTTCTGCACTGCTCGGAGTCCCTTTAAAGCAAGGCCTGAATTAGTCTCAGTACATGTTATATAAAAAAAAATAATGTCAGACAGGCCTGGACAGGTAGGTTAGCTGAATTGGAGTTATAGTGCATTTAGACACATAAAAAAAACTGGATTTATGCTGGCAGTGGTAAACACTCTTCACAGATGCACACAGTGACTGATACTGGGCTAAAAAAAACGTAATGATAGGCAAGGGATTTTTATTGAAAATACTCTTCTCGTTCCCTCACAGAGATCTATATAGAACTATTGCTGTTTCTGCTCTGTTATCTGTCACTAAAGTCTGTTTCTTGTTTTAGTTATATTTGCCCGGTAACATCATCAGCTTTTATACTCATTAAATCCAGCTGGTATTCTTGCAGCCTCCCACACCAAGAATTCCTATTTCATCTTCTCTCCTGTCTCTTTCTGAATTATGGATGCCTCTCTCACCCTATGTTCCTAACCCTGGATTTAGCCATGGATAGCTGCAGAGGTCCCCAAAGGAATTCCGCCGTGACCCACTGTCTGCTGAGCTCTGTCCTCTCCAGAGCTGCGCCAGCCGTCTCCGCTATATCCCCTCTGATGCCTCTCATCAACGCCTCACAACTGCGCAATCCCCTCAGAGAGACTGGTTATATCCAGTCTCTCCAACGGCTCTTCAGCACGCCGTTCTCTCAAGGCTGCTCGCACTGTCAGCGCGCGCAGCTCCCTCCCAGTAAGTTTGTGTGCGCTCGCTCCCCGCTGCGCGTCCCCAGTTGCCTGGCAACCAAATGAAGTGCGTGCAATCGTACCGGCTCACGCACTTCTTCTCTCCTTTTGCAGCCACCACACTTCCCCTGCCTGCCTCCCCCCTGAGCCAGTAGCAAGAACACCACACGCTGCTGCTCAGGATACACAGCGCCTCCCGCAACCCGAAACACAATCCCCCCTTAATGCAAAGGCTACACTGCCCCATTTTACCCCCATGTGCGGACGACCATGCCCGCAGGTGTTTTCACCTTCAGGACGGAAGCAATTTTCCCCTGTCAGCGCTCCTTCCATTGATTCACCAATAACTTTATCACTACTCATCACACATACATGATCTATATCTTTTTTTTTTTTTTTTTTTGCCACAAATTAAGCTTTGTGAGCGATTCTTGTTTTCAGTCATGTTCTATGCATTTTATAGGCAAATACACAAAAAAAGAAAAAATACACTATTTCTCTAATTCCATGCCCTAGAGTTTTAAAATAAGCAATGCTACTATAAATAAAACCCACCCATTTTATTTGCCCATTAGTCCCGGCTATCACAACATTTAATTTATGTTCCTAATACAATGTATAGCATCAATGTATTATGTGGAAATAAAGGTGTACTTTTTCTGTTTTTTTTTTTTTTGTGTGTTTCATCAATTGTAAGCCCTCATGTACTAAAATAACAATAATATACCCTTATGACATACATGTTAAAAATAAAATGTCCCTAAGGCAACTATTTATGAATTATTTTTTTTACTGTTTTTTTTCCAATGTATTTGCTTGGTAATGGATTGAAGTGATTTTTTTTTTTAATAAAAAAGAATCTGTGGTGTGTAGTTTAACTTTTAGCCACTAGATAGTGCAAGAAACGCTCCCTGGTTTACCAGGAAGTGTTTCGTTTTTTGTTTTTTTACTTTACTCATGAATGGACATGGCCCCTGCTCGGTTTCATGTCCATTCATTACAGGCACTGCGATTGGTTCGGGTAAGTCTTGCTTCCCTTCCCCAACTGCCGACATGGAATTTCTGCCACACGTTCAGTTTGCCTTTAGTGGCACCTATTTGGACAAGAATACTCATCCAGATAGGCTTACTGTAAGTAGTTAAACCTCTAGCTTATTTATTGAAAGAACTGCTCAACAAATGCAATATAATGGTGAGTAGCCACCACACTGCATTTTTTACGTGGTTGTCTTTCTCCTGATTGTGGGGTTCTTGTGGCTTCCAAGTCTTTAAGCTTATTCTTAGCTAGTCTAGGTGACAGAAGTAGAAAGTGTCCTTGTAGCCGCCTGTGTATCCTGATTATGCCCTGTAGTAGCTCCTCCAAGCCTCTTCCCTGACTCAAGGAACCCATAACATCAAAATGGTTGAGCTTCAATTTCCAGAATCTAAGACAAAACTCTAAAACTATGTTCCAGATAAAGTATGTAACTTAGATCAATCAACTTGCACAGTCTATGTAAGCACATTGCATAAGAACATTCTACACTTGTGTATATATATATTGCATTGATTATAGAAAACTCATGCTCACTAGGGACACTTACAAACCAAATAAGAGAAGAGAGGACATATATTTTCTATAAAACTATAGGCAAAAACAAATTAGAAGGTCACATAAAAAAGCTATTCCAAGAAATAATGTTCAGCGGAATTAAACTTTGTAGACAGAGGAAAAATAAATCTTCAACAACGCTAAGAGCACAGTAATCTCGTAATAAATAGGCAAAGGAAATTGTCTACTCTTCACCTCTTTTTAATCTGTTTTATTTTTCACAGTATCTATAGAACCCACATGCCCACAGTATGTTAAATATAGAATGCCTAATCTGTTTTACCAAGTGGCATCTGCCTTCTCTGCAATACTAATAATGTACCTTTACAATACTAAAAATGAATAGCTTTTATATCTCAAACACTGTATTTGAATTTTGAAGTTTCACAAAATGCTCTTTTGATGCAGGCAACTACGGTCTCTCAAATTCAGGCATAATTAAGAGAAATGACAGCTGTCTAGCTAAATGAAGATATCCATCTTTTCAGCAAAGCATCTCTGTTCCCCAGTGGAACTGTTTATGTGATGGAGATCATGATATTCATCAGCGCAGGTCCCAGTCATCCTCCAGAAACTGGGAAACAGGCTTCCATAATTCACATTTCACAATCTCCCTTAGTTTTGCACGAGTATAAATTAAATCAGGACCTTCAGAAAACAGGTTTGCCAGTCGGGAATTATCCAGAAACAGATGTAAAGACATTTCTGAGCACTATAGTGTCTAACGACATTTCATTTTGAATAATTTAAAATGATGTGATGTATATGCAGATCTGTATTTGTACTTAAACATACTTGAATGCCATAGTTTTTTTTCTTTCGTTATTGAAATGTAAAGTATGTCATGCTCAGTGTGAACAGAGCATAGCTGGATTTCAAGTTTATGCTGGTTTGGGGCAAGAAAAGATCATTTTTATTGGCAGATTTTTATAATTACATTTTATAAATATAAAATTAAACTAAGTACACAATGTTAACAATATTTGCACATTAATAGTGACTTTATATGCTATAAAACTAGATAATGAATGATTGAATAGTTTACATTTTGATGTAACAAACATGGTGTTTTTTTTACACTTTGTCCGTTGCAATAGAACTTAGGGCTCAGGAAGCAGGCACTGCCAGTCTCTCTCTGGCTACATGTGCCAAGCTGTGGCAAAGGAGGGATGCAACCTGACTTGGGGGCAGAAGAAGCAGGGCTCTACCTGTACACTATTTTCTCAGGAACAATAGAGTAAAGATATCCTGGCTATCCAACACTACTACAGTTGCAAGATCAGCTGTATTGGTTATTGTAATTCATGCATACATTCACTGTCAACACCCATGCGGAGCCTGTAATATCTGCAACCTGATGTTACCAACACGAACTGTTTGGAACACAGAGAGATCTAGAGAATTCACCATCAGATATTTTATCAACTGTGGAATTTGTGCAGTAATATATATGACTGAATGTCCTTGCGGCATAAAATACTTGGGACAAACCAATAATTACTTGAAGACTCAGACTCAGAATGAAATGTCACTGATCAGACTTGCTCAAAGAGATTTCTCTTCCAATAAGCACATGACTAATGTTGCATCTCATGCTCTGCACAAACACAACACACAGATCCCCAGCTGGAAGGTCTGTAGGTTGGAAAGCATTCCCCCACTTTGCCAGGAGGGGATGTCACCACAAATCTCCTGCGAAAGGAGACAAGATGAATTTATGATCTTAAAACATTATCGCCTGCGTGCCTGAATAAGGATTAAGCCTTAGCTTTCTCCATGAAAATTCATAAAGTAATAGTGAAAGTATGGCTTGATTTTTTTTCCTCTTTTCTTCTTCTTTCGTTTGAGTTGAAGCATAAAGGTGGGGGGGCGTGGCCAGCCGGCGATGTGAGCAGACGTATCTCACACAGCTCCCGCGCTGATCCGATACTATTTGATCCTGCACGTTGATCTGAACCCCTGATTGGGTCACCGCAGACGGAGATTACAGCGCAGACACCCTCAGTGTGCCCCCGGGGGAAGAAACCGCACAAATGGCGATGATGCTGAGGAATAGAGAGGAGAAGGCCTCCGCAGACCATCCAAAGAGGCAAGATGGCGCCGATCCTCCTCCAGCACAACACCCAGACTCCCAGCGCAGAGACATAGCGGCTAGGCTCGAGAAATTTGCGCACAAGGAGCCCAAGAATATGCCCGGAGAGATAGCTCCCGATAAACAAAATGTTGACGGAGCAGAGATAGAGGAGGCCCAAGCGGAAACCGAAGGTTCGGCTGCGGAGGAGTGGGAAACTGAGCTTGAGCCAGGAGTACCTGCCGAAACCCCGAAGCCAAAAGCAGCCAGAGCCGGTAAGCTGGGAGGGGGAGGAAGGAAAACGAAAGAGCCTCTGCCTAGTGAAATTCTGGCTGCAGTGCAGGCCTGTAACGAAGCCATACTCTCCCTGACGCAGCAGACTGGCGGAATTAAAGAGGAGCTGGGGCTGATACGACAGGACATTAGCAATATAAGGGAAAGAACCACAGCAGTAGAAACAAGAGTTAGTAGTGTGGAAGATCAAGTGGGCCCGATTACACGAGATTTAAAACGAGTTATAAGGCATGCCATTGCAAACTCTGATAAAAATGATGACATGGAAAATCGATTACGCCGCAATAATGTGCGCATTGTAGGCCTCCCTGAAAAGACTGAGAACTCGGACCCTACATTGTTTATTGAAAATTTACTTATATCTCTCTTTGGCCGGGAAACCTTTACTAACCTATATGCGATAGAGCGGGCGCACCGTGTCTCCACTCGTATGCCAAAGCCTGGAGCTGCTCCTAGGCCTTTTCTTGCTAGGTTTCTTCACTATAGAGACCGTGAAGCTCTTCTGAATGCAGCTAGGCTAAAAGGATCCATCAGTTACAATGGAGTCAAACTCTCATTTTATCCTGACTTTTCAGCAGAAGTACAGAAACAGAGGCTGAAGTTCTATGATATTAAGAAACGTCTTCAGAAAATGCAAGTACAATATGCCATGCTTTATCCGGCGAAACTTAAAGTCATAACAAACAATGAGGCCCATTTCTTTCTTTCACCAGGAGAAGCCGCGGACTGGCTTGATCAAAATGAACAGCATATAAAAGCAAAGTCTCCTGTAGCTGCTGATTAAATTTTGGCATTATCCTTACAGGATCATATTGAGAATATGGAAACTGTAATCCAGCTTAAACGCTGGGTGGATGACAGCAGTCATTTGGAAAATGTTTTATGATTTTTGTGTGGGTGCTTCCCACCGGGCTCTATATCCTTGAGTTAATGTAAGGGGGAAACCCTGGTGTCTGTGGCTGAGTAATATTGCTACTGTATTGCTGTGCAGTGACCGTGTCTTGAAGGGGGGTAATGGATATAAGATCCGCTTTAATATATTACTCTGACTATATATTGAAATGTCTGAGGGGAGAGGAGAAATCTCTGTGCCCTCAGATGGTAAGCAAGTTGGTTTGGCAAAACTCGACTAATTATAGGGCAAGACCCTTTGGTTATATGTTTAACAATATTTCAGGGGGGAAACTTTACTTATGGGTCTGGGCACTTATGGTAAAAATCTCTGGGATTACGCAAGCAATGATATTCACTATGGTTGGTGGGTGGGGGGAAATTTTGGGGATGTTACTTCAATTGTATTTTCTAGTTAATCAAAAAGCAGCAGCAGCAGTTAATCTATGTTTACTGGCCCAAAAAGGTAACCACACTAATCCCTTAGTACACTTTAAACATTTAAAATGGAAGATATCACTATATTGAGCTGGAATGTAAGGGGGTTATCTGATGCAACAAAACGATATGCAATTTTTTCTGCTTTACAGAAAGCTGGGCCTGCTATTTACTGCCTACAGGAAACCCACCTTATGCCTTATTCTTTGCACTTCCTAAAAAAAAAATGGATATCATATAGCTTTCACTCTACGCACTCCTCCTATTCAAGAGGTGTATCCTTATTAGTTCACAGCAAAATACATTTCTCCCTTGTGGCATCTATAGTGGATCCAGAGGGGCGTTTTGTAATAGTGCACGGACGGATTAATAACCTGGAATGCATCATAGCAACTATTTATGCGCCCCCCCCTTTTTCATTACTTAATTTACAGCCTATTGTAAACTTTATAAAAGATAAGGGACATCTTCCTTTATTATGGGTGGGGGATTTTAATATGTTTTTGGACCACAAGTTAGACAGGTTTAGGTCCCGGGCACAACCGTCTCAGCTCTCTCCATTGGCTAGATTCCTTGGAGAGTTGGGCCTGATGGATGTCTGGCGTTCTATGCATCCCGGAGTTTTACAGTACTCGTGTTTTAACAAAACACATATGTCCCTGTCCAGGATAGATTTAGCCATTTGTAATGCTCCTATGAAAATGATGATTCAGAAAGCAGAGTATCTAGTAAGATCTCTCTCCGATCACACTCCATTAAAAGTCGTTATCTCTTCTTGCACGTATCATAGGAAACTAAGACCACCTTGGAAACTTAACCCTTATTGGTTAGCATTGATTAATACTCATTCTGATATTATCAAAGAGATTACTGTATTTTTTGCTTGTAACAATGACCCTAACAATAAGCTGTGGTCCTGGGATGCATTCAAGGCCTTTCTCCGGGGACTCTTCTCCAGGGAAATCAATAAAATTCGATCCAAAACGAAAAATTCTGATATCTCTTTGACCAAAATGGTAGGGGATAAAGAAGCTGAATTTATTGCTGATCCTACAGACGCCAATAGGCTGGCCTGGACGCAAGCCCAGGATAACCTCAAAGAGCACTTGATATCCAAGGCAAATCATAAACGCTTCTTTCAGAAGCAAGCATTTTTTGAACAAGGGGACCAAACGGGACATCTGCTCTCAGTCATAACTAAAGCTCAATCTCCCCCTAATATAATTAGTGCTTTATCTACCCCCACTGGAGCCATAGCTACAGACTCTGCGGCTATTAGCCTAGAACTGCAGAGATTTTATAAAGACCTGTATTCCTCAAGAGTAGCATATAGTTCTCAAGATCTAGATAACTATCTGTCCCTCATCCCATTATTGGGTCTTAGTGAGGTGGATGCAGCCATGTTGGAGTCTCCTATTGTGCTGGAGGAGTTAGAGGTTGCAGTGGCCTCGTTTCCAAATAATAAAACCCCTGGCAATGATGGCCTCCCCTTGGAAATTTACAAAAGATATGATGATTTACTACTACCTAAGCTCCTGGAAGTATTTAATGCTGCATTTGACCTGGGCGTTTTACCGAACTCAATGACGGAGGCAGTAATTGTCTTAATCCTCAAACCAGGCAAGGAGTCCCTTAAGGCAGAATCATATAGACCAATCTCTCTTCTGACAACTGACATTAAGATACTATCGAAGGTCTTGGCAAATCGGCTTGCAAAGGTAATTACTACTCTGGTTGGATCAGACCAATCAGGTTTCATTCCATCTAAGTCTACGGCAATCAATATTAGAAGGGCCTTTCTCAATGTTCAGCTTCCTGCTGATAACATTGGAGAGAGAGCTATCCTATCTCTTGATATTGCCAAGGCCTTCGATAGTGTCGAATGGATATATCTATATAAGGTGCTGGAACTAATGAACTTTGGTCCCAATTTCCTTCAATGGGTAAAAATTCTATATAGCCATCCAAAGGCATGTATTAGAGTTAACAACTCCAACTCCCCATTTTTTAGCCTGGAAAGAGGCACCCGTCAAGGGTGTCCTCTATCCCCACTCTTATTTGCCTTAGCCATAGAGCCCCTTGCTGAACTGGTTAGAAATAACAAACAAATACAAGGATTTAAATATGGGGCCCTTGAAGAAAAAATAGCATTATATGCTGATGACACCCTATTATTTTTACAGGACACAGATACCTCCTTAATCAACGCTATGTCAGCCTTATCTGATTTTGGTAGGTTCTCCGGCCTGGTGGTAAACTGGGACAAATCGTGTCTCTTAGCACTGGATAGACAAGATCCAATTTTGCCGCAATGTTGCTCTCAAATCCAAAAAGTGACATCATTTAAATACTTAGGAATTACTGTTTCACCTGATATTTCTCAATTTGAATCTTTAAACCTTTCCCCACTTTTAATTAAGATACGTCAGAAACTCAAGATATGGTCAAAGTTGCCCTTATCTCCAGTTGCTAGGGTTAATCTATTGAAAATGGTAACGATGCCTCAACTTCTGTATATCTTGCATAATTCTCCAATATGGCTGCATCTTAAGATATTTAAAACAATCGACAGAATTTTCAGGGATTTTATATGGGGTACGGGCAGGGTAAAAATAAAATTACAATATCTTCAATACCCTAAAGACGAGGGGGGATTGGCTGTACCAAACGCGTGGGTGTATTTTCTTGCATCGCAGTTTCAACACCTGGCAGGGTGGGAATCTCAAGAACTTTTAGATTCTAGTAGGCTAATCCTGAATACTAAACTATGCTCTACATCTATTTATGCAACACTTGAAGCTGGTACATGTGGTTCCTTCAGCAATGGTAAAATTCCAACTTTGACCTTGATGCAAAAAGTCTGGGACAGGATACGCTCTATGCAAAACATAGAGGGTATTACAGCCTACACCCCACTAAATGGT
Source organism: Hyperolius riggenbachi (assembly GCF_040937935.1). Taxonomy (NCBI): domain Eukaryota; kingdom Metazoa; phylum Chordata; class Amphibia; order Anura; family Hyperoliidae; genus Hyperolius; species Hyperolius riggenbachi. The sequence goes on along the minus strand of NC_090647.1, from coordinate 370,535,775 downwards.
AACACTCGCCTTGTAGAACTGAGGGAATTGTCATTTCTCAATCATTGGGCAAACAAAGGTATTGCATATTTAGTGCAGGTTCTAAATGGTATAGAACCTGTATCTTATTTAAGTATAGCCGAATTACTAAAAGTTCCCCTATCGCCACTGTTACAATTTCAACATGCTCAACTGGTACATGCTATTCACCAGCAACAAAAAACACACTCACTACTCTTTCATCCGGCACCATTATTTAATTTGATAGCCCAGTGTTGTTCCAGAAGTGGATTAATCTCACAATGTTACGCTATGTTGTTAGATTTGTTCTTAAAAAGATTTCCACTTAAGAGTTATGACAGATGGGTGGAGGAGCTGGATGACCTTTCAGAGGGGGATTGGGTTGAAATTTTACAAAATGTACCAATGGTATCTACTAATGCTACACATAAATTATCCCAACTTAATATACTTCACAGAACGCTGCTGACCCCTAAAAGGCTATACAGCATGCACTTTAGAGATGATCCTATTTGTGCCCGCTGTAGTAGAGAACACGGAGATCTTATACACATGCTATGGCACTGCCCCAAACTTCACAGATATTGGAAAGATATTTTAGACATAATTGATACTCTCATTAATACTACTGCTCCTCGAACTTTTCAGTTCTGCTTGCTGGGGCTATTTGCAGGACTAAATGTTCCAGATCCGACACAAATTATGCTTCATAGGCTGCTATTCCAGGCCAGAAAGCTTATCCTATCTGCTTGGATTGAACCGGCTCCTCCCACCTCTATATTATGGATTGCACAGGTGAATGCTTATTTAAAGCTTGAAAAACTGGTGTATGCGCACAGGGATGCACCTCAAAAATTTGAACAAATATGGGCTCCCTGGCTAAACACTCCTGGTCTTCCTGATCGGGCTCTGCTTATTGATAGACTATTCACTATGGCTAACTGTTAGGGATAAGAAAACCCACTAGTCATAACTACCTTTTCTATAACCCCTTTAGCTAATACAGCTATCCTTTATCGCATTAAAATCGTACTATGCTATGATAAAGGATTTGTATATCTACATTGACTATATGCTATATGGTTGCTCTTGTGCCAAATGTATCTGTATATAATACCTGCTGCTGCTGTAAAGTTTCATACTTGTTGTAAACTTGTTCTGTTTATACTTTGCTCCTTAATTTTTAATAAAGGATGATTTAAAAAAAAAAAAAAAAAAAGGTGGGGTGGCTGGTCTATGTTAAAGTGGACCTGAACTCTTGCACAGGACAGAAGGAAAACCGAGAGAAATGCACCCTGTGCATATTTTGAGAATTAAGCTTGTCTAATTCTCCCTCATCTGTGCCTCATCACAAGTTGTAATTTGATCACTCAGCTTTGTCAGCTGACTGCCATGGCAAAGAAACTAATTGGCAAGCACAGGATGTTAACAATATGTCTGCTGCCATGAAAGCAGGAAGTAGACACTGCAGATTTATTTCAGGATTTGTATATTATTATTATTATGCTGTTGCATCTCTTTTAGAGCACAGAGGACGTTCAGAGTTCAGATCCACTTTAACTATCCCTATATGATTACGCGCAACTGATTTTAGCTTTGGGTGTTTGGTCTTGTTGCTCACATTTGCCCTGTAAGTATGGACATAAACATATAGCTATCTGTCCTCACTCCAGCTTGTATCCTCTAGTGTCCTGTTTAGCTTTGCAAACTGTCCACTAGAGCTCCAGGATCACTGCAGTCACGTGACAGTGAGCCTGAAGCTCTGGCGGTCAGTTTAGAAGCGGCCTGGGACATTAAAGGATGCACGCCAGAGCATGGACAGGTAGATATCTATACTGAAGCAGGCTTCACAGCGCACTCTGCACCCACTAACCTGCTCCAATCTCTGTATAGGGGAGACAGCAGCATATTGGGGCTCAGCTAATTGGTAGGTCATAGCTTTTGACCTTTTTTTTTATTGGTCAACGTATGTGTGGGAGAGCTTATCAGTTATCTGCATGTATATGCAGTAAATAGATTGAATTAACATTTGCAAAGCCTGTCACTGCCTTTTTATAGCTACTTAAGATCTTCTTAGCTAAGACTGTGTGTATATGTGTATGTCTCCTTAGCTAAGGGTAAGGGCCCGTTTCCACTAGAGCGAATCTGCATGCGTTTTCTGCATGCAGATTCACATAACCAATACAAGTGGGTGGGGCTGTTTCCACTTGTCAGGAATTCTGTGCGGTTTGCTGTGCAGAAAAAATCTGCATGGCAGACCAGTCAGAATTCGCAAGCCGCACACCCGCACGTGAATCGCCGGTAATGTTGGCAATGCGTTTTTGTCTTGCGGTTTTCCATGCGTTTTCGCGTGCGTTGTCGCTTAAAATCCCATGTCAATGCTTACCGGCATTGACATGGTTAGAATCGCATAGAGCAAACCGCGAGCGAAATCATGTGAAAAAACGCATGGAAACGCGATCGAATCCACACCCGCATGCGGATTTGTTGAGGCACTTTCCGCGACGGAATCGCAACGCACTAGTGGAAATGGGCCCTAAGTGTGCTTAATTGTGTCCAATACCATATAGGTCCTGTGAAGAAATGACATGTAAATGCCTTTGGTAAGAAGACTGCGGATTAATATTTCACCATATGTGACACTAACAGAAAATACGTTTCTCCACAACAATACTGTATAATCACTGCATAGTAAAAATACTTGATTATAAATAGTGAGGATGAAATAATAAATAAATAAGTGAAAACTTTCACAGAATGAAAAAGAATATAAAACAGTGATTCATCTAGGCATTTTGTTGCTGCCCCTGAATGGATTGTAGATTTAATAGGCTAACTTATTTGAAATGTTATTTTTCCTGCATACTCCAGAGTAACGGCACCTAGAAGTCAAGCTTTCCTGCATACATTTTTATTCATGAGATCCCTCTCACTGTACATTAAAGACACCAATAGGCATATGCATATGTTTCCCTAAGCATATGGTACGAATATTAGATGCACTTTCTAGTCTCTGTTTACTATTCCAGTGTAAAGCTGCCAAAATTGGGCCTGCTGAGAATAATGTCTGAACCGACAAACTCATCTGAATTTCATGAAATCTCTACTGAACAGCATGTCAAAGGATTGCTTCCCCTACAGCCTTCTCTCAATCATGGTGGTGGTATTAATAACAAGTATATACATTCTATTACTGTTTGAAAAAAGTATCTTATCATTTTATGGGCTATTACTGGCTCTTAGCAATCATGCATTTAAAGGTCAACAACACTCAGCTTACATTATGTTTTAACTGTGCTTCTGGCTTCCTATCTCTCATGGACTCTAGTGTGTAATTGCATCAACAATTCTGTCTGCCTGTTTCGAGTCTTTCGACTTTTACTAAACCAAAATTTATCTAATTTGTTTAAGGATTTTTAATAAAAAATAAATAGATAATTAAGGCAGTCTAACGTTGGTAGTGTGCCACCACTTATTATGGTTTCCTTCAAGATTTCTGCAAGATCTGCTCCTCCCCCTTATCTTATTATTAGATTTGCCTTTCATTACTGCGTACCATATACAGCCAACAAATCTACTCCTGAAAAGTGGGCTAAGAATCGGAGTTTGGCATATCTGTGGGTCAAGTCTGAAATTTGGCTTATGTACAGGACACCCCCCCCCCCCCCATTTATGTCCTTGGATCTTTGGTATTATCACTGGGCACATGACAGAGGGCCAAATTTTCTCAGAAAACAGGAAAACTGAGCACTGCAATTTATTCATATCTATTTACTTAGTATTCATATAGTGCTGCATTTCTCTCAGTAGTATATAGACGTGCCATTAACTGTCCCTCAGAGGGAATCACAATCTCAACCCAATCATAGTCATTTTTCCATCATAGTCTATTGCTATTTTTTTTAAGGAAGACGCCAATTAACTTATCTGCATGTTTTTGGGATGTAAGAGGAAGCCCATGCAGACAGGGGAAATACATGCAAACTCCGTGCAAAGTGTTCCCTGTCTGGCAATGAAATCAATGTTGCCACACGTCATCTGTTATTAGAGTTTATTCCTGGAATTACAGCTCTCAAACTGCCATAGTGTCAGTCACTGTATGCAGCAGCAAGGCTGTTAGTGAACAAATGAGTACCGTACTTTAATTGAAAGATACCTTTCCCTGATTGACTTTGTTGTGATAATTTGTCTTCAGAAAATTACGCCTTACTATTCACTAGTGCACTTGAACTCGATGGACGTATGTCTTTTTTCAACCAAAATAACTATGTAACTATGTAACTTTCAGAAGCATTTTGGCATTGCCAGCGAATCCAAAAGCACTAGGTCAATGAAAGTTAATTGAGGTGATCCCACAGTAGAGACTGTGATTTCATTACAATTGCAGTTCTGCAGCATTGTTGGAGTGTTTGTGCTTTAGTGCAAAGCATAGGATCACTGCAAAATTGCTTTTAAATCATTGTACAAAATGATTTAGCGGTTTGTTTTTACTACCCCAAACCACTTGCTGTACCCATAAAGTCTTGTACTAATAAAAATCCCTAGGACAAAATTAAAAAGCATTAACTATCACCCGAAATCACTCTGGAAAATGCTGCAAAAATTGCTACTAAACACTTAAGTAATTTTGAGTGTGATTAGTGATCTCTAGTTGGCTCCAGACATAAGCTAATGTCTAGGTGTAAACAGGAGCCCCTAATCATAAGGCTGCAGTGCTGCAAGTTAGCAACAGACTTAGGCCTCAATTCACTAACCTTAATAACTCTTCTGAGATATTTTACAGTTATCACAATTATATCACCATGGTGATAACTGTAAAACAGCTCAGAAGAGTTATTAAAGACAGGAGTTAAGGTTAGTGAATTGAGGACTATGTTCTTCAAAATCACTCAACTTCCAAAAGCAAGTGTGAAAACACAGCAAAAGGGAGCAGTAACCTGCAAGCTAAACATTTGTTATTGTTAATAACATAAGTTCCTAAGTAAGTCTTGGACAGGAGCAGTGGATCAAGGTTAACCACTTCCTGACCGCCTAACGCACAGGGGCGGCCGGTAAGTGGAGCCCGCAAGGAACAGCTCACCCACAGAGGCGGCGGTCCTTGTAAGGGCATGGGCGGAGCGATCGCGTCATCCGTGACGCGATCCTCCGCCGGCGCCTGTCTCCGCTCACCCGCCGCAACATCCCGCCGGCCATACGGAAGCGCCGGCGGGATGTTAACCCGACGATCGCCGCATACAAAGTGTATAATACACTTTTTAATGTTTACAAAGTGTATTATACAGGCTGCCTCCTGCCCTGGTGGTCCCAGTGTCCGAGGGACCACCAGGGCAGGCTGCAGCCACCCTATGTCGCACCCAAGCACACTGATTTCTCCCCCCCTGCCCCAGATCGCCCACAGCACCCCTCAGACCCCCCCCTGCCCACCCCCCAGACCCTTGTTTGCACCCAATCACCCCCCTAATCACCCATCAATAACTCCCTGTCACTATCTGTCAACGCTATTTTTTTTTACCCCCCCCCCGCCCCCTGCCCCCTCCTGATCACCCCCCACCCCTCAGATTCTCCCCAGACCCGCCCCCCAGAACCCCCCGTGTACTGTATGCATCTATCCCCCCTGATAACCTGTCAATCACCTGTCAATCACCTGTCAATCACCCATCAATCACCCCCTGTCACTGCCACCCATCAATCAGCCCCTAACCTGCCCCTTGCGGGCAATCTGATCACCCACCCACACCAATAGATCGCCCGCAGATCCGACATCAGCTCACCACCCAAGCGCAGTGTTTACATCTATTCTCTCCTCTAAACACCCACTAATTAGCCATCAATCACCCATCAATCACCCCCTATCACCACCTGTCACTGTTACCCATCAGATCAGACCCTAATCTGCCCCTTGCGTGCACCCAATCACCCGCCTACACGCTCAGATTGCCCTCAGACCCCCCCTTATCAATTCGCGAGGGCATTATTTACATCTGTCCTTCCCTGTAATAACCCACTGATCACCTGTCAATCACCTTTCAATCACCCATCAATCACCCCCTGTCACTGCCACCCATCAATCACCCCCTGTCACTGCCACCCATCAATCAGCCTCTAGCCTGCCCCTTGCGGGCAATCTGATCACCCACCCACACCAATAGATCACCCGCAGATCCGACATCAGATCACCACCCAAGCGCAGTGTTTACATCTATTCTCTCCTCTAAACACCCACTAATTACCCATCAATCACCCCCTATCACCACCTGTCACTGTTACTCATCAGATCAGACCCTAATCTGCCCCTTGCGGGCACCCAATCACCTGCCTACACGCTCAGATTGCCCTCAGACCCCCCCTTATCAATTCGCCAGGGCATTATTTACATCTGTCCTTCCCTGTAATAACCCACTGATCACCTGTCAATCACCCATCAATCACCCCCTGTCACTGCCACCCATCAATCACCCCCTGTCACTGCCACCCATCAATCAGCCCCTAACCTGCCCCTTGCGGGCAATCTGATCACCCACCCACACCAATAGATCGCCCGCAGATCCGACGTCCGATCACCTCCCAAGTGCAGTGTTTACATCTGTTCTCTCCTCCAAACACCCACTAATTACCCATCAATCCCCCCCCTGTCACTGCTACCCATCAGATTAGACCCCTATCTGCCCCTAGGGCACTCAATCACCCGCCCATACCCTCAGAACGCCCTCAGACCCCAGCCCTGATCACCTCGCCAGTGCATTGCTTGCATCTATTCCCCCCTCTAATCACACCTTGCGACACCCATCAATCACCTCCTGTCACACCCTAGCACACCTACCCATCAGATCAGGCCCTAATTTGCCCCATGTGGGCTCCTAATCACTCGGCCAAACCCTCAGATCCCCCTCAGACCCCCTTCCGATCACCTCCCCAGAGCATTGATTGCATCTATTTTCCCCTCTAACCACCCCCTGAGACACCCATCAATCACCTCCTGTCACCCCCTAGAACTCCTATCCATCAGATCAGGCCCAATACAACCTGTCATCTAAAAGGCCACCCTGCTTATGACCGGTTCCACAAAATTCGCCCCCTCATAGACCACCTGTCATCAAAATTTTCAGACGCTTATACCCCTGAACAGTCATTTTGAGACATTTGGTTTCCAGACTACTCACGGTTTTGGGTCCGTAAAATGCCAGGGCGGTATTGGAACCCCACAAGTGACCCCATTTTAGAAAAAAAGTGTTTTTTTTCACAAAGTGTCACTTTCCGCTAACTTGTGACAAAAAATAAAATCTTCTGTGAACTCACCATACTCCTAACGGAATACCTTGGGGTGTCTTCTTTCTAAAATGGGGTCATTTGCAGGGTTCCTATACTGCCCTGGCATTTTAGGGGCCCTAAACCGTGAGGAGTAGTCTGGAAATCAAATTCCGCAAGATGACCTGTGATATCCTAAAGGTACTCATTGGACTTTGGGCCCCTTAGCACAGTTAGGGTGCAAAAAAGTGCCACACATGTGGTATCGCCGTACTCGGGAGAAGTAGTACAATGTGTTTTGGGGTGTATTTTTACACATACCCATGCTGGGTGGGAAAAATCTCTCTGTAAACGGACAATTGTGTGTAAAAAAAATCAAAAAATTGTCATTTACAGAGATATTTCTCCCACCCAGCATGGGTATGTGTAAAAATACACCTCAAAACACATTGTACTACTTCTCCTGAGTACGGCAATACCACATGTGTGGCACTTTTTTGCAACCTAACTGCGCTAAGGGGTCCAAAGTCCAATGAGCACCTTTAGGCTTTACAGGGGTGCTTACAATTAGGCACCCCCCAAAATGCCAGGACAGTAAACACACCCCACAAATGACCCCATTTTGGAAAGTAGACACTTCAAGGTATTCAGAGAGGGGCATGGTGAGTCCGTGGCAGATTTCATTTTTTTTTTTTGTCGCAAGTTAGAAGAAATGGAAACTTTTTTTTTTTTGTCACAAAGTGTCATTTTCCGCTTACTTGTGACAAAAAATAATATCTTCTATGAACTCACTATGCCTCTCAGTGAATACTTTGGGATGTCTTCTTTCCAAAATAGGGTCATTTGGGGGGTATTTATACTATCCTGGAATTCTAGCCCCTCATGAAACATGACAGGGGGGTCAGAAAAGTCATAGATGCTTGAAAATGGGAAAATTCACTTTTTGCACCATAGTTTGTAAATGCTATAACTTTTACCCAAACCAATAAATATAGGCTGAATGGGTTTTTTTTCATCAAAAACATGTTTGTCCACATTTTTCGCGCTGCATGTATACAGAAATTTTACTTTATTTGAAAAATGTCAGCACAGAAAGTTAAAAAAATCATTTTTTTGCCAAAATTCATGTCTTTTTTGATGAATATAATAAAAAGTAAAAATCGCAGGAGCAATCAAATAGCACCAAAAGAAAGCTTTATTAGTGACAAGAAAAGGAGCCAAAATTCATTTAGGTGGTAGGTTGTATGAGCGAGCAATAAACCGTGAAAGCTGCAGTGGTCTGAATGGAAAAAAAGTGCCTGGTCCTTAAAGGAATACTATCGATGTATGCATTTATTTTTAAATGCTGTATGTTGTAGCACACATTAGGGCAAGTACTAGGAGCAATTTGATTCCTCACACAGCTGTTCCTCTCAGCTGTAAAATCCTCCGTCAGTTTTGGCGTCAGTGTTGGATACAAAATGTATCTAATAATGAGCTCCCAGAGGGCTAGACCATGTCTCTGCAAAGGGGAGATGCTATCAACTCCTCAGTTTATAGTTTAATTATCACCTTGCTGAAAGAATCTTGTTGATATGGTGGTAAGGGGTTAAAGATTCTAGCAATGTGTGTTTATTATCTTTGCTTCTCTTTACTGATAAAGATACTAATAATGCTAATTGTAGACAGTGGTCTGCCCCTCTCAGCAGCTTGTAAAGTGGATGCAGCCTGGAGTGAATGCCTCAAGCAGGCAGCCAGTCTGAGTGTAAACACAGACTCCTGGTATAGCTAGTTATATTCCAGCAATATTCCAGCTCATTTAGTTACCTGTTACCACCTCAGATCAGCCTATTTCTCCTCATGTCTGCTGCATGCTGTGAGTGACACAGTGAAATATATTTGTGAGCTGTGTGACAGAGTAACCAAGCAGCTCAAGGTGACCCAAACTACTATGAGCTGTGTGAGAAATGCATTTTTAAGCAGGGATAGTGAGAGAGAGACCTGGGTGAATAAATAAAGTGCCCTTAGCACTAGTGGTAATGTGTACACTAATATAGAGTATTAAAAAAAAAGTCGTTTCAATCGATAGTACTCCTTTAAGGGGGTTAAAGCCCAGGGTCCTCAAGTGGTTAAGGCTAGGATCATGAAGAGGAATAGAGAACCAGGGTAATTTCAGTAGACAACAGTACTAGACCAGTTGACGTCTAAAAAACAGTCGTTGCCCAAGCCCTTCAGCAGAGCTCTGTTTATGAAAGTTATAGTAGACTCTAATAAGTTGTAAGTGGGACCTACTAGCTGTTTGTTACAGTAACCATGTCCTGGAATCCCTATACCTATTATCAGTTTTCACACTGGGATTTACTATGCTAAAGTGTTTTGGATCACAACATTGCGCACTGGAACAAAACAGTTTTTAGACTTCCACTTCATGAACTCATCAGATCTGGTAAATGGCTCCTCGGCAATTGTAAGTTTGTATATTTACCACATTTGAACAGAGTTTACTGATGTTTTGCATTGGTTTGAAAATAGCGTACCACTGCAGCATCATGGTCACTAGTCTGTGGTACACCAGGCTCAAAGAATGTCATGTTATGACCTCTCCTATTTGTTGGGGGGAAAAAAATACAAAAGAAAAGGCAAACCTCTTTCAAAAGTGATGACAGTCTGTAAATTCACAAACCATTCAACGTTCTAAGGAAATAATTTTTTCTTTGAGAAATGAGTTTATGTCCACTCATGGAGAAACAAGACACGTTCTATGCACTCACCAGACTTGTAAACGATATGGTCTAGACATTTTTATGAAAAATGAATTACATCCCTGTATATTCTGAGATCTTTATTTTAGCTGGTCTTTGATCCTTTCCCTTCAATAAACTACTGTTTTTCCTGTAAGTTTGCAAATAACTTGCATTTCCCTACCCTCCTATCCATAAGCATGCAGGCATATGATTGATATTAGGATCTGATGGTGAGTGACCTCTGCCTGCAACTTACAACTCCATTCAAATGATGAAGTGGGTGTTATATGGCTGAGTGCTTTGACTTGATTGCAGATCCAGTAGAATAGAAAATGCTGTATTAAATCAGATTAAAGCTTGAGGGAAAGCCCATTGTCAACATATGATTGAGGGTATAGCTGAAGGAGGAAATTATTCATACCCTGATAACTTTGGGGGCTTTTTGTGAAATGCTAGAACATGGTAGTAGAAGCAAAGGCTTCGCTGGTAAACATAAGGTTTGGATTTGGCTTATTAAGCACAGTTCTCTAATATACCTCCTATCATTTATTACACACATAGTCAGTTCTATTCCTGAGATTTTTCAGCAGTACTCGGAATATCTAAACATGTATCTCAGTTGTGGACGAGCTTCTAAGCCAGATATCAGCATCTTGTGTCCTGAGGCCAATGATTTAACCTTTTTTCAGCTATAAACATTGTGAGAATGCACAGAATTGAGATACATGTAAGCAATGCTGCTATAGCGTGAAAAATAATTATGTTAATGGAATGAAATGACCCAGGAAACAGATGTCTCTTATTCAAACCAGCATGTTTTCATTTTCAGCTTTTTTTTAAGCTACTCATTTGCTGTTTTATTTTAGAGTCAATAGATGGATAAATAGGTAATTAGTGTGGATGAGTGGAAGATTCTTGTAACCTCAAATCTACATTGACTGTTGAAGTAAAAACCATACAAGAAAATGAGAGCCACTATCAGGCAATCAGTAGGCCACAAAATGTGCTAACATGTTACATTAAAGCTAAACACCACCATATACACCACTAACCCTGCTTGTGCTTATCAAAAAACCTTTATTTACATGGCATACAAAATTCAGCATGTGTTCAAGCATAACCTGTCCTTTTAAAACTTATTTAAAACCACAGATTGCAACACAAGGAGCATACATTGTTAATCCCACTGTCACTGCAGGGGTAATAATCAGAATTGATCGCCCAGCTCTCGCCTATGCTGATCAACCTGATCCACCAACCGCAGTCTGACATGTGTGGGCCCTCCACCAGCGCACACCACGAGGCCTTCGCACTTACACACTGCCTATGGCCATAGAGTCCCACAATGATGCTCTGACTATACCAATTTTGTATCTGGACTGCTGTGATGGTTATTGGTGTGATATCAGTTGTTGCGCTAAGGTCCTTCATCAAACATATGCTGATTGATTTCTCACCATCTTTACAGATCCTTTCAATGAGTTGTACAACTTGTTGTATTGCACCTAGCGCTGTTGAATATCCACTAGAAATTCCATACCAGTCCTAGATGGATTGCTTCCATAATCCTTGCTGGCGTGTGGGAAAACAAACTAGCACTGACCTGCAGCAGAGGTTACGTTACCAGTAAGGCGGAAGGCTCATCCCCCGATTAGCAGCTCGCAGCTCTTTAGACCGTCTGTGAGGGAATATTCTCAGGGCGCACTATGCCGTACTCGCCTGACATTTGCACGTCACCTCACCGTCCAGTGCTGCCGGCTAACTTGTCTAAAGGTAACCACAATCCCTCCTCCATGCAAAAAGGAGTGGTGCTACAAATTAAATGCAGGCCACCCAATTTTTTGAATTATTTTGTATTACATTAAAGCATTGATTCACTATCACATTTTTTCACATCCTAGATTACTGATTGTATGCATTTTCAAAGAATTTTCTGCTAATTCTTAAATATCAGGTTATGAATCAGAATAATTTTATCTGGCATGGCTCCTGATCAGTGAGGGGAGATGTCATATCACAGCTTCTCCCCCTTCGGGTGCACGTGATTGCCACAGAAGTGGCAGGACTAAGGTCCGTTCTACTTGCATCCTATCAACAGCAAACAACCACAAACAGGATGTAACTGTAACGTCCTTAGTCCCAAAGAGGTTAAAGAGAAACCGTGACCAAGAATTGAACATCAGGGGGCTCTATATGGCTGATATTGTGGTGAAACCCCTTTCACAGGAAACTGGTCCTGGCAGTTTCTTGTCTGTGAACCTCGTTGCATTGTGGGAAATAGCTGTTTGTGTACAGCTGTTTCCAACTGCCAAAAAGCAAGCAGCAGTACTTCCAGTGACATCACTTGCCAGCAGTAAAAATGTCACAATTTGATAAATGTCGGAATGTAAATCAGGGATAGGAAAGCTTTTACATTTGGCAAACACTGACTAAATCATATATACAGGATCTTCTCAAAAAATTAGCATATTGTGATAAAGTTCATTATTTTCTGTAATGTAATGATAAACATTAGACTTTCAAATATTGTAGATTCAAATACACACAACTGAAGTAGTTCAAGCCTTTTATTGTTTTAATATTGATGATTTTGGCATACAGCTCATGAAAACCCAAAATTCCTATCTCAAAAAATTAGCATATTTCATCCGACCAATAAAAGAAAAAACAAAAAAAGTCAACCTTCAAATAATTATGTTCAGTTATGCACTCAATACTTGGTCGGGAATCCTCTTGCAGAAATGACTGCTTCAATGCGGCGTGGCATGGAGGCAATCAGCCTGTGGCACTGCTCAGGTGTTATGGAGGCCCAGGATGCTTTGATAGCGGCCTTAAAGAGGAACTCCACTGAAAATAATGTAATAAAAAAAGTGCTTCATTTTTACCATAATTATGTATAAATGATTTAGTCAGTGTTTGCTCATTGTAAAATCTTTCCTCTCCCAGATTCACATTCTGACATGTATTACATGGTGACATTGTTACTGTGGGCATGTTATGTAGCTGTTTCTAGCTATTCTGGCTGTTAGACAGCTCTAAACAGCCATTTCCTGTCTGTGGACATTGTTACATTGTGGCAGTTTGCCAGGAGTACCGCGGTATTCAGAGCCTCTAGTGGGAGTGGTTTCAGCACAAAATCAGTCACACAGCGCCCCCTGATGGTCTGTTTGTGAAAATCATTCTATTTCTCATGTAAAAGGGGATATCAGCTACTGATTGGGATAAAGTTCAATTCTTGGTTGGAGTTTCTCTTTAAGCTCATCCAGAGTGTTGGGTCTTGCGTCTCTCAACTTTCTCTTCACAATATCCCACAGATTCTCTATGGGGTTCAGGTCAGGAGAGTTGGCAGGCCAATTGAGCACAGTAATACCATGGTCAGTAAACCATTTACCAGTGGTTTTGGCACTGTGAGCAGGTGCCAGGTCGTGCTGAAAAATGAAATCTTCATCTCTATAAAGCTTTTCAGCAGATGGAAGCATGAACCCACTTTTGAACCAGAAACAGCGGCAGAAGCTAATGACCTGGGCTACAGAGAAGCAGCAATGGACTGTTGCTCAGTGGTCCAAAGTAGTTTTTTCGGATGAAAGCAACTTTTACATGTCATTCGGAAATCAAGGTGCCAGAGTCTGGAGGAAGACTGGGGAGAGGGAAATGCCAAAATGCCTGAAGTCCAGTGCCAAGTATCCACAGTCAGTGATGGTTTGGGGTGCCATGTCAGCTGCTGGTGTTGGTCCACTGTGTTTTATCAAGGGCAGGGTCAATGCAGCTAGCTATCAGGAGATTTTGGAGCACTTCATGCTTCCATCTGCTGAAAAGCTCTACGGAGATGAAGATTTCATTTTTCAGCACGACCTGGCACCTGCTCACAGTGCCAAAACCACTGGTAAATGGTTTTCTGGCCATGGTATTACTGTGCTCAATTGGCCTGCCAACTTTCCTGACCTTAACCCCATAGAGAATCTGTGGGATATTGTGAAGAGAAAGTTGAGAGACGCAAGACCCAACACTCTGGATGAGCTTAAGGCCGCTATCGAAGCATCCTGGGCCTCCATAACACCTGAGCAGTGCCACAGGCTGATTGCCTCCCTGCCACGCCGCATTGAAGCAGTCAGTTCTGCAAAAGGATTCCCGACCAAGTATTGAGTGCATAACCGAACATAATTATTTGATGGTTGACTTTTTTTGTTTTAAAAACACTTTTCTTTTATTGGTCGGATGAAATATGCTAATTTTTTGAGATAGGAATTTTGGGTTTTCATGAGCTGTATTCCAAAATCATCAATATTAAAACAATAAAAGGCCTGAACTACTTCAGTTGTGTGTATTTGAATCTACAATATTTGAAAGTCTAATGTTTATCAGTACATTACAGAAAATAATGAACTTTATCACATTATGCTAATTTTTTGAGAAGATCCTGTACATAATTTTTGTAAAAATGAAGCACTTTTTTTATTACATTATTTTCATTGGAGTTCCTCTTTAAGGTCTCTTAATAAAACTGCTACATCATAGTTTTAAATGTAATATAAATAAACATATTTGCCACTCAGAACATATTCCTTGGCATTGCTTCAATGCAAACAAAATAGGACCTGTTGGCCCATATGCAATTAACTTTTTCTCCTGAGTGATCCCTTACGAGACAATTGTTATATTATTGTTACAATTGAAAAAGTACCCAAAAGTTGGGGAAAAGTACTATTAAAATTATTTTGAGTATTCTCTTGCTTGCTGGTGGTTTAAAAGGCACTTTGTACACAGACTATAAACACACATGCACACACTTTTCCTGACTGAAAAAAAGGGTGCTGCATCCCATTTCTAGTGTCCTGAGGGCCAGATGGCACTGCACACCATGATGTTTTCCTATTTCCTTGTGCTCAAGCTCCCTGAATCCAGAGGCTGATCATTTTCTTTTTATGCTTACCTTGATCCATAGCAAGTATGTGGTGTAGCAGATCAGCTTTTGTGCTTTGTTGCTATATTAAAAGCAGTGCAGTACAACCAAGGCAGGTGTGTAAAGTGTGTGCTGGGAACCAGGGTGGTAGTGACTGTTGGTTGGGGGTTAATGATCAGGCAGCAGCAGGGCCACTGCCATCTGGGGGACATCAGCCCAGCTCTCTTCTGCATGATGGGGCCTGTGGCCGAGATTTGCATTGAAGTTAATGGTGCTGACGTTTGTGGTTAATAGCAAAGTCCCCATACATGCTAGAACCACCAATTTGCAGAGTATGTTAAAGGGAACCGGAACTGTGCCAAATTTAAAATAATCACATGATGTACCTGCAAATTAATATATCATACTTACCTTGCTGTCAGTTCCTCTCAGAAGGTCACCATTTTCTTCTATCAATGATTCCTTCCAGGTCTGCTAAAACATTGAATTCAAAAAGACCTTGTAGTTTTTGCTAGAATCGACTTACAATAAGGTACAGAGTTGTTAAATGACAAATAATATATCTACCTATAGGGAGTGAAAGTTAACATATATCAACAGAAACAGCAGTGAATTTCCTAGTTCCAGGTGGGCAGTGCTCAGAAGATCTTCAGTGAATGATGAACGAACACTATGACATGTCGCCATCTACTGGCACTTTCTATACTAGCGCTGGGCAAACTACAGCCTGCGGGCTGGATGCACTGTTACACCAGCC
This sequence comes from Hyperolius riggenbachi, assembly GCF_040937935.1. NCBI lineage: Eukaryota > Metazoa > Chordata > Amphibia > Anura > Hyperoliidae > Hyperolius > Hyperolius riggenbachi. Next base: position 370,520,150 of record NC_090647.1, on the reverse strand, counting down.
CGCCAACAGACGGCCAGATTCCCATCCTCCCCCCTTCCCCTGTGATATTGCACATGGGCAGCGGGGAATTTGAAAGTCGCCTCGCTCACGGAAGTCCGGCGTCGCGTCTCTATGGCAACAGGACGTCACATGATGTGACATCAGGATTTGCCAGCATATTACACGCTGGCACGTTCTGACATCATGTGAAGTCCTGTTCCCATGGAGAAGCGACGGGGACATGGTGAGTTGCAAATTTCTAGCTTCCCGTACGCAAATTTACAGGGAGGGAGGAGTGGAATTTTAAGAATGCTGCCTGTGGTCTACACAATGCGGCCCAGGCCACCTAAACATTGACCAGGGCTGTTCTATACTAAAGTATAGTAAGCCCAGGCACAGCATCTTTGAAAGTGCCACCAATAGGAGTCCTCCTCCTCTGGGACAATTCCCATTGATCTGTTAAAGCAGAGTTCCCTAACCCTGTCCTCAAGGACCACCAACAGTACACGTTTTGCAGAAAACCACAAACATTCACAGGTGAGGTAATTAGTGTCTCAGCAGAGCTGATTACCTACCTCTGTGGATGATTTCCACAAAACATGTACTGTTAGTGGGCCTTGAGGACAGGGTTGGGGAACACTGTGTTAAAGGACCAATGGGGAATTGGAGGAGGAGGATTCCTATTGGTCTGTTAAAGAGTCCAATGAGGAGACACAGCAGTACTTTCAAAGATGCTATGCTGGGGCTTGTTATATTTTAGTGTAGCAAGCCCTGGCACAATGACTGCAGAAGACCCCCACTGCTCTACCCCAGCCGAAACACATAGCACCTACCCCCACCAGCCTCCACAGCACCCCTGGCAATCTCTCCATTTACTCCCTATTGCTCACTAAATCCTGCTGATGGCAAAACCCCCTGAAAGGCAGAGCTGGTGGGCTTAGGGCACTGCCTTCTCAGTAATACTAGCACACATGCCTCAAACTACAGGGTTGAAAAAAAACCTTATCCACACCCCTTACTTTACTGAGTATACATTGTCTTGTCACTAACTGTCCCTAAGAGGAGCTCACAATTGAATTCCTACCATAGTCATATATCTATATCGTGAAGTGTATGTATTTTAGTCTAGGGCCAATTTGGGGGAAGCCAATTAACGTATCTATATGTTTTTGGGATGTGGGAGGAAACTGGAGTGCCCAAGGGAACCCAAACAGCCACAGGGAGAACATACAAACTCAGGGGCTGCGATTTAATCCGGGGACCCAGCGATGCAAGGCGAGAGTATGCCACTTGCATAAAATGGGGTTAAATCTATAATGTAAATGTACTATTATATATTTAATTTCAGCTCAGGGCCCAGTTGTAAGATGTTTAACTATTTAAGGACCGAGCTAATTGAAATCTACGCCCTGTTTTGGTGGGCTCGTAGATTTCAATTACTCGCCGTTGCGCGCATCCGCTGTTTCCGCCGACCCCCCTGCCAATCGCGCCGCATCTCACAGGCTCTGCCTGTCTTTATGACGGCAGAGCCATGTGAGCCGGTCAGGAGCCGTTTCATTGGCTCCTGGCTATGTCTATCAATGTAAGCCGCTCCCATTGGCTTACATTGATAGACACGGTCTGGAGCCAATGAAAGCGGCTTCTGACCGGATCACATGGCTCTGCCGTCATAGAGACGGCAGGGTCTATGTCCTGGGGGTCCCAGCGAGCTGCAATGACATCGGTTGCAGCAGGTATGTGCGGCGATTTGTCGGTATTTCGTTGGGATTCTGTGTTCCTGTACCAGCGGTCTCTGGTCCTTAAGGGGGAACAATTAAACTCTGTCATAATATTCAATAAAAATGTGTTTTCCTACTCTTTATTACCCATACAGCTATTGTATTGGCTTTTGTGCACAAGTATTATTGTCTATTTACAAATTAACAGTTCCCAAAGTACAGTTTACCTGCTCTGTAAGCTGCCATGGCATTTTATTGCATAGCTGCTATATCTATATATATAAAATCGGATGTATGTGTGTGTGTGTGTGTATGTATGTGTGTATGTGCCGCGATCACTCGAAAACCCCTTGACCGATTTGAACGAAACTTGGTATACAGATCCCTTACTACCTGGGATGATAGATTCTGGGGGACTCGTGGCCCCCCTGCACACCTGGGCAGAGCTACAAACAGCAAATCAGATTTCACCCATTCAAGTCAATGGAAAAAAATGTAAAAGGCTGCCATTCTCACAGTAATCAAGTCAGAATCCCCACACTTGGCACAGTTGGTCACTTGGTGACCGAGGTTACAAATCCAGGAAAAGCGGGCAGAGCATAAAACAGGCAATCAAAATTCAGCCATTCATTTTAAATAGGAAAATGTAAACTGCAGCCATTCTTACACTGTTAATTGCAGGGTTCTCAAACTTTCCACACTTGGCCACTGGGTGAATAAGATTAAGATTTAGGAAAGTGGGTGGAGCCTACAACAGGCAATCAAAATTCACCTATTGCGTTTAAAGGGGAATATTTAAACTGCTGCCATTCTTACACTGTTTATAGCAGAGGCTTTAGACTTGCTGCAGTCAGTCATTGGGTGACTGGGGTCAAAATTCACTAAAGGGGCGGGGTCAAAAACAGCCAATTAGATTTCTTTGCTCAATAAAAATGTATAATTCCACTTTTTAATTTTTTTTTATTTTTTATTTTGGGGCTGTCTACCTCTTTTTTTTTTAACAGCATCTCTCTGCAGGCCCTGTTGGTGGTTGCATTTCTTGCAACCCACCATTGTGAGTATAAATTCATACTATTACTGTATATTTCAGACTATAAGAGGCACTTTTTCCTCCCCAACACTTGGGAGGGGGGAGTGGGTGCATCTTATAGTCCGAAGATACGGTAAACAGATGCAGAGTGCACAGGGAACACTTACCCATCCAGTGCCACACTCCCCTCACCCTCACTCTGGTAATTTTAAAGTAAACAGGCTAATCTCATCCTCCTCCTCTGGCCACCTCAGCTTCTACAGTAGAGTAGCTTAGAGACTTAGAGACGGAGAAGGAAATAGGGGAAATAGGTCCATAACAGCCACTGCACTATAGACACACCAGGTTTAGTAATTTTTTCCCCCTAATTTTTGGCATCTAAACCTAGGTATGTTTTTATAGTCCAAATACCTAGACACACTGCAACATTTGGCTCCTGTTTTTTTTTTTTTTTTCATTTACCAGTTATTCCTTGTTCTTGGAAATACTGGGAGACCTCATCTCTCAATTGTTTTGATATGATGACTTGATGAAGCAGCAACTGGAAAAAAAAACATCAGTATAGTGTTAGTATAGGATTATTTGACACAGAGTGCTTAAAATTTAAAATAATGAGTCCTGTTTAAGGACTTATTTTTATTTGTATTTGTATTTCTAAACAATTTTTAAATGTTTTTATGAGTCTACCGAAATAGTGTTAGGCAGAGGTCACACTTAAAAATTCTACAATGTTTTGACGCATACAAAAAACTAATGTGGAACAGCATTTATTGATAGTCTACGGTGGTGTCACCTTTTCCGGAAACATGCAATTCTGTATAGATTTAAAAAAAACATACAACCTGCACTAATTTGCTCCACAATGTATGTATGTGTTTTGTCATTGAAATCAATGGCTTCTGTAAAAAAAATGCACGCACCTCAAAACACACAAAAGGCTATCGGGTTATCTGTGAATCCTGCAGATCAAAGTGTGATCCCTCCCTTACATTTATTTGGATACATTTCAGTTGTGGTGTTCTTTTATTGGGGGCTCTGCTTTTCTCCAATTACAGTAATGTACCAGATCTTACATACTGTACCCTGAATAGATGTTTTATTGTATAGATATTATTTGTCTTGCCAAAGGAACCCTCTATGGTTCCATTGAATATTAAAGTGAACCTTTTTCTTCTGTTAAACTGCAAAGTTTACAATCTTTACTTTGATGGAATTTGTTCTAATATCCAGTCCGTGTGTTGCAAAGATTAGCCCTTCTGTTTCTGTTTTTAAGTTTCTGTTTTTTTACACTAAATATTAAAGTAAAAATAAACCTATGAGATAATAGCACATGTATAGTATGGATGCTAAAACATTAGTAGTATAGAAAAAGGTCTCAGTTTTATTTTCAGTTTTCTAACTTTTGCTGTTAATTTGCTTTGTTTAGCGAAAAGGATAAAGAACAATTGGCCCTTTGAACTTGTCTGCAGTAAAACCTCATTAGAATGCTTATCTAACTGTTCCTCAAATGTTTTGGCTTCTATTTACTGTTCAGGAAAACTGACTGAATTCATCTATCTCTTTTGCATAGATAACAACTGAAGTTATATAACTGTTGCTGTACTGGGAAACAAAAAGGGACTTCTGATAATTTCTTAGTAGTGATAGTACTATATGTGTACTGTATATGTTATCTCATTATGCCATTTAATGTTCAAGTTTAAGAAATCAATATGCATTAAAAAGAACTTAATTTTATCATTGGAGTTCTTGCTGGCACACCAATAACTGAGACTAGGAAAGGGCAAAAAATGAAAAGTTATGTATTTAAAGGGGCACTATGGCGAAAAATTGTAAAATGTAAAATATGTGCAAACATATACAAATAAGAAGTATTTTTTTTTCCAGAGTAAAATGAGCCATAAATGACTTTTCTCCTATGTTGCTGTCACTTACAGTAGGTAGTAGAAATCTGACAGAAGCGACAGGTTTTGGACTAGTCTATCTCTTCATGGGGGATTCTCAGGGATTTATTTATTTTCAAAAACACTTTAGTAAATGGCAGTTGCTCTGTCCAACAGCCAAAAAGCTGTGTAATTGTATCTATCTTCCTTCTCCTAAAAATGATATTCCACAGTTTTTAAGATATTCCACAGTTTTATTTTATACTTAAATCTACTTTAAGTTTTAACTGTTTTATTGTCTTTGCCAGATGCCAGAGCTAAAATCTATAAACTATTCCCCCTTTTTAACTCTTTCCTGCTCCCAGAAGCCATTTTCTGCTAGGAAAGTGTGTTATAGTTGGAATTTCTTATCAGTGAGGGTCACACTGTACAATCCTGGCCAAAAGTTAGAAAAGTTGGTGCTTAAGTTTTTATAATAGCAATTTGCATATACTCCAGAATGTTATGAAGAGTGTTCAGATGAATTGCATAGTCCTTCTTTGCCATGAAAATTAACTGAATCCCCGAAAAACCTTTCCACTGCATTTTATTGCTGTCATATTAAAAGACCTGCTGAGATCATTTCAGAAATCGTCTTGTTAACTCAGGTGAGAATGTTGACGAGCACAAGGCTGGAGATCATTATGTCAGGCTGATTGGGTTAGAATGGCAGACTTGACATGTTAGAAGGAGGGTGATGCTTGAAATCATTGATCTTCCATTGTTAACCATGGTGACCAGCAAAGAAACACATGCAGCCATCATTGCGTTGCATAAAAATGGCTTCACAGGAAGGATATTGTGGCAACTAAGATTGCACCTAAATCAACAATTTATAGGCTCATCAAGAACTTCAAGGAAAGAGGTTCAATTCTTGTTAAGAAGGCTTCAGGGCATCCAAGAAAGTCCAGCAAGCACCAGGATCGTCTCCTAAAGAGGATTCAGCTGCGGGATCAGAGTGCAACCAGTGCAGAGTTTGCTCAGGAATGGCAGCAGTCAGGTGTGAGCGCATCTGCACGCACAGTGAGGCGAAGACTTTTGGAAGATGGGCTGGTGTCAAGAAGGGCAGCAAAAAAGCCATTTCTCTCCCAAAAAAACATCAGGGACAGATTGATCTTCTCCAGAAAGTATGGTGAATGGACTGCTGAGGACTGAGGCAAAGTCATATTCTCTGATGAAGCCCTTTTCCGATTGTTTGGGGCATCTAGAAAAAGGCTTGTCAGGAGAAGAAAAGGTGAGCGCTACCATCAGTCCTGTGTCATGTCAACAGTAAAGCATCCTGAGACCATTCATGTATGGGGTTGCTTCTCATCCAAGGCCAATTTTGCCAAAAAACACAGCCATGAATAATTAAAGAATAGTACCAAAACACCCTCCAACAGCAACTTCTTCAAACAACAGATTGGTGAAGAACAATGCATTTTCCAGCACGATGGAGCACCGTGTCATAAGGCAACTAAGTGGCTCAGGGACCAAAGCGTTGAAATTTTGGGTCCATGGCCTGGAAACTCCCCAGATCTTAATCCCATTGATAACTTGTGGTCATTCCTCAAGAGGTGGGTGGACAAACAAAAACCAACTAATTCTGAGAAACTCAAAGAAGTGATTATGAAAGAATGGGTTGCTATCAATCAGGATTTGGCCCAGAAGTTGATTGAGAGCATGCCCAGTCGAATTGCAGAGGTCCTGAAAAAGAAGGACCAACACTGCAAATACTGACTCTTTTCATAAATCTTTGCATAGATCTCATGTAATTGTCCGTAAAAGCCTTTGAAACGTATGAAGTGCTTATAATTCTATTTTAGTACATCACATAAACAACTGAAACAAAGATCTAAAAGCAGTTTAGCAGCAAACTTTGTGAAAACTAATATTTTTGACAGTCTCAAAACTTTTGGCCAGGACTGTAGTCACTTCCTGTCTGAGTCAGGACTGATTCAGCCACTTACATACCTGATATTTAACTCTTTCAGGCAGAGAAAGAAAAAAAAGGAACACAGCATAGTTATTAGTGTGTTTGGCACTGTACAAGCCCATGTCTATCTCATCATGTCACACGTCACTTCAGGTATCCTTTAAATACTTTTTAGGGAATATCTCTATAAAGTATAAAAGCCTTGCTGAGAATCCCCTATGAAGAGATGGACTAGTCCAAAACCTGTTGCTTCTGTCAGATTTCTACTACCTACTGTAAGTGACAGCAACATAGGAGAAAAGTAATTTATGGCTCATTTTACTCTGGAAAAAAACATACTTATTTGTCTATGTTTGCACAGGTTTTAAATTTTACAATTTTTCGCCATAGTGCCCCTTTAAGATAAATTGCAGTGGAATTATCAGCTCCTGTAGTAGAGCTAAACTGATAATGTTATTCTTAGCAATACGTTTCAGTGTACTGTTACCTCATTTTCCAGCTTTTACAAATAGCATCATAGAATCTGTGCTTGGTATTCCAAGCTACAAATGGAGGACAAATACTGTAGCTGACAATTCCACTGCTTTATTCATCTTCAGCAGCAATCGACGTATGTCAATTTTGACACACTGTGAATCATTCAATATAGTGTTGTATTACATAAACAGAGAATATGTTACTACACAGAGGATGACCTCTTCCCATCTTTCATCTGCTGCTTCCTTTCAGTTGCACGGAGAGTGAATTCCCACTGAGGACCGGTTTCTAAGCAATTATCATTCTTGCTGACACTTAATACTAGTGAACCATCATATGTGTATAAATTGTTGATTGTTAGAATTTTTGCAGTGTTGTTAATTATAAGGTAAAATATGGATTCACGCTTTGCATGTTCTCCCTTATTTATCCAAAATCTGAATTCAGCAGGTCCCCTAGTATTATTAGTGTGCCTATAATTTGTGGTTATGTACACAAACTTAAAGTGGTTTGAAACTCTGCATTTCTTCTTTGCTCTAAAACACATGTCAAACACAAGGCCCACAGGCTGAATATGGCCCGCCACACCATTTTATGTGGCCCTCAAGAGCTTCAAAGCTGCAGGATTGTTAGCAGTAAAAGAAAGATGGAAATTAATCCTTGCTATATACTAGCATTTGTACCGCTGGTCTTTGACATTTCCATGGAGACGGCAGGCCATTGCAGATGTATGTATGCGCATGTAATTTTTTAGCTTCGGCACAGCTGTGTACCGTTTTAATTTTTTTTACTAATTTTCAGATAGAGTGACAATATATTAAAGTGACAGTTCCCATCTTTACATTTTTTTTTTGATTTTTATTTCTAAATACCAGCACTCTGCCCATCTCACATCATGATTTGTTGTATAGGTGTACCAACTGCACACATTTCTTTACGCATTTAAAAGCATGGCATCTTTGCCATTCCCATCCGTACCACTAAAAGCTGCAAGCAACTATTCTTTTTGCTGTGAGACAGCAGAGAACACCAATTTGGATTTGCCACCGGCTCCACTCCAACCCCATCTACTGGCCTGGGCATTACACATTACATATAGGACGTCTGTGAGCAGATTTGTGGAATACAATATATAGCACAGGTTGCTGCTCTCCATTGCCACCTTTATTTTATTGCAGATAACTAGAGATGCTGGCGAACCGTTCGCCAGCGAATCTCTATGGGCCACTACTACTTCCGGGTCGCTATGACCCGTAGTAGTACGGCTGCGCTGGGCCGACGGTGTGAGTCTTTGATCGCGCGCCTGTTGCCGGGCACTCTTTGTGCATGAGCGTGACGTCACTCATGACGTCATGCACATGCGCAGAAAGTGCCCGGCAACAGGCGTGCGATCAAGGACGCGCACCGCCGGCCCAGCACAGCCGTACTACTATGGATCATAGCGACCTGGAAGTAGTACAGGGTGAAGGGTTCGCAGGCGAACGGTTCGCAAACCGTTCACCGACAACTCTACAGATAACAGCATGCTGCCTTCCCATCCAGAGCAGCACACCAGTGGTGGGTCCACATTCAGGTATTATTGTACCTGACATTTTTTCTGGTGCCCACCGGAGCCACCCTTCCCCCAGTTAAATTTTAATAAACAATGTGGCCCATAACTAAGTCCGTATTTCAGATTTTGGCCCCTTATGTGATTGAGTCTGACACCTGTGCTTTAAAATATTATTTACAGCCTTAAACCTACTATAAAAAATGGTAGCAGAACAGCAATCAAACAGTTAAACACAACTCTTCCTTCTTCAGTGGGAAGCCTCAAGTGATAGCATTATCTTGTTGCTTAGCACAGCTTCCACGAATATCAGAAGGTAAAAACAGCAGAGAAATCTCATTGGGTACATTATAATATAAACTAGCGGATTGCCCGCCATTGCCCTGAAATGTATTTGGCTATTGTTGGCTCCACCCACTTTTTCTAACCCTAACACACAATTACTCAATGACCAAGTTTGTGAGCTTCTTTGGAATCAATCATTTGCATTGAAATGAAAAAAATCTGATTGGCTGTTTGTGGCTCCACCCCCTTTTCTGAATTTGAACCCCCAGTCACCCAATGACCAACTGTAGCAGGTTTTAGGCCTGTGCTATTAACAGTGCAAGAATGGCAGCAATTACATTTTACCCTAAGAAGCAATAGGTGAAGTTTGATTCACTTTTGTAGGCTCCACCCAGTTATCTGAATATTAAACCCAGTCACCCAGTGACCAACTGTGGAAAGTTTGAGAACCCTGCCATTAACAGTGTAAGAATGGCTGCAGTATACATTTTACCAGTGAAATTTGTATTTGTCTCCGCCCACTAATGATCTGGAACTGCCCGCCCGTGTATGTATTTAACCGGTTTTGGCTCCGCCCACTTTTCTAACCCTTATTCACGAACACTCAATGACCAAGTTTGTGAGCTTTGGGGTCTTTGGCATCAATAATTTGTATATTTCCATAGAAATTAAACAAATCAGATTGGCTGTTTGTGACTGCGCCCCTCTCCAACATTTGAACCCCAGTCACCCAATGACCAACTATAGCAGGTTTGAGGCATCTGCTATTACCAGTGTAAAAATGGCAGCAATTTAAATATTCCCCTTGAAAATCAACAGGTGAATTTTGATTGGCTATTATAGGCTCCACCCACTTCCCTGAATATTAATCTCAGTCACCCAGTGACCATCTTGGCAAAGTTTGATATCCCTGCCATTAACAGTGAAGAAGGGCTGCAGTTTACATTTTCCCAGTGAAATTTGTTTTTGGCTCCGCTCACTTTTTGTAACCTGAATACACAGTCACTCAATGACCATGTTTGTGAGCTTTGGGTCCTTGGCATCAATAATTTGTATTTTCCCAGTGAAATGAAACACATCTGATTGGCTGTTTGTGGCTCTATCCCAGGCATGGGCAAACTTGGCCCTCCAGCTGTTAAGGAACTACAAATCCCACAATGCATTTGCCTTTATAAGTCATGACTGTGGCTGTCAGACTCCTGCAATGCATTGTGGGACTTGTAGTTCCTCAACAGCTGTAGGGCCAAGGTTGCCCATGCCTGCTCTATCCCTTTTTCTGAATTTGAACCCCAGTGACCCAATGACCAACTGTATCAGGTTTGAGGCTTGTGCCATTAACAGTGCAAAAATGGCAGCAATTTTAATATTCCCCTTGACAATCAACAGGTGAATTTTGATTGGCTTTTTTAGGCTCCACCCACTTATCTGTATAATAATCTGTGCCATTAACAGCAATGTAAATATTCCCCTTGAAAATCAAAAGATGAATTTTGATTGGCTGCTGTACGCTTCACCCACTTTCCTGAATACTAATCCTAGTCACCCAGTGGCCAACTGTGTCAAGTTTGAGAACCCTGCCAATAACAGAATGGCTGAAATCAATCTAACAAATCTGATTGGCTGTTTGTGGCTCCATCCCCTTGTGAATTTGGTCCCCAGTCATCCAATTACTGACTGTATCAGGTTTGAGGCCTCTGCCATTAACAGTGTAAGAATGGTAGGAATGTAAATATTCCCCATGAAAATCAATAGGTGAATTTTGATTGGCTGTTGTAGGCTCCACCCACAGTTCTGAATAATCCCAGGCACCCAGTGGCCAATTGCGTCAAGTTTGGGAACCCTGCCATGTAAAAAATTAAGTTTCTGGCACTGCCCACTTTTTGTAACCTTGACATATAGTCACTCAATTACCAAGTTTATCAGCTTTGAGGTCCTTGGTATCAATACTTTGTATATCTGATTGGCTGTTTGTGGCTCCGCCCCTTTCTGAATTTGAACCCCAGTCACCCAGTGACCAACTGTACCAGGTTTGAGGCATCTGCTATTAACGGTATAAGAATGATAGCAGTTTAAATATTCCCTCTGAAAATCAAAAGTTGAATTTTGATTGGCTGTTGCAGGCTCCACCCACTTTCAAAAATCTTAATCTCATTCACCCAATGACCAACTGTGCAAAGTTTGACAAGCCTGCCATTAACAGTGTAAGAATGGCTGCAGTTTATATTTTCCCAATACAAATCAAATGCAAATTATGTACTAATCACTATTCTAAGCCCCTGGAGGCAGCTGGCCTAAAGTATACTGATGTTGTTTGTACTGCAGAATGTAATGGCAGTGCTTACAAACAAACAATGCACCTGACTGACTACCTGCACAAGTGGGCATAAATTGTGCACAAATGATTTCCTACTAGACTCCCCAATGACGGTGACGTGCCCCCATGGGTGAGACCTAACCACTAGTCTAACAGTGAAGCATAATTCAAGCTGTATATTGCCGTACATTGGTAAGTAACCTCGCCCTCCCAATGAGGCTTATCCTAGGCTGTAAATTATATGGACCCCCCCCCCCAGAGCATTCTCAGAGACCAGCTATGTTTTTGCACTGCTTTTAGAACTCTCAGTAAATTAACATTCCACAGATATCACTTGCCAGTACTAAAAATGTTGCCACCTGTGATACATTTCAGAAAGTAGATCATGGAGAGGGGAGATTTGTGCACACACTGGATAAATAACTTATAAATTAATATTGTTAAAAAAAAGCGATTTTATTTTTTATTTTGGTTACAGTCCCTCTATTAAGTATTTTTTAGTAATGTTTCATGAAAAAATTATTTGTCTCTTAAGGTCATAATGGTGTGGCTTATTTTAGAACGGAGGGGGAATTGTGACCATAGTTCCACTTTAAAGCATTTTCTGGCTTTTGGATAGTAATTGTCTCAGAATGGAAGGCTATGAGAACATGGAAAAAACAAACATGCATTGGTTGTGACCATGTTTTCAAAGGGATTGTGATTAGCATTCACATTGACCGCATTGGCACAGTAAGTGATTTACAATCCTCTTAGATGAAAGGTGAAGATTGTTTTCTAGTGTGAATTTGAGACGAAGCATGTGCAGATCTCATGGTGTGCGGAAACTGAGGGGAACAACCTAAGTGGCTTTAGAGAACTTATTCCAGAAACTCAGCAGAAGTCTGTATATTAGCAACATATTCAAAAACAATTGTTTCTGGAAACATTTAAGAAAACAAATTGATTCAGAATGGTACAAAACGTTTGCAAAACAAAGAATTAAGCAACAGGAACAGATAGGTTTACTTTAGAAGTGGCTCTTCCATTTTACTGTCTTACATGATCGAATGCAGGCCACGTCGGAAGGTGATGTTTAATGCAGAAGACCTCAGTGGTCTTCAGCTGCTTCAATACACCGCATCTTTCTGTCTTGACAGGCATTAGGAAGAGAACAGATACCTTCCTTGCCCTTGAGAGAATCTGTAACGAGTGTTGGTTAACCAGAGACAACTTATTCTGAGCAATGTTTTCTCCTTGCTATGTACTGAAAAGGTAATATATAAAAGGGTTAGAAACAGATATGAGGTTTTAGTCGCCAAACTAATAATGTGAATGCATCTCCTTATCCTATTTCTTGCATTATATATCTTTATAGGACTTATTCAATTCACTTTTTCACTTTTTCTCCCCTAAGTTTTCTCCTTGGAGATTATTCATCTTCTGTTAAAATAACTTTTTGGTACTCTGCAATTAAAAAAGTACCAACAAATGTAATTAAATAAGGGTCCTCTTATATATAAAACCATCTATTAAACCCTTTAAAGTATACCCCTAACCCCAACTGACACTTGACATGATAAGACAAACATAGGTAGCTACAGTACTAGTGCTACTAAGAAATTGTTTGACGTTCCTATTTTTCTGCATGGTAAGTGTTGGAAAAAAGTGTTGTCCTCTATGCACATGAAGTAGTCAAAAAGCAAGTCAGATTGGGGGCTAGATCTAAAAAGTAAATAGAATGAATAACACTGCTGTTTGGCAGGGGAAACAATTCTAATAACATTGTAGTGCCGAAAAGTTCTAAGGGTCATTACTTCTGTTTTATCTGCAGCTGAATAAAGCTGATTTTACATTAGACTGTCATGGCTACTTCTGTATGTCTTAAAATTCAGCTGCTACACTTAAAATAAAAATATTAAAGTCAGTTAATCTGTTACTAATGCTCTATTTACCATTAGTAATGCACATACAATTACAGTAAGTATCTCTTTTTTTTTCAGTTCAGGTTTTCTTTACACACCCAACACAAAGGGAAAAAAATAAATAAATAAAAAAAAGTTTATCAGACATTTATTTATTTGCTTGGAAGGTGCTGAAAAGAAATGTTTTATATGTGTACTGAGTAATAAGGAAAATGCATGAGATACATTTTGTGAATGAAGCCTAAGTAGTTTTGTACAGGGCCAAAAAAACGAAATATATGCTCATAGATGGCATGGAAGAAAGAGAGAACCAAGGTCCAAGTGAAGTTGTAATTTACTTTAACAACATATACCTCCAGAATAACTGTGCATGTTTATATGTAGTTTTTGCTGTAGGTAAATATATTATTTTTCATCAAATGCTAAGATTAAATTGCCAAGGTCCATGATTTCTATACTTGAATTATTTGCTATATTCCTACTATGTCATGTTTTTTGTAAAGATGGCCCAAAAAGTTCGCTGGCGGACAGTTCCCAGTGAATTTCAGCTGTTCACTTTCTTTGCGAACATATGGCGTGTTCGACCCACCCCCATACATCATCATGGAGCCAGCTTTGACCCCTACCTCACAGGCAGAAGACACATGGCAACCAATCATCTAGCACCCCTCCTTGGACCCCTCACCCCCCTATCAAAAAGCAGTTGCGGTTGGCCATATTGGATTAATTCTCTGCTTGCTGCTTACTGTTGGTGACTGCAGGGTCAGACTTGCTGCAGATAGGTAAGGAAAGCTAGGCCTGTGGTGTTGTTCCTCACTTGCTGTGAAGACACCCCAAACAGCCCTTTTGAGGGCTAGCACATCAGTCTCCTGTGGGTTTTTTTTTGTGTATGACACTCCACAGCCCACTGACACCCAGAGCTGTGCATAATGTGATTTCTGCCCTTTAGGGATTGATTTAGCATCAACTCAGTAATTTTTGTCATGGATCCCCTTCTGGCATGCCACGGTCCAGGTGCTAGACCGTTTGTAACACCTTTTCCATTCGTTTTGTGGCCCGAAACAGTCTTTGTAGGTTTTAATATGTGCCTGCCCATTGAAGTCTATGGCGGCTCGCATGTTCGCAAACATTTGTGGAAGTTCATGTTCGCTATTCCCAAACGGAAAGTGCTATGTTCACGACATCTCCATTTTTTTGTTGATACCTGGATTTTCCCGTTTCTATGTCTTTTTCTTTGCCCTGCTGTCCAGATGTGAGTATGGAACAGGAGATTATATTAAATCTTCTCAATGAGGACTATGACAGTATACAATTCAATTCAATTCACTTTATTGTCATTGTGTAACACAACGAAATTACTTTTCATGACAACCCCACAGTGCATATAGGGAACATAGTGATAGTAACAAGGAAGAGAAGAAATTATACAAGTATGCCAGGTATTACAGATGTTTAAACAATTTGTACACAGTGTTAATTATTTCAGAGAGGATTCAGAGTTCATCAAGTTTATGGCGGATGGGAAAAAGCTGTCTTTCAGCCTGTTTGTGTGTGTGCGGATTGATCTAAAACGTTTACCTGATGGAAGGAGCTCAAACAAGGCATTTTCAGGGTGAGTGTTGTCCTTGATAATGTTTTTGGCCCTTCTCATGCTGCGACTATTATACAAAAGTTCCAGTGATGGTAGTTCAGTGCCAATAATGGCTTCTGCTGTTTTAAAAACTCGCTGCAGGGCTTCTCTAGTAGCCTTCGTGCAGCTGTTGTACCAGGCTGTCATGCAATTGGTCAGAACGCTTTCTATAGTGCATCTGTAGAAATTAACCAGCAGCTTCTGTTGGAGGTTAGCGCTCCTTAGTTTTCTCAGAAAGTAGAGGCGTTGTTGTGCTTTGCCAGTTAGAGCTAAAGCATTGTCAGCCCATGACAGGTTCTCTGCGATGGTGACTCCCAAAAATTTGAAGCTGGAAACTCTCTCCACAGCCTCTGCATTGATCATTAGCAGAAGGAGACAAAAAGAGATACAACCGGGAGCCCCCAATAGTGTATTATTGATATTACAATTGGTATATTATTATTATAGATAAGATTATACTCACAAGTATAGGTTGCCAATTATGGGCAACCACTTTCTTCGCCTATGGGGAAATTAGACCTGTCCCCACTCAGGTTAAAAGAAGTCGCTCTCCGTAGAAAAAAGAAGGTGATCACACCCATCCACCAGGTGGATAATATTGTATTAAGGAGTACAGAGGCGCCAGCAGAATAAAAAGGACACAATTTAAAACCAATTAAAAACGTGGTAGACAACGGTGGATTTGTCAACCCAATAATTTACACAACCAATTTTTTATGGTATGGACATATTTAATAAGTACTCCAAATCCAACAATATGTTGCATATGTTGTTGGATTTGGAGTACTTATTAAATATGTCCATACCATAAAAAATTGGTTGTGTAAATTATTGGGTTGACAAATCCACCGTTGTCTACTACGTTTTTAATTGGTTTTAAATTGTGTCCTTTTTATTCTGCTGACGCCTCTGTACTCCTTAATATTGATCATTAGCGGTAGGTGAGTGGTCTTTTTGGTGGTCCTAAAGTCCAGAATAATTTCTTTGGTCTTCTTTATAATTTAATAACAGGTTGTTAATGTCGCACTATGCAGTCAGGTTCCTAACTTCTTCTCTGTATGCAGCTTCCTCGTTGTCTGATATAAGCCCAATGACAGTCGTATCATCTGAAAACTTAACAATTATGTTTGAGGTATGGATAGGCTGGCAGTCATGGGTGAAAAGTGCATAGAGGAGAGGGCTTAATACACAGCCCTGTGGCACGCCAGTGCTCAGGGTAAGGGTGGAGGATGTCTGTTTTCCTAGTCTGACAGTTTGAGGGCGATTAGTAAGGAAGTCCAATAACCAAGTACAAGGGAGGGAGCAAGACCTAGTGCATGGAGTTTGTTGGTCAGCTGGCTAGGTACAATGGTGTTAAATGCTGAGCTTTAGTCAACAAAGAGCATCCTAACATAGGATTTGGGCTTTTCCAGGTGTGAGAGGGCAGCATGGAGAGCTACACAGATGGCATCCTCAGTCGATCTATTTGTTCGGTAAGCAAACTGGTGTTGATCTAGATTTGCTGGGATGGAGACCTTGATGTGTGTGGCTACCGGTCGTTCAAAGCACTTGGCGATGACAGGGGTTAGAGCAACTGGTCGGTAATCATTAAGACAGGTTATACTAGGATTTTTTGGGACTGGCACAATGGTTGTAGATTTAAGGCATGATGGGACTACACCCAAGAACAGAGAGAGGTTGAATATTTGTGTAAAAACTTTCGCTAGCTGACCAGCACAGGCCTGGAGCACACGTCCTTGCACACCATCAGGACCTGCAGCTTTCCTGGTGTTGATATTTGTGAGTGCTTGCTGCACTTCATGTATGTGAAGGATTAAAGTGTTCCCAAAGTTGACTGGAGGCCGATTGTTGTCTTTTTCAAATCTAGCAAAGAAGTTGTTAAGTTCCTCTGCTAGGCTGGGGATGTTATTGTCCAGTGTATATTGAGTGCTATTCTTCTTTTTGTAATCTGTGAATAGTTGAATGCTTTGCCACATCCTCTTTGGGTTTGAGTCATTTTCAAAGTTTTCCTCAATCCTTTGTTTGTTTTTAAGTTTTGCATTTCGTATGCCTTTTTTTCAGACTTGCTCTGGCTGAAGAATATGCTTCTTTGTCCTGTATTTTAAAAGCTTTGTTTCTATTCGTTAGAAGTTCCTTGAGTTCTTTTGTTATCCATGGTTTATGATTTGGGTAAACCGTAATTCTTTTGTTGATAGTGATGGTGTCCACACAGAAAGTAACAAATGGCAATACAGAGGAAGTACTCGTCTCCAGGTGTGTTTCATGAAAGAAAATATCCCAATCTGTATTTTCAAAGCAATCTTGGAGCTGAGAGAAGGCAGTCTCAGGCCAGACTTTAACAGACTTGCTAATTGGTTTAGCAGTGTTGATAATGGCTTTGTATGCAGGAATAAGAAACAAAGATAGATGGTCAGACTGTCCCAGTGGGGGGCGTGGGATGATCTTATAGGCACTTTTTATGTTTGTATAGCCATGATCCAAGGTGTTTTCTCCTCTGGTTTTACAGTCCACATGCTGATAAAATCTGGGAAATACCTTCTTAAGATTTGCTTGGTTAAAATCTCCAGCAATGATGAAAATTGCATCAGGGTGTGAGTTCTGTTGCTTACTAATGACATCAAACAGTTGTTCATTTGCTGACTTAGTATTGGCATGAGGTGGAATGTATACTGCCATAATTATAATAACTGTATGTTCCCTGGGTAGGTAAAACGGTCGACTTCTCAGCATTAGATATTCCACATCAGGTGAACAAGACTTGTTGATTATGGTTACGTTAGTGCACCAAGCATTATTGATATAAACACATAGTCCTCCACCTGTTTTCTTGCCAGAATCATGCGTTGGATCAGCACGGTGAAGCGCGTGACCTGCAAGCTTAACTGCAGCGTCTGGTATGGAGGGGTCCAGCCATGTCTCCGAAAAAATCAAAAGGCGACAGTCTCTCATAGTTTTATACATGGAGATATCCAGTCGGAGCTCATCCATTTTATTTGCGAGGGATCTCACATTTGCAAGCAGTGCGCTAGGAAGAGGGGTTTTATGTGGAGTAGCTCTCATTCTAGTTAGCAGTCCTGATCGCTTACCTCTCTTTTGTTTCCTCTTGCTTCGCTTTCTGCCCCGTCTATTTCCGAGGATAGCAGTGGTTAACGAAAGACCCGGTGATCTAAGAATCTCCTGCGGTATTGATTCCGCGTTAAAGTAATCTCCTGTGCTGCTTGATCCGATCTGTAGAAGCTCCTGGCGATTGTAGTGGATGCTTGCCTTTGCTTGTGAGGCGGTGAAGGTCAGTAGGAAGAAAATTAATAGAAGAGAGCACCAATGTGGGTAGCATGAAGCCGCTGTGTCTGTGTGCGCCACCATCGTACTTGGTCTGTGCTGTAGATGATGGTTCTTGTGCTGCAGCTGATGGTTTGTGCTGCAGATGATGCTGATCTCCAGAAGGGAGAGAAAGCAGAGAGATGTTACCTGCTTCACAGCCAGCCCTATACAATGTGGCAGAGGTTGCACGAGTTGCCGTAAGCTGGAAACAATTGATGATTTTTTTCACCAGTACAGTTGTTACCACTGTACACAAGGAAAAACACACAACTTGTGCTCAAACTCATAATTTTTAACATCCAAACTAGCTTACATAAGCACAGACAATTTCAACATTTACTCTAATATACATACAAACACACACACACACACACACACACACACACACACATACACACACACACACACACACACACACACACACACACACACACACACACACACACACACACCGTATATACTCACATATAAGCCGAATTTTGTTAGCACAAAAAAAGTGCTTGAAAGTCCACCCTCAGCTTATATGCGAATCACCTACTTTGAGTGGCCATTTTTGTGTGGGACAGGAGCTCCTCCACTTTCAGCAGTGATGCGGGCTGCAGTCCTGGTGTCCTCTGTCACTCCAGACATGTCTCTGGCAGCCCCGGATGCCAGGATCCATAACACATTCTGGCCACTGCCGTGCAGGGAAATCGGGACACGTGAGTGGATGAAAGTGGAGGAGCACATGTCCTGCTTTGCTGGCATCTGATCCTGCCCTCCGATCCTGCCTTTCAGTAATAACTCCGCTCTGCTTCACATTCTGCTGCAGGCACTCTCCTGCCATCCAGGACAGCAGGTTTCTTCAATTAATCCTGACTTCCCCGAAGCACAGGTACCAAAATCTAAATGTAAATACAGTATATATGTGACATGGGGGGAGCAGGAGGTTGCCTACAGGGTGCACATTTGACTATGGGGAGGGGGGCTGGCCAACATCTGGGTGCATATTTGGTTATAGAGAGGGGGGATGCCTAACACCTGGGTGCACATTTGGTTATGGAGAGGGGGGGCACCTCATGCTGGGAGCAGATCACAATATTTATATTTTTGGGGGGATGGGGATTATACATGAGTCAATGACGTTTTCCTGATTTCTGAGGTAAAAGTTGGGGGTCGGCTTATACACAGGTTGGCTTATACACACGTATATATGGTATTCTGTACAGTGTCTCCTTTTTTTGTGGGTGAAGATTTCTACCAGAGCATTCATTGAAAGAAAGATAACAATATTTAATCTAAATTATTTGCTTACAAGCATAAACTTAACAAACTGTTCTTCTTTGGGTGGGTCTATAACCTTCCTTGTGTATAGGACTATTATTACAGAATTTTTTTTAGTTATCCAGCCAACATTTACAGTACAGTAACATTATATATTTCTTTTAATGTTGGGGTCAGAGACCCGGTGGAGCCATCAGAGAGCTTGTGATGAAATTGCTCAAGCGCTGCTATCATACGTCCTAAAAGGGAGAGAAAGCTGAAAGGGAGACAAAAAGGAGCGCACATTGAGAATGTGACAGAGCAATCAAAAAAGGCCCTATCTGGAGTGGTCTTACCTTTATCGGTGGCTGGAGTAACCCGTATGGGTGTCTGGCATGTTCTGGTCTGCCCGTGTGTTTTTGCTCCCAATGTTCCAGTAGTGGGAGCCATTGATCAGCTGGTTGCTGAGGAGTGGGAAGAAACACGTCTGCGATGGACGGCAGTTAGTTCTGTGTTTCAGTGGAAGTTACAGGCAATTGGTAAATCCATATGGGTAGAGGTATGCAATGTGGATATGCAGAAAGGGCACAATGGACAAAGAGCATGCCAAAGACAGTAACTTAATGTATAACTAACGCTTCACCAGCCTGATGAAGCCAGAGTTGTCTCTTGAAAAGCGCATCACTGTTGTTTTATTTTTATTGATTATTAAACAGTAAGTTACTGAGATTGGCACTCTGTGTCCATTGTGCACTTACTGCATATCCACACTGCATACCTCCATCATATGGATTTACCAGTTGCCTGTGAAATGCAGCCCAACTAGCTGCCTGTAACCTGCACTGAAACACACTCACCAAATGCCATCCACAGTAGCCATGTTGCTCCCCACTTCCTCGTGACCATGTACAGTGGGATGCAAAAGTTTGGGCAACCTTGTTAACTGTTATGATTTTCCTGCATAAATCGTTGGTTGTTACAATAAAAAATGTCAGTTAAATATATTATATAGGAGACACACACAGTGATATTTGAGAAGTAAAATTAGGTTTATTGGATTTACAGAAAGTGTACAATAATTGTTTAAACAAAATTAGGCAGGTGCATAAATTTGGGCACCACAAAAAAGAAATGAAACCAATATTTAGTAGATCCTCCTTTTGCAGAAATTACGGCCTCTAAGCACTTCCTTAGGTTCCAAAGACAGTCTGGAGTCTGGTTGATGGTATTTGGGACCATTTCTCTTTACAAAACATCTCTAGTTCATTCAGGTTTGATGGCTTCTGAGCATGGACAGCTTTCTTTAACTCACACCACAGATTTTCAATTATATTCAGGTTTGGGGACTGAGATGGCCATTCCAGAATGTTGTACTTGTTCCTCTGCTTGAAAGCCTTAGTAGATTTTGAGCAGTGTTTAGGGTCGTTGTCTTGTTGAAAGATCCAGCCCCGGCGCAGCTTCAGCTTTGTCACTGGTTCCTGGACATTGGTCTCCAGAATCTGCTGATACTGAGTGGAATCTATGTGTCCCTCAACTTTGACAAGAGTAAAATATGGTGGTGGTTCCATCATGCTGTGGGGCTGTGTGGCCAGTGCAGGGAGCACTGGCCACACAGCCCCACAGCATCTGCACTCTAGCCAGCGCGGCCGAAGGAGGGGAGACCAGGAGGAGCCCCAGACACCGCCGCTGGAACTGGAGGGAAGTAAGTGGCACCTACACCTAACTACACTATACCTGGCTAACTATACTGAAGGCACCCACACCTAACTACACTATACCTGGATAACTATACTGAAGGCTCCTACACCTAACTACACTATACCTGGCTAACTATACTGAAGGCACCCACACCTAACTACACTATACCTGGCTAACTATACTGAAGGCACCCACACCTAACTAAACTATACCTGGCTAACTATACTGAAGGCACCCACACCTAACTACACTATACCTGGCTAACTATACTGAAGGCACCTACACCTAACTACACTATACCTTGCTAACTATACTGAAGGCACCCACACCTAACTACACTATACCTGGCTAACTATACTGAAGGCACCCACACCTATCTGCACTATACCTGGCTAACTATACTGAAGGCACCTACACCTAACTACACTATACCTGGCTAACTATACTGAAGGCACCTACACCTAGCTACACTATACCTGGCTAACTATACTGAAGGCATGCACACCTAACTACACTATACCTGACTAATTATACTGAAGGCACCTACACCTAACTACACTATACCTGGCTAACTATGCTGAAGGCACCTACGCCTAACTACACTATACCTGGCTAACTATACTGAAGGCACCTACACCTAGCTATACTAAACCTGGCTAACTATACTGAAAACACCTTTACCTAACTACACTATACCTGGCTAACTATACTGAAGACACCTACACCTAACTACACTATACCTGGCTAACTATACTGAAGACACCCACACCTAACTACACTCTACCTGGCTTACTATACTGAAGGCACCCACACCTATCTGCACTATACCTGGCTAACTATACTGAAGGCACCTACACCTAACTACACTATACCTGGCTAACTATACTGAAGGCACCTACACCTAGCTACACTATACCTGGCTAACTATACTGAAGGCATGCACACCTAACTACACTATACCTGACTAATTATACTGAAGGCACCTACACCTAACTACACTATACCTGGCTAACTATGCTGAAGGCACCTACGCCTAACTACACTATACCTGGCTAACTATACTGAAGGCACCTACACCTAGCTATACTAAACCTGGCTAACTATACTGAAAACACCTTTACCTAACTACACTATACCTGGCTAACTATACTGAAGACACCTACACCTAACTACACTATACCTGGCTAACTATACTGAAGACACCCACACCTAACTACACTCTACCTGGCTTACTATAATGAAGGCACCTACACCTAACTACACTATACCTGGCTAACTATACTGAAGGCACCTACACCCAACTACACTATACCTGGATAACTATACTGAAGGCACCTACATCTAACTACACTATACCGGGCTAACTATACTGAAGGCACCCACACCTAACTACACTTTACCTGGCTAACTATACTGAAGGCACCCACACCTAACTA
This sequence comes from Hyperolius riggenbachi, assembly GCF_040937935.1. NCBI lineage: Eukaryota > Metazoa > Chordata > Amphibia > Anura > Hyperoliidae > Hyperolius > Hyperolius riggenbachi. The sequence goes on along the minus strand of NC_090647.1, from coordinate 370,497,730 downwards.
CACTATACCTGGCTAACTATACTGAAGGCCCCTACACCTAGCTATCTATACTGAAGGCACCTATACCTAACTGTACTATACCTGGCTACCTATACCGAAGGCAGATATACCTAGCTATCTATACTTCAGGCACCTATACCTATCTACCTATACTGAAGGCACCTGTACCTAGCTACCTAAATGCTGGTAGATCTCCTGGACCTGGCAAATTTTAAAGTAGCTCGCGATCTTAAAAAGTGTGGGCACCCCTGTTCTAAAGGTTTTGGAATCAATAAAATGAAAACAGTGCCGAAATGTATGCACCTGCCTGATGTTATTTAAAGAGAACCCGAGGTGGGATTTTATTATGCTAGTGGGGCACAGAGGCTGGTTGTGCACATTATCACCAGCCTCTGTTGCCCCATGGTGTGCCTCAAAGACCCCCCCTGCACGCCGCTATACCCTCGCAGTGCTGGCGACAATGTTTACCTAAGCGCTGTCTGTCAGCGCCGCTCCCCCGCCTCCTCATTATCGGCACTACCCGCCTGTGTCCCTTCCATCCCGCTGATTGGAGGGAAGTGACGCGGCGGGTAGCGCCGATACGTAGGAGGCGGGGGAGCGGCGCTGACAGACAGCGCTTAGATAAACATTGTGCTGGCGACACGCTGCGTGTCGCCAGCACTGCGGGGGGTATAGCGGCGCGCAGGGGGGGTCTTTGAGGCACACCATGGGGCAACAGAGGCTGGTGTTAGTGTGCACAACCGGCCTCTGTGCCCCACTAGCATAATAAAATCCCACCTCGGGTTCTCTTTAAACAATTATTGCACACTTACTGTAAATCCAATAAACTTCATTTCACTTCTCAAATATCACTGTGTGTGTCTCCTATATGATATATTTAACTGACATTTTTTATCGTAACAACCAACGATTTATACAGGAAAATCATGACTATTAACAAGGTTGCCTAAACTTTTGCATCCCACTGTAGATGATGATTTTAGATGTTTTTAAACATTATGGATATAATTTGTTATGAATTAAATTGTTATTGAACTGTATATGAGTGGTGCTACTTATTTTCTTCTTATTAAGTTTGGGTACTTGATCTTAGATTATTTCCAGTTCTTCATAAAATCCATACATGCTGCAATTTCTAAACATTTTCTGCAGAAAAATAAAAAATGCGTTATTTTAAAGACGCATATGTGAACCTCAGTCCATTATGCGTTGCTTAGAAACACTAGCAATTAAATAATTCATAACAGGTATGTATTTTAGCACTGCAGTAACTATTCTGTCTTTAATCTTTGGTCCTCAGAAATAATTCATCAACTATGCTGCTTTGAAAAGAGAAAAAAATGTTTTTGTTTTTTTTTCCTTACAAGATGAATAGCTCATTTATTCCAATAACCGCTTTCTGGATTGGATTGAAAATTTGGCTTTTTGTTAAGTTGCTATTTCCTTAAAGCCAATAATAGATTTGTAAGTGGACTGCGCATTAGCTCAGAGGTTAGAGCACAGTGATGTAGAATCATGTCAGATAAAATAAGATCACACATTAGTTAGGTTTAGAGTTTTGTCCTGTACAGGAAATTAGATCATATTGGCTTTGACTCTAAGTAGTTAATGAATAGCATACAAATAAGGACAAGTGTAATTAGAAAATGCACTTCTTGTTAATAAGTCCCTTTCACTTCTTGCACAAAAGTAATATTCTGCAAACAAAACAAAGACAAAAATGCCTATCTGTCTGGCTTCTTTCCAAAGCAAAAGTTATTATGTTTAATTAAGGACCTTTACATTAGAACATCATTCAAAATAATTATTGCTAATGATTTACAGCTGCATTAACACAAGCCCAAAAGCAAGATAAAGGTGCTATTATCAGTGGGATTTGTCTATTAAAGCTTAGCGACATGCTCATAAATATTGTTAGACTGACAACAAGATACAGTTTGCTGGAATATTTATTTCACACAACAATATTTAACAGCCATTGGCATAGAAACAGATGTAGGACCTTTAGAGATGGTGCCACACCACCCTGCTTTAGCTAACAGGTACTATGGGAAGCTATTTAGGGGCTTTTACAGACAGAGCTGATATCTAATTGCTTTTCTCATGATCACAAGAGTTGTGGCAGTTGTCTGGTTGGGACACTGGATTACTGGATGATGGCAGGACCAGGTGCCATACTGACAAGATAATTGAGTTGTTTTTTCTTGAGCCCTCTTTAAATATTTGACTACAGTAAGTGCTCTGAATGTTATGGGAATCTTAAACATGAGTATTAAATATTGCCTATATTTGTGGTGATAAGTGAGCAGTGCTTTTAAACTGCTTGGCATGTTTGCATGACATTTGTAAGTTTTTTTGTTTTTTTGTGTGTGGTGGTGCACCCTATGCACTTTATGCTTAGTACGCACAATAAAGCACAGTTTTACATGGATGCCAGCTACTAATAATGACCTTTTAATAGCATGAATTGGTAAAAAGTAACATCAGCATAGCAGCTTTGTACATGTAGCAGATACAGCAAGTACATCACCCATCTAGGTGGCTTCTCCCACAGCAATCCCTGGTCAACAATTGTTCTGCTTGTCCAGCTTCTTCATAGACCACACTTCTCTGTGGCAGGGATAAGGCTCCTTATGCTTAGACTTGCTTACATAAACTTACTTATTACCTAGTATCTGACTAAACTGGCAATTAGATCAAAGAGTGAAGGGTTGCCGGCACTACAGAGTCTCTAGCTGTGTTACTGGGAAAAAGGATGGATGGATGTTCTAAAAGCCACCTTGATATTATAACAGATACTGCGTGCTCATGACTAAAAGCGAAACATACACATAGGATCAGCATCAAAGAAGAAAAACAGTTGGATCAGGCACTGCAGTAATGACTGTTTTAATGGTGTTTCAAGAAACACCATTAAAACAGTCATTACTGCAGTGCCTGATCCAACTGTTTTTCTTCTTTGATGCTAAACTGGCAATTATCTGTAACCCCATCTTTAGCAAGTACTGGGATCAAAGAAGGTTTTAAAGTGATCATATCACAATCAAAATTACTGATACTCTGACTCTCAATGCTTACACTGCTATAACAAAGGCATTTTATGGGGGAGGGAGACAAGAAAGTGAGTCCCCCATCCCCCCACATACAATCTCAGTGTTTTAGTAAATTCTAATAAATGTGAAAGTCAAAAACTCAAAATCATTCTGAACTGAAATTCTCATTTTTTACAGCACTGTAAATGCAAAAAAACATAAGACCACCACGCACTGGAAATCACTTATTTACTAAGCAATAAATGTCTGTGTGCTGTGCGTGAATGTTGTAATGAATAAGGAGGAGGCAGCCGCGGCGAACAACGCTGCCACCGCGGATGCCGCTATCTCACTGGCTAACGGTGCTCCCGTGCCTCGGGCATCTAGAACGCCGAGGACGGGTCTATCATCTGCACATAGGGTCGCATTGCCGCGTGCGCGCGCGCACCGGCGCGACCTTTATGCGGCAAGGAGGCGCATCAGCTGACCTACGGGTCGGCTGATGTCACGCCAGGCGTCCGCCGCTGCTGATTAGCTGGGCGAAGGGGGGCGTGCCTCAGGGTCTCCTCGGGCTCTTAAGCCCGGGGGAGTCAGTCGCAACTTGTCTGCTGTTGCGATCACTTTGTGTTAGCGCTCAGACCTTAGTTAGATCCGGTGTGCTTTGATCCGGGAGGAAACCGGGGATTTCACACAGCTTTAGAATTGTGCATTATACTGTTTATTATCTATGTTTGACTCTGGCTCGTTCTGACTACTCTTACTCTCAGTGATTCTGTACCTTTGCACATCTGATCTTGTTGCCAATCCTGCCTGAATACCGTTCTGTCTCTGTCTCCTGAATCTGTACCTTTGCCCATCTGATCTTGTTGCCAACCTTGCCTGTATATCGTTCTCCCTCTGCCTTCTGCAATTGTACCTGATCTGCCTGTCTGTTGCCGAATCGATTAGTTTGACCTCTCTACTCTCACCAGGGAGCCCTTGTCTCTGGTGAGGGGCTTCGTACTGTTAGTACCCACCAGCTCCTCTGGCGAGGTCTTGTTAAACCTATCAGTACTTACTGTTTTGCACCAATCACTACAAACAGTGCAATAAAGTGTGACTAAGGTCACGGTCATTCCTTAGTGTTGCTATATTTGTATTATTGGTGATTCTGCAGATTGCCATATAATCAGATATAGTATCTGCATTATTTGGTGATACTGCAGATCACCAAATAATCAGAACTTTGTACTTGCTGACACCAATCGTTACAAATGTGGCCTGCAATGGCTGTTCACCTGCTTACTAGTGGCCAAAACTATGCTGCAGACAATGGTCCATATGCAATGTACTTTTTCTCCTGAGTTTTCTCCTAGGTGATATTTTCACAACTTGGCATAAAATGCCTTTTAATATATCAGAAAGCAAAAGAATGCTCAGAATAAAGTTGATAGCACTTTCTTGGGTACTTTTTCAATTGTAAAATGCTCAAAAATGAGTTTAAAGAGAATATGAACATTATCTCCTAGGAGATAACTCAGGGGAAAAGTTATTTTCATGTGGTCCAATGGCCCCATAACATTAAGACACAAGACCATATGCAATTCACTTTTTTACCTGGGAGATAATTTTTCATCTTCATTTTAAAATAACTTTCCAGCACTTTTCACATAAAAAAAGTACCCAAAAGTAGGTAAAAAAAGTACTGACAAAATTATTTTGAGTATCTTCTTGCGTTCTGGTGGCTTAAAATGAATTTTATTGGCAAGTTTAAAAATATCACCTAGGTGAAAACTCAGGAGAAAAAGTTAATTGCATATGAACCACACTCTGCAAAAAAACTATTTTGTCCAGTGTTGACATAAGTGACACTTCTCCCCCTTTGGTGGAAGTGATGGTAATAGTATAGGGACGTTGAGGTAACAGTATGGGAGGAGTTACTGTGGATTAAAAACAATGGTGCATGAGCCAGCCTGGGGCCCCGGGAACTCTCACTGCCCGGGGCCCCAGAACCAGCATCTAACACCATATGTGAGCGCAGCCAAAACCTTGGAGCTGCCACCTCCAAGGCCTGTCTCCTACTGCTCTAAAACAGTGAGAGTTCCCGGGGCCCCAGGCTGGCTCATGCACCATTGTTTTTAATTATTGTAGTATCCCATGCAGTTTAGTTAGGAGGGGGGCAGATGAGAGGGAATATCCTGCACGCTGGTGCCCCCTGCTGGTCATTTAGCCATTGTCTATATGCAACTGAAGCCCTCTCCTACTAATTGGCTGACTTGCTCAGCTTTTGCTTGATTATCACTGCAAGCTAGGTGTATTATGTGTGCACTTCTCATTGGCTTATAAGCAGCCTGCAGGCTTTATAAAGCAGCAGAGAACTGTTTGGGAGTGAGGTTCTCCAATTGTGTGTTTGGTAAGTTTTAGAGCAGTAGGAGACAGGCCTTGGAGGTGGCAGCTCCAAGGTTTTGGCTGCGCTCACATATGGTGTTAGATGCTGGTTCTGGGGCCCCGGGCAGTGAGAGTTCCCTCGGCCCCAGGCTGGCTCATGCACCATTGTTTTTAATTATTGTAGTATCCCATGCAGTTTAGTTAGGAGGGGGGCAGATGAGAGGGAATATCCTGCACGCTGGTGCCCCCTGCTGGTCATATAGCCATTGTCTATATGCAACTGAAGCCCTCTCTTACTAATTGGCTGACTTGCTCAGCTTTTGCTTGATTATCACTGCAAGCTAGGTGTATTATGTGTGCACTTCTCATTGGCTTATAAGCATCCTGCAGGCTTTATAAAGCAGCAGAGAACTGTTTAGGAGTGAGGTTCTCCAATTGTGTGTTTGGTAAGTATAAGAGCAGTAGGAGACAGGCCTTGGAGGTGGCAGCTCCAAGGTTTTGGCTGTGCTCACATATGGTGTTAGATGCTGGTTCTGGGGCCCCGGGCAGTGAGAGTTCCCGGGGCCCCAGGCTGGCTCATGCACCATTGTTTTTAATTATTGTAGTATCCCATGCAGTTTAGTTAGGAGGGGGGCAGATGAGAGGGAATATCCTGCACGCTGGTGCCCCCTGCTGGTCATATAGCCATTGTCTATATGCAACTGAAGCCCTCTCCTACTAATTGGCTGACTTGCTCAGCTTTTGCTTGATTATCACTGCAAGCTAGGTGTATTATGTGTGCACTTCTCATTGGCTTATAAGCAGCCTGCAGGCTTTATAAAGCAGCAGAGAACTGTTTGGGAGTGAGGTTCTCCAATTGTGTGTTTGAGGAGTTACTGTGGAATCTGTAAGCTACAATGAGAGCATAAAATGTGAGAGCCAGTAAAATCCAGTCCTAGTTATATCTCTGAGAGAAATTACTCACCAGTACTGCAAAACAATAACTTTGAGCTGTGAATTAACTGACATTTAGTTATCTTTGAAGTGTTAGTGTTCTTATGCTTAAAGTGGGTCTGAGCTCAGAACTTCTTCTCTGCTCTAAAAAATTAGAGACATTATAAAAATAATCAGGTAAACAATTATTTGTTACGATGCACAGAAATCCTCCAAAAGTCCTAAAAATGTACTGGACTTTCAGGGAGTAAAGGGAAGGCTAAAGCACCTGTATTTTCTGTACCGCTAAGGTGGAGGTGCTATGAGTCATACCTACTGATTACACACTTGTTACACCAACTGTATCTAAATAAACAAACACAGCTCAGTGCAGCTGATTTCTACAGCATTTCTATGTGGAAGGAACAGTTTCAGTCTGTTTTTTTCAAGAGCTCGGGTCCACTTAAAAGAGGCACTTTATCCAAGAATTGAACTTCACTCCAATCTGTAGCTGATACCACCTCTGCCACGAGAAATCTTTACCTTTTCTCGAATAGATCATCAGGGATGTCTATATGGCTGATATTGTGGTGAAACCCCTCTCACAGCATGATGTCATGATCATGGTCCTGACAGTTTGCTGTCTGTGAACCTCATAGCATTGTGGGAAATAATGTCTTTTTCCAACTGCCAAGCAAGCAGCATATCCCTCTGTTCATAGAGCTCTCAGTAAACAAACACTCCATACAGATCATCTGGCTGAATTAAATGTGTCACCACCAGTTATACATTTCAGACTATAAATTAGGGAGAGAAAAATATTTCACAATGGGCAAACACCAACTAAATAATTCATAAGTGAATATTGTAAAAGATAAGCAATTGTATTCATTGTTATTTTCACTACAGTTCCTCTTTAAGTGTATGAGCTTCTCAATTTCAACGTCAACATTAGAAGAGTGAATAATGCAAATAAATTACATTACTGATCACAGCCTCTTTTTCAGTTATTTTAAACACGCTCAACTAACAGTTTAAACACAAAGAAACTATGAACTGATTTGTTAGTGTTGTTTGAGAAGGTAATTTATTTCAATAATTCAATTCGAGAAGAGAAACTCAAATATGCTATAGATTAATTACATGCAGTGATATATTTCAAACATTCGCATATTTTAATTTTGCTGATTTAGGGCTATTGGCAATGAAAACCCCACATTTAGTATCTCAGAAAATTAGAATATTACATAAGACCAATACAAAAATATTTTTAATGCAGACTGTTGGCTTACTGAAAAGTATGTCCATGTACTTAATATGTGGTTGGAACTCCTTTTGCATAAATTACTGCTTCAATGCTGCATGCTATGGATGCAATCAGCCTACGGCACTGCAAAGGTGCTGTGGAAGCCCAGGATGCTTTTTTGGGTGTGGTGTGTCTCATCTTCCTTTTATTGCATAATTGCCACTGCACCAATGGTCAGTAGACGTGCAGAAATCCCCTTTGGAGTCACAAGTCACTGTAGATTACTCCACACGATTTTGGACCGTCTAAAAATGTTCTTTATTCAGCTTCCATAATAGTTACAACATCTTAAAATTCCACATGTGGGTATGTGAAAGATGACGCACAGGCGTTTCGGGCCATACTAGGTCCTTCTTCAAATTATGACAAGCCCACACTGAAATAACATCTCTAAAAACACAGTATAAGAAGCCCATAAGAGAACCACATAGGGAACTGACATTATCATATATACATATTCATAAGATAGCTCTCCACCAATCGGGGTTAACACTATAGTCTAAACACTTCAAAATCTACTTTGGTTAGTGTAAACTATTATCAAAATCATACGAGTGACACATAGACCAGATGTATACATAGGACACTCACCAAGCTATCTCCCATGTATAAAACACGGAAAGTTAGAGCAAACCACGGCTCATCGTGTCCCATCTATTACCTAGCCAATCAGGAGTAGGCCTACAGCGTCCGTCTTAGAACTGCAAGTCCTGTCCACCAATCAACTGGGAGTCCGCATACCACATCTCCCCACTGGCCAATCACAAGAGGCACCGGTCAGTCTGCGCACTCACTGCATATAAAGAAGTGGAATCGCCCCCTAGAGACGTCTCAGCGTCTCTTATCCAATGGCTCAAGCGCCGACAGCGTCCGCATCTCCCTATGTGCTAAGGAAGGTCTGCCCCTTAGAGACGACTAGCCAATCAGCTGAGCGCCGACAACGTCCACGCTACAGCCGGCAACAACATGGGGAACACGTGGCCAGAGCTCTCCGTGTCACGTGCATCAATGCACGAATGAGCTGTTGACCTACAGCGTCCAATCCAAGACTGAACGGAAGGTAAACAACCATCTCCGTTCATCAATGCAGTATGTTAATTAGCCATGTGAGAGACGTGGCACACCGTAGGTAACCTCTGCCTTAAGATGGGCCAATGTTTATTAACAATATGTCCTATCTTGTCTGATAGAACATTAAAAGTAGTCACAAATGGTATCCTTTCTGATATCTCCAATTTTACTCCTCCCGGTTTCACTAGACCTTGTCCTCTTGATTTAAATGGTTGATGCAGGGGGAGCCCGTGTGCCACGTCTCTCACATCGCTAATTAACATACTGCATTGACAAACCGAGATGGTTGTTTACCTTCCGTTCAGTCTTGGAGCGGACACTGTAGGTCAACAGCTCATTGGTGCATGGATACACGTGACACGGAGAGCTCTGGTCACGTGTTCCCTATGTTGTTGCCGGCTGTAGCGTGGACGTTTCCGGCACTCAGATGATTGGCTAGTCGTCTCTAAGGGGCGGACCTTCCTTAGCACATGGGAAGATGCGGACGATGTCGGCGCTTGAGCCATTGGATAAGAGACGCTGAGACGTCTCTAGGGGGCGATTCCACTTCTTTATACGCAGTGAGTGCGCAGACTGACCGGCGCATCTTGTGATTGGCCAGTGGGGAGATGTGGTATGCAGACTTCCAGTTGATTGGTGGACAGGACTTGCAGTTCTGAGATGGACGCTGTAGGCCTACTCCTGATTGGCTAGGTAATAGATGGGACACGATGAGCCGTGGTTTGCTCTAACTTTCCGTGTTTTATACATGGGAGATAGCTTGGTGAGTGTCCTATATGTATACATCCAGTCTATGTGTCATCAGTATGATCTTGATGATAGTTTAAACTAACCAAAGTAAATTTTGAAGTGTTTAGACTATAGCGTTAACCCTGATTGGTGGAGAACTATCTTATGAATATGCATTTATGATAATGATCAGTTCCCTATGTGGTCCTCTTATGGGCTTCTTATACTGTGTTTTTAGAGATGTTATTTCAGTGTGGGCTTGTCATGATTTGAAGAAGGACCTAGTATGGCCCAAAACGCCTGTGGAATTTTAAGATGTTGTAACTTTTATGGAAGCTGAATAAAGAACCTTTTTAGACGGTGCAAAATCGTGTGGCGTAATCTCACCTACCTTTTGACAATATTCCACAGATTCTCTATGGGATTTAGGTCAAATGAGCTGGCTGGCCAGTCAAGCACATGCAGCATGGGCAGTAGAGGGAAGCATGACGTGCCCTAAAATTTCCTGGTAGATGGCTACACTGACTGTGAACTTAATAAAACATGGTAGACCTGACCAACACCAGCAGATGACATGGCTCCCCAAATCATCACTGGGTAAACTTCACACTGGACCTCATTCAACTTAAATTCTGTGCCTTTTCACTCATCCTCCACACTATGGGACATTTATTTCTAAATGAAGGCGAAATTTACTTTCTTCTGAAAAGAGAACTTTGGACCACTGAGCAGCAGTCCAGTCCATTTACTACTTAGCCCAGATAAGACACTTTTGACATCGTGTTTGATTCAGGATTGGCTTGACACAGCAATTGCAACATTAGTTGTGTGCTTATCGTGTGGGGAGGTGTGTGTCTTGAAGCACTGACCCCGGCCACAGTCTACAATATTGGTGTTCACAATATTTTAATTTTCTGGGATACTGAATTGATTTTTTCGTAAAAAAAAATTATATATATATATATATATATATATATATATATATATACTGTATATATATATATATATATATACTGTATATATATATATATATACTGTATATATATATATATATATATATATATATATATATATATATATATATATATATATATATATATATATATATATATATAGTGGAGAAGACGTGCAACAAGCGGGGACACAGCTGTGCAGTGGCGATTGGGTCCTGTCATTCCAGCAGGCAGCAAGGATATCAGCTGAATGCAGGGATGTCAGGGCAGCATCCAGGAGCAGCACAGTATGAAGGAACAGGAAATGTTCCGTTGAGAGACACTTCCTGATAGAAATATAAGACATCCCCTAAAAATAAGCTCTAGGAAGACACTGTCTTATTTTCAGTGAAACACAGTGTGTGTGTATATATCAATACATATATAGTAAAAATATATATGTATGTAAATATACATATATATATACAGTGGGATGTGAATGTGAAAGTTTGGGCAACGTTGTTAATCGTCATGATTTTCCTGCATAAATCGTTAGTGGTTACGATAAAAAATGTCAGTTAAATATATCATATAGGAGACACATTTGAAAAGGGAAATTAAGTTTATTGCATTTACAGAAATTGTGCAATAATTGTTTAAATAAAATTAGGCAGGTGCATACATTTGCCATTTTATTGATTCCAAAACCTTTAGAACTAATTATTGGAACTCAAATTGGCTTAGGAAGCTCAGTGACCCCTGACCTATATACACAGGTGAATACAATTATAAGGAAGAGTATTTAAGGGGGGGGGTCAATTGTAAGTTTCCCTCCTCTTTTAATTTTCTCTGAAGAGTAGCAACATGGGGGTATCAAAACAACTCTCAAATGAGCTGAAGACAAAGATCACTCACCATCATGGTTTAGGGGAAGGATACAGAAAGTTTTCTCAGAGATTTCAGCTGTCTGTTTCCACAGTTAGGAACATATTGAGGAAATGGAAGACCACAGGCTCAGCTCAAGTTAAGACGCAAAGTGGCAGACCAAGAAAAATCTTGGATAAACAGAAACGACGAATGGTGAGAACATTCAGAGTCAACCCACAGACCAGCACCAAAGACCTACAACATCATCTTGCTGCAGATTGTTCTGTGCATTATTCAACAATTCGGCACACTTTACACAAGGATATGCTGTATGCAGAGGAAGCCTTTTCTCCACCCACAGCATATACAGAGCCGCGTGAGGTATGCTAAAGCACATTTGGACAAGCCTTGTTCATTCTGAATTAAGGTGCTGTGGACTACTGGAACTAAAATTGAGTTATTTGGGCATAACAAGTGGCATTATGCATGAAGGAAAAACCACACCGCATTTCAAGAAAAACACCTGCTACCTACAGTAAAATATAGTGGTGGTTCCATCATGCTGTGGGGCTGTGTGGCCAGTGCAGGGACAGGGAATCTTGTCAAAGTTGAGGTACGCATGAATTCCACTCAGTATCAGCAGATTCTGGAGACCAATGTCCAGGAATCAGTGATAAAGCTGAAGCTGCGCCAGGGCTGGATCTTTCAACAAGACAGCGACCCTAAACACTAAGGCATTCATGCAGAGGAACAAGTACAACGTTCTGGAACGAACACCTGAATCAACTAGAGATGTTTTGTAAAGAGGAATAGTCCAAAAGACCTTCAACCAGAATCCAGACTCTCATTGGAACCTACAGGAAGCATTTAGAGGCTGTAATTTCTGCAAAAGGAGGATCTACTATATATTGATTTCATTTCTTTTTTGTGGTGCCCAAATGTATGCACCTGCCTAATTTTGTTTAAACAATTATTGCACACTTACTGTAAATCCAATAAACTTCATTTCACTTCTCAAATATCACTGTGTGTGTTTCCTATATAATATATTTAACTGACATTTTTTATCATAACAACCAACGATTTATACAGGAAAATCATGACAATTATTAACGTTGCCCAAATTTACACGCGCACACACATGCTAACAAGCAAACACACACACACATGCACACACATGCATCACCAGCAAAAAAGTACTTTGCACAGTTACACTTCTCAGCAGCAGGCTTGTTCTGTCCAAGTGTCAATGCCAGCTTTACTTTTTCTATTGCAAAGGAGAGACAACAAAATATGTGAAAGCGATACCAGTAGTTTATCATCAAATGCAGCCACCTGCTCTACTTAACTACAATAATAATTTAAGGTAAGATATATATTGATGGACATAAGAATTAAATATTTAAAACTGCATTACCTAGATGCAAAACAGTTGGACATATCAGTGTCATCTAATGTATGTATTATAAATCCACTTAACGACCAGCCGCCGCCGACAGGAGTCTCCGTGAACAGCCTGCGAGCCTCCGATCGCGGCTCGCAGGCTAAATGTAAACACCCGGGGAAGAAATCCCCGGTGTTTACATCGCACGGCGCTGCTGTCACAGCAGCGCCGTAAAGGAGATTGGCGATCCCCGGCCTCTGATTGCCCGGGGATCGCCGCCATCTGAGGCGGTACAGGATGGATCGCCATCCTGTACCGCCTATAGTGGGAAGGAGAGGGGGGGAAGGAGAGGGAGGGGGAATAGCGCTGCGGAGGGGGGCTTTGAGGAACCTCCCCCTGCAAAACACAAACAGCCGGCGGCGATTAGACCCCCGCAGCAGGACATCCCCCTAGTGGGGAAAAAGGGGGGAGAAGTCTGATCGCCCTGCCTGCAACGTGATCTGTGCTGGGGGCTGAAGAGCGTCTGGTTGTGGGGGCTGGAACGCGTCTGGTTGTGTGGTGGAACGCGGAAAAGCCGCCGCATGTCCTGACAGCAAAGCGGCTGTTTGCATGCAGCAGCATGTGCTTGGTGTGGCTGGGTCTGTTAGTGCACCTAGGCAGATGGAGAGCTATGCTCGCGCGGGCCTGAATTCAGGACCTTTACACCTGCAGAGGAAGTGTCAGCTGATCAGGAAGGTCAGCTTATTCCTGCAGGACTCATGATTGGCTGAATGGTTCGGGCGGGGCAGCAGAGTCCAGCAACTATATATTCTGCTGCTTATTCAGTTGCTGGTTGTCTGGCGTTGCGATCACATACGTGGGAGCACCCAGATCCGTAGTCAGATCCGCAAGTGTGTCGGGACCAGCTGGAGCTGTAATCCTACACTTAGCTAGTTTCTGTTGATAGCTTAAAGTACTAGTTTGATTGTGATTATCTGTTTTGACCTTTTGCCTGCCTGACTATCCTCCTGAACTATGATCTTGTACCTCGATATTTCTGATACTCTGTTGCCGAACCCCGGCTCGTCCTTAGACTCTGCTTCTGCCTACTGATCTTGTACCTCGATATTTCTGATACCCTGTTGCCGAACCCCGCCTGTACCTGACTCCGCCTTTGCCTCTTGATATTGTACTTTATCTGTGTGTACGACCTGGCTTGTCCGACCTCGAGAACCGACCTCACTGTTGGAGGCGGTTCCTCGTTCTATCAGTGACACTTCCTCCAGAGTGTTACTTTTAGACAATCCTTCCTACTCGCAGCCTGACTCCTCCCGTCTTGGAGAGTCCAGGTCTTCGGAAGGAATCCGTGCAGTATACCTTACTGCGCTGAGGCTTAGTCCTCAAAGTGTTACTGTTACACCAAACACTACACTCTACTCAGGTGAACAGAGGTTAGCTGGTATATCGGATTATCGGTGATACTGCAGATCACATATAATCTGGTATACATCTGTATTCCCAGTGATACTGCAGATCACCGGTAATCAGATCCTCTCTGTGCTTAACTGATCGTTACAGAACGCCAGACCAAAAAACAGATTGACGCACGCGCTGACCCTCTGACTGTGCTTGCCACTTCGATGGATAGCATCCATCAAGCACTGGGCCAGCATAAAGCCTTAATTGATGCCCTATCAGGCTCTGTGCGAACCCTTCAGACGTCAGTTGATTCGGTGCGATCCCCTCCTAGTGATGACATACGTATGCCGATACCTGATAAATTTTCCGGCCACAAGTCTGACTTTCGGAATTTTAAGAGTAGAGTGTTATCATATTTTGAGCTGAGACCCCGATCCTCGGGAACTGAGACCCAACGGGTCATATTTATTAAGACCTTACTAACTGGTGACTCCCAGACCTGGGCGTACAATTTGCCGGCCAGTGACTTAGCCCTTACCTAGGTAGAGGAATTCTTTAAAGCCATGGCAGTGATTTACGACGACCGTGACCTTGCTGTGACCTCTGAGCGGAAGCTTAAGCTTTTGCGGCAAGGCAGGGGTCCAGTCGAAGATTACGCGGCCGAATTTCGTAGGTGGTCAGTTACGGCCAGGTTTGATAACTATGCCCTGTTAGACTACTTCCTGTCTGGGTTGTCGGATGAGGTCTCCGACCTAATGTTAAGCCAACCCAAGCCCAAGACAGTCGATGAGGCCATCTCGTCGGCCATTTGAATCGACCGTAGGCTACGCCATCAGAGACAAACTAGGGGCAGTCATCGTGTCAGGGTGACTTCCTACGCAGCACCTCCTGCTGCACCCCTAGTAACTCCATCTCCTGCTGTCTCATCGTCTCCGGTCTTGCCACCACCTGAACCGATGCAGATCGGTCGGTCTAAGTTGACCCAAGTGGAGAGAAGACGGAGAATGTCTGAGCAATTATGTCTATACTGTGGTGAAGGGGGGCATAGGGTACGAGACTATCCCATTAAACCGGATAAAAATAAGCCGGGAAACGCTACCGCCTAGGAGTTGTAAGGGGTGACACCCTGGGCGCCCAACTCACACCCCTAAAAGAAAGACGTTTACTTCTTCCTTGTACGATTACGTGGGGGGACAAATCTGAAGCCACAGAGGCCTTTCTTGATTCAGGCTCCGCGGCTAACTTTATGAGTTCAGAGTTCGCAGAAAAGTTGGGCATTCCGCTCACCCCAGTAAGACCTCCTATCCAGGTTACTGCTGTGGACGATTCCCCGCTGCAAAGGGACCGTCCGCTGTCTCAGACACCAGAGGTGGAAGTCACTATTGGGGTTCTGCATAATGAAAGTCTAAGTTTCTTTGTATTACACATGACCACCTCCGCAATTGTTTTGGGTATGCCCTGGCTGCAGCTCCATTCGCCACAGATTAATTGGGCTGCTGGACAATTAACTAGTTGGTCAGACTTCTGTTCCCAACAGTGTCTAGGGAAGGTGACTTTAGGTCAGACCAAGTTTCATGTGGAGGGTGTTCCCAAGCAATACTCCGAGTTCTCGGATGTATTCTGTCCCAAGGCTGCTGACAAGTTACCTCCTCATCGCCCTTTCGATTGCCCCATCGATCTCCGTGCCGGTTGTATGCCCCCTAGGGGTCACCTGTATAATTTGTCTGGACCAGAGAAAATAGCGATGCAGGAGTACATTCGTGAAAATTTAGCCAAAGGGTTCATTCGCCCCTCCCAGTCGCCTGCAGGGGCCGGTTTCTTTTTTGTTAAGAAGAAAGACGGAGGGCTTCGACCTTGCATCGACTACCGTGGCCTGAATAAAATCACGGTGAAGAATCGATATCCGTTACCATTGATAGACGATTTATTTACGCAGGTCACGAACGCCAAGATCTTTTCAAAATTAGATCTGAGGGGTGCATACAACCTGATCCGCATTAGAAAGGGCGATGAATGGAAGACGGCCTTCAACACTCCCGACGGGCATTACGAGTACTTAGTGATGCCCTTTGGGTTGTGCAATGCGCCAGCCGTCTTCCAAGAATTAATCAACGAGGTATTCAGGGAGGTGTTGGGTAGATTTGTGCTAGTATACCTTGACGATATACTGATCTATTTCAACAACCTCTCCGAGCACAGGGTCCACGTTAAATTCATGTTGGACAAATTGAGGCAAAATATGCTGTATGACAAGGTGGAGAAATGTATTTTCGAGGTGACCACTGTCACATTTCTAGGGTATGTGATTTCCACCTCAGGCTTGTCAATGGATCCTGCCAAGGTCACAGCTGTCCTGGAATGGCCACAGCCAGTTGGGTTGAAGCCCCTGCAGAGATTTTTAGGTTTTGCGAACTACTATAGGAGGTTCATAAAGGGGTACTCCACGATAATTGCTCCTCTCACCAGTCTCACAAAAAAGGGGGCAGATACCACCCACTGGTCTCCTGAGGCTGTGGCAGCCTTTTCGCACTTGAAAAAACTGTTTTGCTCAGCGCCTATTTTAAGACATGTAGACACGTCCTTTCCCTTTATTGTGGAGGTTGACGCTTCGGAGGTTGGGGTAGGGGCGGTGCTGTCTCAGCGGTCAGGGTTACAAGGCAGATTGCATCCATGCGCTTATTTTTCCCGTAGGTTTTCTCCGGCAGAGAAAAACTACGACATAGGCAACCGGGAACTTCTGGCCATTAAATTGGCATTTGAAGAATGGCGCCACTGGTTGGAGGGGGAAGAGCACACGATCACGGTTTATACTGATCACAAAAATTTGGAATACATCGAGGGGGCTAAGAGACTAAGTCCCCGACAGGCCCGTTGGTCTTTATTTTTTACGAGATTCAGATTTATTATCACGTACACTCCAGGCAGCAAAAACGTCAAGGCAGATGCCCTGTCCAGATGTTTCGAATTAGAGACAGCACAGCCCCCCGCTCCTGAGTCCATCATCCCGCAAAGGCTGGTATTAGCAGCCACAGAGACCTGGGAGGATTGGACAAAAGCTTTGGGTCCCTTTCAGCAGGATGTCCCTGAGGGAAAACTAGAGAGGGTTTTGTTTATCCCACTACCTTTTCGTCTACAGGTCTTACAAATGTTTCACGCCCATAAGAATGCTGGTCACCCTGGTGCTGCCAGAACGCAGGATCTGATCGCCAGGTGTGCTTGGTGTCCTTCTATGGCAACAGACTGCAAGGAGTATGTCAGGGAGTGTGCGGTATGTGCCAAGAGTAAACCCTCCCGGCAGGCACCTGTCGGTACCTTGCAGCCTTTGCCCGCCCCGAGTGAACCATGGACCCACTTGTCCATGGATTTTGTGGGTGAACTCCCCAGGTCTGAAGGCGTGTCGGTTTTTGGGTGGTAGTCGACCGCTTCAGCAAAATGGCCCATTTCGTGCCCTTGAAAGGACTCCCCTCGGCCCAGGAATTGGCCGACCTATTTATCATCCACATTTTCCGGCTGCACGGCATTCCGGAAAACATTGTGTCCGATCGGGGAGTCCAATTCATCTCTAAATTCTGGAGGGCAGTTTGCCACCAAATGGGCATGAAGCTGTCTTTCTCGTCAGGCTACCACCATCAGACCAATGGGCAGACCGAACGAATTAATCAGTCTTTAGAACAGTTCTTAAGATGTTACGTTGCGGAGACACAGAATGATTGGGTAAAGTTTCTGGCTTTTGCAGAATTCGCACAGAATAATTTGAAGAGTTCTTCTTCTGGTTTTTCTCTGTTCCAGATTGTGACAGGGAGGTCGCCCAAGTTCTCCCCGCTGCCAGTTGCCTCTTCTCCGTTTCCCGCACTGGAGGATTGGCAGAAGTCACTCAGGGGCAATTGGGGAATTGTTAGAGAAAATTTGCAGAAAGCGTTCCAAAGTCAAAAGGGTCAAGCGGACAAGAGACGTTCCATGGAATGGAAGTTTCAGCCAGGGGATTTAGTCTGGGTGTCCACATGTCACTTGACCCTGAAGCAGCCATCTGCCAAACTGGGCCCCAGGTTTGTGGGTCCATTTTCTGTGACCAAGAAGATCAACAATGTCACTTCAGCCATTGATCTTCCTGCCAGCATGCGGGGCGTAAGGTCGCTTCACGTGTCCCTACTCAAACCTGCGGTTCATGTGGGTCCTACTCCTCCTCCTCCTGTGATGGTGGAGGACCAACCCGAGTAGGAGGTAGAGAAAATCTTAGATTCGCGCATTGTACAGAACTCAGTACAATACCTGGTGCATTGGAAAGGGTATGGCATTGAGGAGAGACAATGGGTACCTGGGAACCGCATGCATGCGGACGAATTAAGGAAAGAGTTTCACGCTTTACATCCCGAGAAACCTGGTAGGAGTTGTCTGGAGTCCACTCCTCGGGGGGGGGGTACTGTGAGGAAACGCGGAAAAGCCGCCGCATGTGCCAAGAGCGAGGCGGCTGACTCCGCATCCTACGCGGCGGTTTGCACGCGTCTGGTTGTGTGGTGGAACGCGGAAAAGCCGCCGCATGTCCTGACAGCAAAGCGGCTGTTTGCATGCAGCAGCATGTGCTTGGTGTGGCTGGGTCTGTTAGTGCACCTAGGCAGATGGATAGCTATGCTCGCGCGGGCCTGAATTCAGGACCTTTATACCTGCAGAGGAAGTGTCAGCTGATCAGGAAGGTCAGCTGATTCCTGCAGGACTCATGATTGGCTGAATGGTTCGGGCGGGGCAGCAGAGTCCAGCAACTATATATTCTGCTGCTTATTCAGTTGCTGGTTGTCTGGCGTTGCGATCACATACGTGGGAGCACCCAGATCCGTAGTCAGATCCGCAAGTGTGCCGGGACCAGCTGGAGCTGTAATCCTACACTTAGCTAGTTTCTGTTGATAGCTTAAAGTACTAGTTTGATTGTGATTATCTGTTTTGACCTTTTGCCTGCCTGACTATCCTCCTGAACTCTGATCTTGTACCTCGATATTTCTGATACTCTGTTGCCGAACCCCGGCTCGTCCTTAGACTCTGCTTCTGCCTACTGATCTTGTACCTCGATATTTCTGATACCCTGTTGCCGAACCCCGCCTGTACCTGACTCCGCCTTTGCCTCTTGATATTGTACTTTATCTGTCCGTGTGTGTACGACCTGGCTTGTCCGACCTCAAGAACCGACCTCACTGTTGGAGGCGGTTCCCCGTTCTATCAGTGACACTTCCTCCAGAGTGTTACTTTTAGACAATCCTTCCTACTCGCAGCCTGACTCCTCCCGTCTTGGAGAGTCCAGGTCTTCGGAAGGAATCCGTGCAGTATACCTTACTGCGCTGAGGCTTAGTCCTCAAAGTGTTACTGTTACACCAAACACTACACTCTACTCAGGTGAACAGAGGTTAGCTGGTATATCGGATTATCGGTGATACTGCAGATCACTTATAATCTGGTATACATCTGTATTCCCAGTGATACTGCAGATCACCGGTAATCAGATCCTCTCTGTGCTTCACCGATCGTTACAACATGTAATGCTTTCTAAAATATTTTACAGAAAAACGATCAGTAGACTTATACAATCATTCAATTAGTGAAGTCTAACTCTTTCCTGTTCATCTTCACATTCACAGCAGAATGACACTTTGACATTGAGCAAAGGTACAATTCAACCCTCTGAATCTTTATTCCATCAGATCACTCTTTTCCTGAATACAAGTTTATCTTTATCTACTTCTCCAGTAGTCCCTAGTCACTTTATTTCTGCTATAATTGAAAATGGCATTAGTCATGGCAACTTTAGGCATTCTTCTAAATCTGAGCAAGCTACACTTAAAACTGAAAAAGAGATATTTTAAATGGGATGTTTCAAAAGCATTTGTTTGAGGATGCCTTTATTCTACTCCCCCACATCAAAAGGACAACTCGGATAAGAGCCAACCTGAGTAAAAATAGATGAAGTTGGATTCAAAGTACAGGAGTTTTGAGCTCATAGCTAATAAGAAATGTGCAGTTTTTAAGCATATTTGTATTATTTACTCTGCTTATTAATGCATTCTTTAAGATATTTTTTTTTATACATTAGTGACTAAGGCTTCAATTCATCAAAGGGTGTTCGATAACAAAACCCCAGTCCTTAAAATACCGCATTCGGTATTTTACACTTCACTGTGCTAATTCATCAATATTTTCCCATGTGTGGTAGAGGTTCGTTAAGTTACCGAACTACTAGGCTTCAATTCATCAAAGGCTGTTCGATAACTGCAGAGTGGTGCAGAGCAGCTTGGAATGTCCATGTGTTGTTACAAGCTGATAACAATAGAAGGCATCCAGACATCCCTTTGTGATGTAAAGGTGTTATAGTTACTGTTATTTATACTGCCTCTGCTGCTCTGAATCTGTCGATCAGTCTTTCTTAACATTTTATTTATTTGCCACAACGTAGATGAACTTCCTGGAGACATTACAAATGCCATGCTTGGTGATTTCACCACCAGCATCTTTGCATTATCAGACAGGGCCTGAAAGGGTTACACCACCGAAGGGAATCTGGGGATATATTTTGACCCGTTCTCTCTGCTCACTGCTTGGGGGGTCTGAAAGCTTGTGTGGAGAAGCCTGTGTGACCTATCACCGGCACTTGCAGGAGAACAGGGGCTATTTCTATTGGCTGCCTGCTCCTGCTAATCATGAAAACATTCACACAGAAGGCTTTCGAAGCCTGTAACGACAGGGGAGAGCTTGAGATAAACACCGAATGTGTTAGCGAATGTGGGAACCTTGATGAATTAACATTTGTTGAGCACATGTCGGTAATTTATCTCATTGCTGTGTCATTTCAGCTTCTCATTCGGTAACAGCTTTGATGAATTAACATTTTCTAAAGTGCTTCGTTAAGTCAGCTGTTTTCAGCATTACCGAATGCGGTAATGCTTGATGAATTGAAGCCTAAGGGTTGAGGAAACTAACAAGGGACAAAAGGGACAAGTAAAGAACCAAGATAGTGTAGTATGTTCAAAGAAAGTAAAAGTCAAAATTTTGCTGGGTATACACGGTCCGTTTCTGCTGCTCGATTCTCCTGTTTGATCGTTTCGCCGCTCGATTCCGCAGTCGATTCTCTTATCTTCTGCTCATTTTTCTTATCTTTTTCCATTCACTTCTATCACAAATCGGGCTGAGAAACGATCAAACGGGAGTTCGGACATGTCGGAAATTATCAAGCCATCTATCAGGCTCAAAGACGAACTGTGTATTCCCAGCATTAGACATGCCTATTATGGCAACAGCTTAGGCAACCACTGTAATTGCAGATGGGAAGAATGACCTGTCCCCAGTCAGACAAGTCTGCACATCCATGCACTAGTTGCTCTGCAGAACAAAAAAGTTGGACTGTGGGTTGAACGACTGTAGTAAACTAAAGACGGCACCCAAGAAGAGTAAAATAATTAAATGTTATAAAATGGCATAGAGGCATTACATTTACCCCCAAAAAGAGGACTTGGGTGATTGGTAGACACGGAGAATATATTGTAAAATATGTGACAGTGTTTCATGGTATTATCAGAATATAATGGTACCTTCATTCTTCTTCTTCTCCTTCTTCTCCTCCTCCTCCTTCTTCTTCTTCTTCTTTTTCTTTCTTTTTTTTTTTTTTTTGCATTGTTGTCTTGCTTATTATGCTCAGTCCTGAAACATTTACTTAAAAAAATAAATAAAAAAAATTAGTAAACTGTAATATATTTGTAAGGATCTGCGCAGGCAGATCCTTATCGAGACATGACAGCAATGAGA
The DNA here is from genome assembly GCF_040937935.1 of Hyperolius riggenbachi. Taxonomy (NCBI): domain Eukaryota; kingdom Metazoa; phylum Chordata; class Amphibia; order Anura; family Hyperoliidae; genus Hyperolius; species Hyperolius riggenbachi. Next base: position 370,475,950 of record NC_090647.1, on the reverse strand, counting down.
GATCACTTCAATGGAAATACTGAGGTCTGCAACGGTTGAATTTGAAGGTGAAAACGTGTTTTATTTACAAGGTGCAATTTACATACATATATACATACATACACAGTGTACCGCTAACCCAGACACTATATACAACATGTATGTATATATATATATATATATATATATATATATATATATATATATATATATATATGTATGTGTACATATACATATATATATATATATATATATATATATATATATATATATATATATATATATATATATATATATATATATATATATGTATATAAGATGCAAGACACAGATCACCATATGTTCAATAGCAACACACTGCACTGGACATGGAACATACAAACTGACAATCGTACAACAGAAAAGATATATACACAGATATGCAGATAACAACAGCAATCTCAGTGCACAGTAGGATAGTCAAACAAGCCAATATCAATAACCAGGAGATCAAGATCAACACAGGGAGTAACAAATGAGTAGTCAGACAGGCATGGATCGAAACCAGGAGATCAGTATAAGTTCAAGAGGCAAGGCAAGGAGCTAGGAACAAGATGTGACCAGAGCAGAGGTCTAACAGCACAGAATGACCTAGCAACGTCTTTCTGCTAGCCACAGTCTTAAATAGAGCAAGCTGGTCATGTGACTCCTCCAAGTGTTTAGAGCTCCCTCTGCAGATCATTCCAGAAATTACAGAGCATCAAACAATAATAGAGACCCCTGCTGGTGGACAACGGAAGTTCATGCCAAGTTCAAAATTCATTACCAGCAGGATTCCCACAGCATGACAGTACCCCTCCCTTCAGGAGCGGCCTCTGGATGCTCCCCAGCTCACTCATCTTACCCCCCACCTTCCTGGATCCCAATGAGGCTCATGCAATACGTGCTAAGACTGGGTGGGCAGGGTGGGAGAATATTCAGGAAAAACAAACAGAACTGATTGGACCGCAAGAGGTTTTGGAAATTGACCATCAGGATACTATAAAGCTTGGACAATATGTGACAAAAAAGAGTCACGCAGATTTCTAGACTTGACAGTAGACTGCGATCTCCAAGGCCAGACCACTGATTTGGAAACAGGTTGTAACTCCTCGGATGGAACAGCAGACTGAGCAGTGGACTGGAACCCACCAGGATCAGTGTACAAGATACCATCAGGAGTCGCAGACAGGATACCATCAGGAGTTGCAGACAGGATGCCATCAGGGGTAGCACACAGGATGCCATCAGGAGCAGAAGCAGGCTGGATGCCCTCAGAAGCAGCAGCAGGCAGGATGCCCTCAGGAGTGGCAGCAGACAGGATGCCATCAAAATGTTTCAGGAACTGGGAACCAGCAGAAGACCATGAGACTGTCGAGACGCTGAACTTAACATCAGGAGACTGGAAAATATCAGGCTGAGCAGGAGACTGGCAGGCACCAACAGGCTTGGCAGGTGACTGGCAGGCACCAACAGGCTTGGCAGGTGAGTGGCAGGCACCAACAGGGTTGGCAGGGGACTGGCACGCTTCATTAGTCTTGGCAGAAAACTAGACAGGATCAGAGTGGACGGCAGGTTGGCAGGTCTCAGGCTCGGTACCAACAGGACAGACAGCAGATTTGGCACTATCAGGAATGTTAGCAGCAGAAGTCTGTGACGGCTGGGCAGCAGCAGAAGTCTGTGACGGCTGGGCAGCAGCAGAAGTCTGTGACGGCTGGGCAGCAGCAGAAGTCTGTGACGGCTGGGCAGCAGCAAAAGTCTGTGACGGCTGGGCAGCAGCAGAAGTCTGTGACGGCTGGGCAGTAGCAGAAGTTTGTGATGGCTGGGCAGCAGCAGAAGTCTGTGAAGGCTGGGCAGCGGCAGACGTCTGTGAAGGCTGGGCAACAGCAGAAGTCTGTGAAGGCTGGGCAGCAGATTGCATAACCTCATGCAAAACAGAAGACGGGATAACTTTAGGCTAGTTAACAGGTCGGGAAGCTTCAGACAGGGCAGCAGGCTCAGTAGTTTCAGACAGGGCAGCAGACTGTGTAACCTCATGGATCTGGACCTTTGGTTGAGCACTTGGCTGGGCCATTGGCTGAGCACATGGCTGGATCATTGGCTGAGTGCTTGGCTGGACCATTGGTTGAGACCTTGATACAGTCTGTGTGGGCTGGCACTGAAACTGTGTGAACTGAGCCTGTGCAAGCTGAAAGTGAAACTGTGTGGGCAGCATACAAGGTTCTGTAGACTGTATGCAATTTTCTTCAGATATATGCAAAGACTCTGCAGGCTGTAAGCAAGGTTTTGCAGACTGGGAACAAGTCTCTGCAGATTGGGTGCAGGTCTCTGCAGACTGGGTGCAGGTCTCTGCAGACTGGGTGCAAGTCTCTGCAGACTGTGTGCAAGTCTCTGCAGGTTGAGGCATACTCTCTGCAGGTTGACAAATGGCTGAGTTGGATTCTGGAGTATGCAATATCTGCAAGAGCTGTGAAATGAAGGCTAAAGTTTGTATAACGTGTGTCACTGGAACATTGGCTGGAGACTGCACTAAACAGGAGTTGATGGACGAAAGCTGTACAGAAGGAGAGATGATTGAAGGCTGCACCAGACAGGAGTTGGATAGAGGCTGCACAGGAGGCAAGATGACTGGAAGCTGCAGTGGACAGGAACTGGCTGGAGGCTGCACTGAACCAGAATCGTCTGGAGGCTGCACATGACCGGAATAAACTGGAGGCTGTACATGCTGAATGGAGTTGGTGGGAAATAATTTATTTTTCTTTTTGGATGATGACTTATTTTCAAACGATTTTTGCCAGGACCAAGGTGTGGTTCTGACTGCAATGGATGTTTTTCAGATAACTGAGGTGTAGGCTGTTAACTCTGGGCACAGGGAGGGTTATCAGAGAAAGGATGAGATGGAAAATTAGAGGATAGAATTTCTTGCCAGATGGCAATCAAAGCAGAGGCACTTCCATACTCGCATAAAGCTTTACACATCAGAGATTTTACACCATGCACACAACTCCTGATACATTCCTCATTCTGCTGAGAATAAAATTCAACAAACTCTTTCTTTCCAGTCTTTAAATAAGCATAATAAGCATTAACCTGTTCTGAAGTGAATTAAAAAGTGTCTTGACTTTCACAAGATCTACTATCATCCAGATGAATACATGCATTCGTTTTTTTTACAACTGCATAATTCTGGCATGCATCAAGATCAAAATTGCATTGGTTTGGGAGGGAATCTGAAGAAACAATTTCCTGCCACAAGGTAATTATGGCAGAAGCCGATTCACGTTTTTTTAAATTATCACTCAGTCTTCTAACAGCATGTATATATTCAGAAACCCATGTTTTATCCATCTCAGAATAGTATTCAACAAAACCTTCCCTATCTTTCTTTAAATAATCAAAGAGATAGTTAATATCGGCTGCACAAAAGACAGGAATTAAATGGGATTGGTTCTTAACTGGCAGATAATTAATTTGGCTATTAATAGAACTAGACTGGACTGCATCAGGAACAGGATCAAAACTGGACTGGTTTCTAACAGACAAAGACCCAGTTTGGATCTTATTCTTTGCTGTCACAGAACAAGGTTTGTAGCAGGAAATTAACATTTCCTCCCAGGCAGATAATAACAATGAGGTTTTTTCAAATTTGCATACTCTTCAATCAATTAATGATTGAAGGGACTTGACACAAGCTTGCACAATACTTTTGTCTTTCTTAGAATAATTGTCAAAGAAAGACTTCCTATCATCTTTCAATATAGTAGTCAAAACTGCAATATCAGATGGGCTAAATGGAGGATCAAGAAAATTATCCTTGGAGGATTTACTTTTCAATAACCAATGAAGGACCTGCAGCAGGTCCTGCACATCTTCTGCAGACAAGATTTTCTGTTTTACATATTTTTGCACTAACTCAATTAACTGCTGAAGGTGCTTTCTGGAGTAAGTTGCAAAATACAGGAAGGAATAATAATTTGGATTCTTCAGCGACCAAGACATAGTAGTACACCTCGTCAAAGTTCAAGTTCAAACCCATGATTGCAGACAAGAGCCCTCAGTATTTATGTGATTTAAATATTTGGGTAAGGCTAGGTCATTATGTAAGGATCTGCACAGGCAGATCCTTATCGAGACATGACAGCAATGAGAGATCAGTTCAATGGAAATACTGAGGTCTGCAATGGTTGAATTTGAAGGGGAAAATGTGTTTTATTTACAAGGTGCAATTTATATACATATATACATACATACACACACAGTGTACCGATAACCCAGACACTATATACACAGATACAGGGCTGCCATCAGAAATTTTGCGGCCCCTCACACATAATCAGGCCTGCCCCCCCTCCCTGGGCCCACCCACTGGTTGCTGTGCCCGCCCACTAGCCACCCCACCCCCGTATCAGTGCACAAGGTGTGCTGCAGCGAAAAATGTGCATGGCTCCGACACTGAAGAAAGCGGCATGCAGCAAGAAGTGGGCATGACCATGGCATGTTGTGGGTGGAGCCAAATACTAGCAAAATAGAGGTATTACCCAGTTAAAAAATGAGATAGGGACTTGTAGGTCCGTTATCCTTTATCCGTTCTCTTTTGTTCCCTTTTTATTCCTGTGCCTCTTTTGTCCCCCTCTGTCTCACCTCAGTTTGTGCCTCTTTTGTGTCCCGCTGTGTGACCTCATGTTCCTGTCTCATCTCTTTTCTCCCTGTGCCTCTTTTGTCTGCCTCTGTTCTCCCTGTGCCTCTTTTATCCCCCGTGTTACCTCTTGTCCCCTTCTGTCTCAGCTCGTCCCCCTGCCCTAGCCAGGTATAGGTGCCCCCAGTTTAGGTATCCAGGAATAGGTGCCCCCAGTATAGGAAGCCAGGTATAGGTTCCCCCAGTACAAGTAGCCAGCTATAGGTGATGCCCCAGTATAGGTAGCCTGGTGTAGATGCCCCCAGTATAGATAGCCTGGTATAGGTGGTGCACCAGTATAGATATTCAACTATAGGTGGTGCCCCGGTAGAGGTAGCCTGTAGCCAGATATAGGTGGTGCCCCAGTACAGAAAGTCCGCTGTAGCGGACTCACTCATCTGCTCCCCAAGTTCAAGCGCTGATGTCACTCTTCTCTCAGTGCTGGAACGCAGTGTGCTGGTTAGTGAGCCACAGGCCCGCAGCCTGCACATGGGGCCCTTTCAGCGCTTGGGGGGAAGGGCCCCCAGAAGTCCTGGGCCCCTCACTGCAATGTCAGTTCCCCCCCCCCCCCCCTATGGCTGCCCTGCACAGATATACAGATAACAGCAATCTCAGTACACAGTAGGATAGTCAATCAAGGCAATATCAATAACCAGGAGATCAAGATCAACACAGGGAGTAACAAGAGAGTAGTCAGACAGGCATGGATCGAAACCAGGAGATCAGTATACGTTCAAGGCAAGGGGCTAGGAACAAGATGTGACCAGAGCACAGGCCTAACAGCACAGAATGACCTAGCAACGTCTTTCTGCTAGCCACAGTCTTAAAGAGGAGCAGTCAGCCATAATACCTTAGGAACAAAAAACAAATACATAAGTAGATAAATAATTGCTCTACTTACATAACATATGTATTGCACTGTCCATGTTATGATTCCTGTTAATTTTATAAAGGAAAAGTAGAGAATCCTATTCTAGACAGTTTCCATATTTACTGTGCCTATTTTGAAGCCAGTCGTGATGTAATATCCGCCTTTAGTCTCCTCTGCTTGATTTGCCTGCCCTTCACTATAGAAAGTGCATTGTTTCAGCCTGAGAAATTTTGACCAATCAGAGAGGAACAGAGGTGTGGGAGGGGAAAACAGGAGGGAAAGAGGCTTCAGCCATTCAGGCTGCATTAGTTCTGTGTACCAAATAATAGTCATGTAAACTGGGGAATGATAATTTATCAACAAGAAAGTAATAGAGATTTTAACTTTTGCATTGCCTGATTAGCATCCTTATTACTTGTTTACCAGATAAAAATAAAGAATTGATTTTTTATTTTATGCCCAAAAGTTACTCTTTAAATAGAGCAAGCTGGTGATGTGGCTCATCCAAGTGTTCACAGAGCCCTCTGCAGGTCAGTCCAGAAATTACAGAGCATCAAACAATAATAGAGACCTCTGCTGGTGGACAGCAGAAGTTCATGCCAAGTCCAAAATTCACCACCAGCAGGATTCCCACAGCATGACAATATTATAGATGATACCACATTTTTCACTAATTATCCTACTTTCAACATCAGAAACACTTCCTATATGTATACATTGCTATATATTGGTGTGTAACCCCACCCTCTCAGTGATGTTGAAGCCTAGGCTAGGATGATACAGCATTCACCAGAAGTCTTTGGGAGTCCAGGTGTGGTTTCTGCTCATTAAATGACAAACATCCCACAGTGATGCAAGCAGTAAAGATGTTGCCACACTATCTGGGTGATGAAACATTTTACAATGATCTAACACTCATTTTATTATTTTAAAGTACGTTTTTTTTCAGTACATTATACTCAGTAAAGTTTCTATTTAAACCTCCCTGATACATTCTGATTATCAAATTTAAGCGAGTGGCTGGAAAAATGAAACATTAGAATCATTAACCTATTTTGGTTCCTGGACGTAGAAACTACGTCCAGGAACCATGCGCGCTACCGCGCGCTCCCGCGCCAATCGCGAGCGTGCACGCGCACTCCCGGCCGCAGATTAGGTAGCCAGGGAATCAATGTATCGGGCTATGGTGCCTGTTCACTGATTCCTCTCCCCTGCTGAAAAAGCGACAGCTTCTCTCGGAAACTGCGCCTTTTCTGGCCGTTCCCTCCCCGATGCGTCACTCTAAGTGTGTGTTACCCTTAGAGTGACGTCATGTAAACAAACTCATGGCCGCCATCTTGTGGCCAAAAAGTAATACTACAACTGAAAATAAAAATAAATTAAAATGAACACACATTTACATTATAAATCTATTGTTTACCTCCCACCCTCCCAAAACTACCCAAATAAAATGTTTACTATAAAAAAAAAACATGTAAATAAAAAAAAAACATGTAAATATTTACCTAAGAGTCTAAACTTTTTAAATATCAATGTAAAGATGAAATATTTCTATATTTTTTTTATTTTAAACTTGTTAATAGTGATAGATGCAAAATGGAAAAAATGCACCTTTATTTCCAAATAAAATATTGTCGTCATACATTGTGATAGGGACATAGTTTTAAGGGTGTAATAACCGGGACATATGGGCAAATACAATACGTGAGTTTTAATTATGGAGGCATGTGTTATTTTAAAACTATAATGGCTGAAAACTGAGAAATAATGAATTTTTCCATTTTTTTCTTATTCTTCCTGTTAAAATGCATTTACAGTAAAGTGGCTCTTAGCAAAATGTACCCCCCAAAGAAAGCCTAATTGGTGGCGGAAAAAACAAGATATAGATCAGTTCATTGTGATAAGTAGTGATAAAGTTATAGGCTAATGAATGGGAGGTGAACATTTCTCACGTGAAAACCACGGATCCTGAATGGGTTAAGCAACCAATTAGAGCTCTACTGGCAAATAAAACTTAACTTTTAGTTGAATTGATTATTGTATTTTGTAATCAATACAATTAAAATGGATTATGTCTTATTTGCCAGTAGGGCTCTAATTGGTTGAATAACAAATTTTTCCCTGGCAAACATTTGGACTGTGTATGAAAATGGAACACACCATTGTCTTTCAGAAAGGCTGCAGCTCAGCTCTCTGGAAGTCACAGATCCAAATATCTATTTCTTTAATTATGCTAATTTATTATAAGGACTGCATAATACATTTACATTTATAAGGACTGCCTTTCCCTCCCCAATTTGCCAAAATATTGCATTGCATCCTGGTGTTACTGTGGTCCTGACCCTTTCCTGTTCCCTGTCTTTCTCACTGCTACTTGACTAATGGTTTGCTGTTATTTCTACTATAACACTTGCCCTTTGCCTGCTGATACATTTGTTGTCCACCTGGTTATTAATATTATATTTGTATTTTTGCCACTTAGTTAGGGTTTTGCTTTTGAGCTATTTGGCATGTGTTGTGTTTTCATTTATATATTGTGCACTTTCCACTAATATATGCTTTTGTTTCATTGTATTTGGTCTCCAGTTATCAGTATTTTCTGCAAACCATTGTCACCAGTAAGCTGCCTTTGCAACCTCAGAACACCCTGCTTCCTTCACCATTTCTCCTTATCACCCTTATTGCGCATGCAAATGCCACACACATTTAGTTGTCTTTCAGATGGGCAGCTGAAGGCAGTGAATTCACTGCCTGTCAGCTGCTTGTTAGCACTCTGTACCAATGGTCGACAGGTGACCACCCCACAGAGTTACATCTGAGTGTAGCTTCATCCCAGTATTAGACGTGCAGTGTGACTATACAGTGAAACAAGAGTACAGGTAGTCCCTGGTTTTCGATCGCCCAACTTAGGAACGACCCGCCGATACGAACGCCCGCCGACCCTCCGCGATGACGTCACGCAACCGGGGACTACCTCTTCTCCTGCCATTTTTAAAGCAGAGTAGGCACAGCGGAAGGCAGATAGAGGACATCTCACCTGTTCCACGGCAGTAGAAGGTCCCAGCTGCCTGGGAAGCTGCGCGGCCCATCCTCTCTATCCGTCTACTGTTCCCCAGCGGCTTCTTATGCATCACATAATGATGCAATCAGGAAAAGCCCCCTAGTGGCGGCGTCTCCTGATGCGTCATTATGCGACGCATGAGAAGCCGCTGGGGGGACAGTGGACGGAGAGAGAGGACGGGCCGTGCAGCGCAGCTGCCAGGCAGCACGCTGGGACCTTCTACCGCCATGGAACAGGTGATATATCCCCTATCTGCCTTCCGCTGTACCTACTCTGCTTTAAAAAATGGGGGCAAAGGTGGCTGGCACATCATCCCTACTTGAGGATGGATTCAGGTTAAGAACGAGCCGACAGTCCCTATCTCATTCGTTAACCAAAGACTACCTGAAAGTATGCTTTACTGCCACTGTGTATGCTGTGTGTTACTCCATTGAAACCTGCCACTATGCACTCAATGAGAGAGCCCCATAGGTAAAGCATTGCATCACATTGGGATGCAATAATATTGTCAATTGCATTGAAACACAAGTAATACTTTTAGGTATTTTTTCACTGCATCCACAGGACAATATAATCGTATCGCACTGTGATGCACTCTAATAGTGGCACTCTAATGTACGATGCAACTTTTCATCTTTGTTGCAATGTGATCCTATCACAACAGAATGTCTATAGAGTGATAGCGGCCTTAGCAATAGACCCTGGACAAGCAGGTGCTCTAGCCTCTGACGGAAGTCTGACTCAATTAGCCACATCCTTGTTTCAGGTGTTTAGCTAAGACACTACTGAAGTCAGAAAAATTAGCAGTACTACCAGGCAACTTGTATTGTTTAAAAGGAAATAAATATGGCTGCTGCCATATGCCGCTCACGTAGGGTACTATCAGTATTAGAAAATTAAAGCAAGTTGGCAGTAGACTACTTTGCAAATAGATACTACAACAGGGTTTCCTCCATTTATTTAGGATGCAAAAGGAAAGATGAACCTGTGTTTGTAGGTCTACCTCAATACTGAGGGTCTCACAGATTACTGAGCAACAGGTCTGTTTTGTTGTTCTAGTTCATTAACAGCTTCATCATCTTTTTTAAAGGATTACTCAACATGTCAGGTGGCATTATTACTTTCATTTGTACCAAGCTGTCTTCAAACCAGTAACAACCAATTGACACTTAGTCCGGCGTGTGTACGGACCTTTATTCATATAATTCAGGGCTTGGTAAAGCAGTGCTTTGAGCAATCTTTCCCTGATATCAGTGAGTAGCCTGCTCTTTACAGCCATTTCTCCTTGCACTGAAAACACTGTCTGCTCTATTATCTCTAGGGGCTGTTCTGCTAATTTGCGGCACAAACTTTAGATAACTTTAAAGCTGAACTTTGAGCAGCAATCCAAGCACAAAGGCTGATAGTTAAATGTCCCTGCGTCAATCGTTTAAGCAGTGAAATTTATCTTTATCTCAGCAAGTAACTTTACAATCCATTTGATATTTGGGTCACAAGATATTTGGCTTTCTGGAGAGAAAGAGTCAGCAGGGCAAGATGTTCCTAAATCCATAAGGATTAGTTTTAATTGCTTTCCATCTTCAGACCTTGAAAATGGTAGAATTTAATGATTTTGGCTATGTATTGCAATAAAAACCAAAAACAAAATGGATTTTGAGTCAAATTCCCCCGACAGGCTGACAGAGCAAATTTTGCACTTTTTTTCACAATGCATCTGTACATCCATATATAGCAAAACACCATCCAAACATACAGATGCTCTTCACCGCTGCCTCCAAGCTAAATAATATTACCAATGTTCTTGCTCAGTGCATGCTCAGTCAATAAGTTATTAATGGCATTTTCTGGTAAAAGGCAAGAAGTATTTTCCCTGTGGAATTTGCTTGAATGGAAGCTGTTCAGAATGGTTAGAAGCTATACCTTTGACACAAAAGCTATTAAACGAAGGGATTCTGAATCCTGATTTACAGGCTGTATAATTTAAAAACCTGTATGAGATGTTGGATGGTGTTAACTGCTAAAATAGCATTTCATGTTGAAGTAAGAGAACTGGAATGACTGAGCAGCAGTGTATAATGATATAGTGTACATAACCTTATCAGGTGATGGTAGTAATTAGGGTGATCACTACCTCCTTTTTAATTACCAATGTAGATGTGGATGAATTAATGAATATTGACTGAAGCTGAGAGTGTCTAATGCTCCTGTTTTCTTATCTATATGAGTGCACTGACATTGAAATTGAATAGCATAAGCGTGTTGAATTTATAGTTTAGGTTTCTTTTGACATAGAACCTCCTTTTACCTGTTAAAAACACCTTAAACCACACCATTAATATGTGATAAGGACCAGAGAAAAACACAATGCGTAAAAGAAAGCTACCAAAGAGTGGTTTAGAGTTACATTACCAGAGGGGGTGCTATTGTAATTTTACCAGCGGCTCAGGATACCGTTATGTGTATTATTATTATGGGCACATTATAAGATGTTATGTGGAAGCTTTGCTACTGTATACTATTTTATGCAAATACTCTGACATAAGTGCAGTATGAGAACTATAGAAAGAAAATAAATGTTTCTATCATCTTTGCATTAAAAAAAATTATACCTATAAGGAATTCCAAATTAGCTTGTCATTACCTTCACTTTCACCTGGTTCTTGTTTATCAGTTAAAATGGTGTTACGTTATGAGCAGAGTTTTTTCTGTAACGCTATTTTAAACTGAAGATCACAGTGTTACATTGGAAGAGTAAAAGTAGAACATGACTGTAGCAAATCCACATGTAACGGATTGTACTGTGTATGAATTAAGTTGTTTGGTGACAAAGCTAACTGATACTTTGAGTATCTTTGTAATAAGTGTTAGGCTAGGTTCCCAGTAGAAAGTTGCATTGTGATGTGATGTTAGTCGCATTGAAATATTACAACACAAATAAACAAAACAGTGTTAATGCACATTAACGCTGCATTACTGTTGCATTAAGTAGGTACAGTGAAGCATACAGGCAATGGAAAGTATGCTTTCCTGGTAAGGTGTGTGTTTAGAGGTAACGCACTGCAGTAGTTTGTTACCATAACGCAACACATTACAATGCAACGCTAACGTCATACAGACTTTTTATTGCAGGCAGTAAGCTGCGTCATAAGACTTTATAACGCAGTACTGCAACGTTCTGCTGTGAACCTAGCCTTATATTAGAAGTTTTAAAGTTCATCTAACCAGGGAAGGAAGATAATTTTCTGTAGGAGATTGTCTAGTAGCCCCAAATTTTTGTTTAAAAACATTGTAATCATTAAAGGTATTGCTCCAGAAAAGGCATTTGTGATATTTTATTATATGAAATATTAACTCATGATCCTATTTCACTTTTAATTTACAATCTCATGTAGAATTCTGTGTAGGGGAAAATTCCACTTCAATCAAAATATAAATTTCAGTTATAGAAATGCATTCAATAATGAAGTTCATTTTTATAATGTCATCGTAAATTGTTGTTCAATAATGCTTCAAACCAATCATTCCAAAAACAAGCTGCATTTTTTAATATGTTGAAAATGGTTAAAAGGAACCTAAACTGAGAAGGATGTGGATTTTTCCTTTTAAAATAATACCAGCTGCCTGACTCTCCTGCTGATCCTATGTCTCTAACACTTTCAGCCACAGCCCCTCAACAAGCATGCAGATCAGGTGCTCTGACTGAAGTCAGAGTGGATTAGCTGCATGCTTGTTTCAGGTGTGTGATTCAATCACTACTGCAGCCAAAGAGATCAGAAGGACTGACAAGCAACTGGTATTTTTTAAAAGGAAACATCCACATCCCTCTCAGTTAAGGTTCCCTTTAAGTGCAAAATATTTTAGTAAAGCATATACAAGTGAGGTAGATAGAATGACATTTACACCCTGGCAGGGATAAAAAGCAGCAAACAGGGTTATTTTTCTCTTCTATATGTATATATTTGCAGCGCAGTTCAAGTAAACAGTGATGGTACTCAGTTGGACAATACAAAATTGGAAAAATGTTTCTGGGTCTGGTGAGTCTTGACTTAAGCTGCAAAATGGTAAGGTTATAATTAATAGAGTTGCCACAAGCAACATAAAAGCATGGATTCATCCTGCCTTGTGTCAACAGTTCAGGGTAGTGGTGTTTTTGCACCAACTGAGCTTTGTTTAGATATCACCCCCCCCCTCCCTCGCCTGGGTCCCCCGATCTGCGCTCCCCTCCAGCTGTAAAAAGTTAAGTACCAGCGGCAGCGTATAGATTAAGAGGCAACGGGCGGGGATCACTCACCTTTTCCGCGTTCCAGCGAGCGCTTCAATGACGTCACTTCCTGCAACGCCGCCCAGTAAGTGGGCGGCATTGCAGGAAGTGACGTCAGTGGAGCGCTCGCTGGAATGCGGAAAAGGTGAGTGATCCCCGCCCGTTGCCTCTTAATCTATACGCTGCCGCTGGTACTTAACTTTTTACAGCTGGAGGGGAGCCAGGCGAGGGAGGGGGGGTCCGACCCCCCCTCCCCACCGCTAGGCCCAATACCCCCTTTCTGCCCGCTACTCCTCCAGCTCGGCGGGCGGCCCCCCACCCACGGACAGGCGGGTGCTACCCCCCAGATGTGCCGCCTGAGGCAAATGTTTCACCCTGCCTCATGAGCGGGCCGGCCCTGATATCACAGCCTATATAAGTATTGCTGCTGTCCTTCACTTTATAACCACGCTGTACCCATCTTCTCATGGCCACTTCCAGAAGGTTAATGCAACATTTAAAAAACTCACATCATCTCAAACTGGTTTCTTGAACATGACAATTAGTTAATTATACTCCAATGGCCTCCACAGTCACCATATCTTAAAGAAACACTGAACAGAACTAATTTTGCTTATTTTACCTTATAATTCGCTTCAGTGCTCTAATGCCAAGTAATCTGCCATGTCCCCGCCGCTAAACGAGCACTGCAGAGCCCCCAAATCCCCGGGGGGCAATCTGTCCGGCAATTCCTGGAAGGGGCAGAGCTTTCAGCTTCAGCTCTGCCCCTCCTGACGTCAATCGCCGCCTCTCCCCGCCCCTCTCATTCTTCCTTCACAGAGAGGGGCGGGGAGAGGCGGCGATCCGCGTGGCGATTGACGTCAGGAGGGGCAGAGCTACAGCTGAAAGCTCTGCCCCTCAGCGCAGCAAAATCCACGACCAAGTTGGTCGTGGATATTTGCGGAGGGATTTGGGGGCTCTGCAGCCCTCGTTTAGCGGCGGGGACACGGCGGATTACTTAGCATTAGAGCACTGAAGCGAATTATAAGGTAAAATAGGCAAAATTAGTTTGCTTCAGTGTCTCTTTAATCTAATAAAGCACCTTTGGGATATGATGGAGGAGATTTACATCATGGATGTACAGCAGATACATCTGCAGCAACCGCGTGATGATATCATGTCAATATGGAACAAAATCTCTGCAGCATGTTTCTAATACCTTTTTGAATCTATGCCACAAATTAGGGCTGTTCTGAAGGCATAATGGTCTAGGTAAAGACATAAAGAATTATAACCCCACCAAACAGTACAGATCTATATGAACCCTTCAAATACTTCAAATTTAGCTAAGTGATTTTTTTTTTTTTACAAGCCACAAAAAAGCACTGCTAGAATTATCTAAAATTGAAAGTGATGGTTCCACCTTCATGCTTGTGACAATAATTTGATCCTAGTGTGAACATAAAGACATTAAATAAAGACAATTATTTGTTACACTTTTTAATTATTTATTTTGAAAGTTTACAGATAATCCTAACTGTCTCCACATGACAGATATTTCCTCACTTTCCATCTTCTACCTTAGTTCAGAGTCATGAAATGAGTACTAGATGAAAGGAGAGGTGTTGTGTGACATTATTATTATTCATTATCAATATTATTTATTACACAATTGATGGATTTTGTTGATCCTAAAAGTAGGTCTGATGAAAATGTCTAGCTCTGTTTTATACTTAATGAATGCTTTTAGAAGTTAGGAAGTCTGCTTGTCAATCTCTTTTTGAATAGCAATGATTTCTGGATGTAGATAAAAGATAGCAAGTACAAGAAATCTTGGAAACATGTATTCATAATGCAATACTATTTTCCATAAACTCAGTGTTGTCTTTACACAATAAAGGTGTCAGTGTAATTCTTAGGCCCCTGGCGACTCTGTAGATGCATGCAGTGATAATGTAATCTCTTTACTTATAGCTTCCTCTAATTGTGTCTTAATTTCATCAACTGTATTTGCTTCTGCAGCTGCAAATGTGTAGAATACAGACCTCCCAAGGTCCAAAATAGCTCTCTCTTCGTACAAGAAGCTGTGCTAGTTTGCCTTCTTTTTACTTTGTCAAAGTAATTTCTGATAACAATATAGCCACAATCAGAATAGTTGAGACTATCTATCCAGTAGTCACACATGAAATCTACAGGCCACTAGTGACATCAGAATGTACACCTAGCCCCTCAGGTTCACAATAGCTGCTTTCTGTTCAGGCTGTCATTTTTTTTTCTTTTAAAGAGAATCTGTATTGTTAAAATCGCACAAAAGTAAACATACCAGTGCGTTAGGGGACATCTCCTATTACCCTCTGTCACAATTTCGCCGCTCCTCGCCGCATTAAAAGTGGTTAAAAACAGTTTTAAAACGTTTGTTTGTAAACAAACAAAATGGCCACCAAAACAGGAAGTAGGTTTATGTACAGTATGTCCACACATAGAAAATACATCCATACACAAGCAGGCTGTATGCACCCTTCCTTTTGAATCTCAAGAGATCATTTGTGTGTTTCTTTCCCCCTGCAGTTCTCATGCACTGAAGTTTCAGGCTGCTCTTTTCTTCCTGCAAACAGCTTTGCCCTTGTCTATAATTCCTCAGTATGTGAAAGCCCAGCCAGGTCAGAGGACGATTTATCCAGCTTGTAAAAGATAAGAGAGAAGAGAGAAGCTGCACTAATCTAAATATCACACAGGCAGTGTGCAGAGAGGGGCCTGAAAGGGGGAGTTCATAGCAGAACCACAACACTGAAGAACTTGGCAGCCTTCCAGACACAGGCTGACAAGTCTGACAGGGGAATGATACATTGATTTATTACAGAGACTGTGATAGTAGAAAGTGCTGCAGTAAGCCAGAACACATTAGAATAGCTTTTGGAACGTGTAGGATGATAAAAAACAGGATGCAATTTTTGTTACGGAGTCTCTTTAAGCCGCTAATACATTTTTTTTATTGAGATCAATTTAGTAATATGGTGTCATGCTTCTTGATGTTGTATTCCTGATGGTGGCAGCTTTATGGACTTTGTATGGACTGTCCACTAGCAGATTTCTCTCCTCATGTTGGGAACTCTGTGAACATTCTGGACACCTGACCATTGTGCATTATTTAAAGGTGTTTCTGACACAAGAACACTGCTAGACCATTTTGTGCTAGTAGGCCTTTTGTTCTGGACACCTATCCTTGCACCTAGTTCCTTGCCTCCTGTATTTTGCATCGATCTCCTGGTATTGAATTCCCGCTCTGACTACTCTCTTGTTCACTGCCTGTATTATTCTTGATATTCTGATTATTGATCTTAGTCTGTCTGACAATTCTTCTGTGTGCTGATTTTTTTATACATTTCTGTATAAATATATATTGCATGAGCATTGCTCCAGTAAATTTGCCAGTGTGCATATATATCGTGTGATCTGTGTTCCTGTTTGTTGCTATTGTATATATTGTGATCACCAAGTAATCGAGAGGATGCTTTGAATATCTCAGGTGCTGCTGCCTGTATGAATACAGTATTGATAGAAAAGACAAAGGAAAAAAGAAGCTCACATTGGCCTAAATTCACTAAGATCATGCTAGAGATAATAGGGCAAGAAAAAACTTACCACCACACATGGATCTTGCCTTATTAAGGTGTAGAGATAAGTTTTCCCAGTGAGAGAGTCATCTGATCATTTCTGTCTTTAAGTTACCTCCTCTGTAGTTTTCACATGCAGGTAATTAACAGCCTGTCTTTAACTTTAGAATTCTGTAGTTATTTTAAGGATTGAAATGTTAACTTTAGAGATCGCTCCTTAACTCAAAGATAGAAGAGTTAAGTTTACTACATGCCTTAACACCATGGTGATAACACTAGAGAAGTTATTAAAGACAGGAGATAAGCTTAGCGAATTGAGGCCAGGACATAATAATTGAAGATTAAAACAAACGAGGCTCAAATGGAGAGATCTCACCTGGTAATTAATGCTGGGGTACCCCATGGAGGTCCTCCAGCTGTTTCATTTTTGCCCCCATTGTGGGCGGGGACTAGGCCTTAAGTGATATCCTCAGTAATAGGTTGTAGAAATCCCTGGAGATATTCTGCCCACAAACCCAGTGTAGGGAGGTGAAATGGCACTGGGTGAGGAGTGTACCCTGCCAGAACGGGTTAAATACCCGGCAATGAATGTAGTAAGCGTGTGAGGCAGCTGGCCAGGCATTGCGGACCCGCAATGAGAAGCCAGACTAGTGGTTAAAATGTTTATTTTTGTGAGAGATCGCGTAAAAGCCACCACATGTGCTACTGAGCTGGCGGCTGATTCCGCGTGCAGTGCGGCAGTTTGCACGCAGAAGCGTGTGTTTGGTAGCAGGGCAGAACGCGGAAAAGCCGCCGCATGCAACAACAGTAAGGCGGGTGGTTCCGCGTCCAGCGCGGCGGTTTGTACGCGGCAGCGTGTGTCTGGTGTGGCTGAGTCTGTTAGTGCACATAGACTTAGGAATACACGCGCGCACGCTGAGAGGCAGAATTCTTATACTAAGCAGGAAGAGTCAGCTGACCACGCCGATCAGCTGACTCCTGAGCGGGATACTATTGGTTGAGCAATTAGGGGTGGTGCTGGAGAGCACTACTCCATATATAGTTCTTGCTAGTCACTTGCAAGTTGTCTGCCGTTGCGATCACTACGTGGAAGCACTCAGACCTAGTCAGATCCTCAGTGTGTTTGAACCAGGTGGACCTGGGAATACACACTTAGCCAGATTATTTGAATTGTATTCTGTTTATGCTTAAGCTAGTTCCAGGGTGTAGAGACTAAGGACCTCACACCCAGCTTAGGGAACTGTATTATGATCTGTGTTATACTTCAGACTAGTTCCAGGGTGTAGAGACCAAGGACCTCACACCCAGCTTAGGGAACTGTGTTATCATCTGTGTTATACTTCAGACTAGTATCAGGATGCTGAGACTACGGACCTCGCACCCAGTCTAGGGAATACTGTATTATCATCTGTGTATTCTTCAGACTAGTTCCGGGATGCTGAGACCAAGGACCTTGCACCCAGAATAGGCATTGTTTGATATATGTTATGACTTATAGCCTTTCTGACTACTCCTCTGTCTTCTGATTCGGTACCTCGTATATCTGATATTCCGTTGCCAGACCCTGCTTGACTTGGATACCGAATCAGCCTTCTGTCTTTGTACTTTATCTGTCAGTGTGTTGCCGACCCGGCGTGCCCGACCTCGAGAGCTATCTCCCCCCTTATAAGAGATAGTCTCCAGATCAGATAGTGACATCCATCTTAGGTGTCATTCACTCCTAGGTCCTTCCCGTCTCCAGCCTGACTCCTCCCCCCGGAGAGCCTCAGGCTGCTGGAAGTTTCCTGTTCTCCCAGAGCTGTGTCTCTATATTGTATACCACCTGCTCAGCAGGTACATTACTCAAAGTATTACTGTTACACCAAACACTCACTTATCTTTAGGCGTCCAGAGGTTAGCAATATATCTGATTATCGGTGATACTGCAGATCATCAATAATCAGGTATATATCTGCATTCTTGGTGATACTGCAGATCACCAATAATCAGATTCTCTCTGCGTGCTGACACCAATCGTTACAGAACGGCAGACCAAACCCAAATGGACGCACTCCACAGCCGTCTTAATGCACTCACCACCTTGGTGGAAACTTTCATCCGAGTGCTAGACAGTCACCAGACTCAAATCAACGCTTTGTCTGGGACTGTTCACGTCTATCAGATGGCTGTGGACGCAGTGCGATCTCCTCCTAGCACAGACATACGTATGTCTGTACCTGAAAGGTTTTCTGGCCACAGATCTGACTTCCGAAACTTTAAAAATCGAGTGTTGTCATACTTTTAGTTGAGACCTAGTTCCTCAGGAACTGTAGCACAGAGAATTACGTTTATCAAGACACTATTGTCAGGAGATTCCCAGACTTGGGCATATAGTCTCCAGCCAGGTGATAGCGCGTTAGTGTCAGTTGAGGCATTTTTTGACGCTATGGCCATAATTTACGATGATCCGGATATTGCCTCTACCGCTGAGCGGAAGCTCAAGACATTACGGCAGGGCAAGGGTCCGGTGGAAAATTATGCTGCTGAGTTCAGGAAGTGGGCAGTTTCAGCTAGATGGGACTCATTCGCACTTCTGGACTGTTTTTTTATCAGGGTTGTCAGACGCGGTCTCTGATCTGATGTTGGGTCACCCCGAGCCGAAGTCTATTGTTGAGGCCATTTCATCAGCCATCAGAATTGATCGTCGCCTACGTTATCAGAGACAGACTCGGGGTAGAAACGATGTGAGATATGTTTCCTACACCGCACCTCAACCTTATTCATTTCCATCTGATACATCACCACCTGACTCACCTCCACCAGAACCAATGCAGTTTGGGCGGTCGAGGTTGTCCCAGGTGGAGCAGAAGGACAAAGAGACAAAAGAGCTCTGTCTATACTGTGCAGAGGAGGGTCATAAAGTTCAGAGTTGTCCCAAACGGTTGTTTCCTCTGGATGATGAACGTCTCCTTCTTCCTTGCACTATATCTTGGCAAGATAAGACAGAGAATACTGAGGCCTTCATTGATTCAGGCTCAGCAGCTAATTTTATGTATTACGAATTTGCTAAGAAATTGGGGATCCTGATCTCCCCTTTAAAACAACAGATTCGGGTCACTGCGGTGGATGATTCCCCTCTGCAGAGTAATCACCCTCTTTCCTAGACCCCAGATTTGGGGGTCACAATAGGGATCTTGCATAAAGAAAGTTTATCATTTTTTGTGTTACGAATGGCAACCTCCACGATCATTCTTGGCATGCCATGGTTACAGATTCACTCGCCTTAGATCAATTGGGCCACGGGTCAGCTAACCAGCTGGTCTACCCACTGTTATCATCATTGTCTTGCGAAAATAACCATTGGTAAAACCAAGATTCACATGGAGGTATTGCCAGATCATTGTTCAGAATTTGCAGACGTATTCTGTCCCAAGTCAGCAGATAAACTTCCTCCACACCGTCCCTTTGATTGCCCCATTGATCTTAGGTCTGGTTGTATGCCCCCTAAAGGTCATCTCTATAACTTATCTGGGCCAGAGAAATTGGCCATGCAGGAATACATCCGAGAAAACTTAGCTAAAGGTTTTATTCACCCTTCTCGATCCCCGGCCGGGGCAGGGTTCTTTTTTGTGAAAAAGAAAGATGGTGGTCTACACCCTTGCATTGACTATCGGGGCTTAAATAAAATCACAGTAAAAAATCGCTATCCCTTGCCGTTAATAGACGATTTGTTTACTCAAGTCACCAATGCTAAGATTTTTTTTAGGGGTGGGACGACGAATCCGGCGAATCCACGAATCCCTCGAATATTGGGAAATATTCGAGATTCGTGGATTCGAATCCCGACGCCATTTTTCACTTTCCGAATCCGCCGAATGCCGACGCTGCATCGCCGCATACGCCGCTCCCCCCGCCCGCGCTTATGCTCCCCCGACCTTCTCCGACCCCCCCGCGCCTCCTCCGTTCGCCAGCATCAACTCACCTGAGCGGAGCGCACAGAGCGGCCGACCTCTCGCCGACTTCCTGGTTCCCCCTAGTGACCGGCTCTTACAATGATGTCATCAGTAAGAGCCGGTCCGGCCACTAGAGGGAACAGGGAAGTATCGAAGAGGTCTGCCGCTCTGCCACTCTGCGCTCCACGGACAGGTGAGTAGATATTCATGCAGGGGTGAGCGGAGGAGGCACGGGGGGGGAGCGGAGGAGGCACGGGGGGAGCGGAGGAGGCACGGGGGGGTGGGGGGCGGAGGAGGCCGGGGAGGGGGGTTGGCGGTGAGTGGAGGAGGCATGGGAGGCCCCTATACCTACCTACAGGCCCCTATACATACCTACAGGCCCCTGTACCTACCTACCCACCTACAGGCCCCTATACCTACCTACCCACCTACAGGCCCCTATACCTACCTAAAGTCCCGTATACCTACCTACCCATCTACCTACCTACAGGCCCCTATATCTACCTACCCACCTACAGGCCCCTATACCTACCCACCTACAGGCCCCTATACCTACCTACCTAAAGACCCCTATACCTACCTACCTAAAGGCCCGTATACCTACCTACAGGCCCCTATACCTACCTACCCACCTACAGGCCCCTATACCTACCTACCCACCTACCTACCTACCTAAAGGCCCCTATACCTACCCACCCATCTACCTACCTACAGGCCCCCCTACCTACCTACCTACGTAAAGGCCTCTATACCTACCTACCTACCTAAAGGCCCCTACACCTACCTACCTACAGGCCCCTACACCTGCTTAAAGGCCCCTACACCTACCTACCTAAAGGCCCCTATACCTACCTACCTACAGGCCCCTACACCTACCTACCCACCTACCTAAAGGCCCCTATACCTACCTACCTACATACCTACCTATACTGAAGGTCCCTTTACCTACCTACCTAAAGGTCCCTACACCTACTTACCTAAAGGCCCCTATACCTACCCACCCATCTACCTACCTACAGGCCCCCTACCTACCTACCTACCTACGTAAAGGCCCCTATACCTACCTACCTACCTACCTAAAGGCCCCTACACCTACCTACCTACAGGCCCCTACACCTACCTAAAGGCCCCTACACCTACCTACCTAAAGGCCCCTATACCTACCTACCTACCTACAGGCCCCTACACCTACCTACCCACCTACCTAAAGGCCCCTATACCTACCTACCTACATACCTACCTATACTGAAGGTCCCTTTACCTACCTACCTAAAGGCCCCTACACCTACCTACCTAAAGGCCCCTATACCTACCTACCTAAAGGCCCCTATACCTACCTACATACCTACCTATACTTAAGGCCCTATACCCTGTACCTATACTGAAGGTCCCTTTACCTACCTACCTAAAGGCCCCTATACCTACCTACCTAAAGGCCCCTATACCTACCTACCTAAAGGCCCCTATACCTACCTACATACCTACCTATACTTAAGGCCCTATACCCTATATACCTATACTGAAGGTCCCTTTACCTACCTACCTATACTGAAGGCCCCTATACCTAGTTAACTACCAATACTGAAGGCCCATATACCCTGCTACCTTTACTGAAGGCCCATATACCCTGCTACCTTTACTGAAGGCCCATATACCCTGCTACCTATACTGAAGGCCCATATACCCTGCTACCTATACTGAAGGCCCATATACCCTGCTACCTTTACTGAAGGCCCATATACCCTGCTACCTATACTGAAGGCCCATATACCCTGCTACCTATACTAAAGGCCCATATACCCTGCTACCTATACTGAAGGCCCATATACCCTGCTACCTTTACTGAAGGCCCATATACCCTGCTACCTATACTTAGGGCCCCTATACCTTGCTACCTATACTGAAGGCCCCTATACCTTGCTACCTGTACTGAAAGCTACCCATATTGAAGGCACCCATACCTAGCTAGCTATACTGAAGGCACCTTTACCTCGCTACCTATGCCTGGGTACCTATACTGCGGGCAACTATACCATGGATCGCACAATTCTTATGTGCAGGATTCGTTAGATTCGGGATTCGAAAGGTTCGAGATATTCGAGAACCTTTATAGATTCGGATCCGGATTCGGATTCGAAGAAATTGTGGATTCGTCCCATCCCTAATTTTTTTCAAAGTTGGATCTGAGGGGTGCTTACAACCTTGTGCGAATCAGGGACGGTGATGAATGGAAGACGGCCTTTAATACACCCGACGGGCATTACGAGTACCTAGTGATGCCTTTCGGGTTGTGTAATGCACAGGCCGTCTTTCAAGAACTGATCAATGAGGTTTTCAGAGAGGTATTGGGCAAATTCGTCTTGGTATACTTAGATGACATTCTAATTTTCTCGTCCAACCTCTCAGAGCTTAGAGATTATGTTAAGTTTGTGTTACGAAAATTGAGACAAAACATGCTGTACGCTAAACTGGAGAAATGCATATTTGAAGTGAACTCGGTCGCCTTTCCAGGTACATAATTTCAACCTCTGGCCTCTCTATGGACCCAGGGAAAGTTTCAGCTGTGTTAGATTGGCCTCAACCTGTGGGATTGAAGGCTCTCCAGAGGTTCCTGCGGTTTGCTAACTACTACAGAAGGTTCATAAAGGGGTACTCTACGGTGATCTCACCTCTCACCAGTCTCACAAAGAAAGGGGCAGATACTCACCACTGGTCCCCTGAGGCCCATGCTGCTTTCTCCACGTTAAAGAAATTGTTCTGTACTACACCCATTTTAAGACACGTTGACACCACCTTCCTCTTTATCGTGGAGGTAGATGCCTCAGAGGTAGGGGTAGGGGCTGTGCTGTCTCAGCGTTCTGGGTTGCAGGGAATGCTACACCCCTGTGCCTATTTTTCACGTAGGTTTTCACCCGCTGAGAAAAACTACGATATAGGCAATAGGGAACTTCTAGCCATTAAGTTGGCCTTTGAGGAATGGCGACATTGGCTAGAGGGTGCAGAACATACCATTACTGTCTATACTGACCACAAGAATTTGGAGTACATTGAGGGCGCTAAGAGACTTAGCCCCCGACAGGCTCAGTGGTCATTGTTCTTCTCGAGATTCAGATTTGTAATCACGTACACCCCTGGTAGTAAAAACATCAAAGCTGATGCTTTGTCCAGATGTTTTGAGCCCGAGACAGCACAGCCCTTAGACCCAGAAACCATTCTCCCGCAGAAAGTGGTTCTGGCCGCCACTGAGACCTGGAGGGACTGGACTAAAACGTTGAGTTCGTTCCAACATGATGTACCTGAGGGAAAGCCTGAAGGGGTCATGTTTGTACCACTGCCTTTGCGTCTACAAATACTGCAGTTGTTTCATTCTCACAAGAATGCTGGGCATCCTGGAGCCACCAGAACTCAGGACCTTGTAGCAAGATGTGCCTGGTGGCCTTCATTGGCAACTGACTGCAAAGAGTATGTAAGAGAATGTGCAGTGTGTGCAAGAAGCAAACCCTCCCGTCAGGCACCTGTTGGGACATTACAATCACTGCCAGTCCCGAAGGAACCATGGACCCATCTGTCCATGGATTTTGTGGGCGAACTCCCTAGGTCTGAAGGCATGACGGTCATTTGGGTGGTAGTCGATCGTTTTAGCAAGATGGCCCATTTTGTCCCCCTGAAAGGACTACCCTCGGCCCAGGAGTTGGCCGATCTCTTCGTCCAACATGTTTTCCGGCTGCATGGCATTCGGAAAATATAGTGTCAGATCGGGGAGTCCAATTTGTTTCTAAATTCTGGAGGGCATTCTGCCAGCAGTTAGACATGGAGCTATCTTTCTCATCAGGCTACCACCCACGGACCAATGGCCAGACCGAGAGAACCAATCATTCCAGGTGGTGACTGGAAGGTCACCTAAGTTCACCCCATTGCCAGTGGCTGCCACCCCGTTTCCAGCCCTGGAGGATTGGCAGAGGTCTTTGAAGCAGACAAGGGGAATGGTAGAAAGAAACTTGAGGAGGGCTTTTCAGAGTCAGAAGAAACGGGCTGATAAAAGACGTTCCATTGAGTGGGAGTTTCTTCCAGGTGACTTGGTCTGGGTGTCCACACGACATTTGGCTCTGAAGCAACTGTCTCCCAAGCTAGGTCCCAGATTTGAGGGTCCGTTTCCTGTGATAAGGAAAATCAATGATGTCACTTACGCCCTTGATCTCCCCGCCAGCATGCGGGGTGTGAGATCTTTCCATGTTTTCTTGCTCAAGCCAGCAGTGCACGTGGATTCCGCTCCCCCCCCCCCCCCCCCCCGTGTTGATTGATGACCAACCTGAGTATGAGATTGAGAAGATTCTTGACTCCCGGCTTGTGCAGAACTTCGTGCAGTATTTGGTGCATTGGAAAGGGTATGGCATTGAGGAGAGAACTTGGGTGCCAGAATGTCGCATGCATGCAGAGGAGTTAAAAGAGGAGTTTCATAACTTACATCCTGAGAAGCTGGGCAGGAGATGTCCGGAGTCTACTCCTCGGGGGGGGGGGTACTGTGAGAGATCGCGGAAAAGCCGCCACATGTGCTACTGAGCTGGGGGCTGATTTCGCGTCCAGTGCGGCGGTTTGCACGCGGAAGCGTGTGTTTGGTAGCAGGGCAGAACACGGAAAAGCCGCCGCATGCAACAACAGTAAGGCGGCTGGTTCCGCGTCCAGCGCGGCGGTTTGCACGCGGCAGCGTGTGTCTGGTGTGGCTGAGTCTGTTAGTGCACATAGATTTAGGAATACACGCGCGCACGCTGAGAGGCAGAATTCTTATACTAAGCAGGAAGAGTCAGCTGACCACGCCGATCAGCTGACTCCTGAGCGGGATACTATTGGTTGAGCAATTAGGGGTGGTGCTGGAGAGCACTACTCCATATATAGTTCTTGCCAGTCACTTGCAAGTTGTCTGCCGTTGCGATCACTACGTGGAAGCACTCAGACCTAGTCAGATCCTCAGTGTGTTTGAACCAGGTGGACCTGGGAATACACACTTAGCCAGATTATTTGAATTGTATTCTGTTTATGCTTAAGCTAGTTCCAGGGTGTAGAGACCAAGGACCTCACACCCAGCTTAGGGAACTGTATTATGATCTGTGTTATACTTCAGACTAGTTCCAGGGTGTAGAGACCAAGGACCTCACACCCAGCTTAGGGAACTGTGTTATCATCTGTGTTATACTTCAGACTAGTATCAGAATGCTGAGACTACGGACCTCGCACCCAGCCTAGGGAATACTGTATTATCATCTGTGTATTCTTCAGACTAGTGTCGGGGTGCTGAGACCAAGGACCTTGCACCCAGAATAGGCATTGTTTGATATATGTTATGACTTATAGCCTTTCTGACTACTCTTCTGTCTTCTGATTCGGTACCTCGTATATCTGATATTCCGTTGCCAGACCCTGCTTGACTTGGATACCGAATCAGCCTTCTGTCTTTGTACTTTATCTGTCAGTGTGTTGCCGACCCGGCGTGCCCGACCTCGAGAGCTATCTCTCCCCTTATAAGAGATAGTCTCCAGATCAGATAGTGACATCCATCTTAGGTGTCATTCACTCCTAGGTCCTTCCCGCCTCCAGCCTGACTCCTCCCCCCGGAGAGCCTCAGGCTGCTGGAAGGTTCCTGTTCTCCCAGAGCTGTGTCTCTATATTGTATACCACCTGCTCAGCAGGTACATTACTCAAAGTATTACTGTTACACCAAACACTCACTTATCTTTAGGTGTCCAGAGGTTAGCAATATATCTGATTATCGGTGATACTGCAGATCATCAGTAATCAGGTATATATCTGCATTCTTGGTGATACTGCAGATCACCAATAATCAGATTCTCTCTGCGTGCTGACACCAATCATTTCAATTTTGCAACACATTTCACAGGGGAGTACCCCTGCTTTATCAAGCATAAACATGATGATTGTATATATTGTGTGTTTTTGCATAGTTGTTGTTCTAAATATTAGTTTAATTAGATAGCCAGGGTTATAGTGTACCATGTTTCTGATGGTACGATTGTATGCATTTTGTTATGTGTGTGTATATATGTGAATTGCACTCTTGTAAAATAAACACATTTTTAACTTTAAATCCAGCCTATGCAGATGTAGGTATCTCCTTGCATAAATCTCTGGGTCAAGTGGCTGACTTTTCAATAGGGAATTTCTTTGGAACAGATGCATCAAACGTGAAAATTGTGAAAACTGTGTGCGTAATAGTATAGTCCCTGATTCACCTTCATTAGCAATTAAAAAATCTGAAATGGTGACCTGGGGTTTTAAGTTTCTTTATTGACTTTTCTCGCACCTTTCTTTTTTTTTTTTTACACTGCATAAGGCATTTTCAGCTAATAGCAAGTGAAAAAAACAGCTAAGAATAAATTAACTTGTATTAGCCTTTCTGACTTTACTAAACTTTTTCTTTTTTCTATGTGTTAAAAATTATTACATAGTAGGTCAGAAGGAGAAAAGAAGACATTTACTAAATAAATTATTTTTCAAAACTACCCTTTTTCGTTTCTAGCAGCTAATGAAGTAAGTTCATAGGAATTACAAAAATATAATTTTTGATCAACCTGATTTGGTGTTTGAAATAAAAATAGCCAAATGTCTTTCTTTAGTGGATAAAGAAAGATGAGCAATTAACAAGAGAAGTTTAATGCATCTGGGCCCGTGGGATAAGATCCTCACTCATGAAATGGTATTGGAATACGGATTTATATTGCCAATCCTTAAAGCTTTCGAGTGGAATAGACGAGATTAATTCAAGAAGACACTTAACAAAAACATATTGATGTAAATAGAGTGGAAGTGTCTTTTATGTTTTGGCTTTTCTTTGACTTAATGGCTTACTTACTAATTTTTTGGCAATGTTTGCACCTTTTTCATATTTTTACTTTATAATATAAGACAAAATAACTAATCACCATTATTTGTCTCTCTCTTATCCTTAGCAATCTCACTGCTTATAATATTACAAATAGTTACAAATAATAGTTACAATATTACATTATTATTAATAGTTATAATATTACAAATAGCTCTAACATTCTTATTAGTTTATCACTGACTCTCTCTTGGTGTGCAGCAAAAGAACAACTTAACCATAGGCTACAGGGCATGAACTCTCTATTACTTCAATACAACTGATCTGTAACAATGAATTATACTGCACTTGTTACTGGTACTGTTTGTGGACATATCGCTTACACTTTCAATCTTTTCTTTCTCTCCCTTTGCTTTTTATATAATCCGTCTAATCCTTTCTCTTCCAGACCTTTCATTTTTTAAATGATTTCTTTATGTCTCTGTGCTATCTTTGCCAGACTGAACTAGCTTCTGCTGTCATTTCTGACATATGGATTTTATTGAAATGCATCTAGATATCATCTCTGCTTTAACTGGTCTTTAGATTTCCACAGTCAAAGTGGATTAGAATCAATATTTCTTCTCCTCTCTTCTGCATGTCAATGGGTTGGTGAAGTAAATGCCTTTTGCTACTCTAGGAGAATTTTCAGGATAGTGGAGTTTAGGGGTTTTAGAGGTTTCCTGCAACAAGAAAATTAATGCCCTAGGCAAAGGAAACTTACAAAAAAAAAAAAAAAGATATAGAGACTGTTCGTTCAGATAAAAAAAAAAAACTTGGTAACTTGAAAAAATGAAAAAACAAACAAACAAAAAAACCCTCACAAATCTAGTCATTGTAACACACGAGGCAGCTGCGGCGAACAGCACCGCCGCCGCAGCTGCCTCCATGCCGCCATCCGTCCTCCCGGCGTCTATGACGCCGAGGACGGAATGTTCTTTTGCGCGCACAGATGGACCTTTATGCAGGGAGGAAGTCTGTCAGCTGACCTGCTGGTCGGCTGACGTCAGAGGAGTCCCATGGCGCCCAGGATTGGCTGATTCAGGAGGGGCGTGCCAGTGGGGTCTCCTCTGCATCTTAAGCCTCTGGGCTTCATTCAGAGGTTGTCTGTTGTCGTGAATACCTCGCGTGTTAGCGCTCAGACCTTAAACTAGATCCCAGGTGTTGATATCAAAGACTTCACACCTAGACTAGGATATTGTTATATTGTACTGATTTCCTGTGTATGACTCTTGGCTAAACTCTGACTCTGATCTCGCTTTCTGATTCTGTACTTCTGCCTATCTGCCTTATTAGTTGCTGAACCTCTGCCTGATTACCGATTACTCTCTTGCCTTACGATTCTGTACCGATACTTACCTCTCTGTTGCTGAGCCTCTGCCTGATTACCGATTACTCTCCTGCCTCACGATTCTGTCCTCACGATTCTGTACCGATACTTACCTCTCTGTTGCGGAACCTTGCCTGTCAGACCATTCTACTCACCAGTGGGCCCTCGCCACTGGTGAGGTGCTAGCTTCACCAGCTCCTCTGGTGAAGTTATTCTTTAGTACAGTACTGTTTACGTTTTCTGCTCCTAGGCTGCAGTACAGTCTGAATCACCTGCTTCTCAGGCGATCATTAGTGCAGTACTGTTTGTGTCTCCTGCTCCTAGGCTGCAGTACAGTCTGAGTCACCCGCTCCTCGGGTGATCACTCGGCTGCAGTACACTCTGAATCACCCGCTCCTCGGGAGATTCGGTCTCTTCAGTATTGTATCTCCAGCTTGCTGGAGCTTGAACTCTATTACACGGTCAGTGTACCGATAGTACCTCACCAGCCCCTCTGGTGAGGTCTCGTAAAACTATTAAAGTTACGGTTGCACCAAACACTACACACTCAGCTCTTTGTGTTGCTATACTGGTATTATTGGTGATTCTGCAGATCACACATAATCAGGTATAGCGTCTGCATTATTGGTGATTCTGCAGATCACCAAATAATCAGACATCTGAGTTGCGACACCCAACCGTTACAGTCATCAGAAGCATAGCTTTTTCCATCAAATACACAGCCAGTAAATATTTACTTAACATATTCACATATGTTTTTCAACATTTCTTTCCTCAATCAGAGTGATACTTGTGCCTAGATCACTGATAAGGCCTGACGTGCAGAAAAAATGCAGATATGTGATTCCGATTAAAAATGTAAAAGTAATGCGGTTTCACACTGCATCTGGCTGCAGTGAGATTTTGGAAAAAAGAAAAGTGTAAATCAGGCGCTAGCTGTGGCTAAGTATGGCCCTTTAAACGAGTGTTATGCCCACGGTGCTGCTTCCTCCGCTAGTATATGGAGACAAGAGAACAAGGGTGCGCTCCTATCCTGCATTAACTCTTTATTCACCATCATCATGCTTAAAACAATTGCACTTACAATGAATGTGCAAGTATTGCACATGTCTCTCCCACTTCCTGAGCCTGGCCAGGGCTTCCAGGATCCATGCGCAATGAAAGGCAGGTGGACTGGGGACAACCGCCGGCTCCTGCTCCTCTCGGCAAGCCGTCTTATCGTCACAACGCTTTTCGACGCTTAGCCACGCCTTCTTCCAGTTGTTCTCTTGTCTGCAGTGAGGTTTTGGCAGTACATGTATGACTGACCACCTACATGCACTGTATGGACTAGTGATCAAGGGATGAAATTTGTTTGAACTTCATTCTTCATCTATATACATCCTGACTAAAATGAAAGAAAGTCCCCTGCTAATACAGAAAGAAAGAGGTCTTGGACAGGCAAGCTTTGATCCCACCTCATGTTTTTGTCCTCTGCATTGGCAATCAGGTGATGACCGGACTTTAAACTTGCAAGAGAAGAGTGGAACATTTCTGAGGATATTGGTGTGAGACATTTTCTTAAAGGTATAGGTAAGTATTTCTGGTTCATTAAAGAGGAACTGTAACGACAAAACGTCCCCTGGGGGGTACTCACCTCGGGTGGGGGAAGTCTCCGGATCCTAATGAGGCTTCACACGCCGTCCTCGATCCATCAGGGGTCTCGCTGTAGCCCTCCGTGCAGCGGTGACGTAATATTTACCTTCCTGGCTCCTGCGCAGGCGCTCTGACAGCTGTCGGCTCCGAAGTAGGCGGAAATACCCGATCGCCGTCGGGTCTGCTCTACTGCGCAGGCGCAAGTTTCCGGCGCCTGCGCAGTAGAGCGGACCCGACGGAGATCGGGTATTTCCGTCTATTTCCGTGCCGAAAGCCGCCACAGCGCCCCCGCTGGAGCTAGCAAAGGTAAATATTGAAGCTACAGTCGGCTCTGTCGCCGGCTGTTTGGAGGGCTGCAGCGAGACCCCTGTGGGACAGAGGACGGCGTGGGAAGCCTCATTAGGATCCGGAGGCTTCCCCCACCCGAGGTGAATACCCCCCAGGGGAGGTTTTTGTTGTTACAGAGTCTCTTTAAGAAAAATAAAGGACTTTTAATAAAGGAGGATGCTTAAGCTATTTGCTATACTTATATATGTATGTCTGAAGGGGGAGAAGGATTGTGGACTGCCTAACTGCCGGGATAGGAAGGGGGGATTCGTTATACTGTGAATGAAGGGGAGAAGGCTTTTGTAATGTATTCACTAGGCTTGATATGGGGGGGGGGGCTAGAATACTGTGACTGTCTATGCATGCTGGGGGGTGGTAGATCTTGTGGCCGCAGCGGTTTTAAAAGTAGCTTGTGAGCCAAAAAAGTGTGGGCACCCCTGCTCTAGACAGTCCACGGTGTGTATTTCAACAATAGGCTAGCTGTCCTGCAAACATCATCCAAGCACATCAGACTATTCATGACAAATGGTTGAGTAATTGTCTAATTAACCATTTCCTTACTGCCAGCTAAATATTTCCTACTTCCCAGATTGTCTAGGTTTCTGTGGGCTATTGAACTCAGCTGGTCTATTCAAATGAGATTCACAGCCCTTTACAGGGAGATGCAGATTTACCAGGTGACACACCACATGGAACGAGCGATCGGGTTAGTAATTACAACCTGTCCGCTGCTCCAGCATTATTGGGGGGCCCATGGGGATGGAGGATGATGTTGGCCCCCTCCCCGCAGTGGCACCCGTACCTGCTACCAATACTAGGGGCTTTTATAGCTACTATACTTCACAAAAGTCAATGGGAACGCAATGTATTGGATTTTGTATGCATTTTTAGATGCGTGTTTTAAAAAAAAAAAAAATGTTGACGCATTTTCACTTCCTGTTGTCTTCCTAATGATTTGCACAAAAAGCAAGATAAAAAAGCATTGAAAATGCATACAAAAGGCATATGCAAACCGCAAAGGTATAAAAACGCATGCAAAATGCTAGAAAAACGCATATGGGGGAAAAAACCTGCAAACACACTAAAAACACACACAAAACAAACATGACAGAAAATGCGACCTTTCACGCTCTGTTATGTGTTCACCCGGCCTAAGGCAGTTTTATGCCTGTAGTTTTTAGTTTGATGGGATGGCTAAATTTTTATTTTTTTTTGAGATTTCAAGCTTTATCCCTTTTATATTTTGTTTTTCTTTATTTAATAGCAATCTATCATCCAATATATCACTGGTGTTACTAATTAAAAATATAGTTGTAGATATTTTTAGGGATTTTTTGGGGTTGTTCTTGAATTGCCAACATTACTGAAATGTATTAAAATTACCTGGAGTGGATTGCTTTTTCCCAAAATAAGAGCATTTCCCTTTAAATCTACCAGAAAGCGTATTCTGACTTTTTTCAGTCAACCATTTTAGGGTTAATCTATCATGAAGAAGATTTATGTGGCCAAAGTTACTTTGTTTGGTTTCATTCCATGATATACTGTATTTATTAGAGCAAAACAGATGGTGACTCCGGTGATTGACTGCACTGTAGACACTGTGCACAGTAGAGAACTTCAGAGCCTTCTCTAAACCTGATGCTGTATACAAGTCAATTTGTTCTTTGTCTCGTTCTAACTATACTGCCAATCAAACTGATATATTAATAGGATTGAAGCCTTGCCTTCTAGATGAAGGTTATAGCTTTCTTAGTAAATTTTCAAGTAAGTTAACAGCAGCATAGGCTGACTGAACTGAACTTTCATTTTATCAGGATAAATTGAAAGAAGTTGCGTGAGCTCAGCTTGGAAAATATCCATAGGCATATGCGTGTCTGTATCTAATTCTACCCAGAAATAAATATATAAATATATACGTACCACTTCATTTGTTCGCTTTACATTTCTATCAGTCCTGAAATAGCATCCACAATAAGCACAAGTTTAAAGAAGAACTCCATGATGCATTAAATGCAAGCACTGTATCCCAATAAGTTTTTGTTGTTTTTTTTTCGCTTTGCACGTAATTTTAAATTACGGTACCTTTTCTGTAGCTAGTAATCACTTAAAACAGTCTGTTTTTCCTAGCATTTTTCTGCACAAAACAAGAAGTACTTGATTCCATGCAGAACTTAGCTTGGTAGTATTTGTGGAAATTTGGTAGGCCCATGCCACCATTGGGTTTGTCTAGTGACAAAATAGTCTGTCTTAGTCTGGCTGGACGCTTTCCCCACACAAATGAAGAAACCTGCGATTGCATGCGTGAAAGAAAAAGCTTAGGAAGGTAGATAGGAAAAGTCTGGCTTAAATATAAGAAACGTGGTAAGATATTCATCTTTATGGAGGCTATCCTGCCAATCCAAGACAGAGTAGGCTTAGGACCCCATCTTTTGAGGTTGTCTGTAATTACTTCCAGCAAGGGTGGAAAATTCAATTCATATAGTTGGGACAGTTTGGAAGGAAGTTGGATACCTAGATATTTAATGGATGAACGAGCCCACTGAAAAGGAAAAACATCCTTTAGACTGGCCACTGTCTTTTCTAGTAGTGTAACATTAAGAGCAAAGGACTTGGCAAAGATGACTTTGCAGTTTGATAGTATTCCAAAAAGTTTTATCTTATTGATGAGATTTGGCAGTGTAATTTTTGGACGGGTAAGAAAGAATAGTAAGTCGTCTGCGAATGCTGACACTCTATGCTCTTCATCTCTCATAGAAACTCCCTTTATATTTGGGTCATCGCGGATACAATACAGAAAGGGTTCAAGGACCGGAAATAAAATCAGGGGTGAGAGGGGGCAACCCTGGCGCGTCCCATTAGCTAGATCAAAGGAATCAGACAGGAAACCATCTACCCTCACCCTTGCAGATGAGTTTGAATACAACAGAAAAATCCAGTTTAACATCTTTGTACCCAGATCCATGTGTTGCAATGATGCTTTTAGAAAGTCCCACGCCACTCTATCAAAAGCTTTTTCAGCGTCAGTGGAGAGAAAAAATCCCTCCACTGACTGCTTGCTTAGGTAAGAATGAATGCCAATGGCTCACATGGTGCTATCTCTAGCCTCACGCCC
Organism: Hyperolius riggenbachi; assembly: GCF_040937935.1. Classification (NCBI taxonomy): domain Eukaryota; kingdom Metazoa; phylum Chordata; class Amphibia; order Anura; family Hyperoliidae; genus Hyperolius; species Hyperolius riggenbachi. The sequence goes on along the minus strand of NC_090647.1, from coordinate 370,442,282 downwards.
TGGTAAAAAACCAACCTGATCATAGTGTATTTTAGACTCTAATATAGGCTGGAGCAGAGTAGCCAGAATCTTAGCAAACAGCTTGGCATTCGTGTATAGCAGGGATATTGGTCGGTAACTGGCACAGGATTGTGGGTCCTTCCCAGCTTTGTGTATCACAGTGATGTGAGCCCTTAACCTCCTTGCCGGTTATCCCGAGCTCAGCTTGGGGTAGCCTGCGCAGGAGGATTTCTCAGGCCCCGCTGGGCCGATTTGCATAATTTTTTTTCCTACATGCAGCTAGCACTTTGCTAGCTGCGTGTAGTACGCGATCGCCGCCGCTCGCCACCAATTCGCCGCCACCCGCCGCGTCGAGCCGCCCCCCCGTCCCAGACCCCTACGCAGCCTGGCCAATCAGTGCCAGGCAGCGCTGAGGGGCGGTTCGGGATTCCCAGTGACGTCCCGACGTCCATGATGTCGGTGAGGTCATCCCGCCCCGTCGCCATGGCGACTGGGGAAGCCCTGCAGGAAATCCCGTTCTCAACGGGATTTCCTGCATACTCTGATCGCCGAAGGCGATCGGAGTGGGTGGGGGGATGCCGCCGCTCAACGGCTATCATGTAGCAAGCCCTGGGCTCGCTACATGATTTAAAAAAAAAAAAAAAGTGCGGCGCTGCCTCCTTGCCGGATTTTTTAGACTGGCAAGGAGGTTAAGAATTGTTTAGACGGAGTGGTATCATTTTCTATATCATTGAATGCTGCAAGGAAATGAGGAGCAAGAGTGTCAGCAAAGAGCTTATAGTATTGTGCCGTCAATAGAGATAGGAGCATTTAACTGTTTACGTTCTTCCTCAGAAAGTTTATCAAGACCATAGGATCTTAAGAAGTCAGTTATCGCCTGGGATCTAGTCAGTCCGGAATTTTTACCCATAGAGGGTGTTGGAAGGTTTATAAGAAGATTGATAAAATAACCTAATTTCTTCAGCTATCTCAGGAATTTTGACCTTTTTAGTTTATTTGGAGTCAATCAATGAATGTATATAGTTCTTAGATTTTTGTACCCGTAAAGCTTTGGCTACAAGAGAACCACATTTGTTGCTTTGTTCATGAAAGACACCTCTTGAAAGTAAAAATTTACGTTTTAACTCTATAAGAGAACATAGTGTGTAATAGTTTTCTTAAGAGTAATAGCTCTTGTAGGGTTTGAGATGCCAAGGATGCCTTGTGTTTGGCTTCCAGGAAACGTATTTTGGCATGTAATGCATTGATACCAGCCTCTCTCTCTTTCTTTGCTTTTGCCCCATAGCAATGAATGTGCCTCTGATTACTGGCTTGTGGGCTTCCCCCACTGAAAGTGTAGATGTTTCATTGTTGGAATTAGTCTCAAAATACAGAGAGACGACGCTTCACTCCAGCTATTGCTGATTTATCAGCTAAAAGGAAGGGGTTAAGTCACCAAGAGAAAGATTTTGGCAGAGCTATTGGAGATTTCATCACAAAGGATATAGGTGCATGGTCGGCAAGGGTTTGAGTCTCGATTTTTGAAGCTAGGAGTAGAGCAGTATCTCTCTGTTGTATGCAAAAATAATCCAACCTTGAGTATCGATTGTGTACAGAAGAAAAGAAGGAGAAATCCTTCTCGTCTGGATGGAGAAGACGCCACACATCAATCAGAAAAAGTTTACTTAACGAGTCTTTAACTTTTTTAAGGGCCGAGTATCTGATTGAGGAAGTGCCCGTTGAAGTGTCAAGTAATGGGTTTAGGGGGAGATTGAAATCTCCTCCCAGCACCAGAACACGCTTGGCAAAAGACAAAAGGCGATTGATAATGAATTGAAATAAATGTACCTGTCTATTGTTTGGAGCATATATGTTAGCCAGGGTAATAATCTGGTTTTGTATCTTTCCTTGAACAAATAAGTAGCGACCTTCCGGATCACTCACAGTTTGAACTTCTTGTAAACTGATAGATTTGTGGATTAAAATAGTGACACCGTTTGTCTTAGCCAAAGGTGAAATAGCATGGTAAGAGGTAGGGAAATGTTTAGAGTAGAGTTTGGGAATAGATGAGGTACGGAAGTGGGTCTCCTGTAAAAAAAACAAAAGTTGCACCTTCCCTTCTCAAGTAATCCAAAAATGTGGATCTTTTCTCTGGAATGTTCAATCCATTAGCATTTCTAATTTTGAGATTTTGCAATATTCATTGTAGAAGAGATGTAAGTGCAAAGGAAGGAGATGTAAGTGATAAGGAAAAAAGAATAAAAAGGAACCAGAGATCCACGTCTGTACCTTCGTGCATTCCTAAGGACAGGGAGAATTCAGTTATTGCAGTGGTATGGAAAGTTATAAAGAAAGGCTTCCCAGGCACAAGGTGAAGGAACAAAAAGATGAAGTGTTAATTTTACAGGGTTAGAGCAATGTAGTAGGAAATTAGTCAAAGTATGAAATGTCCCGAGTCTAAAATCTCTATCAAATCAAATCAGTTAGAGCAATGTAGTCCTAAAGAAAGGAAGAGTATAACGCTCACGTGTGTCCTCTGATTATATCAGGGTGTACACACCTATCATGAAGGGACACCATATCCACGCAAAAGAGGGATCATATGTTATAAAAATATACAATTTATTAAAAAGTCCCATAAAGCTTGCCAAGTTAAAAGTCCTCAGAAAGACTCCTTATAACTCCAGATAAAAAACTCTAGCACTAAAGGTACTTCAAAGCTTCATTCCTCCACCAACATCCTTCAAAGTGCAGGTGTGATGATCTCCTCGTTCTGCTTTCAGACACTACTGCAGCCAGGCAATGCTGACTGCTGTTTGCATGGCTTTTCTGGCATTCACAGTGAGTGTTCTGTCCATTTGCAATTCCTTTGCATTCCATTATAGTCTGGCCTGCTATTCTGAATCCAAATGTTATGATGTTTGCATAATTATGCATGAGTTTATGAGATGCAGTTCTTGCTCTCAGCCTGCAGTCGGCGGGCTGAGTCAATGCAGATTGCTTCTTTGGCTTTTTGCATGTTTGTTTCTGATTGGTGCTTACATGCATAAATGGCACTTCCTGAGTCTGCTTCGTTGTCCGACATACTGTCAGTTCATTCTGACTGCGGTCCCGGGTTCATGTTATTTCATGTCTTGTTCTTCCTGTGATATTTAGTCTAGTTAATCTTGTGGAGTTGCGGTTGTCTCTCCTTCTAGTTCAGTGAGCTCCAAGTCTAGCTTTTCTTAGTTAACCCTTTGGAGTGCGTTAGGCTCTCCTTCTAGTGCAGAGAGATATTGTTTTGTATGTGTTATTGTTAGTTAGGGCATTTCAGTACGCTTGGGACTATTGTACTTATTACGTGGTTTCCGTACTGTAGCTAGTTGTTAGCTATCGCTGGTTTGCGTCATATGCTGGTTCGCCGGGTCGCCAGTGTATGTGCAGACCAGCGCATTTGTTATTTACCATTGCGTTCACAAATTACTGTGTTGTATTTCTGTGTCTCGATTTTCCTTACTACTCTTGTCTTTGACCAATTCTGGTCAGCTACATTTCCGGCTACTTTTTCCGTACCTGCCAGTGGGTCCTTTCCACTGGCAGATGGTGTACTGGCTGTGGCTCTCCCCACAGCCAGCTGTTATTTACTTGTGCCTACCAGTGGGCCCTTGCCACTGGTAGATGATATATTGACTGTGGGCCCTCGCCACAGTTACTAGTCATCCTTGCCTGTCAGTGGGCCCTTGCCACAGTCACTAGTCATCCTTGCCTGTCAGTGGGCCCTTGCCACTGGTAGATTGTATATTGACTGTGAGCCCTCGTCACAGTTACTAGTCATCTTTGCCTGTCAGTGGGCCCTTGCCACTGGCAGATGGTGTACTGATAGTGGGCCCTCGCCACTATCAGCTGTTTATTATCATTGATCTGTTTCTAATCTGCTCGGTGTGTGAATGTCTGTCCTCAAAAAGTTTGCAATTAGTTTAACAGACATTCATCTGATCTGTTCCAAATCTGTTCTGTTTCTATACTGTTTAAGTATTGCTCATTGCTACATTTGCACTGAGCAATATCTATCTGACATCTGTGGGACATTCAGAGGTGTTAAAGAAAACCAGAGGCCGGGTTCTAGGAATGAAATCCCAATACAGAGACTGGGTCTGCCTAAAGAGCCCAGCCTCTGTTGCTATTTAGATTCCCCCTAAGCCCCCCCTCCCCTGTGCTCAGCGAGACCCCATAATTCACAGCCGCGCTGTGCGGCTGTGTTTACCTTTGTAACGTCAGTCTCCGCTCTCCCCCACCTCCTGCAGAGCTCCGGTCCCCGCCCGTGTCCCTTCCCTCCAATAAGCTTGGAGGGAAGGGATGTGGTGGGGACCGGAGCGATGCAGGAGGCGGGGGAGAGCGGAGACTGGCATTACAAAGGTAAACTCAGCCGCTGCTGACGTGCTCAGTGGCGGCAGCGCGGCTGTGAATTATGGGGTCTCACAGTGCGCAGGGGGAGCTTTGGGGGAATCTAAATAGCAACAGAGGCTGGGCTCTTTAGGCAGACCCAGCCTCTGTATTGGGATTTCATTCCTAGAACCCCGCCTTGGGTTCTCTTTAATCCTCTGTGCTCCACAGCTCCTCCTGCTGGCTGGTCTGTTCCTCCACAGGTGCATTTGCACCATAACTGGGGTCCTCTGTCTGAGCGCTTGTGGGAGATCCCCTCAGTGTCAGCATATACGTTGTGCGCTGACCGTGGAGATTATTCCCCAATCGTTACAGCAGGCTTACCAGCTCTTCAAAAGACCCAAGTTATAAGGTCTGAAGCGTATTAACATATGCCACCACGATCTCTGGTTCCAGATCCAATCTTCTATGCCAATATGTCCAGCCTCCTTCCCCAGCATACAGCATGTGTATAATAGATGAATAAAAAATCTAAGTGTACTCCGTCTAAAAGTTCACCAATTTATTCAGTATAAAAACATATACAAAATACTCACTCCTGGGCCCTTTTGACAGGGACCCACAGCAGCACAACGCGTATAGTAAGTAGGTGGGGTGCAGCTCTCCCATCCATCATTCATCCGCCCGACCAGATTTCGCATAAGCGTCATCAGGGGCTTGGGTCTATCAGTGAGAAGAGGTCAGAGGGCAAAGAGTCATCTGTTGTGGGACTGAAAAGGCGTGCCAAAAGAAAAGCCTTTTACAGTGTTGTATGTAAAAGTGAATAAACGTCAAACAAGAAATAAAGGTACCCTTTTCAGCTAAGGGCACCCAGACATAAATGATTGCCTATTAAAGCTAGGAAATCCTCCGTGGAGGAGAATATAGGCTGAAGTGGCAGCCTCCCTGGCAATCCCCAATCACAGGGAGGCGCCAGCCTCGTCAGGTACAATTCCAGATTAAGGTTAAAACAACTTCAATTATATATGAAAGATCCTTATAGGCATATTAAGCTAAGCAAACTAGCAACACATATCTATCTAGGGAAGATATAGTAGGTTAAGCATATACAGGAGCCCATGGTAAACATATGTATGGGTTTCTAGGCCTATATAGAAAAATGATGGTTAACCTAACTATGGCTGGGGTCCCTTTGTAACTTATGCCTAGGGATAAACAGTTGACAGTCTCTGCAATCCATCTTGCAGGAAATCCAGCATCAGACCTTCACAGGAACTGTGCGAGAAATTTGCCCACTTTTTCTCAGACAAAGTCTCCTTCATGATCTGCCATTCAATTCACAGCCACAAAAACCCATGCAGAGCCACATAACAGGTGCAAAAATAGCCTACCACCATGGTCAGATTTTAAGGTAATCACTGAAAAAGACATCTTGGATATCCTCTCAAACCTTCGCCAGACTACCTACGATCTGGACCCTGGCCCCACTAAGTTCATGTTGAAATGCCCTGAACTATTTACACCGGCGTTCCACAAAATAGTCAACAGTTCCTTACAAGAAGGGTGGTTTCCCTCTACTCTGAAAGAAGCAATCGTCAGGCCACTACTCAAGAAACCATCCTTAGACCCAGATGCTCTAAACAGCTACAGACCTGTCTCAAACCTCCCCTTTCTGGGAAAAGTTATTGAAAAGGCAGTCTACCTCCAACTTGAAGCCAGGCTCTCCAGAAACAACATCCTTGACCCTCTTCAATCTGGCTTCAGGAAATATCACAGCTGTGAAACAGCCCCCACCCATATTTGCAATGATCTGCTCATTGCAAGAGACAAGGGTCAATGTTCCATCCTGATTTTGCCCGACCTCTCAGCGGCTTTTGACACAGTCAATCATGAAATCTTGCTCAACAGGCTACAAGAGCACTGTGGCATAGATGGCATTGTTCTCCGGTGGTTCAACTCCTTCCTGGCTGGCAGAACACAGAGGGTAGCCTTAGGGCCCTTCCTCTCCAACCCTGTACCACTAAAATATGGTGTACCTCAGGGCGCAATACTATCCCCTTTACTTTTCACCATATACATGCTGCCACTTGGAGAAATCATACAAAAACATGGCCTGACATATCATTGCTATGCTGATGACACCCAGCTATATTTGCCATTCAAACCTGGCGTCACAGACCCTACTCCACAAATAAACGCATGCTTAGCTGAGCTTCAGGAGTGGATGAATAATAATTGGCTAAAACTTAATGCTGACAAAACTGAGGTTCTTGTTATCGAGGGCCAGGGCTCATCAGCAAAGCAGCCCCAGTCTTAACCAACATCGCTAAGGATAGGGAGCTCAGACCTGAACAACTCAGACTGTGTGCGCAGCCTGGGAGTACTGATTGATGGGAAATTAAGCTTCAGGAATAAAATCTCAGCTGTTGTGAAACATTCCTTCTTTCATCTAACGAATATTGCAAGGATTAAACACCTAATTCCTTCAGAGGATCTTCCAACCCTAGTTCATGCCTTCGTCACAAGGTTAGACTACTGCAACGTCCTCTACACAGGCCTGCATAAGAAAGACTTACACCGCCTGCAATTAGTACAGAATGCCGCCGCAAGGCTGCTAACGAGCCAACCCCGCCATTGCCACATAACACCAACCCTGTGCTCACTCCACTGGCTACCGATAAAATGGAGAATTCTGTTTAAGATTGGCTTACTGACATTCAAATCCTTGCACAATCTGGGCCCTGGATACCTGAAGGACTTGTTGCAACTGCATCACACCCCCCACAATCTTAGATCAAAAGGACCTAACACCTTGGTCACCCCCAGAGTCCACCTCAAAACCTTTGGAGACAGAGCCTTTTGTCATGCTGCCCCTACACTTTGGAACTCCCTGCCACACCCAATCAGGACAGCTCCATCCCTGAAAGCATTTAAGTCTAAACTGAAAACCCACCTCTTCAGTCTGGCATTCATGAATATCTAACTATCTCCTCTGTAACACAACCCAGCCTGCAACCCTGTATTAATCTGAGACACAGCTATGCGCTTTGAGTCCTATGGGAGAAAAGCGCTTTACAAATGTTATTGTATTATTGTATTGTATTGTATAAACATAAATAATTATCGGGTAAAGAATACATCACATGCTAGTCAAGCACACTCTGGATCTTCTGCATTCTTAGGGTTTCCGCCATGCTCATCTTCCTCCCTAGCTGGTGTTTACGAGCAGATTTTTGTTTTCTTGGAGTGTTGACTGTTGAGGCATTGTTTCAACTGAGTATTATCGCCATTGGAAGGGTGATTGTCCGTGTTTACACGGAAGTCTGCATACCAGAGCGGCAGTTCAGGTTCAGTAATCCCAAGAGCAAAGCAGAAATCCGCAAGGCCTGCTGGTGACTTCAGAAGGTGGTCGGAGCCATCCATAGTGACCGATAAGGCAAACAGAAATTTCCAACAGTAACGAAAACCCTTTTCGCTTAGCAGTTTTAGCAAAGGATGGAGGGCTCTTCTGTTAGCCAAAGTTATTGGAGACAAGTCCTGGTATATAGCAATATAGTGTTCATTGAAAGAGATAGCATCTTGTCCACGTGCAGCCTTCATTATATCTTCCTTAAGAGGGAAGGATTGTAAACAGCATATTATGTCTCTTGGTGGATCAGATTCATTGCCTATAGGTTTAAGAGCCCTATGAGCTCAAACAAAATCAATATGCTGTTCCTTGGGTCTCTGCAAGAGCTCGTTAAAGATTGCCATGAGAATACCTTGGTGTTCAGATTCAGTCAGACCCTAGGTTATATTTACAAGCTGAGGTCTATCCACTCATACCCTTTATACAGGCAAAGTGCAGGGCCTGGTCCAAATTATACTTGACGGTCGTAGGCCGCGTTAACTTGGTCAAAATGATACTTTTATCGAAGGTGTTATATGTTCTACATCATTCGCCGGTATATATTCCCATGTCCCTTTTTAAACAGCTTAGAACTGTAATAATTTCTTTCATTTGGAACTACAAACGGGCCAAAATTAAGTACACTCTACTTATAAATCCAAACGGACAGGGTGGTCTGGCACTGCCCTCCTTGCAGCATTATTACTTAGCATCCCAGCTGCAACACATCTCATCCTGGTTCTCCACTGGAAACCTCTATAACCCTAAAGCATTAGGATATAGCTCTGATCTGTTCAAAGAATGTGTTGCTCATGATCTCCTCAGAGAGGAGATACCTGCTAGTAGGATGCCTAACACAATCCTTACACAGGCATTAATGATTTGGCGCTGTGTCGGAGGCCTATATAAATCCTTTAACTTTGACGCACACACGCCCCTTTGGCACAACCAACACCTGAAGGAATTTGCCTCTGTACCGGATCCTCACCTATGGGCTAAAATAGGTATAACCTACTTGGGCCAAATAGTAGAGCACGGGAGACTTATTCCTTTCGCTAAACTGGTGGACCAATACCCTGCACTTTCGCCTTACTATTTCCGTTTTCTGCAACTGAAGCACGCCTTTTACAGTCAGTTTAAGAAGGACCCTGTGCATATTGACCCACACTTAGTACTTGACACAATAGCAGATGGGCCTAAGAAACACTTAATAGGCACTCTATATAAAGAAATGATAGAGCGCTCTGCCTATGACAGAACTCTAGGGTCTAAAGAAAAATGGGAGGCCACAGGTATGACTCTGGACAGAGAGGAGTGGGAAGATGCTCTGGAAGCAGTTAAGAGAGTATCTCTCAATGTTAAAGACTGGGCCACTCAACTTTATATACTTCATCAGGCCTATTTGACCCCTAGTAGAATGATAAAATACAACCCTTCAACAACAAACGTCTGTCCAAAGTGCGGGTATAGTGCTCCTTCATTTTACCACCTTATTTGGGAATGTCCACCGGTAGCAGATTTTTGGACTCAAATTGCAAACTTTCTACATGACCGTATGGGCTGCCCAATCACTCTCAACCCTCTTCTATGCATCTTGGGTGTAATCGATGAGGAAGAAATAAGAGCATGTACTAAAATGTTGATGAGAGAGGCACTATTTGCCGCCCGGCAAGAAATTGCCTTACATTGGCTGTCACCTAACCCCCCCCCAGCTCTCCTGCTGGATTCAGCGTCTAGATAAAGGCCTTCCCTTTAAAAAATTGGTCTATATACATAGAGACAGAATAAAACAATTCCACCTAATCTGGGATGTCTGGAAAGATAGATAATGAGCTCCAAACACGTGACCTCTATATAAGCCTAAATATTATATAAGCTCGTTTGTGCCATTTCTCTTTTATTCTTAATTGTTGTTTTCTAAACGCACCTAGTCAGTGACGATTTGGTACAATATGAGCAATGGTTTGTTCTCCTTTGAGTGTTCCATCTCTTACACTTTTAACCTGTTTGTTTATTCTTCTGTAATATGTGCTCCTCTGGAGCGCTGTATGCCTTTCCATGCAATTCAATTTGTTATTTACGCAACTGCATTGTCCCAATACTACCATATTTGTACTCCCATACAAAGACTGTTTTTCCAAAATGTAACCTCTGGTTTTCACTATACGATATGTGTTTTTTTTGGTTTGAATAAACTTCTTCCTGGTTAAAAAAAAAAAGATTGCCATGAGAGCTGTAGGGATTTGGTCTGCCAGCACGGATTCCGGGATGCCTCGCACACGGACATTACAGCACCTACCCCGATTATCAAGATTCTCTAAGTTCAATCAGCTTAGTGTTATGCAGGTGTAAGGTTTTGGTGAAAGGTTTTATGTTGTTCTCCCTCTTAGCTCATGCTCTCTCTATGGAGGATATTCTGTTAGCGATAGATGCGACATCATATCTTACCTCCGATATGGCAGCGGAGAATGTAGTCTTTACCTCTTCCATGAAGCCTTTCATGTCAGCATAGGTTACTCCATTTTGCTTTTTTGCTGGGCGACTGTAGTCCTGTTCGTATGAGTCCCGGCCGGGAGGAGTGAGAGCCTGCCGGGGAAGTATCACGCGTCAGCACCATATTGGATTTGGCAGTTGCGGCCTTCTTTGAGATCTGCGAGCGAAATAACTCTGAGATATTTCCTCGAAGTGCAGTTTGAGAGGCTCTCGGTGTGCGGAAATTGTTTTGGGGCTTGGTCCTGCGGCTCATCGCAGATGTAACAATCCCATGGAGGCCAGCTTTAGCATGTAGTGTGGTTGGTGGTCTAGGGGGTAAGACAGATACCTACTACACACTAAGATATGTGGGTTCAAATCCTGGCTAAGGTACGTAAGCTGTTTTGAAAAACTGCAATTCCCTACAGGATGAGAGAGGGAGAGAGGGAGAGAGATTTTTTTGAAAAAATAGTAATATAAGGGATTGGGAAGGCCAACACCTCCATATTTCACTGGGGTTGTTACGGTTGAGAAGGAGAGTCTATGCTTCTTTGTTACCCAGACCTTTCCAGATCATGAAAACTCAAATTTTGCTAAAATCTGAATAAATAAAAAGGATTACAATTACAGTACAAAAAAAGGTTCCAGAGCACTGGGAAGTGAGGATGAACAATGTGAGAAACTAAACTGTACCCACATACCCACATATGTTGAGTGGATGTCCGGGACAGAGAAAGTTAACTTTCCTGGCAGGGGCAAGCTAGAAATCACTGGGCCCCGCTGCAAAACTTTGGCTGGGGCCCCTCCCCTCCTCCCTTGCTTTCAGCACAGGTAAACTGAGAACCAATGTTAATCAATAGGCTTGTGCACACTTGAATGTGTTTTCCCCATGCAGATAAAAACTGACAAAAGTGAAGCACTGCATGCATTTTCACTATCAATTACATTAACTTCTCTGATAAAACGTGCATGTTTTCACACATACAGACACAAATGGTGTGCAGAAAACACATACAGAAAACTGACAGATAACTGTCTCACTCTCTCCATCTCTGATGGAGCAGAACTGGCTCTGCAGACTCCTCTAGCATCACTACAGTATACTGCACTTGGGGAGGGGTAGAGAGGTTGGGGGCAGGGCACTGTACACAAGAGCCTGATGCACACTTAATAGGGACTGTAGGTAAATCTTTGTCTACAAAACTGTGCATGATTCCTTAGCAGTGGATGAGCAGTTGCAGTCATTAAAACAATTGTGCGAGGGGGGCGCATGCGCGAACCACCCAAGATGGCCGCATAGGAGATACGCTCCGCTCACCGCCGCTCTTCACAGCCGCATCCTCCGCCCCAAAAGCAACAGACATCGGCGGTTTTGCTGGGGAGAACCTCCGCATACCTCCCTGCCCGGAATGACTTCTAAAGGGGGCCCCAAATCTTCGTCCCCAGCGGGCACTATGGACAAATTTCTCCGTCCCTCCCCCAGCCAAGATGGCGCCGAGCACACAGACCAGCCAGACGCTCCCTCCTCTGACCAGGCAAGTGACATACACTCTACGCAGCCACTGACTGCAGCACTACTAGAAATGTCTCTGGACAAACATTATCACAGCCTGCAAGACTCTCTGCAAAATGTTATTATGGCTGCAGTGGGGGAAATACGTGCTGACATGGCAGGGCTGGGGGAGCGCACACAGGCCTTGGAGGAAAAAGTAGATGCCATTGCTATAAAACAGGCTGACTTAACAGAAGACCAACAACTCATGCAATCTGATATAAAAGCAATGCGTCTACCCCAGGAAGATATGGAAAACAGGGAGAGGAGACAAAACGTGCGCATCAAAGGGGTCTCTATGTCTCTTAAAAACGAACACATTGTTTCCTATCTGAAAGAACTGTTCCACACTATTGTTCCAGATTTGCCAGATGAGATGTGGAGAATAGATAGAGCACACAGATCCTTAGGGGAAAGGAAACCAGGCTCTAAATCACCTAAAGACATAATTGCTAGACTGCACTACTTTGAGGCAAAGGATGCTCTCTTTAAAGCACTGCGGAACACATCAAACATTACATTTAAGGGAGAAGATATTGCTATCTACAATGACTTGTCTCTAATAACTTTGACAAAACGCAGGATCCTTAGACCAGTCACGCAGCTACTTAGGGACGCCGGCATCTCATATAAATGGGGCTTCCCCTTTCGCCTAATTGTTAATAAACAAGGCCTTATCCTAACTCTATCTGATGTGGATGATGCTCCCATGTTCCTAAAGCAACTAGGCCTCAAACTCCCATCTTCTTCCGCATCCCTTACTCGCCCTGCGATAACCTCTTCACCACCGAGGAAAATCCTGCACATCTCTGAATGGACTAAACAACCACTGAGGAGCCTCACGTTCTCAGATAGAACGGAAGACATGGATGATCACCCTGCTTGATCAAACCCTCACAACGCTATAGTTCTCCATAACAATTTTGGAAAGTTATCACAGCTCCCATACACCCCTTCTTTTCCTATCTTCATGACTGATAGTTGAATTCTTGTTTGTGATGCTAGCTGGCCTAGCAAAAGAAATATCTTCAACTAAGTCCTGATATATAAAGTTATCACCCCCCTTCCGTTTTCATACTTCTGGGATTTGTTTATACGAGCGGCGGGATGGAGCCTATCTCGGTATTTCTCAATGGTTTATGACATGTTTATTATTATGTTTATCCTAATGTTTCTATTCCTGGGACTCGGCATGCACCTCAGGGAGACCCTCCTTCGAATTGTCTGGTTGCTACGGCAACCGGCCAATCTAGGACGATTTCCATCTAGGCAGCAGTTTTATGCTGCCCATATGCTTAGCCATTGGTTTATATATGGCTTGCCCTTAGATGACCGATACGCTAAGCTACAATTTGTTACTTTCAGTACAATATATATCGTTATATCTATATACATGGTTATACCTTTTTACTTTTTATTATCTGTTTATATTTGCTCTTTTTTTTCTTTCTCTTCTGATATTGCATATGAGCTTCACATGGCCTGTTCATCAAATACCTACACCACTTTATATACATCTCAAAAATGGTTAAATTTCTGACACTAAATACTAAAGGCCTAAACACACCTCAGAAAAGGTTTTCACTATTTCGAGATATGAAGAGGCTGGATATTGACTTAGCCTTCCTTCAGGAAACCCATCTCCGCAAAACTGACAATACACGTTTATATAACAGATTATATTCTGAGGTGTGTTTGGCCTCCGGCCCCACAAAAAAGGCAGGAGTAGCAATCATATATAAAAAAGGTTTCCCCCTACAAATCTCTAAAACTATTTCTGATCCCAAAGGTCACTATCTGATACTACAGGGATCATTGGCGGGTAAAGATATCACGATGGCCAATGTCTATGTCCCCAACAATAGTCAGCTATCTTTCCTTACCTCATTTCTTAAGAAACTATTCAAATATACAAAGGGTTGCTTATTGTTGGGAGGAGACTTTAACCTAGCATTCTTTAACCTCAAAGATCGATATGTTCCCCCCAGTACTATTACAACGGCCACTCATGACCGCAACTCCCGTAAGTTTAGAATCCTTATGAGACAGTATAAACTGCTTGATTTGTGGAGGATCTCTAATCCTACCTCTATTGAATACACCTTCTTTTCTCCCCCACACGCATCTCACTCCCGTCTAGACTATTTCTTTTCAACATCTAGTCTCCTGTCATCGTTGAAGGGAGCTGAGATACTACCAATTGCATGGTCTGATCACCAAGCAGTCATCACAGAAATTGATTTACTCTCACACACTCATAAACCGATCTTCTGGAGATTGAATGAAACTCTATTACAAGACAAAAAAATTCTATCTAGGCTGGCGGATGAATTGCAATCCTATTTTACAGTTAACATTGAATCAGTTCCCTCCTTTGGGATGGTATGGGAAGCACATAAGGCCTTCATCAGGGGTCTATGTATATCAGAGGCCACTAAACGTAAAAGAATGTCTTCCTCAAGACTCTCTAAACTCTACTCAGACTTAGACTCGGCCCAAAAATTATACAAATCTAATCCAACCCAGATACACTATTCTAAAATACAAACCCTCAAACAAGAAATACAAACCCTCCAATGTACACAATTGGAGAAAAGCCTGAGATGGACTAGACAACTATTCTATGAAAGAGGTAATAAGGCACATACGATTCTTGCCCGCAAATTAAACCCAAAATCTTCTAACCACCACATATATTCTATGAAAGACACCCATGGGACTGTCCATTATCACCCACGAAAGGTAGCACAAATTTTTACAGACTACTATAAGACCCTCTATAATTTACCAAAATACCCCAATCCCTCAACACATCTATCCAAAATTGATGCGTTTCTAGATCAATTAAATATGCCTTCCCTTACTGAAGAACACATTAAATCCCTTAATGCCCCCATAACAGACGAAGAAATTATAGAAGTTATAAAACATCTTCCTTCCACAAAAGCCCCTGGCCCAGATGGTCTACCATATTCTTACTATAAAAAACTCCAAACCACTCTGGTCCCATATTTGAGTAAATTAGCAAACACACTTATGAAGGGGAATGTAGCACCCAACTCATTCCTCAATTCCCTAATCACTATGATTCCTAAGGAGGGTAAGGACCCACAACTCCCACAGAATTTCCGGCCTATATCCCTACTCAACTCGGACCTAAAAATCATCACAAAAGTAATGGCAAACCGTCTAAACCCAATCCTTATCTCTATGATTAATAATGATCAAGTAGGATTCATATTGGGCCGTCAGGCGGGAGACAACACTAGGAAGGCTATTGATTTGATAGAATTGATGAATAGATCTGGGAAGCCTTCTCTGCTTCTAAGTTTGGATGCAGAGAAGGCTTTCGACAGGTTGTCGTGGCCTTTCTTACTAAGGGTAATGGAATGTCAGGGTTTTTGTGGATCCTTCTTGACTCTAATCCGCTACCTATACTCCTCCCCATCCACAATGGTTAAACTTCCCTTTGCTTCAGTATCTCCCTTCCCCATAACGAATGGCACACGCCAGGGGTGTCCCCTTTCCCCACTTTTATTTGCAATAAGCATTGAACCCCTGGCGAGTGCCATTAGACAAAATCAAGATATCAATGGAGTCAAACAAAATACTCAGGAATATAAAATATCGCTTTTCGCAGACGATATACTATTAACGATCACTAATCCTCTCACCTCTCTCCCAGTACTACACTCAATCTTAAAAGAATTTGAAGCCATATCAGGCTTCAAACTTAACCAGGATAAGACTGAAGCACTCCCCATTAAAATACCACAGACAATGCTTCAAAACTTAAAACAATCCTTTTCCTATAAATGGAAGACTCATTCTATTAAATATTTAGGGATCCAATTAACAACTACCTACACTACCCTATACAAAGCCAACTTCCCTTCATTAATACAATCCATTCTACAAGACCTACATAAATGGACAGCTTACAAAATTTCATGGATAGGTAGGATCTACTCCATAAAAATGAATATACTACCACGCCTACTATACCTATTTGAAACGCTACCTGTCCAAGTCCCCTCTCCACAGTTTAAAACTTTACAACGAGCCTTTTTAAAATTTGTTTGGAACAATTCTAAACCACGAATCCACTCCTCTGTTCTATTAGCTTCTAGAGAACAAGGGGGCTTAGGCCTACCTAATTTGAAACTATACTATCAGGCCGCCCACCTACGCCAACTTCCTGAATGGTCGGATCTGAAGACATATACTAAATGGGGCCTCATTGAGGCATTCAGTATTTACCCAACCTCCCTGGCTTCTTTAATTTGGTCTTCACCTCCTCCCAAGCTACCCCATATTAAACTACTCCCTACAATTAAATTTACTATCCAAATATGGCATTCGACAGCTCTAAAAGCTAACCTCAGATCCTCAATATCCCCTCTATATCCCGTACTAGGAAACCCTGCATTCACTCCGGGTATGACAGAAAGTTTCATGGGTAGATGGTTTAGTCTTAAATACACTAATCTTCATAACTGGACGAATGTTCTCACCAGAAAACACCTCACTAACACTACATTAGAAGAAAAAATAACCTTCACGCCACAACTGTCTATGGAGTATAATCAAATTAGTCACTTTCTTAGAACTCTCACTAGGGGAATAGATCTCCTTCCCATGTTCACTCCTTTCGAAAGACTATGTCACAATAAAGGCCATCAAAAAGGGCTCATCTCGGCTATTTATGTGCTACTCCTGGACAACTCTGGTACCCTCAAAATTAAACACTCATATATGAATAAATGGGAACAAGCTCTTGGACAATCCCTAGAATTGGAAGATTGGGTCTCAATATGGGAAAACGCGAAAAAAACATCAATATGCACACAAGTAAAAGAAAACATCTATAAGTTGATGTTTCGGTGGTATAGAACGCCGGAAGTGCTATCAAAAATATATCCTGATGTACCCAACCAATGCTGGAGGGGTTGTAATCAGATAGGCTCGCTAGAGCATATATTCTGGTATTGTCCAATAGTTCAACCACTATGGGTAGAAATCCATTCTTTAATAACAAGGGTAACAAACTCTAATATTCCTCTAGACCCCTTATATATGCTCCTAGGTAAACCGCTACCTGGAATAAAGAAAAATACGATGAGACTGATTACACATATACTCACAGCTACTAGACTATCTATAGCATCTTATTGGCGTAAACCTCTCTCTCCCACAATCTCTGCAGTTATTACAAAAATCAGCTGGACTAAGGCTATGGAGTATCTCACCTCCCTTCTAAGAGACACAGAAGAGAGATTTAAACAAATATGGGACCCATGGGAAACATATTTTCTCAACTACATCCCTCCCTGATCTATGTTTTTACTTCCTAACCTCCATTGAAATGACCTATGGGACATTAGACGGGAAACAAACTATACCTGGGATTATACAGACTACTATGAATGGTTTAACTAATATACATCATAATAACCCATGACTTTTGTTGCTTCTCCTCCATAGTGGGGCACAACCCACACTATAATTGGTACGCTCTCTCTTCCGCACTGATGGACAGGCCAAAGGAACAAAGACTCATATATCAATCTAGCTTGGATCTTGTTAGTATGCTATCTTTATTTTTTCTATTTTGTTTAGGTTTTATGGATAACTGGAAAATACGGACAATACAAACTTATAAGAATAATACATGTTCCATATCTTCAACTCTATTGTATTGTAAACATGATATGTTTTCTCTTTTGTTAATATGGACATATACTGATATTTTCAAACGTCTGTAAGATACATTATATGTTTAATAAAAACAGTGTTACAAAAAAAAAAAAACAATTGTGCGAGAGCAGAAAGTATTTTTCTCTCTGTGCCTAGTTGTTGGTCTATCAGGGCAGGGAAAATAAACTTCTCCCTTCACGGGGCACCCTGCTGCTGCATCCCTTGCAGGGTCTATTGTTACGTCCCTGCTACCTGGCTTACCATCTCTATAGGCTGCACTGCCCATTGCTCTCCATCTGCTTATCTTACAGCGGAAGTATTGGTTGCAAAGGTGGCAGTGTTGGGCCACTGAAGTACAGCTTGCAGCAGAGCGGTGACACAGGTAAGTTAATCCTCTTTATCTCAGCCCTTCAGTCGCACACATGCCAGTACATTTTCACTTCTCATGAAACTGTGCAGGCTCATTCCTACAAGGGAGCAGGATTTCATCACATCTACTGTTCATAGACTTCTGGGAGAAGCCATGCTATAAAATACAAAGGCAGATAAGATAAAAATTCTGGTATTTTTGTGCACAAAATGCTTTAGATTTGTAATGAGCATTTGCTAAATTCCTGCTGCTTGTGTAGTACTAAAAGCCCAGTGTTTCCATAGTAGCTAAGGGATCCCCAGACTTAACCAGTTCCCAATTCCCACCGCTGGTATGTGTATCTACGCCCCTGGAAACTTCACTTAACAACCAGGGACGTAGATACACGTACCTGTTTGCTTACCTGTTTATCTCCTGACTGGCACATTGCAGACCAGTCGTTCTGCCACAATCTGCAAGTACAAGCTGTTGCAGTGAGATGCAGCCCATCATTCTCACAGAAGCCAAACAAGAAATAGTACAATAACAGTATTTCTGTGTTTCTATTAATAGAACACATTCAGTGTAGTGGAATCATGTGGCCAAAAAGTAAAATGCAGCCTAACACACCGTTATATTCATAAAATACATTTACAGACATTTTTATTAATTTTTAACACCTTAAACCCCTACTCTATAGTTACTAAAGTACAACACTTGTAAAATAAAGAATAAAGAAAGACCCCATAAGAAAAAAGAGAAAAAAAAAACACTACCTTATAGATTTTTTTGTATATTGTATATGTCATGAGGGTATACTACTGTTCATTTTGCAAATAAAGGCTCATAATTATTGTCATAGTATTAAAAATCACAAAACAGAAAAAAATACATTTTTATTTCCAGATAAAATAATATTGCCATACATTGTACTAGGGGGCACGATTTAAATGTAACTGGGACAACATGGGCAAATAAAACATGTGAGTTTTATGTATCAAAGTAAGTTTTATTTTAAAACTATAATGACTGAAAACTGAGAAGTGTTTTTCTCCCTTTTTTCCCTTATTATTCCCTTTCAAAATGCATATAAAATAAAACAGTTATTAGCAAAAAGTGCTATTCAAAGAAAGCTTAATTTGTGGTGAATAAAACAAGATATAGATCATTTCGATGTTATAAGTAACAAGAAAGTCATTGGTGAATGAATGGGAGGAGCATGATGTAAAAATTGCGTTTTTTTAATATTTATATATAATCTTTATTTCTAGATTTTTTTTTCAACAAATATACAAACACAATAAATTGCATACTGTAACGATTGCGGAATCGTTTCCGTGGTCGACGCACCAGACGTGCGCTGATGCGGCGGAAATCCTCCACAAACGTGTAAAAGGGAGAACCCAGGTTAGGTGCAATGCACCAGTAGAGGGTAATTCCCACCAGCAGATGGAGCTGTGGAGTGCAGACGAGCACAGCCTCTGCACGGCCACAGATGGGAATTGTATGAGCAGGATCAAGCAGGGCTAAATAGCCCTCAAGAGAAATAGCACAGGGACAGACAGAATGTGTGTTCACCAATCTAGTCACCCCCCAGCGGTGATGAACACACATCAACCGAAAGAAAGCCCGAATGCAATCGCAAGAATGGCGATTGCCAACAGACACCAGACTGAGAAGGACAGAGCATGAGAGTAGCAAAGGCACAGCAAACAACAATCAGAAGATAAGGAAAATAACAAACACTAGCTAAACGCAAACACCTCACTCATTTGCAACAGCGATCGCGTTTCTTCACGATCACCGCGCGTTAGGCGCCCAGTGATAAGCGTGCCACCTTTTTTTTTTTTTTTTTTTCAATAATTTTTATTGAATTTGTATCAATTACGTACATACATACATAACAGCGTAATAACTCAAGAACAACTACAACTATAACATGTTAGTGGTGCACATATTAAGTGATTTAACATAAAGCTTTACAGAGTAATACAGAAAGATGAACGACTTGCTAGGGTCTAGAGCCCTAGAGTGGTGGAGCACTGTAGTTCACCTGTGTAACTTGTGTAACTTGAGAGCACTTGTAAATTGGCCGATTTGGAGGTTGATACCCGGATTATATTATCTAATGTGCATTTCGGATTTACTTCTCTCATGC
Source organism: Hyperolius riggenbachi (assembly GCF_040937935.1). Taxonomy (NCBI): domain Eukaryota; kingdom Metazoa; phylum Chordata; class Amphibia; order Anura; family Hyperoliidae; genus Hyperolius; species Hyperolius riggenbachi. The sequence goes on along the minus strand of NC_090647.1, from coordinate 370,422,325 downwards.
CTATTTAAAGCACACTTCGTGTGGCTCATTTTCATAGTTTTCCTTATATCTCTAATCCCTCCTTATCTACACATTCCTCTGACAAGGAGGTTAGAGACTAGTTTAGACCTGCAAAATCAGTGGGACCTGGGGTGGGAAAGGAGGGGTTGGGGATTATGTATCTCTGGTATACGGAGAATTAGAGACAACCTTCTTAGATTATTTGGTCTTGGCCTTATATGTTATCTTATATTCAATTCAATTTCAATTCAATTTCAATTCAATTCAATTTCCTCCCAGTTTACACATAATTGGTTTAGGGGCGTACCCATTTGCCCTGTTATGATAAAAAGCTTTTCCATGTGTAATGTGAAATCCACTGAGTTACGGAGCTGGTTGAATGAGGGTAAGTCCGCCGAGCCCCAGTTGGATAATAGGAGTTGTCTAGCTGCATATATCAGGTGTACTATTTTAAATTTGCAAGGTACCGGTACAGGGTCGAGGCTTAATAAGAATAAGGCATTTTCCGGGGAGATTTTAAATTCCTTCTGTAGCCATGTTGATATTATATTGGAGACCATATCCCAGAAGGGTGATATAATCGGGCATTCCCATAGAATGTGGAATAGGGTGCCTACTTTAGCACAGCCCCTCCAGCAGAGTGGGGAGTTTAGTTTTGAAAAGGAGGCTAAGAGTCTGGGTGTTAGGTACCACTTATAGATTATCTTTTTTGTTGTTTCTATATGATTAACGCATCTAGAGAGGTTTTTTTGGTCTCTTAATGCCTTCCCCATAGCCTGTGGATCTATTTGAGTTTTCAGGTCCTCACTCCAAACTTGGAGAAATTTTTCCATCGCGTTTGGTTTGGCTAAGTTCAGCTGGCGGTACCATAGGGAAATGCCTTTCTGTGTCTGTTTGGTAGCATCTTGCGGCCACAGGTGGGAGGAGACTTCCTGGGGGATACTTTTTGGGAGTAGTGATCGTTTACTATTTAGATGGCTTATTTGTAAGTACGTGTACTGGTCATTATCATTAAGTTTAAATTTCCATTTTAGGTGGGAGAATGGAGCAATTGACGATTCCATCATTAGATCCTGTATGTAGGTAATACCTGATCTCTTCCATCTATGGATGTTAAGGTTGGGAATTGCTATTGATAAGATTTCTATGGGGACTTTTATTGGGACTGTATTATTTTTGGTGTCACTGGTTTTCCTGAATGTTTGCCAGGCTTTTAGCGTAGCTTTAATAGTTGGATGAGTTATCAGGGGTGTTGGCAAATTCAACCAGGATAGATAAATTAGATTCGGTAGAGGAAAGGGGGAGGCCTCTTTTTCTAACTTTACCCACAATTTGTCTTGTTCTTTAGGGAACCAACTTTTGGACATGTCTAGTAAGGTTGCTAGATGGTACAAGTGGGGATCTGGGAGGCCAAAGCCTCCTTGAGAGAGATGGGCTGTTAAGATTGAGTAGGCTATTCTATGCTTCTTTGCGTTCCATAAAAATGTGAGGATTATAGTCTTTAATTTCTTAAAGAACTTATACTGGATTGAGATAGGAATCGTTCTAAAGAAATATAGCAGTTTTGGAAACACTGCCATCTTGTAGGCTGCTATTTTCCCTGATATTGAAAATTCAAACTTAGCGATATGGGAGAGGTCCAGTGCAATTTTATCTAATAATTGGGGAAAGTTGCTGGCGTATAATTGTTTAGTGCTAGTTGGGATTTGGATTCCTAAGTAAGTGATAGTGGAATTTGCCCAGGGGAAGGGAAAGGTAGCTGATATTTCCGCTTTGGTACGGTTAGGGAGGTTTATACCCAGGAGTGTAGATTTGGATTCGTTAACTTTGTAAAGAGAGGCTTTAGCGAAAGCATCTAATGTGAGACACACATTTTGGAGGGAGTTTACCGGGTCAGAAATTGTTAACAGGACGTCGTCCGCAAATAGGCTTATTTTGGAAGTGGTTGAGTTGGATTGGATGCCTTTAATTTGTGGACTGTGCCTTATGTTTTCTGCCAGGGTCTCCATCACTAAAACAAAGATTAGGGGGGAAAGAGGACAGCCCTGGCGAGTTCCATTGGTGATTGGGAAGGTTTTTGACAGAAAGCCTGCTACGTTTACTTGTGCTGATGGATTTTTGTAGACTGACATTATAGCATCAAACAGAAATCCCGCAATTCCAAACCTTGATAGCACCTTTTCTAAAAATCCCCAGTGAACCCTGTCGAAGGCCTTCTCAGCATCCAAAGTCAGGAGGAGAGAAGGCCTTCGACAGGACTCCAGCGCGTGTAGTATATCGATGATTCGGCGTGTTCCATCCGGGGCTTGGCGTCCCCTAGTGAAGCCGACTTGGTCTATCTGTACTAGGTTCGGTAAGACATCATATAGTCGATTTGCAATTATTTTAGTAAATACTTTGAGGTCACTATTCAGAAGAGAGATCGGCCGGTAGTTGGAGGGAGCTGCGTGGTCTTTCCCCGATTTTGGGATTACGGTGATGGTGGCTCTAGTAAATTCTGATGGGACTTGTTTTGTAGTTACGCAGTGGTTGAGTGTTTCTGCTAGTTTGGGGGCAAGTATTGGGGCAAACGTTTTGTAGTACTCGTTTGCAAACCCATCCGGGCCCGGAGCTTTGTTGTTTTTTAGGTGTAGCATTGTGTTAAGAACTTCAGAGGTAGTTATGGGTCTATTTAATTTTCCTAGGGTTGGAGGGGGGATTGAGGGTAGGTTAATTTGTTCTAAGAACTGGTTTATAGTATCGGGAGAGGGTTGGGGAGTGTGTGGATCGTCTTTGAGATTGTAGAGGCCGCTGTAGAAATCGCTAAAGGCATCAGCGATTTCTTGTGGGTTGGTAAGTAGCTTATTAGTGTTGGGGTGGTATAGTTTTGCAATTTTGGATTTTTCTTGTCTGTGTTTGATTAGTTTTTCAAGTAGGGGGCTCGCTTTATTGCTCTAGTGATATTGTCGAAATTTAAGTCTGTCTAGGTGGAATTCATACTCTGAGGCTAGTACTATTTTAAGCTTCTGTCTTAATGTAAAAAGCTCTTTAGTAATGCTTGGGGAAGGCCCTTTCATATTTTTTAATTCTGCTGTTTTGATTTCTGCAAGGATTGAGTTTAAGAGGGCCAATTTTTCTCTTTTTTGGATTGCTCCCATCTGTATAAGGAAGCCTCTGATATAGGCTTTATGGGCCTGCCACACTGTGCTCACTCCAACTTCCGGGGATGAATTCCTCTCAAAGTACTCTAGTAATAAAGACTGTATTTTCTGTGTTTTACTAGGATCCAAAAGAGTTGATGTGTTCATTCTCCAGACATAGAGAGTTGTAGGGACATACTAATTGGGGCGTGGTCAGACCATGAGATCTCGTGTATGTCCGCTTTGGAAATTCTTTGTAAGGAATGCCTGTCCCTGAGAAAGAAGTCTATTCTTGTGTAAGTGGAGTGGACTCTTGAGAAAAAGGAGTAGTCTCTTTCGCTGCCATGAAGAGCTCGCCAGGGGTCATACAGGTCCTCTTTGTGAAGGAGAGATGCTAAGGCTTTATAGGGTTTCCTCTTGGAGGTGGAGGTGTCTAGCGAGTTATCTATTATTGAGTTAAAGTCCCCTCCCATAATTAACGTGCCTTGCTGTGAAGCTTTAGCTTTGCGGATCATGCTGCGGATGAATTTCTGTTGACCCTCGTTCGGTGCATAAATGTTCAGGAGGGTAATTGGGCAGTTATCAATTGTACAGACAATTAGCACAAACCTACCTAGTGGGTCTCGTTCTATGGTTGAGATTGCTACATTCAAGCTTTTGTGAAACGCAGTGAACACTCCCCTTTTTTTTTTGTAAAGTTACTAAAAATTATCGTGGGATAATCAGGGTGGGTACACTTAGGAGCCGAGTTTTCTTGGAAGTGTGATTCCTGCACGAATAGTATGTCTGAGTTATGTCTCTTTGCTTCCTTCCATAAAGAATGTCTTTTTACTGGGAGGTTGAGGCCTTTAACGTTCATTGATGTGATTTTAAGTGCCATGGTAGATATAATGGTATGATGATTCTTTGCTCTGTTTGATTGATGGTGTTACATAGGGCCTCCAATTCTTCCGTATGAGGTCATTAAAGGGGTCGAGATATCTAGGAGAGGAGGGGGTAGGGAGTAGCAGGTCTTGCTCTTTAGCCACACCGGCTGGCTGCTTAGTACCAACATTTAAACCTAGTATTATGAACCATATAGTTAGGTAGGAATCTATCTGTGACGGTGAACTACAAAATAAGGCTCCAAGGTGGGAGCAGGAACGGGTCCTCAGCAGTTTTCTTGAGGATCCCTGTTCCATTTAGCTGGTCTAGAGGTGTTGTGTGCAGAGGCCCCAGCTTCACACTCGTTGCCAGTCTTGTGGAAGCTTAGAGGCGCCAGGGGATTTTTGATTGTCCTCCTGGCGGGGTGTAAGGTGTATACCCCAGGAGTGTAACAGCTTATTGCCATCAGATGCAGCAGAGATTGCAATTGTTTTGCCCGCTTTGGAGATTAGGAGTTTGGTCGGATAGCCCCATTTGTACTGTATGTTATTATCTCTGAGGGTTTTTGTAACTTGTTGGAATTCTCTTCTCTTTGTCAGGGTGGCTTGAGAGAGGTCTGAGTAAAGGGTGATGTGTTTATAAGGGTCTGGGAGATTCCCTTTGGTGCGGATGGCCTGTAGCAAGCCTTCTTTTGTGGTGAAAAACTGATAACAGCATATCACATCTCTTGGTATTGAGGCTGCTAGATTAGTTGGTTTTGGTAACCTATGCACTCTTTCAATTGCAAGCTCGATTTCAGAAATCTGTGGCAGGGTTGCTCTCGTCAGTTTGGTGACATAGTCCCGCAAGAGAGCTGGGGTGACTTTTTCCTCAATGCCACGGAATTTCAGATTACAACGCCTGTTGCGATCCTCCAGATCGGCGGATTTTAATTTTAGCCAGGCTATGTCTTCTTGGTTACCTTCTAAGCAATCAACCGCCTTGTTATGTTCAATTGTGAGGGCAGCTACACTATCCTCTACAACGGCTATTCGATCCCCTAGAGTGTCAATAGAGAGTTGGATTTTACTGGTTATGTTGCTTAAGTCCATAGATATGGAGCTTTTCATAGCTATCATCAGCTCTTTCATATATGCCTGGGTGGTGGTTTGTTCTGTGGCCGGGAACTGTTCAAAGCTGACTGTGGCGAGTGATGAGGCCTGTGCCTCCGTGTCTGCATTGCCTACCTGGTCCCCGGAGTCATTCAGTTTCTGCCGGGACTTAACCGGGCTGCGCGAGGTCGGTGAGTCATTCTCCGGTGAGGATTCCCGACTTCCCTTGTGCTGTGATCTGGGCTGCGCGTGTGTCGTGGCCGCTGGGAGTTGTTCCAGCACGGGAGCCGGCGCCATCTTTAGTTCCAGCCCGGGCCTGCATTCCGGCGAATATTTCAGGCAGTTTCATCGGTTTGGGGGTCTGCTTCTTCCTTTTTTTGGAGGCTTCTGTCTCCATAGGCGTTTCTGGCATCCTGGGGTCTTTTTGCGTCCTGTATGGCTTGTTTTTCGTAGCTTTCTAGGGCACTCTGCACGGAGGAGCTGGATTACACATCCGACATTCACGCTCGGCGGACACGCCCCCCCCCTAAGCGTGCCACCTTAACTGACCAATGACAGACAAACACGAAATAGAGAACGCAAACGCTTGCTAAACGGTTACCTCACCGAGCCTACAGCAAGCGTTCGTATCAGACAAGACAGACAGACAGACAGGTGGGGCTGCCAGTAGCAACCGCTGCTCTGGCTAGCACCCCTAAGGCAGAGATACAGAAGGAGGCACTGCCACTACCACTAGGGCAAGTGCGATCCAGACAGATAAACAGAAAGGGCTACCAGTAGCAACCGCTGCTCTGGTTAACATACCAAAGACTGAGATACAGAAGGAGGCACTGCCACTACCACTAGGGCAAGTGCGATCCAGACAGATGGAGCAGCCAGCAGCAAACGCAGCTCTGGCCTACAATCCCAGACAGACAGAACGATTCCCTGTCGACCGCCGCTGTCGACAAGGCAATCGAGACACAGAAGGAAGCACTGCCACTACCATTAGGGCTAATGCAATCCAGACAGATGAACAGAAGGGGTTACCAGTAGCAACCGCTGCTCTGGTTAACACCCCAAAGGCTGAGATACAGAAGGAGGCACTGCCACTACCACTAGGGCAAGTGCGAACCAGACAGATGGAGCAGCCAGCAGCAACCGCAGCTCTGGCCTACACTCCCAGACAGACAGAACGATTCCCTGTCGACCGCCGCTGGCGACAAGGCAATCGAGACACAAAGACTGTACAGGCAAAACAGATAATACAATCCGACTGCACTAGAGCGAATGCCTAGTACAGTTCCAAGAATTACTCCAAGATAATCTTTAACAAACAGGCAAGGCTGACACTCTAGGAGTGTTTAGCAGTAACAAACCATTAAGATGACTAGCAAAGGATTCTGGGAGAACATGGTATTTATACTGCCAGCCTTCAAAGGAGGCAGGTAGGCAAATTTGTATAACAAATGTATGCAAATTCCTCAGCAGCAGAGCAGGTCTGAAACTTGCAAAGCAAAGACAGGTCTCTTTTCCAGAGACCTGCAGCCCTCAGACTTAAGGAATGGTCAAACAGCTGTCTGTCTGTGCAGACAGCTGAGCGGATCATTACACATACTCAATAGGATGGTCTAAAGCTCATCAATATTGTCATCACATTAAAACATCCTATATCAATTCAACATATTAATACCAATTCCCCTTATCCACCATCCTCAGAGGTCAGGTTTGTTTTACCCCAATTTAAGCATAACCTTCTAGTTCACCTCTACCCCCTAGAACTAATCTCCCAGGCCTCTCCCCATTCACCTAAGTTACTAAGGGAAGAAATCTGAAATCCACATTCATCCAATCTCGACACATAAACCATCCACACAGACAAACAAACACACAAACAGAGAGAAAAAGGAGAAAAAAAGAGAGAAACCCCACACACAGCCACCCTCATACCCTATACTGTCAACCACATAGAATGAAGGAAGAGAAAAAGAGAAGGAAAAACAAAAACTCCTGCACCATACCGCTGCCCCAAGGTATCCTAGCCCTAGGCCTGGGCCACTATGAATGGACCTTTTGATCTCACTTGCCTCTAAAATACCAAGAGGCCCTATGTATCTCGAGCCCACATGTATTACTTGGATTTTCTGAACTCTAACCACTTTGCCTGTGTATTACAAAAAAGTCCAACCTAATATGCACCATGGGCACAATATCCTCCATGTTCATTATGTCATCAATCTCTCTAATCCAGTCCTTGATTGAAGGAGAAGTAGCCTGTTTCCATCTCCTAGTTATCAAAATCTTGCGAGCATTTAAGACATTCAGAAAGATCCTACTTAGTCTATCCGGGTTCCAATACCATCTAATAAAACAAATTTGTAATTGGACTCTCTTGTCTTGGATGGCACTGAGAATCTATGGACAAACAACATCCGTCCCCACTGCTCATCAGTAAATACCCTTCCCAGATCCCCTTCCCACTTAGCTCTGACATATCCCGCTGTATTTACTTCCTCATTCAGAATGTCATCTATCTGCGAAAGGTTGCCCCTGATTGCCAACTGCCCTCCGCACAGAACCTCAAATGTGGTCAGTTCCTTAGAAAACTCCTCCTTACTACCAATTGATCCCAGGAAGTGATGAAAGTAGATAAGGCTCCACTGATCCAGCACAGAAACATCTAGAGAGTCTTCAATCTGATGCAAGGCAATGCACTCTCCGACTCTTGTCAGGTTCAGTGCTCTTATTTCCCCACAGCCTCTCCAACGTGGAAACCCACCCAGTGGGGCTACCAGTCAACCCTGGATTCCCCAATAATGGTACCATCGGTGTTGGCTCCGGGGGAGACCCCCCCCCCCCGTTCTCCCGTTCCTTGTATTTGCCAAGCAGACTCAGGGTCTGCCGGGAGAGTTAATTTTTCAAGCCAAAGTGTGTGGCGGAGAGGTCGGGCCATCAACTCTTGCTACATCGTTACCCACTGTTTATTATACCTCTGTCTGGACCAGTCCACCACACAAGTCAACTCTGCAGCTGTGTGATACAAATGCACGTTGGGGGCCGCCAATCCTCTCTTTCATTTACATGCAAAATCTAGTACATGGAGGTTTCTTTCTCCAAATAAACTTCAAAAATAAACATTTAATCTGCTGGAAAAAATGCAGTGGAAGCGTAATCGGTACAGCCAGAAATAAGTATAATATTTTGGGTATCACTGTCATTTTTAAGATTTTAATTATCCATAACCATGAGAAAGACCCCACAGTCCACATCCCATCTTTCAAGATCTCTACTAATGCTTACCAATAGTGGGGGAAAGTTCTGCTCATATAATTCAGTGATCGACGGAGTAAATTTGATTCCTAAAAATGAAAGGCCAGACTGAGCCCATCTAAATGAGAAGTTCTGGGTAATACTCGTAATCGTGTCCTGGTCCAGACCCACCGACATAGCCTCACATCTATTGTAATTAATCTTAAATTGGAGACCTCCCCATATATAGAAAGCTCCTGCATCAGATTGGGTATATATATATATATATATATATATATATATATATATATATATATATATATATATATATATACATACATACATACACATACACACTCACATATATATATATATATATATATATATATATATTTATTATTGTTTTCCCTTGAATTTATTAGACATTAAATTTGTGCTTGGTGCACATTTCTGCATTTTTCAGTACATGTTTGTATGCTTTTATGTTTGCAGTTGTGTTTTTCATGCTTTTTTTGTGTATTTGCGTTTTGGATTTTTTCAATACTTTTCTTTCTTTTATTAAAAATGTATAAAAAAAACTAATGTCAAAATGCAGTACAATGCACTACTTCTGCGTCTCCATTGAAATACATTTTTGAAAACCAGATGCATTTCATGAAAATATGCAACAAGTTGTGCATTTCAAAAAACTCACATTGGAAATGTATTTATTTATTGTATTTATAAATCATAGAGATATGCGTTTTTTATGCAGCCTATAGACTTTCATTATGTGCAAAAATGCATTTGTTGATTCTGCTCCTAGTCTGACTTAACTTACTAGGTAACTTACTAATATTATTTTTCTTCTAAGTGTTCTAGGAGTTTTTATAGTGCTCTAGAAGTTTCTAAGTGTTCTAGGAGTTTAAAATAACTTTTCAGAACTCTGCAATTGAAAAAGTACCAAAAAGTAGGTGAAAAAATACTTTAAACATTATTCTGAGTAATTTCTTGCTTGCTGGTGGCTTCAAAGGTATTTTATTGATAAGGTGTTAAACTGTCACCTAGTAGAAAACTTAGGAGAAAAAGTGAATGAAATAAGGTCCATAGTTTCTATTATTGAAAGACTTATCAAGAACATTATCCCTTCTTTATATACTTTCTTCTTTTTGGAACCACATTTCTTTTCTAAGTGTATACCAGGGAGAGCTTTCCTTGCAGTGGTCAATTCATGGTTTAAATGACAGTGACGTTTGTCACCCATTATCTTTCATGTCATAAGATCTCATTTCAGTACATGCTGTTTTCAAAACTATTCCTCTTAGAATTACTTAACACATTTGATGATTTCTATGGTGCTATACTGTTCTCACCTCCAAGCCACCCACATTACGTGTTTAAATTCTGATACTGATTTATGAAAGCTCTTTTCTCAGACACTGTGACTCCCACAGAGTGTAAGACAGAATATGGACAAGAAAAGTGCTAAGATGTTAACCCTTTGACTTGCAGAGGCTGTGTGACAGAAGACAGACCTGGATAAATTGTATTTGGTATTGCTATTACAACAATTCTCTCTTTGGGCTGATTTCTTTAGCTTTGTTCCATACTCTGTATTTCTATGATCAAATCTGGGCTGTCACTATTACTGATGGGGGAAAGCATTAGCTAAGACACTGAGTTATGGGTCTCTTTTAACCTTATAGCCATCGTGCGGAGATGGAGATTAGATATCAGAATCTTTAATATAGCAGAGGGAATGAGAAATACCTCCCAAGGCAAAAATACAATTTATTAAAGTAAATTAAAATGTTGATAGGTAAAATCTTTTTCTAATCTAACACTTTTGAAAACTGTCTATTGTAAATTAAAATACTGACACCATCACACATCGTACATTCTTGCATAAATTATAATTAGTTGTATATACTAATTAAAATTGTACAAACTCTTTACTAGGTCCTGTATTAAAATATAGGTGGAAATTTGACTAAAAGATACAAATACTTTAATATTAATCAGTTTTTATAGACCCTTTGATAGTTAAGGGACAACGTGGAAGAGCTGACTTTATTAGAAATGAAAGAAGTGTGCAGCACTATAAATAATATTTTAAGCAGATCGTCTGTATTAAAAAATAAATCTACAGTGCTTACCGTGCCAATTAAGTAGTTGTGTATTTATAAAATGGTAAACTGCAGAAAGAAATTCAGTTCATTAAGTATTGGCCCTTTTGAGGTAAGCATTTTTAATGCAAAAGTGAGGTGTAACGAGCGTTAAGCCTTAGTGACCAATTGGATTTCAGATTACCTTTAGTGACATCAGTTAATTTCATTTCCCCTGTGGGGACCTATGGTCGCTGCACCTTGTACATCACCATTACACACTGTTCAATAAGCACATGTACTGTATGCGTAAAAAAAATCAATTAGTTGTGTGACCCAAGGGTTCAAACACATGGGGCTTTTTACACATTTAGTGCAGCTTTGAAGCTCATGATAATGCATGGTACTTGTTTTTTTTAGTGCCTTGTGTTTGCATGCACAGTGTATGTTTTATAGCATTGTAGCATTTTCTTATCTTTGAAAGCAGCTTTAAAGAAACTTGGAGTGAAAGCACTATGGAAACTGTTATCTGTATTGTCATTTAGAAAGTGAGAAGTTACCTGGAGGTCCTTCTGATCTTTTAACTTCAGTAGTCTGTACATCACACACTTGGAACATGCAGCAAGAGGAGTCAGACTAAGGTCCATGAGTCAGTATGTAACAGAGGACAGGGACATGCTCAGCACACCAGCCAAACGCACAGCATTTTTTATTTTTTAGAATATTGTCCGCAATGACACTATCCATGTACCTCTCATGTTAGCTTTCCTTTTTAGAAAATCTTTCATTAAAAAATACTAAGAAAATAGAGGCTGCCGCTGCTGACCTGAAAATGCTAGCTGCATGGTTGTCAATATTTTCTTAGTCACTGACTGGGGGTAAGTAAGCAAGTTATGATAAAGTGAAAGCTGACTCTGAGTCATTAATATTTATTGTATTTATAAAGCTCCAACATAATATGCAATGCTGCACAATAAATAAATGGGTTAACATACAAGGTAGGATGTACAAGGAGCTCACAACAAAACAAGATCATGCAAATGTCTTTAACAGTAGTTCAGTGTCTTTGGTAAATATAGTCTGTTCTAGTCTGCAAGAGGGGTGACAGACAGTGGAATTGCATAATCAAACTGGAAACACTAGGGGAGAGGGTCCTGCCAGATGCTGTGTGTGGGGACTGACTTAGTCTTCGGTCGTGCAATAGCCCTCAGGGATCCATGCCTCATTCATTTTGATAAAGGTCAGGTACTGAACACTGTCATGACTTAGGCGACTTCTCTTCTCAGTGACAATGCCTCCAGCTGCACTGAAAGTCCTTTCTGACAGGACGCTTGCGGCAGGGCAATAGATAAGTTGTATGGCAAATTGGGACAGCTCTGGCCACAGGTCAAGCATGCGCAACCAGTAGAGCAAGGGTTCATCCTCGCTGCTCACAGTCGCAGTGTGTACATCCACACTTAAGGCCAGGTAGTCCGCTACCTGCCGGTCCAGGCGTTGGTGGAGGGTGGATCCCGAAGGACTACTGCGTTGGACTAAAGAATGTCCGCATGTCCGACATCACCCCGAGATTGCTGGAGCGTCCTGTCCTTGCCTGCGTGGACTGGTGAGGAGGAGGATTACTGCCAGTGGTACCTTTATTGCGTTGTACTGTCACATCACCCTTAAATGCATTGTAAAGCATCATTAACAGCTTGTTCTGCAAGTGCTGCATCCTTTCCGCCTTGTGTTGAGTTGGTAACAGGTCTGCCACTTTGTGCCTGTACCGAGGGTCTAGTAGCGTGGCCACCCAGTATAGGTCATTCCCCTTGAGTTTTTTGATACGGGGGTCCCTCAACAGGCTGGACAACATGAAAGAGGCCATCTGCACAAAGTCAGATCCAGACGTACTCTCCATCTCCTCTTGCTCTTCCACAGTGACGTCACGCAACTCCTCTTCCTTCCCCCAGCCACGAACAATACCACGGGAACGTGGAGCAGCAGAAGCCCCCTGTGATGGCTGCTGTGGTTGTTCTTCTGCCGCCGCCGCCTCTTCCTCCTCCACAGAAACACCTTCCTCATAATCGTCATCCGAGTCTGTCTCCTCTCCTTCCCCACACGACTCCTCTACTTCCTCCTCCTCCCCCCTCTGTGGTGCCGCAGGTGTTGAGGAAACATGTGGTTCGGATGTAAATTGCTCCCACGAATCCTCCTGTCGTAGCTGTTCCTGTTCCCGCTACTCCACAGCTTCATCCACCACTCTACGCACGACACGCACCAGGAAGTAAGCGTAGGGGATCAAGTCGCTGATGGTGCCTTCAGCGCGACTCACCAGGTTGGTCACCTCCTCAAACGGCCGCATGGTCCTGCATGCATTTCGCATCAGTGTCCAGCTGTTGGGCCACAACATCCCCATCTTCCCAGATTGTGTCCTTCTACTGTAGTTGTACAGGTACTGGGTGACGGCTTTCTCCTCGTCTAGCAGGCGAGAGAACATGAGCAGGGTGGAATTCCAGTGAGTTGGGCTATCGCATATCAAGCGTCTCACCGGCAAGTTGTTTTTCCGCTGAATGTCCGCAAAGCGTGCCATGGCCGTATAAGACCGCCTGAAATGCCCACACAACTTCATGGTCTGCTTCAGGACATCCTCTAAGCCTGGGTACTTTGAGACAAATCTTTGCACAACCAGATTCGGCACATGTGCCATGCAGGGTACATGTGTCAGCTTTCCTAAATTGAAAGCGGAAAGGAGATTGCTGCCGTTGTCACACACCACGTTGCCGATCTCCAGCTGGTGCGGGGTCAGCCATTGCTCCACCTGTTTGTTAAGAGCAGCCAGGAGAGCTGCTCCAGTGTGACTCTCCGCTTTGAGGCAAGACATGTCTAGAATTGTGTGACACCATCGTACCTGGCATGCAGCATAGGCTCTGGGGAGATGGGGCTGTGTAGCTGGAGAGGAAGAAGAGATGGCACCGCTAGAGTTCAACTGACACTCAGCCAAGGAGGAGAAGGAGGTTGACAGCGAAGAGGATGTAGCTGGAGGAGAAGGAGAGGAGGTGGCAGGAGGCTATGGAGGTGTGACAAGTCGGTCCACTGCGCAGCCACGTACTCCCTGCTTGCTGCCATCGGTCACCAGGTTGATCCAATGGGCTGTGTACGTAATGTAGCGGCCCTGCCCGTGCTTGGCAGACCAGGCATCCGTGGTCAGGTGGACCCTTGACCCAACGCTCTTCGCAATAGATGACACCACTTGCCTCTGAACTGCACGGTACAGTTTGGGTATGGCCTTTCGTGAAAAATAAGTGCGGCCTGGTATCTTCCACTGCGGTGTCCCAATGGCCACAAATTTATGGAAAGCATCTGACTCCACCAGCTTGTATGGTAATAGCTGGTGAGCTAATAGTTCCGCCACACCAGCTGTCAGACGCCGGGCAAGAGGGTGACTGGCAGAAATTGGTTTCTTCCGCTCAAAGACTTCCTTCACGGACACCTGGCTACTGCTGTGTGCAGAGGAGCAGGAACCGCTCAAGGGCAGAGGCGGTGTGAAGGAGGGTGGCTGTGAAGGTTCAAGGGAGAAAGCGGATGAAGACGATGCACCTGAAGGAGGAAGAGGAGAAGGAGGGTGGCTTGTCTTTTGAGGGATGCTGCTTTTCCTCAGGTGTTCTTCCCATAGCTGTTTGTGCCTTTTCTCCAGGTGCCTTCGTAAGGCACTTGTCCCTACGTGAGTGTTGGCCTTTCCACGGCTCAAGTCTTGGAGGCAGAGAGAACAGATGGCTTTGCTCCTATCTGAGGCACACACCATAAAATATTTCCAAACCGCTGAGCCCCCCTGGCGTGATGGCACTACGGTGGCATCAACAGCTGACCTTGAAGGGCATGTTGGCTGGCTGGCCATAGCTGGCGAAACATGGCGCCGGACACTGCCCCCAGCTGTTTCTGAGGACGAGCTCCCTCTGCTTCTATCATGGAATCGTCTCCTCCTACTCCTCTCTGGCTCCCCCTCTGAGCTGTCCATCTGGTCATCTCCTCTATTGGGAACATACGTGACATCCGTATAATCGTCATCATAATCCTCCTGCCCAGCTTCGCTTTCCTCAGACAACTCCACAACTGCACCAACTTCAGGTGGTTCATCACGCCCCTTCTCACATGTTACGTCCATACTATCACCACCTAACTCAGACGTATGAGGTGGTGTACCTGCGCCTTCTTCTTGTCGTTGCAGTAGTGGCTGTAAATCAGTGATTTCACCACCACCACCACCAAATAACTCCTGCGAAGTGTCAAATGCAGCGGATGTGGTGCTTGTTGTAGCGCTGGTGGCTGCAGAAGATGAGGTGTTCTGTGTTAAATACTCAAGCACGTTCTCACAATTTTGGGAAGTGATGGTACGTGCCTTCTTCTGAGCACTGTACTTTGGGCCAGGTCCGCACGAAATCACAGCAACACCACCTCGCACAAACCTGCCAGTGCCAGGTAGCCTTCCTCTGGGTCTACCTCTACCTCTTCCTCTACCTGGTTTGTCCATTTTGTCCATCTTGGGGGGGAAGCTAGGTATATGCAGTGAGGTGAGTTCACTCTACAGAAAAGGTAGATATGCAGTGAGGCAAGTTCACTCAACACAAAAGGTAGTTATGTGCAGCGAGGAGGGTTCACTCAACACAAACGTAGGTGTATGCAGTGATGAGGTGGGTTAACTAAACACAACAGGTACTAGTAGTAGGTAAATGCAGTACTGGGTGGGTAGTACAATGTGCAGCTCCCTGTCACACACACAGGTAGTCACTGAACCACCCGAAGTTCGCCTGGAACCGTTCGTCGGCGAACCGTTCGGCCCATCTCTATACTAGGTCAGCTTTCTATACTGATTGGACACCTTGGGCTATCTATACTGAGGGTGGCTACCTATACTGGGGGAGCACCTTGGCTGGAAGCAGGAAATTTGGGCGCATGAGGCAGGTGGACAAAAAGGGCGCCGCCATTCACTCCCATAATAAATATCGTTTAATGGGCGCCCAACAGGAAAAAAGGGCGCCGGAGAAAAATAACGTTTTAAAAGCGGCGCCCGGAGACTTTTAATGTTTTATAACTGCTTCTCATGATTACCCATTATTTAATGATTTATAATTTTTTAAACATTATTTTTAAACGAAAAACAGTACAATTTTTTTTTAAACATTTTTAAACGAAAACCCGCACCATATTTTTTTAAAAACATTATTAATGCTTATCACAGGGGGTCTTAGGTTTAGGCACCACCAGGGGGGTCTTAGGTTTAGGCACCACCAGGGGAGTCTTAGGTTTAGGCACCAACAGGGGGGTCTTAGGTTTAGGCACCAACAGGGGGGTCTTAGGTTTAGGCACCACCAGGGGGGTCTTAGGTTTAGGCACCAACAGGGGGGTCTTAGGTTTAGGCACCAACAGGGGGGTCTTAGGTTTAGGCACCAACAGGGGGGTCTAGGGGTTAGGGATAGGTACAGGGAGGGTTCTGTGTGAGAGTAGGGTTAGGTATAGCTTTAGTAAAATTCTTATTAATGTTTTATAAAACGTTATTATAAATTTCACTTTTTAAACAGGGAAGATTAACGTTTTTAAAATTGCCGATTTCATACACATCATTTAATGATTTATAACTTTATAAAACATTATTTTTAAACGAAATATAGCACAAATTTTTTTTAAACGTTATTCATGATTATCGTTTAAAACCCTGCGCCCTTTTTTCCCGGCGCCCTTTTTTAACGTACGCCCTTGGCTACCTATACTAGGGAGTGGCTACCTATACTACCTATACTTGGGGTGGTTAACTATACTGGGAGGTTTCACATCTACCTTTACTGGAGGGCTGCCCATTTTTTTTTTGGGGGGGGGAGGGCGGTCACCTTTGGCTTCTTACTATTATGGGAGTAGGGGGTCACCAATTATGTGCAGCTTGGGGCCACAAAACCTTAGCAGCACCCCTGGATTACACTGTAGCTATAACGCACGATGCAACTTTGTGGCTATGGTGCGATTGTTCCAAATTGCACTGCTGTTCCTATAACACACACCTGTAAAACTACCCTAAAACTCTCCAGGGCTGGAAAACACAGGACATAAGTGATCCTGTTGCAGTAAAAGTGACCTAGATGTATTTTAATATTGTCTGCTATTAGACAACAAAAATGTACAACTCTTTGTGGGTCATATCAGACCATAATAGGAACCGCTAGTGGTGAATAAGAGATTGTGCAACTGAAACATGCACACAACTGAAGTAAGGACAATGTGAATACATTACTAAACATTATCACTGTAGGTGACTACAATTACACAGCTGCTACTTGACTATATTTACTATGGTCCAATATGAGCCAAGTGAGAATTTTATTTTTTCACCACCTGACTGCAAGAGAAACAAATGCAGTCCTGGCTGCTAGATCACTTAAATGTTGTTCTTTGCTTTCCAGCTTTTGTAAAGCAACTTTTGTAAAGTAGGCTTATTCAGAAAACCAGAGCATTCACCAGAGAAACCACATTCAGTTTCTAAATGCAACAAGTCAGAACTCATCTATTTCATATCTTTACTCATCACTACACTTTGCATTACTATCTTAGTAAGCCTGATAATGTGTATTGTAAGCTATCTCTTCGTGCAGAATGCCTTTGTTTTATGTAGTTCTCTTGCTATACCATTTTTGAACACCAGGGGTCACCATTAATTTAAATTTAGTCTCTGAAGACGCTGCCTGATAAATGTAGAAAGGATTAAAAAGTGAAATATCTTCCTATTTTTTAATTAATTTTATAGAAGTTCTTGATGAGACATGTACAGAGTTCCTCAAACACATAAAATACCTTTCCAGAGGTATAATTTAATATGTTTCATTGTGGAAAATATGCCTTAATGCATCTAAGTAATCATTTGATAATATGACACATTCAGATTTTGAATACAGCAATTGGGTCTGAAAAACTAATTGCACCCTTCCTAATTTTCCTTCCTTTTTTTTTTTTTTTTTTTAGTATTTTTCCTATTGAATGGTTTCTGATCTTTAAACAGAATGTAATGTTAATTAGGAAGGACCCGAGTAAAACTTAACACAGTTTTTAAAGCATTACTTATTTAACAGGGATCTTAGCTTTCCTGTAAAATAACATATTAAGACAATACTTCAGAAACAATTCTGGGACCGAATATTATTAAAAAATGAAGTTCCGTGTCAGTCTACAGCCAGACATCATATTCACAACATTTTGCATGATTCATATTCACAACATTGTAGTTGGTGCGCAGAAAAATCCCACATTTTCTTTTTGGTTTGTATAACAAGAAAAGTGCTAATTTTACATGGCCGGGTTGATTCTTTGTGGATCCTACCTTTTTTTTTATAACTTCTACTATGACGTCCCTGTACTATAGATGCACCAGGTTTAGTATTTTTTTCCCCTGATCTTTTTCCTCTAAAACTAGGTGCATCTTATTGTCTTAAAAATAGGATACTTATGCAACAATGCCAAGTAGGGTGTACATGGAATACAATTATGCAACATGTAGGTCATAAACGACCTAGACCCTTTAGTACAAGTAGTTTGGTGGTCATACTGTATATGCCACACACATATAAAATTAAATGTTTATTGAGTGTACTTTTTTTTTTTTTACATACACTCAATACACTCAATAAACATTTAGTTTTGTATGTGTGTGGCATATATGGCCACCAAACTACTTGTACTAAAGGGCTTTGGTCATTTATGACCTTTGTGGTGCACAAATAGGATACTTACCCAGTTTTATTTATAAATGATTTATCATTTTTATCCTATAAAAAATGAATACACTAGATCAGCGGTGGCGAACCTATGGCACGCGTGCCAGGCCCGGCACGCGCAGCCGACTCTGCGGGCATGCCGTGTCGCCATCTGCTGCCGCCATGTGTCACATCGCCGCCGCCGCTGCCGCCATTACGTGTGGGGCTACACATGGGACGCACGGGGCTACGCATGGTCGCATGGAGAGGCTGCTCAGGGCGGCATTGCGTGGTTCCGCCCCCCCCCCCGCCCAATGGATGCTACGCACGGGGCTACGCATGGTCGCATGGAGAGACTGCGCAGGACGGCATTGCTTGGTTCCGCCCCCCCCCCCCCGCCAAACTAGATGATGATGATGGAGGAGGAGAAGACGAGAGCGGCTCCGCCGCCCCCTGTTGTGCAAATTGCCGGAGGAGGAGGATGACTGGCCCGTAGGAGGCTAAGTGGCTCCGCCCCCTCGCTTTACTAAGCCCAGATGATGAAGAGGAGCATAGGAGAGCGGGGCTGCTGGCATAATCAAAGGAGGCGGAAGACAGAAGTGGCCGGCCTATTGAGTTGCAGGGGGAGTTGCTTAGCTCCGCCCACCCTGCAGGGGTTCAGCGCCATTTTTAGGTTTGCAGCCCAGCCCAAGAGAGGAGACATAGCCCTGGGCAGTAGGAGCACTCCAGCATCCACAGACACCGAGTTCATCCACTCCGGCCTTGGGCAGCAGCACTCTGGCATCCACTGGCACTGCATCAGATGTAAGTCTGAAAAGTTTTGACATCTGAGGGTGAAGGGAGGGGGGGATGGAAGCAGAATCTGTAAACTGTTATAACTGGGGAGCCTTTTATTTACCTGGAAGGGGGGGGGGGGGTTGGGAGGCTAGGAATCTGTCACATTTTATGTACTGTGGCAGAGGGGGGTGTTAGGGGCCTTGTATTTGTCATCTCTCATGTCTTGAGGGGGGTGAGGGAGGGTTGCGGCCTGGTATTTATCATTCCTTGGGGGGGGGGGGTGTTAGGGGCTGGTATTTGTCATCTCTCATGTCGTGAAGTCAGAATGATCGTGACACTTGCATCATGGGTCCGGGGTAAGAGTAGTTCATTTAGACCTGTTGCACCAGTGGTTGACAGGTTGGATAGGTCTGGTGTTTTCCTATTTTAACTGTAAGCAAATCTCTGGTGTTTTTGATAAAAGGCCTCTGGGTTGTATGTCAACATTTCCTCACAACCGTGTTGTACACTTCAGACGTTGTTGTTAAAGTTATTTATTTAATTTAATGCTTTTCTTGGCAAAACTGTTCATTGACATTTGAATTGTCAAATTGTTTTAGTAAAAACCATTGAAACTCAAAAGTTGGTTGTATTATTTGAAAGCTCTGTTTTTATTTTACTTTTAGATTTGGTTTACACACACACATCTGTACATTTTCCTTCCAGTGCTGTCCTGTCAATCTTGCATCAGTTTTCTGTCAGTTTTACCTGACATGATTGGAACTTGCAACCTTTTTTGTGTGTGAACACACCTATACAAAACAGGACAGGACTGGAACGTAACTGTACAGATTTGTGTGAATGAAAGCCATATAAAACTAATACAAAACTGATGCAAACTGTCAAATACTGAGAGAACTGGACATAAACTGTACTACTTTTGTGTGTAAACCCAGCTTCAAAGTATAGCCAAGGTGACATAATATACATGTGTCCTTTTTCTGCCAAAAATAGTTAACTATTCAGGTATGCAAGTGGCCATTTCTCTCCAGATGGGACCTAGTCTGAGCTACTAATAGCAATAAAACTCTTACCTGGCAGACAACAGCTTAAATGCCTCGCTGTTACATCATTACGTTAGCTCCGCCCATTCAATATCATGACCACGCCCATTTTTCGCCGCGCCGCACCCCCCCCCACACACACACACACACACTGGCACTCGGAGATAAATAATTCGATCGTAGGGCGCAGTTTGGGCACTCGGCCTCTAAAAGGTTAGCCATCACTGCACTAGATTGTCTTTGCCAAGTTCAAGTAACCCCCTCAGCCCTATTAAAGTATCCCAAAGTATGCTTGTTATGTGTTAAGAACCTAGGGTTTACACTATTAGAAAATATTGGAGCTAGAGATAGATACTTTTGTATTGTTTTGAAAAATCCTTACTACCGTATTTATATCTTTATCCTGTGAGTTTTCAGCATTCAGTTAAAATAATATAGATGTCATTTTGATTGCCCTAACCACAGCCCTCCACAGAGTGATGCTGAAAACTGAACACATGTATGACTGGCACTTTTTATCTTAGTGTTGGTGAAAGGTTTCAGATAAGCAACATAATTTTCAGGGGTATTGTTCAACTCTAATTGTTCATTGTAGTTAAAGCTATCCTCCTGACATCTATCTCTAACCTACTCACTTTTAACTCCTTCATCAGAAAAAGAAAACATCTCCCTGATGCCTAACTATAACCTTATCCCATAAAGTTAGTCTCTTCCTGTCAGCCTCTCTCAATCAACCTTCCTAATATTAACCAATTCTTGATACCATACTTCAAGTCCCCCCTTAATGTTTACATCTTCCTGATGTAGAACCTAATCCTTCAGTTTATATTAATTGTAAATGGGTGTTTCTTGGTGGTTACCAGTACCCTCAGAAGGTCTAGAAGAATGAGAAAGACCAGGAGCCCAATGGTGCAGTATTGTAGGGTTTACGATGGTATGATGCAACTGAGATAACAGACCATGCTCGTTTTTCCAGGTCTCCTGTGCAGGTGCTGGTTGGTCACTTTCCTTGGAGTTTTTTAGGGAGGACTAAAAAAACTATAAGGGCCCTTTTCCACTAGAGCGATTGTGATTGCTGAATCGCAAAATCGCAAATCGCTAGTGATTTTTAAATCGCTAGAGTTGTTACTTTATCATAGAAATCACGAGAAGTATTTTCCACTACAGTGATTCGATTTGGAAATCGCTAATCGCAAATCGCAATCGCTTGCTGGAGCGATTTTTACAATGATAATGCAATGCAAATGAAAATCACAAATCACAATCGCATAACAGAATGAATGAAAAATCGCAATCGCAATCGCTGGCGTTTGTGATTTGTGATTGCGATTGCTAGTGGAAAAGGGCCCTAAACCCTTTTCAGTGGTATAATGACACTGGTATATCAAAATTCGAATAACAATTGTCGAGAGGCAGTGTGGGTCTTACCTCTCTTGAAGAATATGGTCAAAACAGCAAAATATTTGAAAAAACATATTTATTTGTTCAAGCACTTAAAACAACAATGCGTTTCACGGGTGCTGGCCTGCTTCTTCAGGTCAATACAGTACCTATAACAAAAATATATACATATATTATGTACTGCCACTCACCATTTCTCAAATTGCTGTACTAATTTCCACTATCATATGTCATATACATATCAGATATAAAGGACAAATGTGCACACATACACATGTGTGCACAAATTCAAAACCATAAAACTGTCAGGGCAAAGACTATCAAGAACATCATCACACCCAGAAAATCAAGAGCTCTTCTAACCAGAAGTGAAAAAAATAATAGAAACGCAGCCCAAAGGGACATGCAAGTATAAACAAGGAAGATGTCTATGCTACCAATCCATGGAGAATAGTCACCACATTTCAATCATTCATCGCACAAAAACATATCATATTTAAAATAGAATACAATGTGAAACAAATTACAGTATGTAATTTTCCTCTATAAGCATAGATACCCCTTTGCACCAGGGAAAAAGAAAGTAAAATTGAGCCTTTGCGAACCACAGTTGTTTTCACCCTTGCTGAAACATGGTAGACAAGAGGGAGTAGATTGATTGCCCAGAGCAGCTTCATAAACGGGTAAGAGCAACATCAGAAATAATAGTTCCCATGAAAAAAATACACAAAATAGTATTTATTTTAAATAACGCACTACCTGCATTGAAAAAGATTCAGTATAATTATTTCACCCAGAGAATTATTTGACTCAGTTTCTGCTTTCATGACCCCCATGGCTATTGTCGTCTATCTGCAATTAATCAATGACCCCTCTACAATGATTTATACATTATATCAACCATTTACATCTACCAGCATTATCTTTCTTGCATTCAGTCTTTTATAAAGAAACCTCTAGGCTAGTAAGATTAATAGAGATATTGTCTAGAGCACAGCAGCGGAAAAATGAATGAATTTAATTTCTTTTAAAAGAAATAAAATAATTTAAGGTGAACTAAGTGATTCATGTTTGCCACCCTTTTCTACATTTTGAAAAGGCATTGCTCTGTAGATAAATGGTGGAATGTGAATCTTTTTATTGCCATCGTGCAGCCATGCTAGGTAAAGGATTGCCATATATAACATTTCGGTACAATAAAAGTTTTACTTTCCCTCCATAGGTAAGGTGGGCATGAATGTCAGGCCTTTGAAAAAAGAGACACTTTTTAAAAATCAAAACCATGTTTTTTGGTTTGCCAAATTCTTATTTCTAAATGCTGGCTTGTTTTTTGTTGCATCTTGCTCAGTTTTCAAAATTGGATTTGTAAGCTTAGATCCCATCTGTTACTCTGGGTGTTTCAAGTAATACCCCATAGAGCCACATTAAAGTGAACCTCCAGACTAAAAATTGACTCAGCAGCACTGGAAATGCCTGGTGTTTCTTTAACTGTTTCACAGCATTTTCTCTTATACAAGCCTCATTTTTAGCTGCACAGAAAAAAACTTCCCGGGCATTTTTCCCCTAATGCTGTGCAAAGCATGATGGGATTTCTGATGTTGTTGTTCTCGTTCTGCTGTTTTGGTGCAATTTTTTTTTTTATACATTTTGAATTTGACATTTGAAGCCTAGCGTGTGCAGCTGGGAGGGGTTATCAGGACACAGGACAGTTGGAACTGTGTCTCCTGCTCCCTGTCACCTTCTTTCAACCAAAAAGATGGCTGCCCCCATGACAAAGATGGCAGCCCCCATGAATCACAAACATTTGCCTGTTCTTTTAAAATGGGGTGGGTAAGATATTATATTACCTATCTATTCTAATTAACATAACTAATGTAACTTAATGACAGTATGTTTGTTTAGGCTGAAGTTCCCCTTTAATCCATGCCATGCACTGTTGAGGACCAACCAGTCCTAAACAGTCTGTATGCATGTTGGATTTCACATGTTGGATGGACACATCATTGCATTTTAGCAGTTCTGGAGGTGTGTTTAGCTTTCATGGACATAAAAAGATGATTTGCATATTCAGCAGTGATTCATTGTGGGACACCTCAGGAGCACACTCCAACCTGAATAATCGCAAATACCTTTTTTAAGAAGGCAAATTTCTGTTTTGCATAGCATTTTAGTAAAAGGACTTTTTTAATTCCTTTTAGGCCCCTTACACATAGAAGTTCTTGTTCACCATGAGCTTGCTGGGCAATATGTTTAGATTCCTAAGATTAGATCCCATTTGGAGCATTGTTTGGGGAAATGTGAATTGTTATGTTGTTGTTTGTAATGTCTAAACTGAACTCGACAAATAAATGGGCTATAGAATACCATGGCAATTGTTTACGTTCTTATGCTTAACATTGAGGGTTATAGTGATTGAAAATGAGTTAACTTTTCATGAAACGTATTGGGTAAAGGGTGAGGCGCTACAGTGAAGTGTAAGTGACAATAGTTAAATGATAAATGGCTTACCTCAAACAGAATAAGGGACAAATCCACTAGTGTGATAAAAAAACAACAACTTTTTTTTTTTTAAGACCAGACACTTGAATGGCAACGTGCTTCTTAGAACACGTTCCACTTCTGCAGATCAAGTAACAAAAAGTGTCTGTAATATCAAACAACATAGGCACTCCTTATAATTCTGTACATTTACATGCAAAGTAAAAAAAATAGCATAAATCCAAAAACTATATATATCTATACAGGGAGAGAGAGATTAGCAGTAAAAAAAAGGGGGGGGGGGGTATCAAAGTAACATGTGTACAAATAAATGATCAATATGTACCTTAACCAGCTGAGCGGTCTGGACGAGCTCAGCTCGTCCAACACCGCCAGCGGCTGCCGCTCAGGCCCTGCTGGGCCGATTTTGATGAAATAAAAAGCAGCACACGCAGCCGGCACTTTGCCAGCCGCGTGTGCTGCCTGATCGCCGCCGCTCTGCGGCGATTCGCCGCGAGCAGCGGCGAAAGAGGGCCCCCCTAGCCGCCTGAGCCCTGCGCAGCCGGAACAAAAAGTTCCGGCCAGCGCTAAGGGCTGGATCGGAGGCGGCTGACGTCACGACGTCGGCTGACGTCGATGACGTCACTCCGCTCGTCGCTATGGCGACGATATAAGCAAAACAAGGAAGGCCGCTCATTGCGGCCTTCCTTGTTTATTCTGGGCGCCGGAGGCGATCGGAAGATCGCCTCCGGAGCGCCCTCTAGTGGGCTTTCATGCAGCCAACTTTCAGTTGGCTGCATGAAATAGTTTTTTTTTTATTTAAAAAAAACCCTCCCGCAGCCACCCTGGCGATTTAATCAGAACGCCAGGGTGGTTAATCTGTCTCAGAATATGGAGTATGTCACCCTCCTTCACCCTTCCTCTGGAATGCCCTCCCACAGCACATCCGTCACTCGCCAACCTTTGCTACCTTTAAACGCTTTCTAAAAATGTATTTGTTCCGACAAGCATATAACAATTATACAACAAATAACAAGTAAACAACAAATATATATGGGGCAGTGTGTTTTATGATACCTAGTAGGAGTGCAATTTGGTCTTAGGACAAAGGGAAGTGGCCTATTTGTTGTATACTACTACTTCCTCTTGTTTCTCGCCCCATTCCCTTTAGAGTGTAAGCTCACAAGGGCAGGGCTCTCTCCCCCTCTTGTGACTTGAATATCATTATAGATTTTATTCATCATGTTACTTTTATCACTGTCATTACCAATTCTGTATTTTGTATTCTGTATTTTGTATCATCCTTGTATTTTGTCACTAATTATGTATTTTATATATTGGTGTACACCATTGTCTGTATTATTATGTACCCCATGTTTGTTTCTTACTTTGTACAGTGCCATGGAATATGTTGGCACTATATAAATCAATAATAATAATAATAATCTAGTAGATTCTTAAGTATCTACTAGACTAAATTCATGGAAAGTAGTAAACCCAAAAATGAGCTACTCAAATAAAACAAAACTGACACCATAAGTGCCTAAATGGTTGAAACCAAGTTAGCATGCAAAAAAAAAAAGTCATCCATGTAGGAGATAATAAAAAACCCAAACCTCTAGCTAGTATATGGATAGAATATAACTTTATTGGTACCACAAACCCAGATAAAAATGATTAAAAACCAAAACACCACAAGGGGTATCTGCTCCAAATGACCACAAATCAAATTGTAATATTCATAACTGAGTACACAAACAGGTGATCATTCACAATTGCTCAATAAAGTACAGCAACACTGTTGCCTCAATAGGCCTGTATAATGATTCAATAGCAGCCAAAATACCTGGCAACCTGTATGAAAAAATAACAACCTCTCGTGAAATAGCTACAATGTCCCTTTAAAGATCGCCGGGCCAGCATACCAATATATTGCAGAATGAAAGAAAGATTACCTGTGAACAGATGATAGAGTGCTTGCAACCCCCCTCGTGCCCTCCACGTGTTCCGTGGTAGCCCGCTTTGTCAAGACCGCAGAATACGTGGGCACGAGGGGAGTCACAAGCACTGCATGACAATCACTGCATGACAATCACTCACATATGCAGTCTGGCAATCACTCCACATATGAAGTTCAGCAATCTCTCTATATATAATGTACAGCAATGATCCCACATATAAAGTGTGGCGCAATCACTACCCACATAAATTGCGGCAATCACCCGGCATATGAAGTGCGGCAATAACCCCACGCTGGGACGTGACTAGAAATCACTGGGCCCCCCTGCAAAACTTTGCATGCCCCCCCACCACACGCTTTCTGCACAGGTAAACTGAGAACCAATGTTATTCAATTGGCCAGTGCACACTTGAATGTGTTTTCCCCATGCAGATTCAATTAGACAGCAGTGAAGCACTGCACGCATTTTCTCCATCAATTACATCCGCTTCTGTGATAAAACGTGCATGTTTTCATATATAGGGCTTGGTTCAACTGCAACTATACATGACCTAATAAAGCTCTCTGATTTGACCTTTTTGACAGAGACCTGGCTTGGGAAGCATGCAGGCCCAACTCTTGAAGCAACCTTGCCGACCAATTATTCAGTCTTGCACTGTGAGAGACAAGTCCGCAAGGGTGGGGGGGTTGCCATATGCTTCAGATCCTCTTTGAACATAAGGCCCCTGCCCATAGGCCCCACTGAAACCTTTGAATGTCTTGCAGCTCAACTGTCAGCAGAAGTAAACATCAACATATTGCTCATATACCGCCCCCCAAAAAATGGTCCAGCCTTTCTTAACCTCCTTGGCAGTCTGATTCTTTCCAGATTTTAGGGTCTAAAAGCGGTGCAATTTTTTTTTCCACTCTTTCAGACCCTAAAACCTGAAAAAAAATCATTCTGGCAGGGAGATCTGCAGCAAAATAAAAAAAAATGTACCTTCCTGGGCTCCTGTGCTGCAGTTTTCTCTTTGCCCACAAGATGGCGCTAATATACATATAAACGAACTTCACTATATTTCTCTAATATAGAGAAGTTCGTTTTCAATATTAGCCCCGCCCCCGATGACGTCACGCTGCCACCACCGCTCTGCTGCCATCACCACGGCTGCGCTGCTCCAACTGGCTGCCGGGTCCCCGGAAGAATAGCGGGGACATGGGGGATCCCGGCGGCCAGGGAAAGACCCCACACTGCCGGGGAGAGAGGCTGGAGTCCCGCTGCGCAGCGAGATTGCGTGCGGGACTCCACAACTAAAGGTAAAGCTCTGCAATGCCTACCCCGACCTGAGCTCGGGATCACCGCTAATAGCTTTTTTTTTCTACCCCGAGCTCAGGTCGGGAAAACCGGCAAGGAGGTTAAGGAAATATCTGAACTCTTATCCTGCGTAACAGTGGAACACCCTAGATGGATCATCCTGGGAGACTTCAATGCATGGGTGGATGATCACGACTCCCAGCTAGGAAGTGAACTACTTCTCATTGTGAGTGAACTGGGTCTCTCTCAGGCTGTCAACCTCCCCACCCACACGAAAGGGCACACCCTGGATCTTATATTTCATTCCGGACTTTTAATATCACACATGGATATAAACCCAGTGGTATGGTCAGACCACCACACCATCCACTTCTCTCTGACAGCACCAGCGATAAAACACAGAGGGAAAGAACTCATAAAATACCGTTCACTGAAAGGTGTCTCACCCCAGCACGTTCAGAATATCCTCAACTTCGACGCATTAACCAATCATTGCGCAGACTCAGACTCCATGGTCCTGATATACAACCATGCAGTGTCATCTGCCTATGACGCCCTCGCTCCAGTTCGCATCAAACGATCTACACCACTTCACCATGCACGGTGGTTTGACAGCTCACTAAAGGACATAAAGAAAGAAGTGCGCAGACTAGAAAGGAAGTGGCGAAAATCTCAGAATTCAAAAGATAAACACACCCTTGTCTCTCACCTAGAAAGCTACCAAAATGCGATCACCAAGAAAAAATCCTCCTCTCTAAAAGAAGGAATCATCAAGCCCCTTCTTAAAAAACCTTCCATGGATCCAGATGCTACGAGCAGCTACAGACCTGTCTCCAACCTCCCCTTCTTAGGTAAAGTTATTGAAAAGGCTGTCTATCTGCAACTTGAAACCAGGCAACTTGTAAACAACATCCTGGACCCTCTACAATGTGGCTTTAAGAAACACCACAGCTGTGAAACAGCCCTCATCTAAGTCTGCAACGATCTGCTCATGGCAAGGGACAGAGGGGAATGCTCCATCCTAATCCTGTTGGATCTCTCAGCGGCTTTTGATACAGTTGACCATGAAATCCTGCTTAACAGACTGCAGGAGTACTGTGGCATCAGTGGATCAGTCCTCCAGTGGTTCAGATCATTCCTGACTGACAGAACACAGAGAGTATCCCTAGGACCTATAATGTCCAAACCTGCACCTCTACAATTCGGAGTGCCACAAGGATCAATCCTATCCCCTCTGCTGTTTGCAATCTACATGTTGCCACTCGGTACACTTATCCAACGACATGGCCTGACGTACCACTGCTACGCCGATGACACACAGCTATACCTGTCCTTCAAACCTGGTGGAACAGACCCTACCCCAAAAATAAACTCTTGCTTAGCTGAGCTTCAGGCATGGATGAATGATAACTGGTTGAAACTGAATGCTGACAAAACTGAGGTCCTGTTTGTCCAAAGCCAGTGCTCGCCATCAAAACAGCTCTATCCTAAAGCAACACCAATCAGGATTGGGAATTCAGACATAAACAGCTCCAACCTTGTGCGCAGCCTTGGCGTACTAATCGATGGGGAATTGAGTTTCAGAAACCAAATTTCATCTGTAGTTAAATCTTCCTTCTTTTATTTGAAGAACATTGCAAAGATTAAACATCTGATTCCCCCAGAGGATCTTTCAAACCTAGTCCACGCCTTCATCACATCACGGCTGGACTGCTGCAATGCCCTTTATGCTGGCCTCCCCAAAAAGGACCTGCGTCGCCTGCAATTAGTGCAGAATGCTGCTGCCAGATTGCTAACAAACCAGCCTCGCCACTGTCACATTACACCGATCCTTCGCTCACTGCACTGGCTACCAGTAGGATGGAGAATACTCTTCAAGATTGGACTGCTGACATTCAAATCCCTGCACAATCTGGGCCCTGGATACATGAAGGACTTGCTGAAGCTGCACCACACCTCTCACAACCTCAGATCAGCAAGTTCTATAAACTTGGTCACTCCCAGAGTGCACCTCAAAAAATCTGGAGACAGAGCTTTCTGTCATGCTGCCGCTACTCTTTGGAACTCCCTACCACACCCAGTAAAGACAGCACCATCCATGGAGCTATTCAAATCCAGACTGAAAAGCCACCTGTTTAGCCTGGCATTTCCAGATTTATAAAATTCTTCCTCTGTACCACGATGGTCGGAGCCATGCTTATGCGCTTTGAGTCCCACGGGAGAAAAGCGCTTTACAAATGTTATTTGTTGTTGTTGTTGTTATTCAATAAACTATGATAACTCATATCACGGTAGTTTTCGTGTGCGTTTTTGCATTTGTGCGTGATCGCGAATTTGCGTGTGCAAATTTGCAATATTGCGTGAAAATTTGTGAGTGCGCGCAAATGCAAAAACGACAGTGATATGAGTTATCACGGTTTAGTGAATCAAGCCCATACTGACACACATGGTATACAGTAAACTGACAGACAAGTGTGCTTCAGCTTTATATTACATTCACTCTATCAAACTCTGATGGAGCAGAACTGGCTCTGCAGACTTCTAAGCAGCATCAAACAGCACTTGGAAATGGGTAGAGAGGCTGAGGGCAGACTGAATAGGGACATTTTTGTATGATTCCTTATCAGGGGCTGAGCAGGTGCAGTCATTAGACCAATTATGCAGATAGCAGACAGCTTTTTTATCTCCACAACCTGTTGTACATCTCTCCAGGGGCCTCCTGAGGTTTCTCCTCCCAAGAGCCTGCTGCACACTGATTAGGGACTGTCTACACACCTCTGTCTGCTAAGCAGATGCTGTCATTAGAACAATTGTGTAGAGAACAGAAAGCTTTTTCTCTCTGCGCCCTTAGTTGTCAGTCTCTCAGGACAGGGAAAATAAACATCTCCCCCTACCCGACAAATTACCCCATGGACACAGTAGCCGTTCCCTCCCCCCCCCCCCCCCCCCCCCGAATGCTGTCCAGATTTTTGGTGCTCAGTGGGTTTTGACATTGTACAATCAATGCAGCATTGCTTTCTGCATCCCATTCTATGCGCTGCAATCATGGGTTAAAAATGCCCTCTTAGGCTCCCTGCACACTGCAAATCCGTTTTCCGATTCCGATTCCGATTCCGATTCCGATTCCGTTTCCGATTTTCCTTGAATCCATTCAACAGAAAAACAGATCAAAAAACGCAGCATGCAGTTAAGATTAAAAATCTGAATCGGAATCGGATGTAAAAACAGATTAAAAATCTGAATCTGAATCTGATTTGCTTGCAGTGTGCAAGAGGCCTTAAAGAGAGCCCAAGGTGAGAGTGATAAAGGAGGCTGCCGTATTTGTTTCCTTTTAAATAATACCAGTTGTCTGGCAGCCATGCTGAT
This sequence comes from Hyperolius riggenbachi, assembly GCF_040937935.1. Classification (NCBI taxonomy): domain Eukaryota; kingdom Metazoa; phylum Chordata; class Amphibia; order Anura; family Hyperoliidae; genus Hyperolius; species Hyperolius riggenbachi. The sequence continues at coordinate 370,391,911 of NC_090647.1, read as the reverse complement.
CTATTTGTCTGCAGTATTGTCTGAGGGCCCGTTTCCACTATAGCGTTACGAAATCGCCGGCGAATCACCGCAGGCAAATCGCATGCGGGTGCGATTCCGTATGCGTTTTTTGCCGCGATTTCGCATGCGATTTCGCATAGGTAAGGCTGTATGCGATTTTAACCATGTCACTGCCTGTGTGAATTAACATGGGTACCTATGCGAAATTGCATGCGAAATCGTGGCAAAAAACGCATGGGGAAAACGCATGCGATTTCCCTATTAAATACATTGCGTGCGATTCGCTTGCATTCCACACGCAGGCGAATTCTGAGGTCCCTACCCTGCAGATTTTTTCTGCACAGAAAAACGTGCGGGGAAACGCACAAGTGGAAACAGTCCCATCCACTTGTACTGACTGTGCGAATCCGCATGCGTTGCCCGCATGCGGATTCGCGATAGTGGAAACGGGCCCTTAAGTACACCAGAAATAAGCATGCAGCTAATCTTGCCAATTGCCAGCTAATCTTGTCAGTTCTGACAATATTGTCAAAAACACCTAATCTGCTGCATGTTTGTTAAGGATCTAAGGCTGAACGTATTATAGGCAGAGGATAAGCAGGACAGCTAGGCAACTAGTATTGCTTAAAGGGACTCCGAGCAGTGCAGAAACTATGGAAAGATGCACATCATTTTAAAGCTCTCTTTCTCCTCTTTCCAATGATATATAAACCGCCACCCTACGCCTTTTAGTTTTCGCTATTTTCGCGATTGAAATTGCCGCGGCCGCGATTTCGATCGCAAAAATAGAGAAAACTAAAAGGCGTAGGGCAACGATTTAGGTGTCGTCAGAAAGAGGAGAAAGAGAGCTTTAAAATGATATCCATCAAGCCATAGTTATATTTAATTACACAGGGCGACTTTTTATCAAAGTCAGCAGCTGCATTCAGCAAAATGGAGCTGCTGACACTGGGGAAAGTGTCGTCCTGTGTAATACAATATAACTATGGCTTGATGGATATCATTTTAAAGCTCTATTTCTCCTCTTTCTGACGACACCTAAATCGTTGCCCTACACCTTTTAGTTTTCTCTATTTTCGCGATCGAAATCGCGGCCGCGGCAATTTCAATCGCGAAAATAGCGAAAACTAAAAGACGTAGGGTGGTGGTTTATATATCATTGGAAAGAGGAGAAAGAGCGCTTTAAAATGATATGCATCTTTCCATAGTTTCTGCACTGCTCGGAGTCCCTTTAAAAGAAAATAGAGGGAGGGTCAATATAACTCAAATTCAGGTTCACTTTAAGCAAAATACCCCTCCATCCTTGTGAAGAGATGTCGTGAACGTGAACCTGCGAAAAGTCCGCGAACCGGCAAATCATCGCGTACCGCAATACACTTCAATGGGCAGGTGAACTTTCAAAACTACAAACACTAATTCTGGCCACAAAAAGTGATGGAAAAGATGTTTCAATGGGTCTAACACCTGGAGGGGGGCATGGCAGAGTGGGATACACACCAAAAGTCCCGGGGAAAAGTACGGATTTGACGCACAGCAGGGTTATAATCCCTAAAGTGCAGAAATCACATTGCATTCCTAAATTGGAGGCCTAAAGTTTTCCCAAAAAATCTTGCAGATGTATATGTTACGGCCAAAACCAGAAATCGGCCAATTCTAGAATTGGCCAGCCGTTTCTAGAACTGGCCGATTTGACGTTGGCCAAAGTCCAAAATGCTGGGGATTTCTGACATTGGCCAGCCAGTTCTAGAAACGGCCAAAGTCAGTCGGCCAAAGTCCAAAAGGCAGAAATCTGCACCATGTCCAGCACCATGAATGGCACTCGGAACGTCCTCTCTGCTCCGAAATACACAAAACAGCATAATAATCTTTTTAAAGAAAATCATTTCTTAGTTACAGCTGATGCAAATCCTGCAATAAATCTGCAGTGTGTCTACATCCTGCTTTCTTGGGAGCAGACATATTGTTAACATCCTGTGCTTTTAAATTAGCTGCTCTGCTGTGGCAGTCAGGTGACAGGGGGAGAGATCAAATTACAGTGGTGATTAGTCACAGATGAGGGGGGATGCATGGCTGGGAGTGCTTTGCATTGCTGGGGGCGCTTTGCATGGTGGGGGGGGTCTTTTCTGGGGGGCTGTGCATGGCTGTGGGTGCTTTGGTGTGCACTTTGCATGGTCGGGGGAGCGGGGGGGGGGGGGCTTTGCATGGCTGGGGGGGTCTTAGCTGTGCACTTTGCATGGTGGGGGGGGCAGCTTTGCATGGTTGGAGGGTCTTTGCAGGGTGCTTTGCATGGCTGGGGGTGCTTTGCTGTGCACTTTGCATGGTTGGGGGGGGGGGGCTTTGTTGCTGTGCACTTTGCATGGTGGGTGGGAGGCAGCTTTGCATGGCTGGGGGGTCTTTGCTGGGTGATTTGCATGGTGGGGGGCAGCTTTGCATCGCTGGGGGGTCTTTTCTGGGTGCTTTCCATGGTGGGGGGAGGCGGCTTTGCATGGCTGGGGGTGGGCTTTGCCGAGTGCCTTTTAGGCTGGGGTGCTTTGCTGGGCTGAGGGGGGGGCTTTCCTGGAGGCTGCCAGTGCCAGCACTAGTACTCAGACCTCCGATCAGGGCGACCAGAGAGGTGGAGAGAGGCAGAGCAGCGCGCGCGCTACCCGTCCGGACCCGTACATTTCAATGCGGAAGTGTTCAATGATGTCACTTCTGCATTGAAGTGTATGCGTCCTGCGGGTGACGGGTCGCGTGAGCTGCTCTGTCTCTCTCTGCTTCCCCAGCCGGTCGCCTTGATCTGAGGTCTAGAACGGCAGCGGGGGAGGAGCGGGGCTTCCTGGCTGGCGGTGGGGAGGGGAGAGCAGCTGGCGGGGGAGCGGTGCAGGGAACTTCGGGACTTGGCCGGCCAAGGTAAGTCACAACGCGTTCTGACCGGCCAAAGTCCAAAATTCCCAGACATTTCGTATATTGGCCGGATCAGCCGGCCACTTCGCGTTGTGACCGGCCAGAACCCGAAGTGGCCAGACTTTGGGTTCTGGCCGTAACATATACATGAATCAGGGAGTGTAATTAGTGTAGTGCTTCACACTGACAGATCAAACTCACTGTGTAACGCACCGCAGGCGATGGCGGTTTTCAAGCCCATATGGTCGGGCTGAGGTAGCTCAATGACAGAACAACAGTGACTGAGTGTCCAGCTGATCGAATTTGGTCTGTCCACAATAAAGCAACGACCTTATTATCTTCTTGGGTCAGGTGTGTCCCCCAACACACTCATATAGCCAGTCATTACTTCATTGTGATCGGCAAGCCCCTTCAAGGTAACGATCACGAAGGGGAATTGACACATGTACATGCCTTTTGTTTTTTTGTTGCAGCCGCAGTGCAGCCAGAAAAATTAGGCAGGCATGTACATGCACCAGAAAAATTATTATAGCGGCCGCTGCTAGCAGAAGGCAGTCACACGGCGTGCAGGCAGAGATGCTGTGTGTGGGGACTGACTTAGTCTTTGGGCAGGCCTGACCATGCTTTGCAGACCAGGCATCCATGGTCAGATGGACCCTTGACCCAACGCTGTGTGCCAGAGATGACACCACTTGCCTTTCAACATCACGGTACAGTTTGGGTATTGCCTTTTTTGAGAAATAATTGTGGCCTGGAATCTTCCGCTGTGGTGTGTGGCTTTGCTTTTGTGTGCTGCTTTTCCTCAGGTGGTCATCCCATTGCAGTTTGTGCTTTTTCATCATGTGCCTTCGTAAGGTAGTTGCCTCTATGCGGGTCTTGGTCTTTCCACGTCTCAATTTTTGGTGGCAGAGAGTACAGATAGCATTGCTCTCATTTGAGGCAGACGCACAAAAAAAATGTCCACACCGCTGAGCCCTGGGATGATGGCACTTTGGTGATGGCTGCCGACAGAGTGTTAAATGGGGTGCCAGAATAAGAGCAGAAGGAGGAAGATATGTCTTGCTTCCGTGCGGAAGCTGAGGAAGATGAGGTGTTCTGTGTTAAATAGTCAATTACGTCCTGACAATATTGGGGGTTGATGGCACGTGCCTTCTTCTGAACACTGTACTTTGGTCAAGGCCCGCACAAAATCACGACAGCATGATGTAACGATTGTGGAATTCTCTCCGTGATCAGCGCACAAGACGCGCGCTGACACTGCGGAAATCCTCCACAAGCGTATAATTTGCGGGAACCCAGCAAAAGGTGCAATGCACCTGTAGAGGGAAATTCCTGTCGGCAGGTGGAGCTGTGGAGTGCAGAGGAACAGCTCCTCTGCCCTACCACACATGCCAGACAGGAATTGTACGAAGGGAAGAAACGCAATCGCAAGAGAGGCGATTGAGAATGAGCACAGAGACAGATTGTATGTGTGTGCACCAAACTAGTCGCCAACCCACAGCAGATATGAAGTAGGAACGCAATCGCGAGAGGTGCGATCGCCAGACGTGACACAAGGTTACAGCAAGGCAGAGCACGGGAGTAGCAAAGGCACAGCAAATCATACAATGAGGAGATACGGAAAATAACAAACGCTAGCTAAACGCGAACACCGCACTCATTCGCAACAGTGCACTCGTTTATGCGTGGTCTCCACGTGATAAGCACAATAGAGACAAACACGCCTAACTAACCACCGACAGACAAACATGAAACAGAGGACGCGAGCTCTTGCTTAACGGTTACCTCACCGAGCCTCCAGCAAGCGTTCGTAGCAGACAAGACAGATACACGAAAGCAGGAATAAATGAGAGATAGGATCCACAGCACTAGCGCAAGGCGAGTGCGATCCAGGCAGACACAACAGAAGGATCCACAGCACTAGCGCAAGAGGCTGGTGCGATCCAAGTACAGCAAGAGAGTAGTAGACCAGAAGGATCCACAGCACTAGCGCAAGTGGCTAGTGCGATCCAGGAAGACAGAACAGAAGGATCTACAGCACTAGCGCAAGTGGCTAGTGCGATCCAGGAAGACAGAACAGAAGGATCCACAGCACTAGCGCAAGAGGCTGGTGTGATCCAGGGAAACAGATCAGAAGGGGCTACCAGTAACAACCGCTGTTCCGGTTAGCACCCAGACACACAGAACGATTTCTTGTCGACCACCGCTGGGACAGGACAATCGCAACAGACAAACAAAACAGATAAGCAATCCTAACTGCACTAGGGAAACCTGCCTAGTGCAGTCCCAGGAATTACTCTAGGCTAATCTTTAAACAAAGAGCAAGGCTGACACTCCAGGCGAGTGTTCCACAGGACTAACTCTTATGACCAGCCACTTACTGTGGGAAACATAGCTCTTTATAGAGCAAGCCCACAAAGGATGTGGCTATGCAATCTGCATGACAAACGTATGCAAATTCCTCAGCAGCAAGCTGCACAACTGACAAAAGGTCTCTCTTCCAGAGACCTGCAGAATGCAGACCTGAACAGTGATCAAAAGGCTGCCTGCCTGCGCAGGCAGCCACGCGGATCCTCACAGTACCCCCCCCCCTCTAGGGTCGGATTCCAGACGACCCTCCAACCTGATATTTGCAAAAGACTCTAACTGAAGACTCATGAAGGTCAGGACAGCCCGACAAGGCCCAATTCCAGAGTCAGTCCAGCCGAAACCGACCTCATCGGAAGCAAACGCCACCGAAACATGTCCATCAGTACTACCAGTCTCAGTATAACACCCATCAGGACTGTGAACACCAGAGAAGAAGCCATCGACACCCTCCAGACAATACCCACCACCTTCCAAGGAGCGTCCGAAAATATCAAACCTGCCACAATACCTGTTCGAAGTGTCTCTTACAACCCAAAAGCCACTGTTGATCTTATCCAGGGTACCAAGCAAAATTTCTCCCGGAATCTCCCAGAACCTTTTGAAGCTCCACAGAGATCCCAAGAGGGCAGAACAACCACCAGGCTCACATGAAGAACTATCAAGCCCTCCTATGGAACTAATGACTATTCTGGATTCAGAATTACGAGGACACCCATCAAGATCAAGACTTTCAGGGACCACTTCTGGGCATGCAAGCAGGCAGGCCATATCAGTGCATGTCTCCACCTAGGAAGCATCTGCGCATGCTGGTAACCGAGGCACACTTGGGCTTTCTGGGTCACAGAGCACATTGGGGTACACCAGCACAGGAGAAACCTCAGAACATGTCAGAGAACTGCCACCCTCAGAGTCCGGCACGACAGGACCAAAACCAGTATCGGGCAGAGAATCATCACGAGCAATGGTCACATATGAGTGGCGCTCCACCAGAGCTGCAAAGGTAGTCAGCACAACAGCAATGCCTACTGAAGTGGGCAACACTTCAGAAGGACTTGGGGGACAAGAGACATCTCCTACAAGTTCTATACCCTTTGGGAGGAACTCGCAGGTCTCCAGGACATCAGACAATACCTCAGGAACATCATTTTTCAAGTTTTCTGAGAAGGATTCTGAACTATCCATGTTACAGGGCAAAACTGGAACTTTATTTTGTGGACAGGGCATATGTCCCAGGGAAGGTTCCACCAAAAACTGAGACCGAACTTCATCATCATGAGCGGAATGTACAGGAATATTTACTGGAACACACACTGACTCCCTAACTTTAATCTCACTGCACCCAGAATTCTGCGTAGCAGTCAAACTAGCTTGCAACTCCAAAACTGCAGAAAAACAGGTGAGTATCGTGGCAATACCTAGACGAGCCTCTAGGGACACTGCAGAAGACTCTAAACAAGGCCATATTAATTCATCCAGAGTACAGGGTGCAGAATCAGCATTTTCCTCAGAACAAGAAAGGGACTCACAAATGTCAGTGTGATTGGACATCATATTGTTATGGTACAGGGCAGGCTCAGAGAAACTTTCTCTGGACCCAGCAAAGATGCTTCAGAGTCAGATTCGCAAAACCGAAGCACTGTCTCACTCTTAGATTCGGCTAACAATGTCAAATCCGAGGAGTCAGAACGCAAAACTTGCGAATCAAAAATCGCTTTAGGTTGTGAAACTGACGCTTCCATAGCGCAAACCTCCTCGATCTGTGGGGCAGACTGTAAGGCGTTCAGGATAGAAACACTGGAGCACCTGTCACAAGGCAACGGGCCCTTACAGGTGTGAACAGGGTGAGACAAAGACGCATCTGCAGTAGAAATAGCGACAACATCAGGAAAAACTTTATTAGACATATAAATTTTACTTTTGATGCTGCATAATTTAGGAATTTTCCCCATAGCAGGATCACAGATGGAAGATCTTAAAGATCTGTCTCTAAATGACAAGGGATCCCACACATCCTTGAGAAAACTGGCACATCCATGCCGATCACAATCTGCAGGAACATCCGAGAAACAGGCATCAGATCGCACAGATTCAAACTGCACGCAGTCAGGAGAGAATCCTCCAGGATTCGCACAGGAATCAACCACAGTGGCACACCCACTCACTTCAGATCGCACAGTGTCACGACTCACATGCTTTATCCCAGAAAGGCAGGAACAATCATCCGACAACGATGTCTCTTTATTGGAATCAATTGATTGGTGTGTGTGCAACTCATCCAAAATCGTCTGCCACACATACAACACTGGATCCACAAAACACCTGTCACACTCATCAGAATCTATCAAAGTGTACACAGAATTGAGACAATCATTCAAAACATCTTCGCTTTTTGCGATGTAAAAATCGCAAAAGGCTTTCCAATCAAAATCAAATTCCTCCATCAAGGCCCCAATGTCCCATGAGGCAAATGGAGGTTCAAACAGGCCAGTATCCAGATAATCTCCATATGGGTGGAGTTCAGGAACAAGAACAGACTTTTTAACTGCTTTAATATAGTGTGTGATCCTACCTATAATAGGATCCACATAAGCTTTGGATTGGGGCAAAAAACCCGGAGACTGAGAAACATCATTATCATACTGAATGGTTTTGCACATTTCAGACTTGACAGAAATAACCTCTTTATTTGTGGTTGCTATGGGCAATGAATCTTTTGGCTGACAAGCCAAATCAGCAGATTGGCCTGCAAGCACCAACTCATTAACATATGGTAATGACACAGAAATGTTGCATAAGCTAATCTGATCAGCAAAACTTGATTGTAACATAGGTGGAACTCCGCTCACGGCTCCATCCACCGACCGTGCAGGAAAGACGGGCTGCTCGAACCCCAAATCCAGTACAGTAGAGAGTGAATTCCGCACCAGGTCAGTGGAAAAAAACTTCGCTTTATTAAATCACGTACATGACAAGCTAAAATCCATCACCACATGCTGACATGTTTCGGACGTTACACGTCCTTAATCATAGCATGGGTGCAAGTGAACAGGGATGACCCTTAAGTAGGAAGATACCACACCCAAAGTCACATGTTCACAAACCCCACCCACAAACAAAGAGGTGCATACATTAAAAAAAGAAAATTGAGAAACAGCCTCAATTATATAATCAATTGAATAAAAACATAATATACAATAAAAATGTGAATACATATGATTATACATGGCACAATAATACGCAGCAACTAGCAAATAGTCATCACAAAAAAGAGTAGTGTATACAGACAGATGTTATTATTGTTGTGATATTGCACTGGTCATAGTCAGGGACGGTAAATCCACATTAGGTAACCAAATTCAGGTCCCATCTGGCATTAAGGCCTCTCGGTGAGCGGGTCCCTAATTTGAAGATCCAATATGCTTCCCGAGTGAGGAGTCGTTTGTACACGTCCCCTCCTCTCGCTGGCATATGGACACGCTCAATACCTTGGAATGAAAAAGAGGACATGTCGCCCAGATGGACAGATCTAAAATGCTTGGCTACATTTGAAACCTCCATGGTCACCCACCCGGCACCCCTATAGTGTTCACCTATTCTCTGTCTGAGGTGTCGGGTAGTGCACCCAACATACTGTAATTGGCATGAGGAACAAGAGATAAGGTAAACCACAGATTTTGTGTCACAGTTAATGTATTGCTTCATAGAAAAGGTATTTCCGTTGGAAAGGGATACAACAGAACGTGTAGGTCTATGGACAACACAGTACCTACAGGTGGAAAAGTTACACCTATAGGAACCCAAGGTGGTTAACCAACATGGACGCCGAGAACCAGTTGAAAATAAACTAGGGGACAAAATACTTCCCAATGTAGGGGCCCTCCTGCTAGCAAATCTAACTCCTGATTTAAGGATAACGTTAAGAGCTGCATCAGCCTCCAGTACAGGCAGGTACTTTTTCACAATCTGCGTGACCTGTCTAAATTCCTGGCTGTAGGTAGTCACAAAGACTGTTCCACCAGCCGATTGTAACGGTATCTGACGAGAGCCAGGGGCGAGCAACTCTTCCCTGGTCCTCATTAGGGCTCGTTTTTTCCCCCTCTCAATCATCCCTCCCGGATACCCCCGCTCCACAAGTCGGGAGCCCACGACACCTAACTCCGCCTGAAGTGCTGAGGCATCAGAGCAATTCCTACGTGCCCGTATTGACTCACCCACGGGAATAGCACAGATGGTATGAGATGGATGGCAGCTATTAGCCCTCAAGGTGGAATTGCCACTGCAAGGTTTACGGTACGTGGCAGAGACTACCGAGGCCAGAAAGGGGTCTCCCCTGAGGGTGAGGTCAAGGTAATTGACTTCCACAGGTGACCACTGAAAGGTAAAAACAAGGTTCATGGCGTTGACATTGAGGAACTCAACAAATCGTGTGGCCTCGTCGCGCGTGCCGTCCCAGATGACCAGCAGATCATCTATATATCTGCCATACCACACAATATGACTCGAGTAAATATTACTCTCACTAAACAAGTGGAGCTCCTCCCACCAACCCATATAAAGGTTTGCGAGTGAGGGAGAAAATTTCGACCCCATCGAGGCTCCACAACGTTGTAAATAAAACTCAGAGTCAAATAAGAAATAATTGTGGGCAAGCAGATATTGTACGGCACGCGCGACGAAGAACTGGAGGTCCGTGGAAAAGGCAGAATACCTGGCCATATGGTACTCCAGAGCGTCCAAGGCAAGAGCATGTGGGATGCATGAGTACAATGATTTGACATCGATGGCAATCCAGCTAAAGTTGTCATGCCATTGAAAACATTGTAGACTGCTCAAGACATGCTTAGTGTCACGAACATAGCCTGGAAGTCGTCGTACAAGAGGCTGCAGGTGTTCATCCACCCAATTGCCCAGGCGCTCCCCCAGGGATCCAATCCCGGCCACAATAGGCCTGCCCTCTGGGGGGAAGCCCTGTTTATGAATTTTAGGTAGATGATGAAATACCGGTATAACAGGAGATGGAACGGCCAGGTATTCCGCCACGCGTTTAGAGATCACTCCCAGACTCTCACCTAACGATAAAAGTGAGAGTAATTGGTTGCTGAACTCTATAGTGGGGTCGCCCCTCAACCGAGAATAAGTAACTGGATCCCGAAGTTGTCTCAGTGCTTCAGCACAGTAGACCTCAGTGTCCAGTATGACCACTGCACCCCCCTTATCCGCATTTCTAATGACAATGCGTGTATTCTCTTTAAGGGAGGAGAGTGCCTGCTTCTCAACGGAAGAGAGGTTACAACGAGAACTGGCGGCGCCAGCAGAAGCAAGCTCAAGCAGTTCTCGTTCTATAACCTCCTGGAAAGCATCAACAGAGGGACTACGGGCCTTGAAAGGATAAAAGGCCGGATTGCGGATTTGTATAGGCCTAACATCTTCTTCAGAAACAAGCGGGACCGTCTCAGTGAGCAATTGCTCTAAAGACAAAAGAGACTTGGTATCGCTAAAGTTTCTTATATCAGAAAAGGCCACATCGTTATTAACCGCAATGTTATCGGCCGCTTCATCCCCTGTCCGTCTGTCCATGAAGTGCTTCCTCAGGAGGATAGACCTGATAAATCTGTTCACATCCAAAAGTGTTGAAAACACATCGAAATGTGCTGTAGGGGCAAAGGACAGCCCCCGTGAGAGCAAGGTGATCTCAGGAGAGGTCAATATGGTGGCAGAAAGGTTAATGACAGTATGATTGGAGGATGTGGAGGAAGCTGTAGCTGGTTTTCTATGTTTTATACCTCCTCTTCTCGTGCGCCTCGACTTTTTTTCTTTCTGTATCTGTTGGATTTTTTGGGGCGGGCAGATGGAGGAGGAGGGGGTTGCAAGTTTTTTGACAGCAGATTATTCACTGTAGTGATTGGGGCAGAGTGGGGGGCTGTATTAATACCCCCTACAGCTCCATGTATATGGGCAATGGAACCGTCCGACAACTCTGACTGAGAGTCAGATGTTTCGGGTGAACTAAAGGTAACCTTTTTAGTGGGTTTAGAGGGTTTGGTTCTAGGTCGCCATGTAGTAGATCTAGGCGACCGAAAGGTGGCCTCCCACCGACCCCACTCGTAAACAACACCCTTGTTATAGTCACCGACATCATGAAGATACTTAACTCTCTTAGTGTCAGTGATCAAAGATTCTAGCCTCGACACGTTGTCCAAAAGCTTTTTATTTAATTCATCATATTGTTGCAACGCGTCGAGTCTAGAAAGGGTCTGCTTGATCTCAGAAACCTGCAACCTCAAATCAATCAAACGCTGTTCTTCATATACAATGATCAATTTCATCAGTTTAATTGAACAATCACTTAAAATAGCATTCCACTCTATCACAAAATTGTCTGAGTAGATGGTGGTGGGAACCTTCCTAATTCTCAAACCGCGAGGGATAATCTCGTCTGCAACGTATTGCTTGAGACTAGTAAGGTCCCACCAAACCTTGGTTTCTTTTAACATGAGATCCTCCAATTGTGTAAATGCAGCTTTAAGTGCTATCTCAGAATTGGTATTAAGGGGAACCCCGAGATGCCTAGAAAACACCGCTGCAAACTTAGAAGACCGTCCTGGGTCATAGTCCAAATCTCCAAGCGATATAAGATGACTGTCTAAAGAGTCAGATTTCAACATATGGCTGGACATAGACAATGGAGCATAGGGCCCTGCTGGACCCGCAACCGGGCCATCTAAGAGAGTCAAATCTGGATCGTAATTTGATGGCACATGACCCCCAATATGGGGGGTATAGATGTCAGATTGTGTAGCAGGCAAAACAGTAGATGTATCATTAATTGTTCTCAATGAACTGACCTGAGAGTCCGGCTTAACAGTCTCCTGAGATGGATGAATTGAAGGTTTGGGATCCTGAAGATTGGTTAACAAACCCCGCACCAACTGCACACAGTGCGGGTGAATCTCCAAAGGAATGTCCTGAACGCCGGCAGAAGACGGTGAAAGGGGCTTGATGTCCAGAGGGAGAAACCTGCCTGAAATGCGACGAGGGGCAAGTGGAATGCTTTCCCCCAACGGCAGGGACTCCAGTGATAGCCTGCGGGAAGCGGGGAGCTTGGATCGTGCACCCAACGCTGACGTCATCAGAGGTGCGCCGGAATCCGGAAGAGTCCCGCTGGAATCAGTTTCCCCCATCACCGGAGACCAGCGCATTCCTCCAGCGAGGAGCTCTCCGCCCGGTAAAAGAACTGCAGCCAGGCTCGGGACAGGAGCGCGTCCAGCGCCCTCCACTCCAGGCGAAACCGATGGCGAGCAAGAAACAGGTACACTCATCACTTCTGAAGCCACTACAGGGGACACCTCTGTTACTGGAGGCTGCATCGCCGCTGTTGTTTGTGCTGCTTGTGCTGCTGCTGCTTTGCGGACCATATCGAGGTTACGCTGCACAGCATGTATGGAGGACACCACTTTCCGAGTAGATGCAGTGGGTAGTGTGACTTTGCTTAAAGCACCGTCCCTGGCCATAGTGCATGCCATAGTGTTGCTGCGTAAAGATCTTTGTTCAAGTTGGGCCATACCCGGTGGTGATGGTAGCTGATGTGTACAGTATTTCAGCAGGAGGGAGCGGAGAAAACAGCAAAACTTGATTGTAACGTAGGTGGAACTCCGCTCACGGCTCCATCCAATAAATTTTTTTTATTGTATATTATGTTTTTATTCAATTGATTATATAATTGAGGCTGTTTCTCAATTTTCTTTTTTTAATGTATGCACCTCTTTGTTTGTGGGTGGGGTTTGTGAACATGTGACTTTGGGTGTGGTATCTTCCTACTTAAGGGTCATCCCTGTTCACTTGCACCCATGCTATGATTAAGGACGTGTAACGTCCGAAACATGTCAGCATGTGGTGATGGATTTTAGCTTGTCATGTACGTGATTTAATAAAGCGAAGTTTTTTTCCACTGACCTGGTGCGGAATTCACTCTCTACTGTACTGGATTTGGGGTTCGAGCAGCCCGTCTTTCCTGCACGGTCGGTGGATGGAGCCGTGAGCGGAGTTCCACCTACGTTACAATCAAGTTTTGCTGTTTTCTCCGCTCCCTCCTGCTGAAATACTGTACACATCAGCTACCATCACCACCGGGTATGGCCCAACTTGAACAAAGATCTTTACGCAGCAACACTATGGCATGCACTATGGCCAGGGACGGTGCTTTAAGCAAAGTCACACTACCCACTGCATCTACTCGGAAAGTGGTGTCCTCCATACATGCTGTGCAGCGTAACCTCGATATGGTCCGCAAAGCAGCAGCAGCACAAGCAGCACAAACAACAGCGGCGATGCAGCCTCCAGTAACAGAGGTGTCCCCTGTAGTGGCTTCAGAAGTGATGAGTGTACCTGTTTCTTGCTCGCCATCGGTTTCGCCTGGAGTGGAGGGCGCTGGACGCGCTCCTGTCCCGAGCCTGGCTGCAGTTCTTTTACCGGGCGGAGAGCTCCTCGCTGGAGGAATGCGCTGGTCTCCGGTGATGGGGGAAACTGATTCCAGCGGGACTCTTCCGGATTCCGGCGCACCTCTGATGACGTCAGCGTTGGGTGCACGATCCAAGCTCCCCGCTTCCCGCAGGCTATCACTGGATTCCCTGCCGTTGGGGGAAAGCATTCCACTTGCCCCTCGTCGCATTTCAGGCAGGTTTCTCCCTCTGGACATCAAGCCCCTTTCACCGTCTTCTGCCGGCGTTCAGGACATTCCTTTGGAGATTCGCCCGCACTGTGTGCAGTTGGTGCGGGGTTTGTTAACCAATCTTCAGGATCCCAAACCTTCAATTCATCCATCTCAGGAGACTGTTAAGCCGGACTCTCAGGTCAGTTCATTGAGAACAATTAATGATACATCTACTGTTTTGCCTGCTACACAATCTGACATCTATACCCCCCATATTGGGGGTCATGTGCCATCAAATTACGATCCAGATTTGACTCTCTTAGATGGCCCGGTTGCGGGTTCAGCAGGGCCCTATGCTCCATTGTCTATGTCCAGCCATATGTTGAAATCTGACTCTTTAGACAGTCATCTTATATCGCTTGGAGATTTGGACTATGACCCAGGACGGTCTTCTAAGTTTGCAGCGGTGTTTTCTAGGCATCTCGGGGTTCCCCTTAATACCAATTCTGAGATAGCACTTAAAGCTGCATTTACACAATTGGAGGATCTCATGTTAAAAGAAACCAAGGTTTGGTGGGACCTTACTAGTCTCAAGCAATACGTTGCAGACGAGATTATCCCTCGCGGTTTGAGAATTAGGAAGGTTCCCACCACCATCTACTCAGACAATTTTGTGATAGAGTGGAATGCTATTTTAAGTGATTGTTCAATTAAACTGATGAAATTGATCATTGTATATGAAGAACAGCGTTTGATTGATTTGAGGTTGCAGGTTTCTGAGATCAAGCAGACCCTTTCTAGACTCGACGCGTTGCAACAATATGATGAATTAAATAAAAAGCTTTTGGACAACGTGTCGAGGCTAGAATCTTTGATCACTGACACTAAGAGAGTTAAGTATCTTCGTGATGTCGGTGACTATAACAAGGGTGTTGTTTACGAGTGGGGTCGGTGGGAGGCCACCTTTCGGTCGCCTAGATCTACTACATGGCGACCTAGAACCAAACCCTCTAAACCCACTAAAAAGGTTACCTTTAGTTCACCCGAAACATCTGACTCTCAGTCAGAGTTGTCGGACGGTTTCATTGCCCATATACATGGAGCTGTAGGGGGTATTAATACAGCCCCCCACTCTGCCCCAATCACTACAGTGAATAATCTGCTGTCAAAAAACTTGCAACCCCCTCCTCCTCCATCTGCCCGCCCCAAAAAATCCAACAGATACAGAAAGAAAAAAAAAGTCGAGGCGCACGAGAAGAGGAGGTATAAAACATAGAAAACCAGCTACAGCTTCCTCCACATCCTCCAATCATACTGTCATTAACCTTTCTGCCACCATATTGACCTCTCCTGAGATCACCTTGCTCTCGCGGGGGCTGTCCTTTGCCCCTACAGCACATTTCGATGTGTTTTCAACACTTTTGGATGTGAACAGATTTATCAGGTCTATCCTCCTGAGGAAGCACTTCATGGACAGACGGACAGGGGATGAAGCGGCCGATAACATTGCAGTTAATAACGATGTGGCCTTTTCTGATATAAGAAACTTTAGCGATACCAAGTCTCTTTTGTCTTTAGAGCAATTGCTCACTGAGACGGTCTCGCTTGTTTCTGAAGAAGATGTTAGGCCTATACAAATCCGCAATCCGGCCTTTTATCCTTTCAAGGCCCGTAGTCCCTCTGTTGATGCTTTCCAGGAGGTTATAGAACGAGAACTGCTTGAGCTTGCTTCTGCTGGCGCCGCCAGTTCTCGTTGTAACCTCTCTTCCGTTGAGAAGCAGGCACTCTCCTCCCTTAAAGAGAATACACGCATTGTCATTAGAAATGTGGATAAGGGGGGTGCAGTGGTCATACTGGACACTGAGGTCTACTGTGCTGAAGCACTGAGACAACTTCGGGATCCAGTTACTTATTCTCGGTTGAGGGGCGACCCCACTATAGAGTTCAGCAACCAATTACTCTCACTTTTATCGTTAGGTGAGAGTCTGGGAGTGATCTCTAAACGCGTGGCGGAATACCTGGCCGTTCCATCTCCTGTTATACCGGTATTTCATCATCTACCTAAAATTCATAAACAGGGCTTCCCCCCAGAGGGCAGGCCTATTGTGGCCGGGATTGGATCCCTGGGGGAGCGCCTGGGCAATTGGGTGGATGAACACCTGCAGCCTCTTGTACGACGACTTCCAGGCTATGTTCGTGACACTAAGCATGTCTTGAGCAGTCTACAATGTTTTCAATGGCATGACAACTTTAGCTGGATTGCCATCGATGTCAAATCATTGTACTCATGCATCCCACATGCTCTTGCCTTGGACGCTCTGGAGTACCATATGGCCAGGTATTCTGCCTTTTCCACGGACCTCCAGTTCTTCGTCGCGCGTGCCGTACAATATCTGCTTGCCCACAATTATTTCTTATTTGACTCTGAGTTTTATTTACAACGTTGTGGAGCCTCGATGGGGTCGAAATTTTCTCCCTCACTCGCAAACCTTTATATGGGTTGGTGGGAGGAGCTCCACTTGTTTAGTGAGAGTAATATTTACTCGAGTCATATTGTGTGGTATGGCAGATATATAGATGATCTGCTGGTCATCTGGGACGGCACGCGCGACGAGGCCACACGATTTGTTGAGTTCCTCAATGTCAACGCCATGAACCTTGTTTTTACCTTTCAGTGGTCACCTGTGGAAGTCAATTACCTTGACCTCACCCTCAGGGGAGACCCCTTTCTGGCCTCGGTAGTCTCTGCCACGAACCGTAAACCTTGCAGTGGCAATTCCACCTTGAGGGCTAATAGCTGCCATCCATCTCATACCATCCGTGCTATTCCCGTGGGTGAGTCAATACGGGCACGTAGGAATTGCTCTGATGCCTCAGCACTTCAGGCGGAGTTAGGTGTCGTGGGCTCCCGACTTGTGGAGCGGGGGTATCCGGGATGGATGATTGAGAGGGGGAAAAAACGAGCCCTAATGAGGACCAGGGAAGAGTTGCTCGCCCCTGGCTCTCGTCAGATACCGTTACAATCGGCTGGTGGAACAGTCTTTGTGACTACCTACAGCCAGGAATTTAGACAGGTCACGCAGATTGTGAAAAAGTACCTGCCTGTACTGGAGGCTGATGCAGCTCTTAACGTTATCCTTAAATCAGGAGTTAGATTTGCTAGCAGGAGGGCCCCTACATTGGGAAGTATTTTGTCCCCTAGTTTATTTTCAACTGGTTCTCGGCGTCCATGTTGGTTAACCACCTTGGGTTCCTATAGGTGTAACTTTTCCACCTGTAGGTACTGTGTTGTCCATAGACCTACACGTTCTGTTGTATCCCTTTCCAACGGAAATACCTTTTCTATGAAGCAATACATTAACTGTGACACAAAATCTGTGGTTTACCTTATCTCTTGTTCCTCATGCCAATTACAGTATGTTGGGTGCACTACCCGACACCTCAGACAGAGAATAGGTGAACACTATAGGGGTGCCGGGTGGGTGACCATGGAGGTTTCAAATGTAGCCAAGCATTTTAGATCTGTCCATCTGGGCGACATGTCCTCTTTTTCATTCCAAGGTATTGAGCGTGTCCATATGCCAGCGAGAGGAGGGGACGTGTACAAACGACTCCTCACTCGGGAAGCATATTGGATCTTCAAATTAGGGACCCGCTCACCGAGAGGCCTTAATGCCAGATGGGACCTGAATTTGGTTACCTAATGTGGATTTACCGTCCCTGACTATGACCAGTGCAATATCACAACAATAATAACATCTGTCTGTATACACTACTCTTTTTTGTGATGACTATTTGCTAGTTGCTGCGTATTATTGTGCCATGTATAATCATATGTATTCACATTTTTATTGTATATTATGTTTTTATTCAATTGATTATATAATTGAGGCTGTTTCTCAATTTTCTTTTTTTAATGTATGCACCTCTTTGTTTGTGGGTGGGGTTTGTGAACATGTGACTTTGGGTGTGGTATCTTCCTACTTAAGGGTCATCCCTGTTCACTTGCACCCATGCTATGATTAAGGACGTGTAACGTCCGAAACATGTCAGCATGTGGTGATGGATTTTAGCTTGTCATGTACGTGATTTAATAAAGCGAAGTTTTTTTCCACTGACCTGGTGCGGAATTCACTCTCTACTGTACTAATCTGATCAGCATCATGCTCTGCAGGAAAAAACTCATAGAAATAACCTGGCAGGGGAATTCTAAGCTTACGAGAAAATACAGGACTCAGAAATCTGCGAGGGTTATGTCTCAGATTCACGTGTTTGGCACACGCATCCGCCCACACAAACAGATCCTCTTGGAAAAGATTGTAAGCAATCTGAGCACTCCAAGTGGAAATGCTGGTGGCCTGAAATTCAGGATTTGCCAAGAATCTGGAACATTCTGATATAAAGTCATCTCTGGTTTCAGAGTCCAGTATCTTAAACCTCTTAAAGATACAAGACCCATATTCAACAAAATCGTACAAATCAGAAATTCCCTCTACACTGGGAATTTTGGTTGGGCTGGTCATACTGTAACGATTATGGAATTCCCTCCGTGATCAGCACACAAGACGTGCGCTGACACTGCAGAAATCCTCCACAAGCGTATAATTTGCGGGAACCCAGCAAAAGGTGCAATGCACCTGTAGAGGGAAATTCCTGTCGGCAGGTGGAGCTGTGGAGTGCAGAGGAACAGCTCCTCTGCCCTACCACACACGCCAGACAGGAATTGTACGAAGGGAAGAAACGCAATCGCAAGAGAGGCGATTGAGAATGAGCACAGAGACAGATTGTATGTGTGTGCACCAAACTAGTTGCCAACCGGCGACGGTGCACACACCACAGCAGATATGAAGTAGGAACGCGATCGCGAGAGGTGCGATCGCCAGACGTGACACAAGGTTACAGCAAGGCAGAGCACGAGAGTAGCAAAGGCACAGCAAATCATACAATGAGGAGATACGGAAAATAACAAATGCTAGCTAAACGCGAACACCGCACTCATTCGCAACAGTGCACGCATTTATGCGCGGTCTCCACGTGATAAGCACAATAGAGACAAACACGCCTAACTAACCAACGACAGACAAACATGAAACAGAGGACGCGAGCGCTTGCTTAACGGTTACCTCACCGAGCCTCCAGCAAGCGTTCGTAGCAGACAAGACAGATACATGAAAGCAGGAATAAACGAGAGATAGGATCCACAGCACTAGTGCAAGGCGAGTGCGATCCAGGCAGACACAACAGAAGGATCCACAGCACTAGCGCAAGAGGCTGGTGCGATCCAAGTACAGCAAGAGAGTAGTAGACCAGAAGGATCCACAGCACTAGCGCAAGTGGCTAGTGCGATCCAGGAAGACAGAACAGAAGGATCCACAGCGCTAGCGCAAGAGGCTGGTGCGATCCAGGGAAACAGATCAGAAGGGGCTACCAGTAACAACCGCTGTTCCGGTTAGCACCCAGACACACAGAACGATTTCTTGTCGACCACCGCTGGGACAGGACAATCACAACAGACAAACAAAACAGATAAGCAATCCTAACTGCACTAGGGAAACCTGCCTAGTGCAGTCCCAGGAATTACTCTAGGCTAATCTTTAAACAAAGCGCAAGGCTGACACTCCAGGCGAGTGTTCCACAGGACTAACTCTTATGACCAGCCACTTACTGTGGGAAACATAGCTCTTTATAGAGCAAGCCCACAAAGGATGTGGCTAGGCAATCTGCATGACAAACGTATGCAAATTCCTCAGCAGCAAGCTGCACAACTGACAAAAGGTCTCTCTTCCAGAGACCTGCAGAATGCAGACCTGAACAGTGATCAAAAGGCTGCCTGCCTGCGCAGGCAGCCACGCGGATCCTCACACGTGACCTAAAACAGACCTGCCAGGTGGCCTGCCTCTGGCTCTGCCTCTGCCTGTTGTTTTTTCCATATTGGGGGGATGAAGTGAAAGGTATGCACTGACTTGACTAATACAATGTGCAGTCACACAGATGCAGTGAAAAGTATACACTGACCGCTCTATAAAACAGCGTGCGGTCACACAGATGCAGTGAAATGTATGCAGTGCCTGCTATATATAACAGCGTGCGGTCACACAGATGCAGTGAAAGGTATGCAGTGACTGGTAAATAAAACAGCTTGCGGTCACACAGATGCAGTGAAAAAATGCAGTGACTGCTGTATAAAACAGTGTGCGGTCACACAGGTGCAGTGAAAGGTATGCAGTGACTAGTATTCTAATACAATGTGCAGCAGTCACACTAGGCACTGAATGTGCAGGGCCTGGCACAGTATAGCAATTAGCAAGAACTAGCTGTGACAGGCAGGGCTGTATATGCAGTGTCAGTGGGCCACACACACACAAAAAAAACACATCACAAGAACATTAGCTCTCAAAAGAGCTGTTTTGGTGGTGCTTTTTATCAACAAATATCAGCAAGGAGCAAGCTAACAGACCAACTATCGCTTTCCCTATCTCTCCAATGTCTCTCCCTTCTCTCACTAATACAGCAGCACACAGAGTGAGAACATCGCTGATGCTGCTGCCTTATATAAGGGGGGGGGGGGCTCCAGGAGGGAGTGCAGCCTGATTGGCTGCCATGTGTCTGCTGACTGTGATGTAGAGGGTCAAAGTTTAGCCCAATGATGTAGTATAGGGGGGCGGGTCAAACGATCCTATGTGAATCCGTGTTGTTCGCGTGAATAAGTTCATAAGTTCTGGACATCTCTAGCCTTGTGCAGCTACTTCATTTTTACCATTGCCATATATTATTACTACCCTCCAAAAAATAACCCCCACATGCAGCATGCCGTTACCCCCAACTCCCTCCAAGTGTAGTCGGTCCTCCCACAGCCTAACCATCAGAATCAGAATCTTTTATTTCACCAAGCATGACTGGGTCGTGTTTAGAATTGGTTTTGGCAGGTACAGGGCTAGTGTGAAACAGGACATACAATACAAACAATAACAAGAAATACAGCAGTTAAACATAACAAAACATCGAGTTGACCGCTAATTTTGTACAGTGAGAGGAGAGTCCATAGAATTTAAAGAGTTGACAGCTGAGCGGAAGAAGCTGTTCCTGTGTCTTGTGGTCCTGGTGTAGATGGACCGGAATCTCCAGCCCAAAGGAAGCTGGCTGAAGGGAAGCCTGGGTGAGATGGGTCCTTGATGATCCTCCTAGCTCTGGAGCACAGTCTGGAGTTAAAAAGTTGATCCAGAGAGGGAAGTAGTTTCCTAATGATCCTTTCCGCTGATCTTATGAACCTCTGTAGTTTGAGTCTGTTGTTGGTGGAGGAGCCAGCGTACTAGTCTAAAATGGAGGAGCAGAGGACAGATTCAATCATGGCGGTTTAGAAGCTCGTCAGAACTTACCAGGCCATGCCAAACTTCTTCAGTTGGCACAGGAAAAATAGTCTCTTTTGGGTTTTTTTCTGGATGGAGGTCATGTTAGCTCTCCAAGTCAGGTCCTTGGAAATTGTAGAGCCTAGGAGGGGTGCACAGGGGACACTTTCAACTTCTGTGCCATCAATACAGATTGGAGGTGGGGTGGGAGTGTGCCTTCTCAAGTCAACAATCAGCTCAATGGTTTTTCCAGTGTTAAGGGCTATGCCATTCTCCCTACACCAGTGGCAAATTCTGTCAACCTGGTGGCAGTACTCCTGCTCATCATTTCCAAATATGAGGCCCACTATAGTGGTATCATCAGCGAACTTGATAACTTTGACATAGTTTGCCATGGACCTGCAGTTGTTTGTAGAAAGGGAGAATAGGAACAGCGACAGCACACATCCTTGAGGGGCCCCTTTGTTGGTGGTCCTTGGTTGCGAGATGATAGTGTACAACTTGACGGCCTTGGATCTGTTACTTAGGAAGTCCATGATCCACAGGCGTAGGGTGGGGTGGACCTTGAGGGTAGCAAGGTTCTCTCAAAGTATTTGGGGGCTGATGGTGTTAAACACCGAGCTAAAGTCAAGTAGGAGGATCCTAGCGTATGAGACTGGCCTATCCAGGTGTTCATTGACAAGTTCCAGGCAGATGTTTAGGGCATCATCAGTGGATCTGTTTGCTCTGCATGGAAACTGAAACGGGTCCAGCAGAGCCTTAGTGGATAGTTTTAGGAGAGGCAAAACCATGCTTTCAAAGGTCTTCATGATAGCAGATGTGAGAGCCACTGGCCTGAAGTTGTTGAGGTCGAATACTCCCTGTTTTTGGGGGACAGGGATGATAGTGGACCTCTTGAAGCAAGCAGGGACTTTGCCAATCTGAATTAATTTGTTGAAGATGGAGGAGAGAACAGGAGTGAGCTGCTGTGAGCACGTTTTCAGACAGGCTGGTGAAACTCCATCCAGGCCTGAGGCTTTCCTCGCATTTATCCTTGACAGGTGCCGCAGGACATCCTCCTCGTTCACAGCCAGAGGTGGGAGGCTTGGAAGTGGGACATCTAAGTCAGAGGATGGGGTAGGAGGCACTGGAGGCTATGTGGGTGCTGCCTGGTTCTGTAATAGAAGTCACTGAGGATCTTGGCGAGCTCGGTGCTGGGAGTTGTGTGCTGGGGGCTTATCGTTTGTGGCAGCTTTGAGCCCCTTCCAGACATCTTGTGAATCTCTCGGAGGAAAGGTTCTTTTCCAGTTTTACCACATAGTTCTTTTTGGGGACTTTAAGTTCCCTATTTAGGATGTTTTTAGCCCTCCTATAGTCCTCCTGGTTGCCAGACCTGTATGCCATTTCCTTGCTCCTCCGCAGTTGCCCAAATTTATTAGAGAACCATGGTTTGTCATTCGGGGAGTGCATGCAGGCTTTTGTTGTAATACAATTCAGTGCCCCAGCCCCTTCCTTATTCAATGATGATGCTGAGCTCACTGCGTAGTGTATGGGGAAGTGACACAGTCACCCACTCAGACTTTCGTCAGATCAGGTAACCCTTGTGGCAGCCAGCTTAAAGTGATCCTGAGCCAAAGCTCGGGATCAAAATCAGATAGATAACTTAGATCCAATTGAGGCTTCCCTTGCTGATCTGTAGTGCCTCGTTGCTGAGCGCGGCCCCCCTCCACATCGGGGCCACGCAGCTCTTCCTGAAGCGGGGCAGCGAAGTAGCTGCGCAAGCATGCCCGCTCATGAGCAGTACCATGGAGCCCACGGCTCTGGCTTACTCCGCATGTTGGCTGGATCAGCTATTGAGCGGCCATGCTGGAGGAAGAAGAGCTACACATCCCCAATATGTTAAGTGACAATGCATTGTCTTTAATTTTCCAGACTCAGGAATGGGGGACTTTAGACTAGAGCAGGAAGGAAAGCCTCAATAGGATCCTGAGGCTTCCCTCTCTTTGGGTAAGTATCTAATTTTGTACCTGAGCTTTAACCACCGCAAGGTTCAAAAGACATGAGTAATGCCACCGCCATTTTGTTTATCAGCCTCAGTCACCCTGCCTGCCTCTGGCTAAGCCTCTTTTCCTGGGCCTGATTCAATGCACTTTTTTCTCCCAGGTGATATTCTCACATCTTATCAATAAAATGCCTTTTAAGCCACAAGAAAGCAAGAAAATAACTGAATAATTTGAACAGTACTTTTTCTCCTACTTTTTGGTACTTTTTCAATTGCAGAGTTGTAAAAATTTAAACAGAATATGTTAAAACTCTTGCGGGGAATCAACTGCGATTCTCGCAGATGCAAGTGTGATCCCTCCCTAACGCAGAAAGTTCCTTAAAAAAGAAACAGAAATTTCTACAAAAGGACAATTAAAAGGAAGACTGAATTGAGAAGAATATGGGGGCTGCCATATTGATTTCCTTTTAAACAATACCAGTTGCCTGACAGCCCTGTAGTGTCTGAATAAAACCAGAAACAAGCATGCAGCTAATATTTAGAGATGGCCCAAACGGTTCACCGGCGAACGGTTCCCGGCGAACTTTGGTGGTTCGCGTTAGCAGTGAACCAGGAACTTTTTTCAAAAAAAGTTCAGTTCGTCCATAGACTTTAATGTCCGCCGACTTTAGCGGTCAGGGCCGGAGCTACCATAGGAAAAGTTAGGCAATTGCCCCAGGGCCCCAGAGCCTGAAGGGGCCCCCAAGTTGTCCCTCCCCATCTTAACTATTGCTCCCCATGGACTCTGCAGAGTCTGTTAAGTTGGGCGGTGATTGGGGGAGGGTCAGCAGCCAGCTCAGGGGCCCAGGAGGGAAATTTATCTGCAACAAAGGGCCTCTAATGACGCTTTTTGGTCGGGGGTGTCTGTTGGGGGGCCCCCAGGCTAATTTAGCCCTAGGGCCCCATTGTTACTTAAACCGGCCCTGTTAGCGGTTAATAGCAAAGTCCCCTTACATCGTAAAAACACCAAATTTGCAGGGTATGTAGAGTAAGGCAGTGACTAAGAAGAAAAAAAAAATCAAAAAGAACTTATACTTTTTGAGAAAATCGATTTTAAAGCTTCAAAGGAAAAAGAGCTGATTCATTAAAAAGAACCAGGTGATTCATGAACCGGTAGTATAGCTTAGAATGCGTCCTGTGCAGGACGTATAGCTGCCGGCTCCCGCTGTCTCTCCCCACCTGCCTTCACATGTCACCCTCACCTAGGCTGGCACCCATTGCACCCATGGGTGCACTGGGTGCCAGCCTAGGTGAGAGGGTGACAGGTGAAGGCAGGGGGGAGAGACAGCGGGAGCCAGCAGCTATGGATCCCAAAGGATGCATTCTCTGCTATGTGGGGGGCGTTGGAGATCTTCAATCAACTTCATTGAAAAACGCAAGATAAGAGGATACTGTATTCGTTGGATCGTTTACCGAGGATATTGGCATGGGAATTTTTTTTAAAGGTACAGGTATTACTGGTTAATTAAGAACATTAAAGGATTTTTTTCATGGTTCTGTTTTTATTTCATTTAACCCTTTGTGGAAATGGGTAAGAGGTAAAAAATATTTTTTTGTAAAGGACTTCCAAGGCCACAAATGTGAATAAAGTTAAAAACCTTTTCATAATCCAGATCCATGGAGGACGCTGTCAGCGCCCTGCCGTTCATTCTGCCATGGCTCCCGCAGTAATACCGGCTCCGGTCGGGTCTCAACCCCTCCGAACGGGTCGGGTTCTCATTCCCCCCTCAATATGGCCGCCACAGATTGCCGCGGCTGCACAGCCCGCATACACGTGATTGCGGCTGCGCAGCTCTAGAGCCTCCTCCTGCTGCGCCATCAATATGCGTGCATACATCGGACGCATCAGGAGGAAGCCCTAGAGCTGCGCAGCCGCAATTGTGTCTATGTGGACTGCACAGCCATGGCAATCTGTGGCGGCCATATTGAGGGGGAAATGAGAACCTGACCCGTTCGGAGGGGTCGGGACCCGACCGGGGCCGATATTACTGCGGGAGCCATGGTGGAATGAACGGGAGGGCATGGATGACGTTCTCCATGGATCTGGATTATGAAAAGGTATTTCACTTTTTTCCCATTTGTGACCTCGGAAGTCCTTTAAATATTGTTTCCTGCTATCTTTTTTACATATCCTGCAAATTTGGTGTTGCTAGGATGTAAGGGGCCTTTGCTACTAACTGCTAAAGTCAGCGGGTGATAACCAAACTGAGTTATAGGGGTGCAAAGGTGCTGAATTCTGCCATTGGCTTTTATTGGGCCTCCTATTTCACTTTCCAAAATCTCACATTTTTTTAAAGGGCAATTGCTCAGCAGTGGCACATTTTCTAGCATTTAAATCAAAAAACAGGTTGCGCTGGGTTAATATATTGCTATATATTAGTACTGATGCATTTGTAAGTAACTGTAATCAGATCATATATAAGTCATAACTTCATCAAAATATGCTTTAATACCTTGTTGCAGATAAAACTATCTTATTCCATAAACATATTAAAAGACCTCTAATAAGCATGAAGTTCACAGTATAGCACATATGTGTACATAATTGTCAAAATTCCATAAAACATTTCTGCATACAGTACATGCACTCATACATACTCAGACCATCCAATGTGTGCAAAAACTTCCATATATATAAAAAATGGGTTAAAAAGTTATGGTACCAATTTGATCAGATAAAAAATCGGGTAATCTCTGTATAGAGAAAATAATTATGCCTGTATTAGTTTTATAAAAAATATATACGTGTATAATAGTTTCCTCCAATGGGCGGTTAAATGTTTCCTGGGATAAATGTCAAAGGTACAGTCCTTCAATCGAGGTAGTTCTAAGTCAATACTTCCATTAAGCTGGAGTGAATTGACTACCGCAATGGGACTCCTGATCCGGTATATAATGTTCGTTTAAAGTTGTCTCCGTGGTCAGAATAATTTAGAGAGTACTCACGCTTCCCATTGGGTGCTAGGTCTTCCTCCAGTCAACAGGACGGAGCTCCGGCCGGTAGCTCGAAGGTCTGTGTCAGTAGTATCCGCTCGTTCCTCCCGTATAGTTCCACTGTGTGGTTCAATAACGGAGAGTAGTACTTCCGGGTTGCGGCTTGTTCACTTCCGGGTGACGTCACCTGCGTCTCGTAGCTGATGTTGTTCAGTTGCCTGGTTACCACTATTGCGTGGTAATTAGTCTAATGGCCAAACTAGACTTGTCCAGGATCCAATAGCGTAAATGCTGTGACAACTCTTAGCGTGAGATGCATACAAAAGTGGGCTAATGCGTTTCAGCGGACTCGGCCGCCTTTCTCAAAGCAAGTCTATAGTGAACTGCCCGCCATACTACGGATATAGTATCCTAATCCCTCCCCTCATTACAGGGGTAGTTGCTGGGTCCTAAAGCAAAAATAGTTCCATTCAGTGTTGCATTATACAGGGTATGATGTGCATCTCTGTTTCTCTAGCTGATCTCCCAGATCAAATAAATACAGATATATGCAATAGTGCAACTTTGGGGCAGGTGAGTGCACATATCATATCCCAAAGTTTGTTAAAAATAGGAGGACAGGATTACATGCTATATAGATGAAAAGGTCATTGCCATAAAAAATATTATAAAAATGAAGTTCTTTATGCTATGTATCTTAGATGCGAAACATTACAGGTCATTCAGTATTGTATGAAAAAAATGTGATACAAAAAGAACATATGTGCACACATGGATTGTCAGTCACATTGGATGGGGTTCCACCACACTCATAGGAAACCGAACAATTCAAATTCCGCATTCAGTCCTCTTGGAGACGTAGTGTCTAAAGTAAATATACAATAACTTTCCCTACTGGACATCCTAGCTATGTAATCACCCCCCCCTGGGGTCCCTATCCACTATCTCCAAACCCATGAATTTAGTGTCCTTAATTATGCAATTATGCTTTTCTTTATAAACATTTCAACAACATGAAGAAAGGTTGGGAGGGACATCCCCTATCTAGACATTATAAAGAAAAGCATAATTGCATAATTAAGGACACTAAATTCATGGGTTTGGAGATAGTGGATAGGGACCCCAGGGGGGGGTGATTACATAGCTAGGATGTCCAGTAGGGAAAGTTATTGGATATTTACTTTAGACACTATGGGCTCGATTCACAAAGCGGTGATAACCCAGTTAGAGACTTTAGGCATGATAACCATTGCACCACGCTGGTGAAAAGCCAGTTTAGGCGTGATAAGTTTAGGTGTGATAAGTTTAGGTGTGATAAGTTTAGGCATGCTAAGTTTAGATAAGTGTAGCTAGCGTGCAAAGTCCCGCACGCAAAGCAGCACCATTAAACTCTATGCGAAGTGCACCAGACTTTGCTAGCGCAAAACTTTTGATCAGCTGTGCACTGCGGTGCTAACGCAGTTGGTGCTTAAACTTATCATGCCTAAACTTATCACACCTAAACTTATCATGCCTAAACTTATCACACCTAAACTTATCACACCTAAACTTATCATGCCTAAACTGAGTTTAGGCGTGATAAAGGGCTTTTCACCAGCGTGCTAACTGTTAGCACCGCTTTGTAAATCAGGCCCTATGTCTCCAAGAGGACTGAATGCGGAATTTGAATTGTTCAGTTTCCTATGAGTGTGGTGGAACCCCATCCAATGTGACTGACAATCCATGTGTGCACATATGTTCTTTTTGTATCACATTTTTTTCATACAATACTGAATGACCTGTAATGTTTCGCATCTAAGATACATAGCATAAAGAACTTCATTTTTATAATATTTTTTATGGCAATGACCTTTTCATCTATATAGCATGTAATCCTGTCCTCCTATTTTTAACAAACTTTGGGATATGATATGTGCACTCACCTGCCCCAAAGTTGCACTATTGCATATATCTGTATTTATTTGATCTGGGAGATCAGCTAGAGAAACAGAGATGCACATCATACCCTGTATAATGCAACACTGAATGGAACTATTTTTGCTTTAGGACCCAGCAACTACCCCTGTAATGAGGGGAGGGATTAGGATACTATATCCGTAGTATGGCGGGCAGTTCACTATAGACTTGCTTTGAGAAAGGCGGCCGAGTCCGCTGAAACGCGTTAGCCCACTTTTGTATGCATCTCACGCTAAGAGTTGTCACAGCATTTACGCTATTGGATCCTGGACAAGTCTAGTTTGGCCATTAGACTAATTACCACGCAATAGTGGTAACCAGGCAACTGAACAACATCAGCTACGAGACGCAGGTGACGTCACCCGGAAGTGAACAAGCTGCCACCCGGAAGTACTACTCTCCGTTATTGAACCACACAGTGGAACTATACGGGAGGAACGAGCGGATACTACTGACACAGACCTTCGAGCTACCGGCCGGAGCTCCGTCCTGTTGACTGGAGGAAGACCTAGCACCCAATGGGAAGCGTGAGTACTCTCTAAATTATTCTGACCACGGAGACAACTTTAAACGAACATTATATACCGGATCAGGAGTCCCATTGCGGTAGTCAATTCACTCCAGCTTAATGGAAGTATTGACTTAGAACTACCTCGATTGAAGGACTGTACCTTTGACATTTATCCCAGGAAACATTTAACCGCCCATTGGAGGAAACTATTATACACGTATATATTTTTTATAAAACTAATACAGGCATAATTATTTTCTCTATACAGAGATTACCCGATTTTTTATCTGATCAAATTGGTACCATAACTTTTTAACCCATTTTTTATATATATGGAAGTTTTTGCACACATTGGATGGTCTGAGTATGTATGAGTGCATGTACTGTATGCAGAAATGTTTTATGGAATTTTGACAATTATGTACACATATGTGCTATACTGTGAACTTCATGCTTATTAGAGGTCTTTTAATATGTTTATGGAATAAGATAGTTTTATCTGCAACAAGGTATTAAAGCATATTTTGATGAAGTTATGACTTATATATGATCTGATTACAGTTACTTACAAATGCATCAGTACTAATATATAGCAATATATTAACCCAGCGCAACCTGTTTTTTGATTTAAATTACCTTATTTCTCATGTGTGGTGAAGTGGGAGCCCACATTTAATTGGTTAGCAGCGGGTGAAACAGTTACTACACAGAGAACCTACATAAGCGCCCTCCAATCTCTTTACACATTTTCTAGCATTGTAGGGACTTAGGGGGATCATTACTGGTGAGTTTCGGGCCCCTAGGCCAAAGAGGACATAGCTTAGGGTCACCAAAACCTGTTTATTTTTGCAAAGGTACTGGTGGCGATTCTGATGAACATAAATTGCAGCCATGGCCGTTAGCAAAGTCTGAATCTCACGACATGTCTCATGCAAGTAGAAGGTATATTGTTGTACTTGCACTCCAATTGTGGGTTCCCTACATCTCTGCAAAACAAAGTTATGGGATGCAAAAGTGGTAAAATCCCCCATAGGCTTTCATTGGGGCCTAGGTTTTGAGGGTACAAAAGCACAGGTTTCTGCCATGGGTGCACCGGGTGCCAGCCTAGAAGAGGGTGACAGGTGAAGGCAGGTGGGGAGAGACACCGGGAGACGGCAGCTATACGTCCTGCACAGGACGCATTCTAAGCTATACTATCGGTTCATGAATCATCCGGTTCTTTTTAATGAATCGGTTCTTTTTTAATGAATCGGCTCTTTTTTCTTTAAAACTTTAAAATTGA
The DNA here is from genome assembly GCF_040937935.1 of Hyperolius riggenbachi. Classification (NCBI taxonomy): domain Eukaryota; kingdom Metazoa; phylum Chordata; class Amphibia; order Anura; family Hyperoliidae; genus Hyperolius; species Hyperolius riggenbachi. The sequence continues at coordinate 370,361,956 of NC_090647.1, read as the reverse complement.
TTTCCTCAAAAAGTAAAAGGTCTTTTTGAAAAAAATGTTTTCCTCTTGTTCCCACTATTCTACTTAACATTCCCAGCAATTTTGGTGTTTCTAGCTTTTAAACGGGCTTTGCAATTAACCATTAAAGTCGGCGGGGGTATATTTTCCCACTGTCAGAAGGAGAATTTACATTGAAACTTTAAAATCGATTTTCTCAAAAACTATAAGGTCTTTTTGAAAAAAAAATGTTTCCTCTTGTTCCCACTGTTCTACTTAACACTCCCAGCGATTTTGGTGTTTCTTTTAAAGGGGCTTTGCTATTAACCGCTAAAGTCGGCAAGCATTTAATTTTCCCACGGTCAGAAGGAGATCTTTAAAATCAATTTTCTCAAAAACTATAAGGTATTTTTGAAATGTTTTTCCCCCTCTTGTAGTCACTGAAAAAACTCAGGTGTTAGGCGCCTTGAAACATCTTTTCCATCAATTTTGTGGCCAGCATAAATGTTTCTAGTTTTCAAAGTTCGCCTCTCCATTGAAGTCTATTGCGGTTCACAAAAGTTCCTGCGAACATAACTTTTTGCGGAAGTTCGCGAACCCGGTTTGGGAACCGAAAATCGGAGGTTCGGGCCATCTCTACTAATATTGTCAGATCTGACAATGTCATCAGAAACACTTGATCTGCATATGCAGGGCCGGTTCTAGTAACAATGGGTCCCCCGGGCAAAATTAACCTCGGGGCCCCCCGATAGACAATCCCCCAATTAAAAATTGTCATTAGGGACCCTTTGTTGCAGTCAAATTTCCCAAGGCCCCTAAGGCAGGAGCTGACACCACCTGCCTCACCCGAAGACTCTGCAAGGGCACCGGGGAACAAGAGTTAATTTTGGGGGGACACCTTGAGGGCCCCTACAGGCTCTGGGGCCCTAGTGCAATTGCTTCCTTTGCCTCTATGGTAGCGCCAGCCCTGTGCATATGCTTGTTCAGGGTCTATGGCTAAAAGTTTTAGAGGCAGAGAATCAGCAGGACAGCCAGGCAATTTGCATTATTTAAAAGGAAATAAATATGGCAGCCTCCATATCCCTCTCACTCCAGTTGTCCTTTAAGGTCATAAAATATGTGCATCCTATTTTATTTCTGATCAGCACACATTTTATTTTGATTTAGCTTTAGGTCGCGTTCACAATGAGACGTTGGGGAGCTGCATTATAAAGTCTAACGCAGCTTACCACAAACCAATGCTAATCCTATGGGAGGTTCACAGTGTAACTCACTGCTTGCAGTGCGTTACCTTTAAATGCACACGTTACCAGGTACAGGAAAGCATACTTTTTATTGCCTGTATGCTTTCCTGTACTTACTGTATGTGACGGTAACGCAGCGTTAATGTGGGGTACCACTTTTTTTTGTGTTGCGTTGTAATGCTGCATTATGACTTTAACGTCGCATTACAACGCAACGTCCCACTGTGAATGTGACCTTAACCACTTGAGGACCCAGCCTTTACCCCCCCTTAAGGACCAGCGCTGATTACAGAGATTTGTGCTGGGTGGGCTCTACAGCCCCCAGCACAGATCAAACATTAGGCAGAGCGACCAGATCGCCCCCTTTTTTCCCCACTAGGGGGATGATGTGCTGGGGGGGTCTGATCGCTCCTGCGTGCGTGTGGCTGGTGGGTGGGGGGGCACCTCAAAGCCCCCTCCACCGCAGGACTCCCCCTCTCCCTCCCTCCCTTCCCCGGAGATCGGAGGCTGCACAGGAACGGATCTGTCCTGTGCAGCCTCTAACAGGCTCCTGCCTGTCATGTGACAGCGATCCCCGGCCGCTGATTGGCCGGGGATCGCTGATCTGGTTCAATGCTGCTACTGTTAGCAGCGTTGTACAAATGTAAACAAAGTGGATTATTTCCGCTTGTGTTTACATTTAGCCTGCGAGCCGCGATCGGCGGCCCGCAGGCTATTCATGGAGCCCCCCGCCGTGAATTGACAGGAAGCAGCCGCTCGCGCGAGCGGCTGTTTCCTGATTAAGTGGCCTGCAGCCGGCGACGCATATCTGCGTCGCTGGTCCTGCAGCTACCACTTTGCCGACACGCGTTATGAGTGTGCGGTCGGCAAGTGGTTAACTTAAAGCAGGGTTTGGGGGTTTTATGTGCATGTATTGCTTTTTAGCTGGGATTCTTTTCTTTCAGTAAGCTGTGTACATTTTATCCAGGTTTATCCAATCAAGGCAGGATTTTAATGAACTATATAGCTGGTTTTGCTAGTAGTGTAGTTACAGTTTCATAACGCAGTGTTTTTCTGGTGAAATGGGCCAAAAGGCAGAACAATAGTCATTATTTATAGACCTTGTGTTAGGTTGTTTGGAATAGCTTATGGTAAAAAAGTAACTTGATGATGAGGCTGTTCACGGATATTCTGTAACACATATTATCCTGGAAATCTTAGACCTTTGTTAGACTCAGCTAGAATCAGCAATCAATAATGGCTTTGCCAGTGCTTTCACTACAAAATTAATGTTTTTACAAAATATTATCATCTCTTACAAATATTGCTGTTGAAATCAGATTAAAGTTGAATGCCAAGTAAACGTAAAAAAGGGTCACCCTTAGTCCAGTCAGTTATCCAAAACAGACATGCAGTATTTTGGGAGCATTTGCTTTTCAATGTAAAGTATACTGTATAAACGCTGGCATAATTACACACATAGCGATTTGAGTGTGATTTTAAATTACTGTAAACTGTAAATAAAAATGATGATACATTGAAAGGACCACTCAGAATTTAAAGCGCTAATCGCAAATCGCTACACAATTGCTGGCAAAAAGCTTACACTTTTTAAAAATGCTCCCAAAAGCGCTGGAAAAAAACTCATAAAATCACTAGCGATTTGTAGTGGGTTCCAGGCCTTTAGAAGTGGCTGTAGGTAGAGCCTCCTGATACATTTAAAGCGACAGCATATGCAGGGATTATCAGATATTGCAAGGGTCAAAACTAAGTGTCTCAGCATTCATGACCGCTAAGTGCAGCTTGGCAAAAAGCACCTGTCTTAGAAGTTACATAGTTACATAGTTATTTTGGTTGAAAAAAGACATACGTCCATCGAATTCAACCAGTATAACGTACAACACCAGCCTGCTCCCTCACATATGATGATCCAGAGGAAGGCGAAAAAACCCTTACAAGGCATGGTCCAATTAGCCCCTAAAGGGAAAAATTCCTTCCCGACTCCAGATGGCAATCAGATAAAATCCCTGGATCAACATCATTAGGCATTACCTAGTAATTGTAGCCATGGATGTCTTTCAACGCAAGGAAAGCATCTAAGCCCCCTTTAAATGCAGGTATAGAGTTTGCCATAACGACTTCCTGTGGCAATGCATTCCACATCTTAATCACTCTTACTGTAAAGAACCCTTTCCTAAATAAATGGCTAAAACGTTTTTCCTCCATGCGCAGATCATGTCCTCTAGTCCTTTGAGAAGGGCTAGGGACAAAAAGCTCATCCGCCAAGCTATTATATTGCCCTCTGATGTATTTATACATGTTAATTAGATCCCCTCTAAGGCATCTTTTCTCTAGACTAAATAAACCCAGTTTATCTAACCTTTCTTGATAAGTGAGACCTTCCATCCCACGTATCAATTTTGTTGCTCGTCTCTGCACCTGCTCTAAAACTGCAATATCTTTTTTGTAATGTGGTGCCCAGAACTGAATTCCATATTCCAGATGTGGCCTTACTAGAGAGTTAAACAGGGGCAATAGTATGCTAGCATCTCGAGTTTTTATTTCCCTTTTAATGCATCCCAAAATTTTGTTAGCTTTAGCTGCAGCTGCTTGGCATTGAGTACGATTATTTAACTTGTTGTCAATGAGTACTCCTAAGTCCTTCTCCAAGTTTGATGTCCCCAACTGTATCCCATTTATTTTGTATGGTGCTGGACCATTAGTACGTCCAAAATGCATGACTTTACATTTGTCAACATTGAATTTCATCTGCCATGTATGTGCCCATATAGCCATCCTATCCAGTTGCAATATGACACTATCTTCCTGAGAGTTGATGATTCTGCACAATTTTGTATCATCTGCAAAAATAGCAACATTGCTCACTACTGCATCTACTAGGTCATTAATAAATAAATTGAAGAGCACTGGACCCAGAACAGACCCCTGTGGGACCCCACTGCTAACAGTCTCCCATTTTGAGTACGATCCATTGACCACAACTCTTTGTTTTCTGTCCATTAGCCAGTTCCCTATCCATGAACACAGACTCTTCCCCAGTCCTTGCATCCTGAACTTTTGCACCAGACTTTTGTGGGGAACAGTGTCGAAGGCCTTTGCACAGTCCAAGTATATCACATCTACAGCATTCCCAATATCCATATTAGCATTCACTACCTCATAAAAGCTGAGCATGTTAGTCAAACAGGACCTGTCTTTAGTAAACCCATGTTGATGCTGAGAAATAAGATTATTTTCTACTATGAAGTCATGTATAGTATCTCTTAGTAACCCCTCAAATAGTTTGCATACAACTGATGTTAAGCTTACAGGTCTATAATTTCCTGGATCTGATATTTTGCCCTACTTAAATAATGGGAAAACGTGGGCTGTACGCTAATCCACTGGGACTCTGCCAGTTGCAAGAGAGTCACAAAAGATAAGATAAAGGGGTTTATCTATAACTGAACTTAATTCCCTTAGGACCCGAGGATGCATGCCATCCGGGCCAGGTGCCTTGTCTATTTTTAATTTATTTAGTCTTGCCTTCACTTCTTCCTGCGTTAAGTATTTAATATTACAGTTAGAAGATTGAGACTCTTCTGCCTCTGTAGTTGCTGCAGGTAGAGCGTCCTGCTACATTTAAATCAACAGCACGTGCAAGGGCCTTTGCACTATCAGTAATTGCAATCAGTTAATTGGAATCAATGAATGACTTTACTGAGGGTAGGAACACACTATGCACAATCGCATATGCATTTTCCACTATGCGCTATAGAAAATGCGTATGCGATTCTGCCTAGTGTGTTCCTACCCTGAGTTTAGTAATTACTTAAATTTTCATAACTACTATTAAAAACAAAATTAAAATTACGTTTAAGACTAGTTGTGCTTTAAGGAACCTTAGTTCACTTCACTAGTTGCCTGAACAAAGATAGAGGTCCTATGTGTCCCCTTTTTCTTCAGGTATCTGTCTGCTTCCTAACTGTTTCTTTATCTTCTTGAACCCTAAACATCATGACAACAGAAACCAGGATGTGGCACTAAATTGCAAAAATTTATAAATCTTTATTGAACAATATTTAAGACACAAAACATTAAAAACCAGGGAAATAGGAGAGGGGAAAGGGAGGGCAATGGGCGGATACAAAATATACAAGGCAGTTGGTGCTGGATTAATGGGGCTCATCAAAGTAATACATAATCAGGAGACACTCAATATAAGCAACAATGTGAACCAGCTATAACACCTATAACACCTATTTATAAATGACTTGTGCAAAATGCAAATCGGATGCATGCCCAGCAGCTATAAACTTATGTGTAAAATGACCTGTGTAAAATGCAATTCATATAACAATATTATAACACCAGGTAAAAGTCTAATATATCACATTCAACATGAACAATAATGCAAACTTTTATCGTTCATATTATGAGCAATTGGTTCATATTATTGTTCATTTTGAGTGTGATAATTTAGACTTGCACCATAACTTGGTGTAATAATATATGCTGAGTGTAATAGATAGCAGAGAGGCCGCTGCGGCGGTGAGTGGCATGGCGGCCGTATCCGCGTCTCAGCCAGCGGCCTCCGCCGCACATTTACATGTTGGAGTTTTGCCTGGTCCCTCAGTTGCACATAAACTGAGGGCTACGCGCGCGCGCGCCAGGCGACAGGTCCTTTATGCAAGTAGACGGGGAGTCAGCTGATCAGCCGTCAGTTAACGCAAGTGGAAAAGAATTGCAGAAGGTCAGAGAGACTCTGTCTATATTGTGCTGAGGAAGGTCACATTGTCCAGAATTGCCCTAAAAAGTCAGGAAACGCTGCCGCCTAGGTGTAGTCAGAGGTAATGCCCTAGGCGAGCCGTTGGTACCTCTAAATAATAACTGCTTGCTCCTCCCTTGCTCCATTACCTGGGAGGGCCGGGCCACGCCCACAGAAGCATTTGTAGACTCAGGTTCTGGAGCCAATTTTATAGATTATGACTTTGCTAAAAAATTGGGAATTCCCTTACTCCCGTTAGACCGTGAGATTCTGATACGGCAGTAGATGACTCTCCGTTACAATGTAGACAGCCTCTTTCCCAGACTCCCTTGTTATTGTGTGAAATAGGGGTTCTACATAAGGAGAAACTACAGTTCTTTGTCCTGCAAATGGCAACTTCTACCATAATCCTCGGTATGCCCTGGTTGCAACTACACTCCCCTCAGATCGACTGGGCTTCAGGTCAACTACAGAGCTGGTCAGCCCATTGTCATCATCATTGTTTGGAGAAAGTTGCTGTTTGCGCCACCAAGGTTCAGGTGAAAGGGGTGCCAGTGCAGTACGCAGAATTTTCTGACGTGTTTTGTCCCAAATTAGCAGAGAAACTCCCACCACACCGGAGTTCCGACTGTCCCATAGAGCTAAGATCAGGTTGTATGCCCCCTAGAGGTCATCTTTATAATCTGTCGGGGCCAGAGAAGCTGGCGATGCAGGAATATATTAAGGAAAACTTGGCCAAGGGCTTTATCCGTCCTTCCCGGTCACCTGCAGGGGCTGGGTTCTTTTTTGTACAGAAAAAGGACTTCGACCTTGTATTGACTATCGGGGGTTGAATAAGATCACAGTAAAGAATCGTTATCCACTGCCGTTGATTAACGATTTGTTTGCTCAAGTGACCAATGCCAGTATTTTCTCTAAGTTGGACCTACGAGGGGCATACAACCTTGTACGCATTAGGGACGGTGATGAATGGAAGACGGCATTCAACACGCCCGACGGGCACTACGAGTATCTGGTCATGCCCTTGGGGTTGTGTAATGCCCCTGCTGTCTTCCAAGAGTTGATCAACGAAGTTTTTAGAGAAGTTCTAGGAAAATTTGTGTTAGTGTATCTGGATGATATACTGATTTTCTCACCCAATCTGACAGAACATCGGAAACACGTGAAGTTTGTTTTAAGAAAATTGAGGCAGAACTCGTTGTACGCGAACTTAGAGAAATGCCTGTTCGAAGTCACTAAAGTCCCTTTCTTGGGATATATTATATTATGATATATTATTTCCACTTCAGGTCTCTTCATGGATCCTGAAAAAGTCTCTGCTGTATTGGAGTGGCCTCAACCTGTAGGATTGAAGGCATTCCAAAGGTTTCTGGGCTTTGCCAATTACTACAGGAAGTTCATCAAAGGATTTTCTTCTGTAGTGTCACCCCTCACCAACCTTACCAAGAAAGGGGCTGACACTTACCATTGGTCAGCAGGGGCACAGTCTGCCTTTGCTACATTGAAAAGGTTATTTTGTTCTGCTCCCATTTTGAGACACGTAGATGTCACTTTCCCCTTCATTGTTGAGGTGGATGCATCAGAGATTGGGGTTAGGGCTGTGCTGTCTCAGCGCTCTGGCCTTCAAGGCAAACTACATCCCTGTGTCTTCTTTTCTCGTAGGTTCTCTCCAGCCAAGAGGAACTACGATATCGGCAATCGGGAGCTCTTGGCCATTAAGATAGCCTTTGAGGAATGGCGCCATTGGCTTGAAGGCCATACGATTACAGTCTATACTGATCATAAAAATTTGGAGTACATCGAGGGGGCTAAAAGGCTTAGGCCCCGACAGGCTCGCTGGTCCTTGTTCTTTTCAAGGTTCAGAATTATTATAACGTATACTCCAGGAAGTAAGAATGTCAAAGCAGATGCATTATCTAGGTGTTTTGAGGCCGAGACAGTTCAGCCATCATTCCCTGAGACCATCTTACCTCAAGGACTGGTGGTGGCAGCCAAGGAAACCTGGCAGGATTGGGTGCTTACTCTAGGCCCTTACCAGCAGGATATCCCAGAAGGGAAGCCCGAGGGGGTACTGTTTGTGCCACTTCCTTTTCGCTTACAACTCCTACAGTTGTTTCACGCCCATAAGAATGCAGGGCATCCCGGGGCTGCTCGAACTCAGGACCTACTGGCCAGATGTGTATGGTGGCCTTCTTTGGCACTTGATCGCAAAGAGTTTGTGAGAGCGTGCTCTGTGTGTGCCAGAAATAAGCCCTCTTGTCAAACACCAGTTGGTACGCTACAACTGTTGCCAGTGCCAAGTGAACCATGGACTCAATTGTCTATGGACTTTGTAGGAGAACTCCCCAGGTCTGAGAGCAAAACGGTCATCTGGGTGGTAGTTGATAGGTTCAGTAAAATGGCTCATTTTGTCCCGTTGAAAGGACTCCCCTCAGCCCAGGAATTCGCTGATCTCTTCATTCAGCACATTTTCCGGCTGCATGGCATTTCGGAGAATGTGGTGTCAGATAGGGGAGTCCAGTTTGTGTCTAAATTCTGGAGAGCTTTTTGCCCCCAGCTCGGTATGGACCTGTCTTTTTCATCAGGCTACCACCCACAGACCAATGGACAGACTGAAAGGGTTAACCAGTCCCTGGAGCAATTTCTTGGGTGTTATGTGGCAGATGCACAGTCAGATTGGGTAAAGTTCCTGCCATTTGCAGAATTTGCACATAAGAGAGTTCCTCTTCAGGTTTTTCTCCTTTCCAGGTGGTTTCGGGGAGATCCCCCAAGTTTTCTCCAATACCAGTAGCATCTTCTCCTTTTCAGGCTCTAGAGGATTGGCAAAGGGCATTAAAGGAGATTTGGGTGCTAGTTAAAAGGAATCTGGGGAAAGCCTTCCAGACTCAGAAAAAACAGGCGGATAAGAGGCAGTCTGAAGAGTGGAGGTTTTCCCCAGGAGACATGGTGTGGGTGTCTACTCGGCATCTGGCCTTAAGCAACCATCACCTAAGTTAGGACCCAGATTTGTAGGCCCATATCCTGTGTCCAGAAAGATTAATGATGTGACATATGTGATTGATCTCCCAGCTAGTATGAGAGGTGTGAGATCATTTCATGTTTTTTTGCTGAAGCCTGCCATGCATGTGGATTCCTCTCCCGCCCCCCCTGTGATAATTGACGGTCAACCAGAGTATGAGATTGAGAAGATTTTAGATTCTCGGTTGGTGCAGAATTCTGTACAGTACCTGGTCCATTGGAAGGGGTATGGCCTGGAAGAAAGAACTTGGGTGCCGGATTGCCGCATGCATGCTGAGGAGCTAAATAAAGAGTTTCACGAGTTACACCCTGAGAAACCGTGTAAGAAGTGTCCTCAGGGGGGGGGGGGATTACTGTAATAGATAGCGGAGAGGCCGCCGCGGCGGTGAGTGGCATGGCGGCCGTATCCGGGTCTCAGCCGGCGGCCTCCGCCGCACAGTTACATGTTGGAGTTTTGCCTGGTCCCTCAGTTGCACATAGACTGAGGGCTACGCGCGCGCGCCAGGCGACAGCACCTTTATGCAAGTAGAAGGGGAGTCAGCTGATCAGCCGGTTCCCCATCCCCTTCTTGCACCTCTGACACTGTAGTTGCCATTGGCAGGTTTTGGTGCACTGTATCAATTGTTACGTATAGAATGCTGGGGGGCCCCATTGTAAAACTTGCATCGGGGCCCTCAGCTCCTTATCTACGCCACTGATGACAGCTGCAGTAGTGAAGTGGGCCATGGAGGGGTACATTGCCAAATTTTACCCTAAAGTACTTGCTTTTGGGTACATGCATTATTTTATCAGTTATTTGGTACATTAAGTCCATATTCACACTTGGCAAGCAAAACTGGATCACAGTTGTGATATTGCATTGTGGTGTTCTGTGATTTTTCTGCAATTGCATTTTGTGATTCACATTCTAGTGAATTACCATGCAATTGCTGGGGAAATGTTACATACAGCATGTTTGTGATCGTTGGAAACTGCAATCGCTGCTGTAAACCCATAGGATCGTTGGTGATCAGCAAAGCACGAATCCTAGGCAAGAAGTGCCCAAGTGTGAACTCACATATGAGCCAGGGAAACTGGGGAATTATCCTTTATGGAGAATCAAAGTAAGAGTGATTTTTTACTTTTTTAATTGCCTAATTAGCATCCTTATTACTTTTTTATCAGATAAAAATAAAGAATTGATTTTTGATTTTATGCCTGACAGTTACACTTTAACAGTTCATTAAATAAAGTAAGAGACAGTTCTGTAGTAATCTATGTTCTGACACGCAGCATGCTTAGTATCTATGTTCACCATTTTAGAAGAGGTAGTTAGCAGAAGGTAATACCATGCACATCTCCTGAACAATAGTAGAATAAAAATAAGCTATTTAATTATTACACCTCAGAAAAAGCAGACTCATACAGGTAGTCCCCAATAAATTGCTACTGGAAGGAATAACCATAAGGAACATTGTAGACTTTAATTCGATTTTTGACTAGCTACTTGACATTGTATGATCTTAGTAAACTCCAACCACGGGGCAGCTTTACATCAGAATCTATAATTTCATCAGACTTAGGTAAATGTTTATGGAAATGGAATGCTATATTTTTATTTACTAGAAAGGACATACGATAACTTAAAAATTCAAGGACTTGATTTTAAACAAAACTAATAAGTAATTAAATGAAGATATTTCTACTAAAATGACTATGCATTCATGTACTACAAAATCCGTTTTTGTACATTTGTGTTTGTTTTGAACGCATCACATTATAATGGTATATCTTAGCGAATAATAGGAACTATAGCGCTGAAAAGCAGCTGAGATGTTCAAGGTCATGTTGTGGATTTTGTAACCCCCCATTGCTTCCCGAGAGATGTCTGTGATTATCAGTCACTGATCCTAATCAGATATGCTCAGTTGCCTGTGATAATTTTTGGCCTATAGATTACACTCAATAGGGCCACCTCATTGGGGACTTCAGCAGATTTATTTGCACATTACAATGTCAACTGCTCTGTCAGCTATAGACCTACATAGATTCAAAGATTTGAGGGGAGTGATAAGGATTGAAATTGACAGCTGGAAACCATCCTTACCAGCTCTGCAATTCTTTTACACAATATAATTTTATCTGCATGACTGAAGAACAAAAGAACAAAGGTAAAATGGTTTATTACTTAGCTGTGTTCAGAACGTTACTAAATTGCCACTGTAATTTAATTACTAATTAGTACATTTACAGACATTTGGTGCATGGTTAATATCCATCAATTTCACAGTAAAGCTGGTAATATTCAGGATACACTTGTGCACCTTGCAAAAAATAAATAAAATAAATCTATTTGTGATTTAAGGTAGGCATACACTATGAAACATTTTTACAGTCCACTTGAAGTGAGAGAGGTATGGTGGCTGTCATATTTATTTGCTTTAAACAATACTAGTTGCCTGGCAGTCTTGCTGATCTTTCAGGCGTCAGTAGTATCTGGCTCACACACCTGAAAAAAGCATTAGGTAAATGCAGTTAAACTTCATTCAGAAACCTCTGATATTCTTGATTGCTTAGGGTCTATGGCTAAAAGGTATTAAAATAAGAGGATCGACAGGATGGCCCGGCAACTTGCATTGTTTAAAAGTAAATAAATATGTCAGCTTCCATATCTCGCCATATCCCTTTCACTATAGGTGTGCATTAATCGATTAAACATTGGATTCAATTTAACATTATCACATTTTTAAAAAATAAAGCTTGTTCCCCCTTAAAGTGGATCCAAGATAAACTTTTACTCATTGCATAATTGTGTTCCTTTCATATATTTATAGGGCATTCCTCAAGCCAAATATACGTTTTTGTTTTAATACTTTAATTCCCTATAAACTAAGCAAGCCTCGCCCACAGCTTTTCAGAGTGCCTTGGCATTTTCAGACAGTAGCAAGAGCTTACAGGAGCTCAGTCTGGGCAGCAGGAGGGGGAGGTGTTACTAGCCATTGATTTCAGAGGCAGAGGGGAGGAGGGAGGAGGAGAGCGGACTGAATTTACACACAGGCAAGCTGATAGCATCTGTGACAATGTGACAAACAGAACATGGCTGCCCTCATTGTATCACAGGAATAAATAATCATAAACTTTTTAAACTTTTGCAGCTAGATATGCTGTGTAAACTATCTAAACTTTAGATAAGATATATAGACAAGTTACTTGTTATAGTTAGTTTTTCATCTCTGATCCGCTTTAATATTTGTTTTATCTAGTGGTCTAAACATTGATTGGTAAAGGCAGGCAGATATTAGTCTTTTGCTGCACCTTATAGTGTATGCCTTATTTTACACATTCAGTGTCCTATTATCCTAGAGAGATGAATAAGTGGAAAAGTGGAAACAGGACTATATGTTCAAATATGTGTTAAGCATAAATCCCAAATGTCCCTTTTTTGGAAGGGACAATCCCTCTTTGGGAACCAAATCCCTCTGTCCCTCTTTCTTCCTCATGTGTGCCTCTTACAGGACTGATGTACAGATCTGTTACTATATGCATTTTTATACTAATAATTACTTTAGTAAACTCTAAATGTTATTCCTATCATTTAAATTGATATATTTCTCATTTTCAAGTGTTAAAATAAAGAAAAACTTCTCATCATAGAAAGGACTAGTGTGGTTTGAATTGATAAACTACATTGTTTTCTTCTGTTCTAAATTCTTTGTGATATGTAGGATTAGGAGATGTGATAAGATGTATACTACCTTATATTTATTTTTTGCATAAACCTTATTTTGAGAATGTTTGTAGAAGCCATGTAACCATTTGGGTCCTTCGTGTACCAGCTCCTTCGGGCACAAGAGAGATGTTGAGTCTAGGACTAACCTCACAATGCTTTATCGAAGAGGGTAGGCTCCTTAACTTGCAGTCCAGGACCAATGAGAAGCAGACCCTGCATTAAAATGGTATCTCAAGCTACTTTTACAGTAATGTTGTTATGGGGAGATGAGGGTGGGCAGGTCAGTTTATTGTTATTTCTGTTAATCTGAATGAATGCAGAACAGAACTGTAACTATAAAGATATAGTAAATGTAAAGCTGGGTTTACCGTATATACTCGAATACAAGTCGACCTCATGTATAAGGCGACCCCAATATTTAAGCCATTTAAGCTGGATTTTTTTAGTGCCTCAAGTATAAGTCTACCCCTCAAACTTAACGCTGCTGGGGACTTTAATCCTCCCTCACACCCACCATCACCCAAAAGGCATCCCTTCTCTCTATCCTCTATAGCCCTCATGTGTAATTACATTTTTTGTATTTTTGTATTGGCTGCAGCAAAAGAGAAGTTGCTGGTGACTTTAAATCTCCCTCCCACCCACAGAGGCTTCTGCCTCCCTCTATCTTCCCCCTATGTATAATGCTCTGTAATTGCCGCAGGAAACTTACGAGTCCAGCACCGGGTGTCACATACTCTCCTCTTGTGCTCTCCTCTTCCTCACTTACGCCACATCATGTGACTTCTGGAGCTAGAGGTACACAGACGGGCGTGCGTGCATTAGCATACCGCGAACCGCCGGCTCACATGACGCGGAAAGAAAGAGGAGAGCATGTGTCACCCGGTGCTGGACTCATAAGTTGACTGTAGCGATTACACTGCAGTATACACCGGGGGAAGATAGAGAGAGGCGGACGCCTCTGTGGGTGGGAGGGAGGTAAATTTAAATTGCCTGGCAACCACTTCGCTCCTGCTGCGTCCGTACAAAGCATTTCATTACACGGGGGGGGGGGGGGGGGTGGATAGAGATAGGACGACACCTTTTGGGAGATGGTGGGTGGGAGGATCAAAGTGCTCTGCCACTAGTGCACCACAGAGAGGTGGAGAGAGAAAGGTGGCTCTGTCATCCTGGACTGTCGCAAGTATAAGTTGACCCCCCCCCCCCCCCCCCCCCCCCGCTTTTATACTATGAGTCAGTCCTAAATTTCTAGACTTGTAGCCGAGTATATACGGTATTTTTTCCATTTGATCAATGCATGCAGTTATTTTTTGACTACTTATTATTCCTGATTTTTTTATTTAATCAATTAAAAGTGATTGATTTAGAGTATAGAACTAAAGAAAGCTTGATTGATCGTGTCAGAAAATGACTGTCAGTCATACAAGCATCTAGTGGGTTTTTAAGATTTCTCAACCAACTCCTGTTAGTTCAAATGTAGACCACAGATGGTTATCATCAACATAATTTACTTCTATTGGTACTTCCTTCACAACACAATTCACACTACATTGATTTATTTGTGTGGTACTGTGAATGATTTATGATTGGTCAATGTTCACAAATTTGATTGAAACAAAATCAGAGAAACTTAAATTGATTTTTCTTTGACTGGCTTAATGTCCCTTAGCCTTCCTAAAGCCTTGTACAAATATATATACGGTATATGGCCCCGGAGGGATTGGCACTTGATCCTCCAAGCAACAATGTGGGGCTGAATGCTGTACAGAAACGTTGCTAGCTTATGATTAGTAATGCAAAACATGGTGTCCTGTCACAGTCATAATTTTAAAGAGACTGAATGAGCTTTAGCACTCTGTAAAGCTTAACTGAGATTCAGTGCTCTGCAATTATTCCCTAAGGTATGATATTTAATATTATTTTGTGTATGTATTTAACACTAACATCTTCCAGAGCACTTTGCAAATTGCAGTGTGTAAGCTATGTCACTTACTGTTCCTCAAAGGAGCATATAATCTAATTCCTATATTAGTCATAATATACATAGTCTAAGGACATGGCCTAATAAACATAGGCTAAGGCCATGTTTAACAGCAGCCTTAAATGAGAGGGATATGGATGTTTACTTTTAACTACTTGCCGACTGCTCCACGCCAATTGGCGTGAGCAAAGCGGCAGCCCCAGAACCATTCCATGACGATTGGCGTGAACTGCCTTCTATGGGGCTAGCTGGAGATCGTGTGAATGCTGCGTGTGCATCTCCAGCTTGGAACGTGGAGCAGAGCTCCGCCTTCAGTCTCCCAGCGGCGATCGCCACTCAGAGACTGTTAGATGGCGAAACCGTCGTCTAATTACCCTGTACAGCGCTGAGATGTAAGGCAGCGCTGTACTGGGGACAGACGTGTGACACGGCTGTCCCTTTCATAGGCTGGGGAGTGATCGGATGTCATAGACTGAAGCCTATGACCAGGGCCGGATTTAGGCCAAGGCTTGCAAATGCTGCAATGAAGGGAGATCGGGCTAGCGCCTGAAAGCGATACTCTGCTGCTAGCCGCCTGTGCAGCCACCTTGCTCTCTGTGCACGTTTGCATTGTGGCCGGCGGCTATGGACTTGGGCAGCATTGGAGACAGAAAGGAAGAGGAAGCTTCAGCACTGGAGATGAGTGGAGAAATGAGTGACACTGATGGCTGCTGCAGTGTGAAGGTGAGCTGGCTACCTATACTGAAAGGGGGTGGTAAAAGGAGGCATTAAGGGAGTCATCTGGCTACCTATACTGGAGGCAAAGGGGGAGGGGTCATCTCACTACCTATACCAAAGGGGGGCAGCTGGTGACAGTGGCCTAGGGCGGTAAAGAGTACAAATCCAACCCTGCCTATGACAGCCGATTGCACTGATTGGCTGGTGGGGGGAGGGAGGGAGCGGGGTGTATATACACAAAAAATAGTAAAATGTATTATAAAAATAATAATTAGTAAATATTAATTAAAAAAAATAAACACAGGAGGAGCGATCAGACCCCACCAACAGAGAGCTCTGTTGGTTATGGAGAAGGGGGGGGATCACTTGTGTGCTGAGTTGTGCAGCCCTGCAGCTAGGCCTTAAAGCTGCAGTGGCCATTTTAATAAAAAATGTCCTGGTCACTGGGGGGGAAGGGGTTAACACCACGGTCCTCAAGAGGTTAAACGCTACCAGTTGCCTGGCTGTCCTATTGATCTCTTTGGCTGCAATAGTGTCTGAGTCACACACCTGAAACAAGCATGCAGCTAATCCAGTCTGACTTCAGTCAGAGCTCCTAATCTGTATGCTTGTTGAGGGGATGTGGCTAAAAGTATTATGGACACAGGATCAATGGGAGAGTCAAGGATCTATATAAAGATGTCAGACAGCTTCCCTATTCCTTTGCACATCATTTTGGCAGTTGGACTGAGGAACTGTAGTTCAGTAAGTGCTTTTATAAATACATACATAATTGAGAATTCTCCATGAGGAAATGGACTAGTCCAAAACCTGACAGGTCTGTCAGATATGTACATCCTACTGTAAGTGACAGCGAAATGGAAAATAAGTAATTTATAGTGCATTTTACGGTTTGAGAAATCTACATTTTATGCTTACGTACAGTATATTATAGGGTACAATTTTTTTTTATATTTGTCCTTTAAAGGGAACTTAAACTGAGGATATTGATTTTTCCTTTTAAAATAATGCCAGTTGCCTGACTCTCCTGCTGATCCTGTGTCTCTAATACGTTTAGTCACAGCCCCTCAACAAGCATGCAGATCAGGTGCTCTGACTGAAGTCAGACTGGATTAGCTGCATGCGTGTTTCAGGTGTGTGATTCAGCCACCACTGTAGCCAAAGAGATCAGTAGGGCTGCCAGGCAACTGGTATTGTTTAAAAGGAAACATTCATATCCCTCTCAGTTAAGGTTCCCTTTAAAGAGAACCCGAGGTGTGTTTAAAGAATGTTATCTGCATACAGAGCCTGGATCTGCCCATACAGCCCAGCCTCTGTTGCTATCCCAAACCCCACTAAGGTCCCCCTGCACTCTGCAATCCCTCATAAATCACAGCCATTCTGTGAGGCTGTGTTTACATCTGTAGTGTCAGTCTCAGCTGTTCCCCCGCCTCCTGCATAGCTCCGGTCCCTGCCCCTGTCCCTTCCCTCCAATCAGCAGGGAGGGAAGGGATGCAGGCGGGGACTGGAGTTCTGCAGGAGGCGGGGAGAGCAGACTGACACTATAGAGATAAACACAGCCAGCTCTGACAAGCTGTTTGTCAGCAGCGTGGCTGTGATTTATGAGGGATTGCAGAGTGCAGGGGGACCTTAGGGGGGTTTGGGATAGCAACAGAGGCTGGGCTGTATAGGCAGATCCAGCCTCTGTATGCAGATAATATTCTTCAAACCCACCTCGGGTTCTCTTTAACCACTTCAGGACCAAAGGCTTACATCTCCCTAGTGACCAGGCCATTTTTCACAATTGAGGGCTGTGCAGCTTTGTCAGCGTGCTGCACAGCCTTGCAACTCAGCACACAATTGGATTTTTCCTCCTTTTATTGTCGTTAATAGGACACAATTTTGGAGGACTCTGATCGCTGCTGCGATCCTGTGGTTTTTGTTCCCTCCCTCCTTCCTTCTTTCCTCTCCCGCCCACCCTCCATGTGCCATCCTATATCGCCATAGGACAGTGATCGGCACTCATCCCCCACCTCTCATAGGCATCAGCTTATGAGAGGACACACAATCGGAGCCGCTCTTAGGGACAGCCAAGTGTCCCTCGTATAGCGCTGCAGGAGATCGCAGTGCTGTACAAATGTAAAAAAAGGGGCTAGCAGGCTTAACTAGCATGGAACAATTGTGCATGCGTGCCCGTTCCCTGGTAAACTGCAGCTCCAGGATTCAATGCCAATCGGCGTTAAGCGGTCCTAGGACTGCCGCTGCGGTCACGCCGATGGGCGTGACATGGTTGTTAGGTAGTTAAATAAGGCATGAAATTTCATGCCTGCCTACATTCCTACATGCATTTTGCTATAACTAACCAATAAGGGTTATTGAGGTTGAGCTTCAGACAAAAAAAACAAACAAACAACAAAAAAAAACGCTTTCTTATATATCAAAAACAGCATCTGTGTACCAACAAATGATGCTGCTTACTTACAAATTCAAAATAAATTTGCTTTGTACACCTTTGGAGATGTTCAGTGTGTTACAAAATAAACCGGATGGAATTTTTTCCTCCCCCCTACCGTGGTAAATTTGTTTTTCTACTATATTTTTCACTGTAGTATAATAATCTATAAAATCATAACTTGTTACAAATTTTGACCTAGATGTACTAGCATAAGGGCAGCTAAGATCCCAGTACTGTAGCTCTTTAAGCAAGGCAAATTAACCAAATATTTCATGCAAGATAATTACATTGTTCATCATGAGTTACTGAACACAACAGCTCTCTGTGTACATTAGTACAAGGTATTTTTTTCAGCTGGGTGAATTGCACATTAATTTTAAGTGGCATATAGAAGTTTTTTGTTCCATCTACACTGAAATAACTGTTAAAAATTATGGAGTCCAATGTTATTACTACATTGTTAAACAGGCATTGGTGTGTGAGATGATGAAAGCATAAAATAGCATAAAATAGCAGAAGAGTCTCTCAGATTATATTAAGCAGAATCTTATGGGCCTGTTGAAAATTTGGCAACACTGCGATAACCAGCATGTATATTACTGCTGGTTACTATACCTTACTGTAAAGGAGAACTGAACCCGGGGGAGGTTTACTTACCTGGAGCTTCTTCCAGCCCCCTGTAGTATCTGAGGTTCCTTGGAGTTCTCCGAGTCCCCTCCATTGTGTGGCTGTCACCTGAATATAGTCTGCAACTGGCTGAGTTGCAGACTACAGAGCATGTGCTTTCCCGATGGTGCGCCTCCTCGATCATGCACCTATGGCCAGGAGCATTCTGGGCATGTATAGTAATACGCCTTTACAAATGATGCATGTTCCAGGTCACGGGAGCGTGATCGAGGTGGTACATGGCCAAGACAGCTCATGAACCGTAGTTTAGTTGGGGGGGGAAGTGGAACAATGGTGGGGATCTCCTAGGGATCTCAGATACTATAGGTGTATGGCAGGAGTTGAATAGTCTCCCTTGGTGCAGTGATCAGGTGGGATGTTAAGCTGAGCAGATCTGTATGCATTTTAGTACAAAAAAAAGAGAAAAAAATCTATCTCAGCTATTGTGTAGATATAGTGTAGGGCCCTATCCAGGACAGGTCTCACCTCCTTAAAGAGAAACTCCAACCAATAATTGAACTTTATCCCAATCAGTAGCTGATACCCCCTTTTACATGAGAAATCTATTCCTTTTCACAAACAGACCATCAGGGGGCGCTGTATGACTGATATTGTGGTGAAACCCCTCCCACAAGAAAAGTTCGAAACTTTGTAGGAAATAGCTGTTTACAGCTGCTTCCAACTGCCAAAAACCATGCAGCAGCTACATCACCTGCCAACAGTAAAATGTTCACTGGAGTTCCTCTTTAAGATGTGGCTGTGCTTGGATAACAGCCTGTGGTAGCGTTTGTCCCACTTAGTAGCCGAGGACCAGGCTCGCAAGCGGTAGCGGTGGAGATTTCCTTGCAGCAGCATATGCTAAGGACAGCCTGGGATTGTAGCTTTTTATTAACAGACAACCTTTCACAGAAGCCCTCCCTCTGTTTCATCAGGTCTACCTTACTATGGGAGAAATGGGTAGCAGGAAAAAAGGGCGCAGGACGAGGGTGGACGAAAATTGCACCGCCACAGACTTTAATGTAATTATCGTTAATACAGCAAAAACAAAGCAGAAAAAAGGGCACGGCGAAAAATATCGTTAACAACATTAGAACAGTATAGTTTTTGAAGTAGTTATCATTTTAGAAGCTTGCAGTGTTATAACAATGTACATTTATATGTACAGATTTTACGTTATCAAAGATATTATCATTTCTATGTGTAAAAAGTTGTTTCTGCAGGGGGAGTGGTTAGGGTTAGGCACCACCCGGGCCGCGGTTAGTTTTAGGCAACACCAGGGGGTGGTGGTTAGGGTTAGGCACCACCGGGGGTGGTTAGGGTTAGACACTACCAGGTGGTTAGGGTTAGGCACCACCGGGGGGGTAATTAGGGTTAGGCACCACCGGGGGGGAGGTAATTAGTGTTAGGTGCCACCAGGGAAGTGGTTAGTTTTAGGCATCACCAGGGGA
This sequence comes from Hyperolius riggenbachi, assembly GCF_040937935.1. Taxonomy (NCBI): domain Eukaryota; kingdom Metazoa; phylum Chordata; class Amphibia; order Anura; family Hyperoliidae; genus Hyperolius; species Hyperolius riggenbachi. The sequence goes on along the minus strand of NC_090647.1, from coordinate 370,342,019 downwards.
GGGTTCTGTGTGTGTAGGTTTGGGTTAAGCTGTATTGTTGAATTACGTATCGTTTTTTAACGTTAATCTTTTCATTATTATTTCCCATCTGTGATTACAATGGTATTTAAGTTTGACAACAATGTTTATCGTTATCAGATTTTGTTATCCACCCACGCCATTTCGTTATCAAGCCAAGCCCTTTTTTCACTGCGCCCTGTTTTCAGGCAGGCGAGAAATGTACTTCTTATTTGTATGTGTTTACATGTATTTTACATTTTTTATTTTTTTCATGATAGAGGTCCTTTAAATAAAACTATAAACGATAATTACTATTATGTTACACATACAAAATGTGATATTAATTTTAGGCACCATTCAGGGGGTGGTGGGGGGTGGGTTAAGGTTAGGCACCACTGAGGGGTAGGGGTTAAGGTTTGGCACCCAACCCCCTATACTCTTCCCTTATTCACACAACCCCTCCCAATGTTAATGCTTTGTTTTGCTTTGGTAATGCTAAATGTATTTGGTCCTGCCAAAAAAAGCTTTTTTGGATTTGGATTTTGCACCGTGAGGGCGGTCTTAGGGTTAGGCACCACCAAGGGGTCTTAGTAGGCACCAACAGGGGAGGGTCCTGTGTGAGAGTAGAAAGAGGTTAGGTTATAATTAGGTTATAATTGGTAAGATATTTTACTATTTACTTCACTAAGTATGAAGTACAGTAGAATAGAGATGGCCTGAACGGTTCGCCGGCGAACGGTTCCCGGCGAACTTCCGTGTTTCGTGTTTGCGGCGAACCGGGAACTTTTCCGGAAGTTCCGTTCGCCCCCATAGTGCATCATGAGGGTCAACTTTGACCCTCTACATCACAGTCAGCAGGCACATTGTAGCCAGTCAGGGTACACTCCCTCCTGGAGCCACTCCCACCCTTATAAAAGGCAGGCACCGCCGGCCATTATACTCACTCGTGTGCCTGCAGTAAATAGAGAAGGGACAGCTGCTATAGAATCTCTCATAGGAAAAGATTAATTAGGCTCTTGTAGGCTTCTTAGCTTGCTCCTTGCTGATTCTTATTGCTAAAATAGCACCCCACAACAGCTCTTTTGAGAGCTAATCTTGTTCTTGTGATCTATTTTTTTTCTGTGTTTTCACTGACACTTGTGTTGCATAGACAGCCTTGATAATTCATACTGTGTGTGTGCCACTGCCAGCCAGGCCCAGCACATTCAGTGACTACCTGTGTGTGTGGCAGGCAGCTGCACATTGTAATACCCAGTACTGCATATACCTACTTACCTGTTGTTCACAGTGCACCCACCTACCTACGTTAGCTGAGCGCACGCAGTGTCCCTGTGCCTGTCCGCTACCTGTCTGTGTGTGACAGGTGCACATTGTAATACCCAGTACTTCATATACCTACCTACCTGTTGTTCACAGTGCACCCATCTACCTACGTGAGTTGAGCGTACGCAGTGTCACTGTGCCTGTCCGCTACCTGTCTGTGTGTGTGTGTGACAGGTGCACATTGTAATACCCATTATTGCATATACCTACCTACCTGTTGTTCACAGTGCACCCATCTACCTACGTGAGTTGAGCGCACACAGTGTCACTGTGCCTGTCCGCTACCTGTCTGTGTGTGACTGACAGGTGCACGTTGTAATACCCATTACTGCAAATACCTACCTACCTGTTGTTCAAAGGTCACCCACCTACCCACGTGAGTGCACGCAGAGTCACTGTGCTTGTCTGGTATCTGTCTGTGTGTGACAGGTGCACACCTGGCATTTAGTGTGGATGTAGACACTGTGAGCAGCGATGAACCCTTGGACTACTAGGTGTGCAGACTTGACCTGTGGCCAGAGCTGTCCCAATTTGCCATCCAATTTCTGCCTTGCCCTGCCTCAAGCGTCCTGTCAGAAAGGACCTTCAGCGCAACTGGAGGCATTGTCACTGAGGAGAGAAGTCACCTAAGTCATAAAAGTATTCAGTACCTGACCTTTATCAAAATGAATGAGGCATGGATCCCGGAGGGCTACTGTCAGTCCCCACACACAGCTAGAGTTGGGCCGAACCTCCGATTTTAGGTTCGCGAACCGGGTTCGCGAACTTTCGCGGAAGGTTCAGTTCGCGTTAAAGTTCGCGAACCGCAATAGACTTCAATGGGGATGCGAACTTTGAAAAAAAAAAAAAATTATGCTGGCCACAAAAGTGATGGAAAAGATGTTTCAAGGGGTCTAACACCTGGAGGGGGGCATGGCGGAGTGGGATAGATGCCAAAAGTCCCCGGGAAAAATCTGGATTTGACGCAAAGCAGCGTTTTAAGGGCAGAAATCACATTGAATGCTAAATGACAGGCCTAAAGTGCTTTAAAACATCTTGCATGTGTATACATCAATCAGGTAGTGTAATTAAGGTACTGCTTCACACTGACACACCAAACTGTTCACTGAACAGAACAGGTATGCAGTGGCGGGTTCACTGAACAGGTATGCAGTGGCAGGATCAATGAACAGGTATGCAGTGGCAGGATCACTGAACAGGTACGCAGTGGCAGGATCACTGAACAGGTATGCAGTGGCAGGATCAATGAACAGGTATGCACTGGCAGGATCACTGAACAGGTATGCAGTGGCAGGATCACTGAACAGGTATGCAGTGGCAGGATCAATGAACAGGTATGCACTGGCAGGATCACTGAACAGGTATGCAGTGGCAGGATCAATGAACAGGTATGCACTGGCAGGATCACTGAACAGGTATGCAGTGGCAGGATCAATGAACAGGTATGCAGTGGCAGGATCACTGAACAGGTATGCAGTGGCAGGATCACAGTACAGGTATGCAGTGGGCTGAGGGCTCACTGAACAGAACAGGTATGCAGCCAGGAAGAAGTTAAGCCTAACTAATCTTTCCCTATGAGAGACTGCAGCAGCTCGCCCTACTCTCACTAATGCAGGCACACGAGTGGCCATAACGGCCGCCGCTGCCTGCCTTATATAAGGGGGGGTGGGGCTCCAGGGGCTAGTGTAGCCTAATTGGCTACACTGGGCCTGCTGACTGTGATGTAGAGGGTCAAAGTTGACCCTCAGGTGCATTATGGGGCGAACCGATTTTTTGCGAACTTTTGCCGCAAAACGTTCGCGTGCGACACCCGCACGCGAACCACCTAAGTTCGCGCGAACCACGTTCGCCGGCGAACCGTTCGGCCCAACTCTACACACAGCATCTCTGCCTGCACGCCATGTGACTGCCTGCTCCAAGACTAACTCGCTCCCCACACAGCATCTCTGCCCACAGGCCGCTTGCCTGCCTTCTCCGCCACCGCCAACAGGTTCCAGGACACCAGGCGGATTCCTGAATTTTTAAGGCCGTTGCTAACAGCGGCTGCTATAACAATTTTTCAGGTGCGCGTACATGCCTGCCTAATTTTTCTGGCTGCACTGCAGCTGCAACAACAAAACAAAAGGCATGTACATGTGCCAATTCCACTTCATGATCATTACCTTGCCGTTGTGATGGGGCTTGTGTATCACTATTAAGCAATGACCGCAGGCTATATGAGTGTCTCGGGAAGGCACACCCACGATAATAAGGTCGTTGCTTCATTGTGGACAGACCAAATTTGATCAGCTGGACAGTCACTGTTCTGTCATTCAGCCCGGCGACCATATGGGCTGGAAAGCCGCCATCACCTGCACTCTCGTCATGGTGCGCACCAGTCCAGCCCAGCAGTCACTACACAAACAGCTGTTTGCAGTCACTGCATGCCTTTCACTGCATCTTTGACTACACATTGTATTATACCTTGCAGTCAGTGCCTACCTTTCACTTGAATGGATGGCAGACTTGCCCTCCATAACAGATTCTCGTTAAAGGGCAGCACGGTGGCGTAGTGGTTAGCTCTCTCGCCTTGCAGCGCTGGGTCCCTGGTTCGAATCCCAGCCAGGGCACTATCTGCAAAGAGTTTGTATGTTCTCTCCATGTCTGTGTGGGTTTCCTCCGGGCACTCCGGTTTCCTCCCACATTCCAAAAACATACGGATAAGTTAATTGGCTCCCCCTAAAATTGGCCCTAGACTACAGTACTTACACTACATAATATAGACATATGGCAATGGCAGGGATTAGATTGTGAGCTCCTTTGAGGGACAGTTAGTGACAAGATATATATATACATTGTACAGCGCTGCGTAATATGTCGGCGCTATATAAATACTAAATAATAATAATAATAAAGGCAAGTGGTGTCATCTTTGCCCTCCATAACAGATTCTCGTTAAAGGATTTAAAGTTGATTCGTCTCATATACTTTGCCCACAGCGTGCCTGCTGCCTTCCTTGGATGTGTGGTGGTGGTAGCCGTTTCTTAGACTCCCACTCTAGACCGGAATCAAACCAGGATTCCCCGGCCATTACCCGTGGTCACCATGGTACTGAGAAAGATAGATAGATAGATAGATAGATAGATAGATAGATAGATAGATAGATAGATAGATGGATAGATGGATATGGGAGAGTGAAAGATTGTGTCTTTAAAATTTTAGCATTTCATATAAAAAGATTTATGATTTATGAACAGATTGTTTGAATGAATGATTTTCTTTCTGCACAATGTTTCTACAAGCCACACTCTGAATTAAATTGGAAGCGCTGGTACTGTCCCTAAGTTGATCTAACGGCTATTATCCTCCCAGATAAGCGAGGATCTCTGTACTTGTTACTGTTGGTAGTGAAGAGAGAATGTCAAGCAGTTGCTTACACTGCAGAACTAATGAACTTAGATTGCAGACCACAATGGACGCAGCTGTGGGAAATAGCCCCCATTACTTCAAGAGCCTTGTACACATGTTTTCCTTTTATGTGATGTGAGAACTGCCACTTTGTGATGATTCTGAAGAATTTAATAATTTCTCCAGTGCCCTGTTCGTCAAACTGCAGTAATAGAATGGGACAGGATGCTGGCACATATTGCCCTCTGTGGAGCCCTAGTTTGCATTGATTGTTTTACCTCTGAAGCACATGTGTGTTATGTCCTGTACCGTACCTTTTCTGTCAAAAATAAGTTGCTTTTATTTATTGGCTTTGGCCAGGTATAGTGAAAATGAAAGCCCAACCTCAGGCACAGATGTTAGACTTTAGTGATAGAGCCTCAGTATTTGAGATCATCGATTACTTGGAGTTATGGAAGCTAAGTTTAGACCTAGTGCACACAGGTTTCTGACATTCATTCATCCATTTGGTTTACTTCTTGTATAAAATCAGTTCACATTTCAGATTTACAAGTAAAGGGAAACTGTGGTTCAGCTACCCACAACTGATTTGAAACTATTTTTTTTCAGAGAATACAGTCTGTGGCTCACCCTCTTGTAAATTAAACAGCAAGATGATGTGGAGTTATGTAGTAGCAGCATCCGCACCTACAAAGTTTATAATCTCCCACAGACAGACTGCTCCAGAACATAAGACAGACTTTTAGCTGAAGAAGCCTTGGTTGTAACAAGAATGTAAAGTTTCTGAGAAAAATATCCACACTGAACCAAGATTTTGCTGTGGCTCAGCAAATGTGTACAAAAGAGAAGAAAATGGGCAACTGAAATCTAGCACCATTCACTGTTCTGTAGTATCCCAAATACAGTATGTCACTTCATTATATCCCAAATTATTAAAACACTACTAAAAAGGCCCGTCTGTTAAAAAAACGGGCGCTAGGCCACGGCCACTAAACCGCTCACCCGTCCTCACCACTGTCCAAAGTATATGCACACAGGAAGATGCTGCTTGCTTGGCAGTTGGAAAAAGCTGTTATTTACCACAATGCAATGAAGTTCTCACACAGCAAACTGCCAAGTCTGGAAGCAGGGACACATGGGTTTTATTATTAAAACATAGGTGAAACATGTATCATCCAAGGTATACAAATCATTCTATATGGATCCACATAGGATTTAAAAAAATGAATCCCAGAGGTGGATCTCGGGTTCCTTTGAAGAAAGTGCAAAAAGTGCCCTGCAAATCACATACAATCAAGTGCAGTATAATGCATATAAATGATATAATATAAATAACGCAAGTGTCAATGTGCAAAAAAGAGGAAGGCTATAGCCCAGAGAAGCACTGAATGTAAGACTAAAGGGAATGGATGGGGTTCATACGTCACCTCGGAGGGAACAGCAAAGGCTCTGTAGGTAATGTCTGAGGATGACAAAAGGAAGAGCCCTCCACAAGGTAGTATCGCAGCACACTGCTGCTTCTTCAAGAGACAGAAGCTCCAAAGGGAAGCTGTAAACAATGTTGACTTACTACACAATGAGGACATACAATCTCCATGCAGACAGGGTCCTGGCCCAAATTTTAACTGGGATCTTGCACTATAAGGCAAGAATGATATCCACTATGGCATAATCCTTGACCGAGTCCAGAGAGTTGCCTCACCTGATATAAGAAAATAGCTCCGTTATAAAATATCAAAATAAAACTATTAATTTTTAGCTATACAACAGCTTGACATTTATAGGAAATCCCATAGAAGCTACCCACGCCATGCTCCGGTCCCATGGTTCACGATTACGGAGAACCGTGAACTTTACCGGAAGTTCGGTTCGCCCCCATAGTGCACCATTAGGGTCAACTTTGACCCTCTACATCACAGTCAGCAGGCACATTGTAGCCAATCAAGCTACACTTCCTCCTGGAGGAATCCCCCCCCCCCCCCTTATAAAAGGCAGGCATTGCCGGCCATTTTACTCACTCGTGTGCCTGCAGTAAATAAAGAAGGGACAGCTGCTGCTGCTGCAGACTCTCATAGGGAAAGATTAGTTAGGCTCTTGTAGGCTTCTTAGCTTACTCCTTGCTGATTCTTATTGCTAAAATAGCACCCCACAACAGCTCTTTTGAGAGCTAATCTTGTTCTTGTGATCTATTTTTTTTTCTGTGTGTCCCATTGACACTTGTGTTGCATAGACAGCCTTGATAATTAATACTGTGTGTGCCACTGCCAGGCCCAGCACATTCAGTGACTACCTGTGTGCGTGACAGGTGCACATTGTAATACCCATTACTGCATATACCTACCTACCTGTTGTTCACAGTGCACCCACCTACCTACGTGAGTTGAGCGCACGCAGTGTCACTGTGCCTGTCCGCTACCTGTCTGTGTGTGACTGACAGGTGCACATTGTAATACCCATCACTGCATATACCTACCTACCTGTTGTTCACAGTGCACCCACCTACCTACGTGAGTTGAGCGCACGCAGTGTCACTGTGCCTGTCCGCTACCTCTCTGTGTGTGACTGACAGGTGCACAATGTAATACCCATTACTGCATATACCTACTTGTTGTTCATAGTGCACCCACCTACCCACGTGAGTTGAGCGCACGCAGTGTCACTGTGCCTTTCCGCTACCTGTATGTGTGTGACTGACAGGTGCACATTGTAATACCCATTACTGCAAATACCTACCTACCTGTTGTTCACAGTGCACCCACCTACCTACGTGAGCTGAGCGCACGCAGTGTCACTGTGCCTGTCCAGTACCTGTCTGTGTGTGACAGGTGCACATTGTAATACTCATCACTGCATATACCTACCTGTTGTGTTCAGTGCATCCACCTACCTACCTGAGTGCATGCAGTGTTATATACCACTCCGGGCATACCTGTTAACTGCACCTGTGTGACTGCACATTGTATTAGTCAAGTCAGTGCATACCTTTCACTTCATCCCCCCGATATGGACAAAACGGACAAAACAGGTGGAGGCAACGGTAGAGGCAGACCCAGAGGAAGGCCACCTGGCAGGTCTGTGCGAGGTCGTGTTGATGTGATTTCATGCGGCCCTGGCCCAAAGTACAGTGCTCAGAAGAAGGCACGTCACATCAACTCCCAAGATTGTCAGGACGTGGTTGACTATTTTTTTTTTTGTTTGTAGCTCTTGAATATCTTTTTTTTATTAAGAGAGGTTTTATTGTAGCATGAAAAGATAAAACAGAGTATAATTATTATTAGTATTATGAACAGTACAAAATTCAAACCGAGAAATAGCAGGGGAGCATGAACAGATATATGCCAGAAAGAAAAAATAGGGTTGATGCGTCTGGAAAATGGGGGACTAAAAACCACCCTACTGAGATTCCAGAGATCACCTTATAGGTCAAAACTAGCCAAATTGGTAAGCTCACCAATCCTGCGCCAAACTAAATGAAAAATAAAATCAAACAGAATAAAATAAAATAGAACAAACCATAACAAATCACTTAACATTGTATGTATGTATATATATATATATATATATATATATATATATATATATATATATATATATATATATATATATAGGACCTGACTTCAAGGAGAGGAGAGGACTAGGGTCATATGGAAAAAGAGGGTCCAGGGGGGAGGAAGATACAATAAGAGGAGGATCATGTGGGCAAGTCAAGCTGTCTATAGCGTCTCCAATTGTCCCAGATGAGATCAAATTTAGTGAAATTTTCAATGCAGTAGTAATATATCCTATCCATGAGCATAATCATATCCAACCTCTGAGTAACCAGAGCGATGTTAAGAGTAGGGAATTTCCATTGGAATGCAATACTCCATAGGGCAGCAAGGAGCATATATCTATATAAAGTATGAAAATTACCAGGTACTTCCTCATTAGAGATATATAGGGGGGCCTGAGAAACAGATAGAGAAAAAGGGTACCCAAACACCTTGCGGGCTAAAGTCTTCCAGTTGTTCTAAAATGTAATAGCTTCAGGGCATTCCCAGAAAATATGTACAAGTGTACCTTCTAATCCACAACCACGGTAGCAATGAGGCGATACTGAAGGATAAAATCGATGTAATCTGATGTAACAATCTGCTTAGCGTTCTGCACGGGCAGACAGCTGTTTGTCCATTCCTTAAGCCTTGAGGGCTGCAGGTCTCTGGAAAATAGACCTGCCTGTGCTTTGCAAGTATCAGACCTGTTCTGCGGCTGAGCAATTTGCATACACTTGTCATGCAAATGGCCTAGTTGCCTCCTTTGAAGGCTTGCAGTATAAATACCATGTGATCCAAGAATCCTTTGCTGCTCATAGAGGTTTGTTCCTGCTGGACTCACCAGGAGTGTCAGCCACTGCTATCTTAGTATAGTTAATTCTTGGGGAGTGCTCCTTGCATTCCTAGTTAGTGCAGTCAGTTTGTGTATAATTTGTACTGCCTATTCTGTCCTGTCTTGTCTGTCGCGATTGCGCTGTCGCCAGCGGCGGTTGATAGCGAATCGCTCTGTCTTGTTTGGATCGCACTAGCGTCTAGCGGTAGCGGCTTTGGATCCTTCTGATCCATGTTCCTGGAGTGTAAGCTGGAGCAGCGGTTGCTACTGGCTACCTCATCTGTCTGTCTTGTTTGGATCGCATTAGCCTCTAGCGGTAGCGGCTGTGGATCCTTCTGATCTCTGTTCCTGGAGTGTAAGCTGGAGCAGCGGTTGCTACTGGCTACCTCATCTGTCTGTCTTGTCTGTTTGTGCTCCTTTGTGTTACTTGTGGCTAGTTAGGGTGGCGTGCTTGTCTCTGTTGTGCTTTTCGTGCGTAGACCGCGCTGTAAACGCGTTCGCTGTTGCGAATGAGTGCGGTGTTTTAGTTTAGCTAGCGTTTGTTATTTTCCTTATCTTTTATTGTTGTTTGCTGTGACTTTGCTACTCTTGTGCTCTGTCCTGCTCAGTCTGGTGTCACTATTTGGCAATCGCCATTCTTGCAATTGCGTTCCCACTTCGTTTCCGCCGTTGTGTGTTCACCGTCGCTGGGTGGCGATTAGTTTGGTAGACACACATTGATTCTGTCTCTATGCTCTCTCTCTTTGGGGGCTATCTTGCCTTGTGTTGCTTCTCTTCGTACAATTTCCATCTGGCATTTGTGGCAGCGCAGAGGGTTTATTCCTCTGCACTCCACAGCTCCATCTGCCAGTGGGAATTCCAGTCTACTGGTGCTTGCACCAAAAGCTGGGTTCTATTATTTTGACACGCTTGTGGAGGACTTCCGCAGTGTCAGCACACATCTTGTGCGCTGACCACGGAGATATCCCACAATCGTTACATCTGACTAGGGTATAGTACCATCTAAAAAGGAGCTTAAAAGCTGTGTCTTTTATATTGGACTTAACTACCATAGAGATCGAGGTCCAAGAAACTTACCAATCTGAAAGGGATATCTGGGCTCCCAATTCCCGTTCTCATGCCCTCATATATAACATCTTCTCATCTAGGTCACGTCTTAATAATAAGGCATAGAGTATACATCAGAGGGCAATATAATAGCTTGGCAGATGAGCTTTTTGTCCCTAGGCCTTCTCAAAGGACTAGAGGACATGATCTGCGCATGGAGGAAAAATGGTTTAGCCATTTATTTAGGAAAGGGTTCTTTACAGTAAGAGTGATTAAGATGTGGAATGCATTGCCACAGGAAATCGTTATGGCAAACTCTATACCTGCATTTAAAGGGGGCTTAGATGCTTTCCCTGCGTTGAAAGACATCCATGGCTACAATTACTAGGTAATGCCTAATGATGTTGGTCCGGGGATATTGTCTGGTTGCTATCTGGAGTCGGGAGGGAATTTTTCACTTTTGGGGCTGAGTGGACCATGCCTTGTAGGTTTTTTTTTCGCCTTCCTCTGGATCAACAGGGATATGTGAGGGAGCAGGCTGGAGTTGTACTTTGTACTGGTTGAACTCGATGGACGTATGTCTTTTTTCAACCAAAATAACTATGTAACTATGTAACTATGTAAGTAGTGAAATAAGACCTTTGCATCTAGAAAATCCGAAATACAGAGATTCAATTGTTGTTAGTTCATTATTGGGGGGGGGGGGGGGGGATTGAGAGCAAAAAAATGTCTAATTTGGCAATATCGAAATGTTTCACTGGGAGGGGTATGTTGACCAAATTTGAACACAAAGAAAGAAATAAAGTTGCCACCTAACCAAAATCTGTTAGCTAAAGTTAATCCTCGCTCCCTCCACCAGGAAAAAGCCTGAGGATTGTTAAAAGCAGGGGGGGGGGGGGGGGAACGAGGGTTTCCCAAAAAGGACAACCTAGAGGAGGGGGAGGGATATCAAAGCAAATTGTGAGGCTATAGAAACCCAGAGTTTGGCTAATGATGATGCTATCCTGTTTTTGTGATGGAGAGCAAGAATATCCCGACTAGTCACCGTTGTGATCACAAACACTGGTTCGCACAACAGCAGGGGGCCCCAGCCTCTCTCACTTGCTGGGGCCCCCAAACCACCATGCAATACCCAGAGGGAAATGTGGGCGAGCCCTAGCTCTCTCCCCTCCAGGGACTTCACCCCCATTACCTCCAAACTGAATGCAAACTGCAACACACACAATTGCTCACTACCAGTTCAAGCATTTTGCTACCTCTATCTGGCCAGCAGGCGCCAGTCAGCCAATCAGGTGCATAGTCATACACCCTTTGCCTGCCATACCGATCTAGCAGGATCTGCATAAATAAGAATTCAGGTGGGAGGCTTGGTTGGACGTAATAATTGATTACATCTTTTACAGGGACCGCCACGTGTAGACATCTCCCACACAGTCCCCCTAACCACTCACCTGTCAACAGCATCCTGGTAGCTGCGAAAACAGAAATTTAAAATCACAAACACTGGTTCGCACGACAGCCGGGGGCCCCAGCCGCTCTCACTTGCTGGGGCCCCAAAACCACCATGCGATACCCAGAGGGAAATGTGGGCGAGCCCTGGCTCTCTCACCTCCAGGGACTTCACCGTTGTGATTAAGGAGGGCGAGTGAAATGGGAGGATAGATGTGGCTTCCAAGTGATAGCATAAGGGAGGAGAGAATTCAAGGCCCCAATCTAATATTTGACCCAGTTTGGCAGCCAAATAGTAGTGCCATAAGCTAGGAAGGCCCCTGCCGCCTTGGAGCGGGGTGTTTACACATTACTTGAGCTCTAACCCTAGCTGCCTTATTATCCCAAACATTCAGCTGAGATTGTATTCCCAAAAGGGAACGTTTAGAGAGGGTGATGGGAAGCATACGGAAAACATATAGCAGCTTAGGGAGTATGATCATTTTGCAAGCCAAGCATCTACCTAGACGGGAGACTTTATAAGAGGACCAGCTTTTTAAAAGTTGAGAAATGTGCTTGATAATGGGGGGAAAGTTGGCCTCATATAGGTCACCATATCTAGGCGTAAGATACACACCAAGATATTTAAATTTATTGTTGCACCAAACAATGTCGAAATTAGCGTCTAGCAATTTTAATGTATGAGGTAGAAGGTTAACCGGGAGCGCAGTGGATTTGGAGGAATTGACTTTAAGGCCTGAGAAAGCAGCAAACTGTTCTAAAAGGTTAAACAGATTAGGAAGAGTGGTGACTAATCTAGTTAAAAACAGGAGAGCATCATCTGCATATAAAGCAAGTTTAATGTTATCCTCACCGTAGCCAGCGATGTCAGGGTGTTGTCTGATAGCTGCTGCTAATGGCTCTAATGCCAATGCAAATAGCAAAGGTGAGAGAGGACAGCCCTGACGAGCACCCCTTTTGAGGGAAATGGGAGAGGAAGTGGCACTGGGGATACGTATAATAGTAGAAGGATTATTGTATAATGCTAACACTGCAGATATGATAGGACCTTCAAGCGCTGTAATCAAGTATTGCCATCCAATGGAATCAAAAGCCTTGCTAATATCAATGCCTAACATTAAAAATCTAGAGTTGGTTAATTCTGCATCTAGTAAAATTATTAATAGCTAAACGCACATTATCACAACCTTGTCTATCTGGGATAAATCCAGTCTGTGAAGGAGCTATGAGGTTGCCTACCATAGAACCCAAACGCACTGCCAGTATTTTTGCAAACAACTTAACATCATTGTTAAGAATAGATATAGGACGGAACCCGGCTGGGGAAGAATGATCAGCATCAGGCTTAGGGAGAAATGTCATGTTAGCCATAAGCATTTTAGAAGGAAAATGATTCACTTTGAGGACCTCGTTAAACAAGGTGGTCAATGGTACAAAGAGAATCCCTGCAAACTTTGTATAATATATTGTAGTCAATCCATCTGGGACAGGGGCGGTAGAGGATTTTAAAGATTTTATTGTAGTAGCAACCTCAGCAGTTGCAATCGGGGCATTAAGAGATTGAAGCTGATCAGATGTCAAAGAGGGCAAATTGAGGGTAGCAAGCCAGGACTTAAGTGCATTGGAGTCTGTGAAGACTTCTGTACCTAAGAGTTTACAATATTATTCCTCAAAAATGTTTAGTACTCTGGAGGGAAGGATTTCCACAGCGCCTCTAACATTATGTCGTTTATAAACATGAGGAGGTTTATGGAATTGATTGAGTTTACAAGCAAATTGGGTAGAAGGGTTGTTGCCTCTCAATAGAAATTTTGCTTTGGAGAACTTCAATGCCTTTGCGTGGGAGTTATCAAGCAGATTATTCAGTTCCACACGTTTTAAATTAATTTCATGCGAAACACTGTTGTCCATTGCATTGAAATAATGCTTATAGAGGGCATCTAAGTCAGAAGCGAGAGAAAAGATCCGTTGAGATCTCAGTTTTTTAGCATGAGCTGCTTTAGCCATGAACACGCCTGTAATGACTGGTTTATGAGCTACCCATCTGAGGGCTGAAGGGGTGTTTAACCACTTCCCGACCGCCTAACGCACAGGGGCGGCCGGGAAGTGGAGCCCTTAAGGACCGGCTCACCCACAGAGGCGGCGGTCCATTTAAGGGCATGGGCGGAGCGATCGCGTCATCCGTGACGCGATCCTCCGCCCGGGATCGATGCACGGGCATTTTGTCTCCGCTCGCCGGCCACTTAGCAGAGCCGGCGAGCGGAGGAATCCGCATGATCAGCCAATCCCTGAGTATAAGGCACTTTGTTAGGTAAACAAAGTGCCTTATACGTGCTTCCTCCTCGCCTCGTGGTCTCGCTGTTGCAGAGACCACCAGCGAGGAGGAAGCCTTTTGTGAGTATCCAGCACACGTGTTTTTTTGGGCCTACAGCCCCCCTGATCTCCCACCCCAGGCCTCATACCCCCCCTGATCACCCCAGCAGACCCCTGCCAGCACCCTTGCACCCCTTTAAAACCCCCAACCCCCCCACCTATCACTAACTTTAAACGCTATCCCCTGCGTTAGGTCCCTAACTGCCTCCTAGTCACCCCTGATCCCCCCCCCTACCTTTAGATCACCCCCACACCCCATCCCAGACTACCCCCCTGTATACTGTATACATCTGTATACAGCTACCTTACCCCCTGATCCCCCTCTGATCACCTGTCTATCACCTGTCTATCACCTGTCCATCACCCCTCAGCACCCCCACCCATCAGAGCAGACCCTAACTGCCCCGCGGGGGTAACCGATCACCTGCCCAGGCCCTCGATTGCCCTAATACCCCCCTTCTGATTACATCCCCTGCTCTTTGTTTACATCTGTCCTCCCCAGCAATCACTAACTGATCTTTGATCAGTAACCCCCTGTGTCTGCCTCTCATCAGATCAGGACTCAGTCTGCCCCGTGCAGGCTCCTGATCAACCCCCCACCCCCTCAAATCGCCCTCAGACCCCCCCCCCCCCCTAATCACCGTCCAAGTGCATTGTATTTGACTGTACTGCGCTTGTATTCGATTGTGCTGCGCTTGTATTTGATCGTGCTGCGATTGTATTTGATTGTCCCGTGATCTGCTTCGATTGTCCCGTGATTGTTTGATTGCCTGAGACCCCACTTCCCACCACACCCAACCCCACCCTCCCCCCCCCCACCACACCCAACCCCACCCTCCCCCCCACCACCTCCAACCACCACCTTCCGAGTGCATCAGATTTGCTTGTGCTGTGATTGGAGTCGATTGTGCTGTAATTGTATTTGATTGTCCCGTGATCGACTTCGATTGCCCCGTGATTGTTTGATTGCCTGAGACCCCACTTCCCGCCACACCCAATCCCACCCTCCCCCCATCACCTTCCGAGTGCATCAGATTTGATTGGGCTGTGATTGGATTCGATTGTGCTGTAATTGTATTTGATTGTCCCGTGATCGGCTTCGATTGCCCCGTGATTGTTTGATTGCCTGAGACCCCACTTCCCGCCACACCCAATCCCACCCTCCCCCCATCACCTTCCGTGTGCATCAGATTTGTTTGTGCTGTGATTGGATTCGATTGTGCTGTAATCGTATTTGATTGTCCCGTGATCGGCTTCGATTGCCCCGTGATTGTTTGATTGCCTGAGATCCCACTTCCCGCCACACCCAATCCCACCCTCCCCCCATCACCTTCCGAGTGCATCAGATTTGATTGTGCTGTGATTGGAGTCGATTGTGCTGTAATTGTATTTGATTGTCCCGTGATCGGCTTCGATTGCCCCGTGATTGTTTGATTGCCTGAGACCACACTTCCCGCCACACCCAATCCCACCCTCCCCCCATCACCTTCCGAGTGCATCAGATTTGATTGTGCTGTGATTGGAGTCGATTGTGCTGTAATTGTATTTCATTGTCCCGTGATTGTTTGATTGCCTCTGAGACCCCACTTCCCACCAACCCCAATACCTCTCAAATACTCCCTTTTTGCTAGGTAGGTGCTCTTTTTTTCTGGGTAGTCTCCCCATACTACCCCATAAATTTAGCAATCCAAAATGGCAAGAAGGGGGCTTTCCGATGACGAGGTATACAGGTACATGGACCAGTCGGATGAGTTCTTCTGGGAAGAATCATCCGTCGAATCTTCCGGGTCCGAATTTGAACCTGTAGAAAGCAGTGGTTCCCTGACCGAAAGTGATGACGAGGCTATGGTCCCGGCTAGAGCCAGGCGTACCAGACCCCAAGTCGTTAGACCGCAGGTGGCGCAGGATCCGCCTCAAGGGCAGCAGGGTGGTGCTAGCGCTGTTGATAGTTTTCTTGGTGAGGCAGGCACCAGCAGCGCAGCATCTCCTGGACTTGGTACCAGTACTTCTGTAGACCCTGGCGAAGTGGTGAGCGTCAGCATGGAAGTTGAAACTGGTACGGTGGCAAGTGCAGTAGTACCCCCGTCGCAGCCACCAAGAAGAAGACGGGCCCGTAGTACCCATAGACTCCCAGAGGTGCTGGCACAACCAGATTGGCAATCCCCTGATTCCGCCGCACCCGTAGTGCCCCCTTTCACCGCCCAGTCTGGAGTCCAGGTGGCGACAGCTCATCTAGGAACGGCCCTAGACTTTTTGCAGCTGTTCATCACCCAGGTTCTCTTGGACTTAATTGTGGTTGAGACCAACCATAAAGCCACACAATTCATCACCGAGCACCCGGAGAGCATGTATGCCCAGCCTTTCGGGTGGAAACCAGTCCAAGTTTCCGACATTAAAATCTTTTTGGCCCATATCCTTCACTTGGGACTAATGAAACAGAATATATTGCGGGCGTATTGGTCTACGAACCCAGTACATCATGTTCCCTTGTACCCTGCTGCCATGTCCAGGACATGATTTGAGTCCATCCTGCGCTTCCTGCACTTCAACGACGACGAAACCTGTCATGAAAGGGGAGACCCTGCTTATGACCGGCTCCACAAAATTCGGCCCCTCATAGACCACCTGTCCTCAACATTTGCAGATGCTTATATCCCTGAACAGAACATCTGCGTAGACGAGTCCCTCTTACGCTTTACCGGGCGCCTTGGCATCAAACAGTACATCCCAAGCAAGCGCGCCCGGTATGGGGTGAAACTGTATAAGCTCTGTGAAAGGGCCACAGGCTATACATGTCGTTTTAGGGTCTATGAGGGAAAAGACTCAAAATTGGAGCCGGTCGGATGCCCTGACTACCTGGGGAGCAGTGGAAAGGTTGTGTGGGACTTGGTATCACCCTTGTTCCAGAAGGGGTACCATCTTTTTGTGGACAATTATTACACAAGTGTGGCCCTCTTTCAGCACTTAAAGTTAGAAGGAATCCGATGCTGTGGCACTGCGCGGCCTAGTCGCCAGGGCTTCCCCCAACGGCTCGTTACCACCAGACTTGAACGGGGGCAGAGGGCCGCCTTGCGTACTGAAGACCTGCTCGCGGTGAAATGGAAGGACAAGAGGGACGTTTACTTTCTGTCCACCATTCACACAGACACGACAGTCCAAATTCAATGGGCAACTAAGGTCATTGAAAAGCCCCTTGTCGTCCACGAATATAATGTCAACATGGGAGGGGTGGACTTCAATGACCAGAGGTTAGCGCCCTATTTAATTACCCGGAAAACAAGACGCTGGTATAAGAAAGTGTCTTTTTATCTGATTCAATTGGCAGTTTATAACAGCTTTGTTCTCTACAGTAAGGCTGGGAGAACTGGATCTTTCCTCCAATTTCAGGAAGAGATCATTCTGGACATCCTGTATCCAGGAGGTGCCAGCCCCCCCCCCCCCCCCAGATGCAACTAGCCGACTGCATGGAAGGCATTACGCCTATCAGCTTCCGTGTGCCCCAGGTCAACGCATCTGAAGAAAACGTTGCCGTGTCTGCAGCAGGGCTGGAACAAGGACTGACACCGTTTATTATTGTCCCCGCTGTCCTGACCAGCCTGGCCTATGCGTAGGGCCGTGTTTTGAGAGGTACCACGAGCAGGTACACTATTAGAACCTAGGGAACTCCAGACACAGGAGTAGGCACACACTCAGTGGTCTTTCGCACATTGTCGCAGGGAGAGGAGAGGTAAGCTTGAAAACCAAACGGGTAAGCATAAAAGTCGGAAGAAGGATCGGTTTCCATGCTTGATATTGCTGATCTGTCCTGGGTTGGCGATATAAGACGGCATGTTTGAATTTCCCTTGAGTGTGGACACCCCCGGTTTATATGTGATTTGGGCCTATGATGATGCTTTAATGCCACACAGAGTCATCTCTATTGGCAGGCATATTGCTGTATCCTACAGGCATAATGCTGTATACTAAAGTTCTGAGGCCCAGTCACATAAGTTGGTGGCTCACCCTGAGTGCAGGGTGGCACGGGGTGTCTCTCTCCTGAGGTTATCACTGCCATTGATGTGGAGGAAGATCTGCCATTGATGTGGAGCAAGGTATGTTGGCCGTTCATTTTTCCTTTCAGCCCAGAGTGCATTACTTGTATACCCAATATAAGGAATATAGCAGAAACTCCTAATACTGGCCATACATGTAATGATTGCAGAGACCCTAAAATGCCAGGACAGACTCCACAAATGACCCCATTTTGGAAAGAGGACACCCTAAAGTATAATGTGAGGTGCACGGTGAGTTCATAAAAGATTTTAGTTTTTGTCACAAGTTAGCAGAATTTTTTTTTATTTTTTTTTAACAAAGTGTCATTTTCCGTTAACTTGTGACAAAAAATACAATTTTCAATGACCTCACCATTCCCCTCATGGAATACCTTGTTGTGTATTCTTTCCAAAATGGGGTCATTTGTGGGGTTTTTTAACTGTCCCGGCAAGTGGGCGGGGTGCTAAATTTTGAGCACCCCTGTAAAGCCTAAAGGTACTCATTGGACTCTGGGCCCCTTAGCGCAGTTAGGGTGCAAAAAAGTGCCACACATGTGGTATCGCCGTACTCGGGAGAAGTAGTACAATGTGTTTTGGGGTGTATTTTTACACTTACCCATGCTGGGTGGGAGAAATATCTCTGTAAATGGACAATTGTGTGTAAAAAAATTGTCATTTACAGAGGTATTTCTCCCACCCAGCATGGGTATGTGTAAAAATACACCCCAAAACACATTGTACTACTTCTCCCTAGTACGGCGATACCACATGTGTGGCACTTTTTTGCACCCTAACTGCGCTAAGGGCCCCAAAGTCCAATGAGTACCTTTAGGATTTCACAGGTCATTTTGAGAAATTTCGTTTCAAGACTACTCCTTACGGTTTAGGGCCGCTAAAATGCCAGGGCAGTATAGGAACCCCACAAATGACCCCATTTTAGAAAGAAGACACCCCAAGGTATTCCGTTAGTAGTATAGCGAGTTCATAGAAGATTTTATTTTTTGTCACAAGTTAGCGGAAATTGATTTTAATTGTGTTTTTTCACAAAGTGTCATTTTCCGCCAACTTGTGACAAAAAATAAAATCTTCTATGAACTCACCATACTCCTAACGGAATACCTTGGGGTGTCTTCTTTCTAAAATGGGGTCATTTGTGGGGTTCCTATACTGCCCTGGCATTTTAGGGGCCCTAAACTGTGAGGAGTAGTCTTGAAACGAAATTTCTCAAAATGACCTGTGAAATCCTAAAGGTACTCATTGGACTCTGGGCCCCTTAGCGCAGTTAGGGTGCAAAAAAGTGCCACACATGTGGTATCGCCGTACTCGGGAGAAGTAGTACAATGTGTTTTGGGGTGTATTTTTACACATACCCATGCTGGGTGGGAGAAATATCTCTGTAAATGACAATTTGTTAATTTTTTTTACACACAATTGCCCATTTACAGAGGTATTTCTCCCACCCAGCATGGGTATGTGTAAAAATACACCCCAAAACACATTGTACTACTTCTCCCGAGTACGGCGATACCACATGTGTGGCACTTTTTTGCACCCTAACTGCGCTAAAGGGCCCAAACTCCAATGAGTACCTTTAGGATTTCACAAGTCATTTTGAGAAATTTCGTTTTAAGACTACCCCTCACGGTTTAGGGCCCCTAAAATGCCAGGGCAGTATAGGAACCCCACAAATGACCCCATTTTAGAAAGAAGACACCCCAAGGTATTCCGTTAGTAGTATAGCGAGTTCATAGAAGATTTTATTTTTTGTCACAAGTTAGCGGAAATTGATTTTAATTGTGTTTTTTCACAAAGTGTCATTTTCCGCCAACTTGTGACAAAAAATAAAATCTTCTATGAACTCACCATACTCCTAACGGAATACCTTGGGGTGTCTTCTTTCTAAAATGGGGTCATTTGTGGGGTTCCTATACTGCCCTGGCATTTTAGGGGCCCTAAACCGTGAGGAGTAGTCTTGAAACGAAATTTCTCAAAATGACCTGTGAAATCCTAAAGGTACTCATTGGACTTTGGGCCCTTTAGCGCAGTTAGGGTGCAAAAAAGTGCCACACATGTGGTATCGCCGTACTCAGGAAAAGTAGTATAATGTGTTTTGGGGTGTATTTTTACACATACCCATGCTGAGTGGGAGAAAGATCTCTGTAAATGGACAATTGTGTGTAAAAAAAATTAACAAATTGTCATTTACAGAGATATTTCTCCCACCCAGCATAGGTATGTGTAAAAATACACCCCAAAACACATTATAATACTTCTCCTGAGTACGGCAATACCACATGTGTGGCACTTTTTTGCAGCCTAACTGCGCTAAGGGGTCCAAAGTCCAATGAGCACCTTTAGGCTTTACAGGGGTGCTTACAATTTAGCACCCCCCAAAATGTCAGGACAGTAAACACACCCCACAAATGACCCCATTTTGGAAAGTAGACCCTTCAAGGTATTCAGAGAGGGGCATGGTGAGTCCGTGGCAGAGTTCATTTTTTTTTGGTCGCAAGTTAGTAGAAATGGAAACTTTTTTTTTTTAGTTTTTGTCAGTGTCATTTTCCGCTTACTTGTGACAAAAAATAATATCTTCTATGAACTAACTATGCCTCTCAGTGAATACTTTGGGATGTCTTCTTTCCAAAATGGGGTCATTTGGGGGGTATTTATACTATCCTGGAATTCTAGCCCCTCATGAAACATGACAGGGGGTCAGAAAAGTCATAGATGCTTGAAAATGGGAAAATTCACTTTTTGCACCATAGTTTGTAAACGCTATAACTTTTACCCAAACAAATAAATATACACTGAATGGGTTTTTTTTTATCCAAAACATGTTTGTCCACATTTTTCGCGCTGCATGTATACAGAAATTTTACTTTATTTGAAAACTGTCAGCACAGAAAGTAAAAAAAATCATTTTTTTGCCAAAATTCATGTCTTTTTTGATGAATATAATAAAAAGTAAAAATCGCAGGAGCAATCAAATAGCACCAAAAGAAAGCTTTATTAGTGAGAAGAAAAGGAGCCAAAATTCATTTAGGTGGTAGGTTGTATGAGCGAGCAATAAACCGTGAAAGCTGCAGTGGTCTGAATGGAAAAAAAGTGGCCGGTCCTTAAGGGGTAGAAAGCCCTAGGTCCTCAAGTGGTTAAGTCATTGTTAAAAAAAATATTCTTCCAATTCCCCCGCCACTTACATTCTGTCCGAGTCATTAGCCAATAAAGAATCGTTAAGTTTCCGATTACTTGGGCAGAATGGCAAGCCAAAACCAGACAAAACAGTTTTTACCATATGATGATCTGACCAGCTAGATGTCACTATGTCTGAGGAGGTGGAATTGGAGGTGAGTATACTAGACAGAAAAAAATAGTCTAGATGGGCATAAGATTGTCTAGGATGGGAAAAAAAGATGTATTGTCTACACCCAATGTTGTGGGCCCTCCAACTATCTAAGACCTGAGCTTTAGATAAAAGATAAGTTAGTCTTCGCGGAAAGGTTTGAGTGAAAGGGGTATGTGTGGATCTATCTAAGCCGGGATTAGCAACTGCATTGAAGTCTCCTACAATGATCAAATGAGGCGAAGAATATTGTTGCAACAAAGGTGACAGTTGTTTAAGAAATTCAGTTTTCGAGGCATTAGGGGCATAACAATTAACTAAAGTAACTAATTTACCCTCCAGAGTACCCTTTAACACAAGAATTCTACCTTCAGGATCTACGTATGAATCAATATGGGAGAAGGAAACTGTATTGTGAAAAATAATAGCTATTCCTCTGGCCTTTTTGGAAAAGGTAGATAGATAAACCTTCTGATAGTGTCTATGCAAAAAGCAGGGGATTTATTATGAACAAAATGGGTTTCCTGGAGAAACAACACTGAGGCTTTAAGGCTCTGGTAATGATGAAAAGCTTTCCTTCTCTTGACTGGTTCATTTAAACCCTGGACATTGTGGGTAACTATAGTAAAAACCCTAGGCATAATAACACTTTGATAAGCATGTGATAGCATATTCACATTGAAAGGAAAATAAAAAAAGAAGCAGGACCCATAAAAAACATACAGATAACCAAACATCAAACATGCTGAATGTATAGAACATAATGAACAAAACATTTGGGCAATGTCTCCTCATAATACCACCAACAAAAGGCCTAGGTGCTCTCAGTGGTACCAAAAGTCAATCATTGAGAGGGAGGGAGGTTAGAAACTAAAAAGTACCCAAAAAGGGAATTCAAACGAAAAAGGACACTCCGGCTGCAGCCATTCAGGTTTTGGAATGACAGGTTTGTTCAGGGGCTGATTTTGTTTTGCAGTTAATTGTGCTAGTGATAAGTTGAAGCCCATGGAGTTCAATAATGGTACACCTTGCTCCAAGGAAGTAACAACATGGATTTATCTGTGATGGGAAAGGAGCAATTTAGTGGGGAACCCCCATTTATACTGTATCTGGTTTTCACGAAGAAACAATTTCAAAGGGGCAAGTGATCGCCTTTTGAGTAGGGTAAATTGCGGCAGATCAGAGAAAATTTGTATATCACCAAAAGGATCAGGCAAGTGCTTGTGTTGTCTCAGATAGGACAGCAGAGCTTCTTTAACGTGAAAAAATTGAAAGCAAGCAATAGAATCTCTTGGGACTTTGTTAGGCAGATGTGATGGTTTAGGAAGTCTATGAGCACGTTCAATGGTATATTCGATCTCAGAAAAATCATGGAGGGCAGACTTTGTGCGTTTAATAAGGAAGTCTTTTAGTTGAGCGTGATCAATAGATTCATTGATTCCCCTGAACTTGAGATTGCACCTCCGGTTGTGATCTTCCAAGTCAGCCAGTTTGATCTTCATCTTTTCATTCTCTGAATAATTGAGAGCTAGCATCCACTGTCTTATTGTGCTCAGAAACCAGCTGTGAGATATGTGTCTCATTGTCCGCCACTCTGTCTCCCAAGAGCTGAGAGATTGCTGTAGAGAGTTAGTAATGTCCAGCATGTTTTTAGAGACAGAAGTTTGCAGAGCTAGTAGCAAGTCTTTTAAGCAGGGATGGTCATAGTCAGCCAACTTCGCTACGCTGGAACTACGCATAGTTTTACGCAATTATGCTTCGCCCAACTACGGCTTCGAAATCAAATTTTCGATTTGTATGCATTTCGTAGACTGCGCGTTAAAATACGTGATTACGCGCAGTGTGAAGCGTAGTGTATGCGGATGCTTATGCCCATATGCAGAAAATTTTACGCATTAATTCCTCTTTAAATGCTTACAACGGGAACTCTTCTACGCGAGTAGCGCATTCATAGTTCACTACGCAATACACATGTTAACTACGCATAAGGGGGTAAGCTATGCTTAGTGGTACTTCGCTAGGCGTAAATTCGTAAGCGTAGTTTTGAAACTTCACCTACGAACTACGATGCGTAGATGCGAACTACGATGCGTAAATTCGCACTGGCGTAGTTTCTGCTCATCCCTGCTTTTAAGTAATCCTGTGTGATATATTGGCTTGAGGAAGAGATTGAGGCCACTCCAATGTTAAGGCTAAGCTCTGGGGTAGGAGAGGCACATGTCGGGTCAGCCTGATCTGTTTGAGAAGAGTCTGTCAAATGCAGTTTAGATTTAGCAGGACTCTGGAAAGTTGTCGAAGTGGATCCCTGATCTGAGCCATCAGTCAGGAATCTGCGTTAATGAGGCATCAGGTGTTGTATTGGAACCAGAAGGTCTGGTAGAAGAAGTAATGATGTGTACGGTTAAAGAGGACTTGCTTAAACTATTAGTAGCCTGGGATGAGGAAGGAGGGTTGGCCTCCGTTATTTGACTTATTAGAATGCTTGTCAAATATAGCATGGATTTTCAGTGGAGGGAGTCTCTTTCGCTTGTCAGGGCCACCCTGAGTATTAATCTCTTCTTCCCCTGAAGCTTGAGCTGTTTTGGGAACTGCAGGCATGCTTTGTTAGTTGCTTTATAAAGGCTGCAGCAGGAGCTCCGTTACTACGTAGCCACCATCATGACATGCCCCATGTCATATAATGCTTAAAAAGTCACTGGGGAGTCTCTGGAGAGTGTAGCCTTGTTAGGGGCAGTGTTTAGCAGCTTTCTGCAAATTTTTAGAAATTGAGGCCTAGTCCGCCTGTAGAAACCTGGGCCTCGATTTGGTGTGGCGGCCAACCGGAAGTGCAGGTCCAGCGTGGAGGTCTGGCGATATGCTCGCCTAGGAAGTCTGGAGGCTGCCTTGGGAAGGATAGGGTTTGGGGTAGCTGAAGCACCCGGCAGGTGTTTGGGTGGCTGCTACAGCGGGTATGGGCGAGGCGAAGCAGGCGAGAGATGCGGGCTTACCCCCCCTGGGCGGTTGTGCAAGCGAGGGTTGGTGGAGTGCTGGGTGCCCCTCAGTGCTGGCTGAAAGTGAGGAGCGAGACTCTCCGTGTGGTCCTTTGCTCCCCGGAGGGTGAAAATCTCGTCAGGGCGCACTGGATGGAGGTAACAGGCTGGATTCAGGACGGAGCTCCGTAGATTAGCTGCCATCCGCCATTAGCGATAGGCCACGCCCCCGTGGTTGACTATTTAACACAGAACACCTCATCTTCCGCAGCCACCAGCACTACTCCAAGCACCACATCCGTTGCATTTGACACTTCACAGGAGTTAATTGGTGGGGAATTAACTGATTCACAGCCGTTATTGTTACAACCAGATGAAGGCGCTAAGCAAGTTACACCACCTTATATGTCTGAGTTAGGCGGCGACACTATGGACGTAACGTATGAGGAGAAGGAGGATGAAGTACCTGCTGTTGGTGCATTTTTGGAGGTGTCTCAGGCAAGCGAAGCTGGGCAGGATGATTATGATGATTATGATGATACGGATCCCACATGGGTTCCTAAGAGACAAGATGACCAAGGGGACAGGACAGTTCAGAGGGAGAGTCAGAGAGGAGTAGGAGGAGATGAGTTCCTGAAAAAAGCAGGGGAAGCTTGTTGTCAGAAACAGCTGGTGGCAGTGTCCGGCACCATGTATCGCCACCTATGTACAGCCAGCCAACATGCCCTTCAACATCAGCTGCTGATTGCCACCATAGTGCCATCACCCCAGGGGGGCTCAGCGGTTTGGAAATGTTTTAATGTGTCTGCCTCAGATCGGAGCAATGCCATCTGTTCTCTCTGTCTCCAAAAATTGAGCCATGGAAAGGCCAACACTCACGGAGGGACAAGTGCCTTACGAAGACACATGGAGAAAAGGCACAAATTGCAATGGGAAGAGCACCTGAGCAAAAGCAGCACACAAAAGAAAAGCCACTCTCCTTCTCCTCTTTCTCCTTCAGGTGCAGCATCTTCAGCCGCTTTCTCCCTTGCACCTTCACAGCCACCCTCCTCCACTCCGCCTCTGCCCTTGAGTGATGGCAAGCAGGGAGTACGTGGCTGTTCAGCGGACCAACTTGTGACACCTCCATGGCTTGAAGGCAGGCTACCTCCTCTCCTCCTGCTACATCCTCTTCACTGTCATCCTCCTCCTCCTCCTTGGCTGAGTGGCAGTTCAACTCTACTGGTGCTGCGGTCTCCTCTCCAGCTACACAGCCCCATCTCCCCAGGGCCTATGCTGCATGCCAGGTCTGATGGTGTCAAGCCATCTTAGACATGTCTTGCCTCAAAGCGGAGACTGACACTGAACCAGCTCTCCTGGCTGCTCTTAACAAACAGGTGGATCAGTGGCTGACCCCGCACCAGCTGGAGATCGGCAACAAGGTGTATGATAAATGGCAGCAATCTCCTTTCTACTTTGAATTTGGGAAAGCTGACACATGTACCCTGCATGGCACATGTGCTGAATCTAGTCATTCAAAGATTGTGTCAAAGTACCCAGGCTTAGAGGACGTCCTGAAGCAGGCCAGGAAGTTGTGTGGGAATTTCAGGCGGTCTTACACGGCCATGGCACGCTTTATGGACATTCAGTGGAGAAACAACTTGCCTGACTCGCTGGAATTCGACCCTGGTCATGTTCTCTCGCCTGCTAGAACAGGAGAAAGCCTTCACCCAGTACCTGTACAATTACAGTAAAAGGACACAATCTGGGGGATGTTCTGGCCCAACAACTGGACACTGATGTTAAATGCATGCAGGCTCATGCGGCCGTTTGAGAAGGTGACCAACCTGGTGAGTTGCAGTGAAGGCACCATCAGCAACTTGATCCCGTATTCTTACTTCCTGGAGCGTGCCGTGCGTAGAGTGGTGGATCAAGCTGTGGAGGAGCGTGAACAGGAACAGTTACGGTAGGAACAGTCGTGGGAGCAATTTTTATCAGAATCAGATGTTTATTCAACACCTGCGGCAGCACAGTGGGTAGATGTAGAGGAAGAGTCGTGTGGGGAAGAGGAGTCAGGCTTGGACGATGAGGAAGGTGTTTCTTTGGAGGAGGAGGAGGTGGCGGCAGAAGAACAACCGCAGCAGGCGTCGCAAGGGGCTTGTGCTGCTCGGCGTTCCCGTGGTATTGTTCGTGGCTGGGGGGAGGAGGAGGACTTACCTGACATCACTGAGGAAGAGCAAGAGGAGATGGATAGTACGTCTGCATTCAACTTTGTGCAGATGACGTCTTTCATGCTGTCCAGACTGTTGAGGGATCCCCGCATAAAAAAACTCAAGGGGAATGAGCTGTACTGGGTGGCCACGCTACTAGACCCTCGGTATAGGTACAAAGTGGCGGACATGTTGCCAACTCACCAGAAGGCAGAAAGGATGCAGCACATGCAGAACAAGCTGGCAACTATGCTTTACATGCATTCCTCAAGCCAAATACTTTTTTTGTTTTTGTTTTAATACTCTAATTCCCTATAAACTAAATAAACCACGCCTACAGGTTTTCAGAGAGCCTTGGCAGTAGCAAGGGCTCATGGGAGCTCAGTCTGGGCAGGAGGAGGAGGAGGTGTTATTAGCCATTGATTTCAGAGGCAGAGGGGAGGAGGGAGGAGGGGGGATTCGTTTTTTTTCACAGGCTGAGTGCTCTAGATACAGAAAAGCCTGCCTCTGTGTAATGTTTACAAACAACATGGCTGCTGTCATTGTATCACAGGAAAAAATAATCATTTTCTATTAAAGCTGTTTGCAGCTAGATGGGCTGTGTAAACTATCTAAACTTTAGATAAGATATATAGACAAGTTACTTGTTATAGTTAGTTTTTCATCTCGGATCCGCTTTAAGTGTGGATGTAGACACTGTGAGCAGCGATGAACCCTTGGTGCACAGGCTTGACCTGTGGCCAGAGCTGTCCCAATTTGCCATCCAACTTCTGTCCTGCCTCAAGCGTCCGGTCAGAAAGGACCTTCAGCGCAGCTGGAGGCATTGTCACTGAGAAGAGAAGTCGCCTAAATCACAAAAGTGTTCAGTACCTCACCTGTATCAAAATGAATGAGGCATGGATCCCGGAGGGCTACTGCCCGCCCAAAGACTAAGTCAGTCCCCACACACAACATCTCTGCCTGCACGCCGTGTGACTGGCTGCCTGCCCCAAGACTAAGTCGCTCCCCACACAGTATCTCTGCCCGCAGGCCACTTGACTGCCTTTTCTGGCACCACCAACAGGGTCCAGGACTCCAGGCGGATTCCTGAATTTTTAAGGCCGCTGCTAGCAGCGGTTGCTATAATAACTTTTCTGGTGCGTGTACATGCCTGCCTAATTTTTCTGGCTGCACTGCGGCTGCAACAACAAAACAAAAGGCATGTACATGTGCCCATTCCCCTTCGTGATCATTACCTTGCCGCGGTGAAGGGGCTTGCGTATCACAATGAAGCAATGACCGCCGACTATATGAGTGTCTTGGGGAGTGGCACACCAAAGATAATAAGGTCGTTGCTTCATTGTGGACAGACCAAATTTGATCAGCTGTCAAGTGACTGTTGTTCTATCATTGAGCTACCACAGCCCGGCGACCATATGGGCTTGAAAACCGCCACGGCCTGCACTCTGGCCA
Organism: Hyperolius riggenbachi; assembly: GCF_040937935.1. Taxonomy (NCBI): domain Eukaryota; kingdom Metazoa; phylum Chordata; class Amphibia; order Anura; family Hyperoliidae; genus Hyperolius; species Hyperolius riggenbachi. The sequence continues at coordinate 370,314,094 of NC_090647.1, read as the reverse complement.
TGGTGCGAACCAGTCCAGCACGGCCTTCACTACACAAACAGCTGTTTGCGGTGCGTTACACAGTGAGTTTGGTGTGTCAGTGTGAAGCAGTACTCTAATTACACTCCCTGATTGATGTATACGCATGCAAGATGTTTTAAAGCATTTTAGGCCTGCAATTTAGCATTCAATGTGATTTCTGCCCTTAAAACGCTGCTTTGCATCCAATCCAGATTTTTCCCTGGGACTTTTCAAACAAACAAACAAACACAGGTGCTTTTCTCCTGGCGGACTCAAAGCACCAGAGCTGCAGCCACTAGGAGGTGCTCTATAGGCAGTAGCAGTGTTAGGGAGACTTGCCCAAGGTCTCCTACTGAATAGGTGCTGGCTTACTGTACAGGCAGAGCCGAGATTCGAACTGTCAGGGGCCTGAACGGAGAAACAGGGTTTGACCACAGTTTGCAGTATACAGACACTGGAACCAGGAATTAAGGTGCAAAAATAATGTTTTATTGCAAAAGCAATAATGCAAGCATACATACAAGCGTGAATGCAAATATCATACCACACAATATATACACAAATAACCCGGGAAGCACTGACAAAATATATATAACACCTAACTATCTATTTACAAACGGTGTGCACGAGATATATATGTACAAGCAATTATATACAATAACGCGGTATCAAAAGGAGCAGGCAAAAACAGGTCAAAACGGAATAAAGTCAGCAACAGGTAATCAGATACATACAAGGTACAGAGGAGTAAACATAAGCAGAGTCAGGACAAGCAAAGGTTCAGTAGCAGATAATCAGATCACAGGGCAGGGTACAAGAAACCAGGTATCAGGAACAGAGGTGACCAGAGACTCAGACCTGTAACAAGGAAGTTCTGGCAATGACTTGCAGGAAGAGGCAGACTTACATAGTCCATGTAACAGGAAGCAGCTGGTGGTAGTTGATCAGAGACACATTAGAGGCCTCTGCAGGCCATACAAAGAACTGCAAGTCCTTAGATGTAATGATAAGCCACCTGCTGGTGGATAGTGGAAGTCCAGGGCAGTCCAACTCGATACCACCACCAGCAGGCAGGAGATAGTATAACATTAATCGTAACACGAACCCAGGCCTCCTGTGTCAGAGGCAGAGCCCTTAACCAGTACACTATCCAGCCACCCCTCTTGGCATGTATCCCACTCCGCTTTGCCCCCCTCCAGGTGTTAGACCCCTTGAAACAATTTTTCCATCACTTTTGTGGCCAGTATAAATGTTTCTAGTTTTCAAAGTTTGCCTCCCCATTGAAGTGTATTGCGGTTTGCGAAAGTTCGCGCGAACCGAACTTTCGTGGAGGGTTCGCAAACCGAAAATCGGAGGTTCGGGCCATCTCTAGTCCCCAGCTGTTGAGTGCGGTCCCCTGAAGATGACTGTACCTGTGTGGTAAGCTGGAGCTGCTCATGCACAAGCAGCTCCAAGCTACTGTGCAGGCGTGGCCATGCTCACACAGGTGCAGCACAGCCATGCTCATGTCAGAAAAGTAGCATGGTCTCAATGTGAAGGAGAGTCCTTGCGAATGGCAGCAGGAGCTTGGAGGACCCGGGAAGCCTTTATAGGATTCAGGGGCTTCCCACTTTTTAGGATAATATTTCCTTTTTGACCCGAGCTTCTGCTCGGGTTTACTTTAAATGCCCCATGGCAATGTTTATAAGTAAGGTAAGGGGGTGACTAATCCTCTTCCCATGTTCTCCACAGCAGATTACCACTACCAGTTAAGAATGGGACATGTCTTTGTGGAGTATGGGTGGCACAGAAAAGTCCCATCTCGCTCCAGGAGTAACTTAGCTGCACAGAGCATGAGCTTATTACTCATTGTCCACACCTGGACTACTCCATTCACTGGCAGAAAACTTGAAGTTTCTGTTAAGTCTCAAATAAGATCTTTGTGAAATAACCCTGTTAAATGTAAGCATGCTGCATGAACTTTCCAGTTATGAAAAGATAATTTTTGTTATATCCAAATGGATGTAAAGGTCTTCCTTCCTTCCTTCCTTCCTTCCTTCAGAGAGGAGCTGTTGTAATGGTGACTTATTTTAATTGTTTACTTGCCAACAAGTTAAGTAGAAAATGTTACCCCATATCTCTTTAAATTATTATTTAGTATTTATATAGTACCAACATCTTCCACAGCACTGTACAGAGTATATATTGTCTGGTCACTAACTGTACCTCAGATGGGCTCACAATCTAGTCCCTACCATACAATTTGCAAAGTGAACACAGCTCCACTCCACCGCTTCCACTGCAGTGCTCGACCCAGGTTGGCAAGACCAAAGGATACAATACAGAAGGGCTGTGTCCACTGTCCATGATAATAGTATGCCTATTGAGCCACATGAATCCCTGGTCATTGGAAGGGACATAGTGCATCAGGAGATTGCTCCTGGGCTTGACCCCCACATACATACCAATGCACAGGGGGACCTTGTTAATAGAGTTTCCCATAAAACCATTCACGTGGAAAAGCACATCATTCCTCTTGGGGACCTTGCCTATAATGAGGACCGTTGTCACAAATTTGCCTCTGTGTTTTCTAAAAATTCCAATGTAGCAGAATTGGATCCTGACTTGAATATGCGAACAGCCTTTTTGAGATTAGAGGATGTTTTGGCCAAGGAAACTAAAGTATGGTGGGACTTGTCTAGTCTCAAACAGTATGTGGCGGAGGAGATCATCCCACGTGGCCTCCGTATTAAGAAAGTTCCAACCACCATCTATTCGGAACAATTCGTTATAGAATGGAATGAAATTCTCACTGACTGTTCGTTAAAGTTAATGCGCCTTATCATTTCATATGAAGAAAACAAACTGGTAGAATTGAAAATCAAAGTAGCTGATATTAAGAGTTCCATATTAAGAGTTCCATTCACAAATTGCATAATCCTAAAATGTATGATGATTTAAATGCAAAGATGTTAGATAACATTATGAATATGGAAATTCTTATTACCGATATGAAGCGTACTAAATATGTTAGAGACACAGATGATTACGCAAAGAAAGTGGTTTACGAATGGGGACGCTGGGAAAGTATGCCCAGGTCTCCGGGTCCAAAGAGACACAGGTCCCGCTCACGGGACAAGTGGTTTAACAGGCGTAGGGTCAGTTTCAGCTCACCAGAGGCCACTGAGTTTAATGGGGTCCCTCTGGCTACACCTGAGGACCCTCCCCCGGCCGGTGGTCCACAGCCAGACACCAACCCACGTGTTCGAGGTAACAATAAGGGGGGCCGAAGTCCACCTCCAAAAAACCAACAGGGTCAGCCGTCCTATTACAGGAGGCAAAGACACTACAAGAAAAGGGGGGAGAGAGGAAGAAAACCAGAAGAGCTGGGCGCAAAAACCACAAAGTAAGACGTGATATGTCTAGTTTAGGTGAACCTAATAATAATGTGGTCAATCTGTCTAGCTATGTTTTAAATAATGATGAAATAAAAATTCTTTCAAGAGGTCTATCCTTTGCTCCCACCCATCATTTTAACGTCTTTGAGACTATTTTGGATGTGAACAGGTTCATTCGGTCCCTCCTTCTTAGGAAGCATTTTGATAGTCCTGAAAGGGTACCATAGCCGAATGCTTCCTCACAATGGGAGGATTTTCCCAGTATTGGTGACTTTGGGGACACCTGTGCAAGATGGACCCTGGAAACTCTAGTGTCCGACAGCACAGGTCTGGTAACCCTAAACGACACCAAGCCCATACAGGTGAGGAATCCCGACTTTTACCCTATCTCTGAGAGGTCCCCATGTGTGGAACAGTTTCAGGAGCTAGTCGAGAGGGATCTCCTCTCGCTGGCTTGGAGCTCTGTAGGGACAGGTCCATCCAATATCACTGCTGCTGAACGTGCTGCATTAAAAGGCCTGCAAAATAACAATAGTATTGTGATTAGGAATGCAGATAAAGGCGGTTCCATAGTGATATTGGATAGAGACACATATAGAGATGAGGCCCTCAGACAATTAAATGATGTGGACACCTATCTGGGCCTCATGACGGATCCTACATCTGAATTCCAGGCCAGGTTACTGAATCTTTTGTCCTGTGGGGAGAGCATGGGTATCTTCGACCACAGGATGTGTGAATATTTGGGGGTCAAGTTCCCTGTGGTCCCTGTATTCCACCATTTACCCAAGATCCACAAACCCGGCTATCCACCTGAGGGTAGACCTATAGTGGCGGGTATTGGGTCTTTGGGGGAACGACTGGGCTGCTGGGTGGACTCACTTCTGCAGCCTCTTGTCCGACGGCTGCCGGGGTACGTTAAAGATACCAAGCACCTTTTGGCCAGTTTAGATAACTTCCAGTGGAAAAGGGGCTATATATGGGTTACCATAGATGTGAGGTCATTGTACTCATGCATTCCCCATAAATTAGCCCTCCAGGCCCTCAATTTCCATCTCACCCGTTATTCCAACTATTCTGCAGACCTTTGCACTTTCATACTTATGGCTGTCGAGTACCTCCTAACCCACAATTACTTCATGTTTGACGGCAGGTTTTTCCTCCAGAGGCGTGGCGCTTCTATGGGTGCCAAGTTCTCTCCATCCTTAGCCAATCTCTATATGGGGTGGTGGGAGGAGCGCTACGTCTTTGGGGGTGCCTGCCGTCGCATGGAGGACATTGTGTGGTATGGGAGGTACATCGACGACCTTTTGGTCATTTGGAAGGGTGACCTGGATCAGGTTGGGGACCTTATGGAGTACTTCAATTCAAACGACTTGAATCTCCAATTCACACATGTGGTGGGTGTTGGCTCCATTAACTACTTGGATTTGGAATTAAGAGGTGACACTGAGCGGGGCAGCATCCTGACTACCACCTACAGAAAACCATCTAGTGGTAACACAGTCCTAAGAGCGGACAGTTGCCACCCCATACACACTATTCGTGGTATTCCTGTGGGTGAGTTTACGAGGGTAAAACGTAACTGCTCTGATGTTGACCACATGGAACAGGAGCTGAACACAGCCGAACTCCGTTTGAGAGCGAGAGGGTATCCAGGGTGGTGCATCAAGAGGGGAAGGGACAGAGTGGCCATGAAGTCTAGAACAGATTTGGTTAATCCTCGGGTACCACAGAATCCCCTACCCCGGAAACCTACCTTTGTCACTACATATTCAAATGAATACAAACAGGTGAATGGAATTATTGCAAAATATCTTCCCATGCTTCGAGCTGATATGGATCTTTCCAATATCCTCAGCGATGGAGTGAGATATGCAAGCAGACGTGCTCCAACTTTGGGACAAGCTTTGTCCCCCAGCCTTTTTAATACAGGGGTCACAGGCAAAACGTGGCTAACCACGGTTGGCTCCCACAGGTGTGGTTTGGCGACTTGTAAATATTGCCACGTCCATGCAAAATCAAAAACTGCCGTCTCTGCCTCCAGTGGCAGAAGTTTTCCTATCTCACAGTTTATTAATTGCGGAACTAGATATGTGGTGTACCTTATTTCCTGTGGAGCATGTTCCCTGCAGTATGTGGGGTGCACTACCAGGCCCTTGAGGCAGAGGGTGGCAGAACACTACTTGGGAGCACATTGGCACACCACACATATTACCAACGTCGCCAGGCATTTTCGTGAGATCCATGGAGGGAGCATGACCAGTTTCTCTTTTTGTGGGATAGAAAAAGTAACACCGTCTAAGAGGGGAGGAGATCTGTATAAAAGACTTTTGAGAAAAGAGGCAGAGTGGATCTTTAAGCTCAATACTAGGGTCCCGCATGGCCTAAATGCCAGATGGGATTTGGCCACCATTACCTAAATAGAATTCTGCTCTTTAACCCCCAGACTCATGATGATCAAGTTACTGGTCTTGCTCCCCCCTACTGTCCTTCTTCCAGCTGTCCTGGCGGTCATTGGTTGCTTCTTTCTCCTTTGGGAGCTTTTCAGGCTACCTGCTCCTGGTCTCTAGTTTTTAGTTTGTATATACATAAGTTTTTCATATATGCATTTTAATGTTTTTGATGTATTGATCTGTATGTGTGGGCGGTTTATGACATCTTGCAGACACATTCCCCTTGACAAGTAACCACTCCCCAATTGGGAAGGTTCTGGGGCGGGTACTACGCATTCACACTACTATTTATGTGTCCAAACTGCCATTTGTGTTTGAGCTATGATTAAGGACGCTTGAGTCCGAAACATGTCAGCTATGATGCCTGTCGAATTTTAATCTGGATATGTCCTTAATAAAGGTGACTTCAATCTGACAAGTGCGGACCATCCCTTCTGTATCTAGTCCCTACCATAGTCATATGTTTAGTGTAGTGTATGTATCATAGTCTAGGGCCATTTTTGGGGAAGCCAATTAACCTATCTGTACGGTTTTGGGGATGTGGGAGGAAACCAGAGTACCCACAGGAAACCCACACAGACAACATACAAACTCCTTGCAGATGTTGACCTGGCTGGGATATGAACTGGGGACCCAGCGCTGCAAGGCAAGAGCACTAACCACTACGCCACCGTGCTGCCCACCTTGCTGGTAATGAAGTACTGTATACATTTTACAATTTCTGCAAATTTATATTTTTCTGCATAACCCCTTAACCCTGTACACAGCAATCTGACATGCATTATATCATGTTCATTCTTTCATGGTTCTCTGCAATAATACATCAAAAATGCCTGTGCTAGATTTATAATCACTTGGAAGATTATCTCTTACATTGATGTATTAACATTGCTAAAAGTAAAAAAAAATACATTGAATCAGTATCTGAATGGAATACATTTTTATTATTTCTATGAATAATTGTTCTACTGTAAGTAAGTAAATTAGTATATAGAACCACCGGTACCCTCCTTTCATGACTGGCATAATTTATTAAAAGAACTGTTTCTTGTGAACTTGAGACAGTGTCACTGAAACAATTATTACTAAAACAAGCAGAGGAGGACAAAAAAAAATCAATTGCAGTGAGGATCGGGGACTAGATTTTTGCTGGCAGACTTTAATTAATAGCACATTTAAATTCTTGATAACAGCTCTTTGCTATTAGGGCTAAGATAACAGCAAAGGATTAAAGGCAATGAATATTGAAATCATTTTGAAGGGATGGCAGTTATTGTAGTGTCATTATATATTTTTTCCATTGTCAACCAATAACTTTCATTTCCTTTTGAGCTATGCTCATCATTGCTAATCAAAACACAAGGATACAGTGGTGCTCAATCTCATACACAGTTTTAAAAATGCTGCAATTACAGCAAAGTTTGTTGAAATCACTCCCCAAATTCACTTTGGTCAGTGCAACTCATTTTTAAAGTTGAGTTTTGTGTAAAGTATTTTGAAATAGAAGTGCTACCTTTTATTCTTCAGGGTCAGGGACTGAATATCGCAACATCAAGCTAACAAATGTTGATTCAGGTAATACCTTTAATGACTAACTGCACATAGCTTCAGAAACTTTAAAGTAAACCTGAGACAAATATATCACAAGGATTTATACTTACCTGGGGCTTCCTCCAGCCTTGCTAGTCATCCATTAGCCTCCTCCGTGGCTCAGTCTGTTGAGCTGCAGGGGAATCTGCAATACATTTGGGTTGCAGGCCAATGTTTAGGCTTGGTCCTGGCTGTGTGCAACCTCAATCATGCTGCTGTTACCAGGAGCCTTCTGTGCAAGTTCAGTTACAGTCAGCTGGGTCCACACATGCGCAGAGGTCCCCAACTGGCTCAGAGACTTTAATGGCGTTGACAGTGACGCAACATAGAGAACTGTGAGCGTGGTGCTTGGTGAGGGAGCATATGGACTACAAGGGGTTGGAGGAAGCAAGACGTATAAAACCTTTTGATAGCTTTGTCTCAGGTACACAGTAAGTTTCTTCTTCAGGCATGTTACAGAACTGGATAAGAAACGTATTAAAAAAACAAGACAAAAAAACATTTATGTTGCACTTTTCTTCTGGCAAATAAATAAATAAATAATAAATAAATACATTTGTTCACCCAGTTCTCTCTCCCACTCTCCCTGTTTAAAAATCCTTCATTCCTCACACTGCTCACAAATATACTTTACTGTGTAACAGCATGCAGGAGAGGCTTAGGAGGAGGCTGATCTGAGGAGGTAACAGATAACTAGATGTGCTGTAATATAACTGTAACATAACTAGCAGTCAGGGGCGATGTATATACACTATTCCTGACTGACCGACTGACTGGCTTGCTTGTGATGATACACTTCAGGCTACATCTACTTTGTAGGCTGCTATGTGGTGTCAGTGCTGAGATGGAGAGATGCTGTTTACAAAGGCATTATTAGGATCTTTATCAGTCAGAGAACAGAAGACAAGGAACACACATTGCTGGAATCGTTAACCCTTTACCACCATCTGAATAAGATTGTGTCAGCAAGGTGATTATTAAAGTATACACTGAGGAGTTGAAAGCAACCCCCCTGTGCAGGTATATGGTCTAGCCCTGCAGAGCCCAGACACTTTTGTATCTTAAACTGATGGATGATTTTATAGCAGAGAGGCAGAGCTGAGTGAGGAAGGAAATTGTTCCTAGTACTTGTGTGTACATACAGCATTAAAAAAAAAAGTTTTAATCGATAGTATTCCTTTAAAGGCCTTTAGACATCCATGATGCATGGGTGCAGGAACACAGAAATGCCTATAGACAACAGTGGCAGTCTAAGGGTTAAATCAATACATTGACTTAGTGTATATTAGTGGTGCATAGTGAAAAATCAGAAGTCAGCAGAAAGGTCTATGACCAGAGGCGTAGATAGGGATGTCAGCTCCCGTAGACAAAGACAGTCCTAGCGCCCCCTCCAGATTACAAAAAAATGGGCGTGGCCACGCATCTGGGTCATGGTCATGAGTGGAGCCAAATGTACAAATGCTGTTTAGATAGCCAGATGTGCCTCTTTCCCCGTATAGATAGCTAAATACGCCCCCTTTCTCTATTCAGATAACCATGGACATTTGTGTTACTGAATTATTAGCGTACAGTGTTACACCAACACACCTGTGTCACTTTACTGGGAGTTACCGTCAGTCAGACAGTCAGACAGTCAGTGTGTCCTTAAAAAAAATACATGTCAGACGTTTCTGTCACTGAATGATTAGCGTATAGTGTTACTACACCAAGTCACCTATGTCACCTTACTGTGAGTTACTGTCAATGATATCAGACAGTTAGTGTATATTAAAAAAAAAAAATAGTTTCATGGACATTTGTGTCACTGAGTGATTAGCATACAGTGTTACACCAGTACACCTGTCACCTTACTGTGAGTTACTGTTAGTGATATCAGACAGACAGTGTGTCAGTGAAGTGTCACACACATTTCTGGCAGTATCCCTTGGCTGGTCACTTAGTACAATAAACATGACAGGCAGAAGCAGGACAAAGGACAGAGGTTCTAGGGGGCGTGGCTGTGTGTCATCCCGTAGCCTTGATCTTTTGTATAAGAAAGCCAATACTTCCCAGGATGCAGAAGAGGTGGTTGACTGGCTTAATCAGAGTTCCACCTCTTCACCTGCCAATGTCCCTGTCCTCTGGTGAACCGCAACACCACCTCCACCACCATCCACCATAATAATCCTGTGTCAAGAGAAACTTAGTCATGGAAAGACCAGCACGAATGTAGGAACAACTATGCTAAGAAGGCATATGGAGTCCCATCACAAGGCCCTGGGGCATGAAGCCCTTAGGGGAAGAAGCATTTAAAGCGAAAAAGCCAGCCTCAACCTTCTTCCTCCTCCCCTCCTCCTCTCCCTTGTTCCAAGTTGTCCTCCACTTTGCCGTCCAGCCTGCCAGCTTTCATGGTCATTGCCAAAGAGTCAGCGTTCCAGTTCCATCACTCAGATGATTGAGATGAAAAAACTGATGCGCCAAGTAATAATCTTGCCCAACATCTCACTGGCTTGTCAGACCTGCCAGCCCATCAGCTTTTGGTAGAATTTGAGGCATTTAAAATGATGTATCCATTAGAGATGGGCCGAACCTCCGACTTCCGTGGAAGGTTCAGTTCGCGCGAACTTTCACGAACCGCAATAGACTTCAATGGGGAGGCGAACTCGGAAAATTATAAACACTTATGCAGATCAGAAAACTGATGGAAAAGATGTTTCAAGGGGTCCAACACCTGTACTCCCAGGTGGAGGAGTGGGATACATGCCAAAAGTCCCAGGGAAAAATCTGGATTTGACGCAAAGCAGCGTTTTATGGGCAGAAATCCCATTGAATGCTAAATTGCAGGCCTAATGTGCTTTAAAACATCTTGCATGTGTATAGATCAATCAGGTAGTGTAATTAGTGTACTGCTTCATAGTGACACACCAAACTCACTGTGTAACGCACCGCAACCAGCTGTTTGTGTAGTGATGGCCGTGCTGGATTACTGCGCAACATGGCGAGATTGCTCTTCCTCACTCAGTAATGTCAGGTAATGTGTGACTGCCTTATCAACTTTCCATGGCATTGTTAAAAAGCTTACGTTTTTTTTTTAAATTACATTTTCTACTTGCTGTGTACTTGTTCAGTACCACTACAATGAGAACCCTGTGGAGGGCAAGTCTGCCATTGTGACCCCGGGTAATGGCCAGGGAATGAGGGTTTGAATCCGGTGTGAAGCCTGAGAAATGGCTACCACTACACATCCAAGGAGGGCAGCAGGCAGGCATGCCCGTCCCGAGGTAGTGACCAAAAATAACAATACAGGAGAAGGACTTTCGAGGCCCTGCTGTGTATTTGAAATGAATTAACTTTAAATCCTTTAACGAGAACCAGTTATGGCGGGCAAAGATGACACCACATTCCTTTCACGAGAATCATATGGAGGCGGGCAAGTCTGCCATTGTGACCCCGGGTAATGGCCGGGGAATGAGGCTTTGAATCCGGTGTGGAGCCTGAGAAACGGCTGTTGCCACAACACAAGTGCAGGCATAATGGGTATTACACTGCTGGTGCAGTTAGTCACTGAATGTGATGGGCCTTGCTGGCAGTGGCTGCACACAGTATGAATTACAAAAGCTGTTGCTACAACACAAGTGCAGTTATAATGGGTATTACACTGCTGGTGCAGTTAGTCACTGAGTGTGGTGGGCCTTGCTGGCAGTGGCACTGCAAACAGTATGAATTACAAAAGCTGTTGCCACAACACAAGTGCAGTTATAATGGGTATTACACTGCTGGTGCAGTTAGTCACTGAATGTGGTGGGCCTTGCTGGCAGTGGCTGCACACAGTATGAATTACAAAAGCTGTTGCCACAACACAAGTGCAGTTATATTGGGTATTACACTGCTGGTGCAGTTAGTCACAGAGTGTGGTGGGCCTTGCTGGCAGTGGCTGCACACAGTATGAATTACAAAAGCTGTCTATACAACGCAAGTGACACAGAAGAAAAAAAAAAAAAAAAAGAACAAGATTAGCTCTGAAAAGAGCTGTTGACTTCAGGGGTGCTATTTTAGCAATAAGAATCAGCTATCAGCAAGCTAACAAGTCTAGTAGAGCCTAACTAATCTGTCCCTAAGAGAGACAATCTGCAGCAGCTCGCCCTTCTCTGGCTCTAGCAGGCACTCGAGTGAGTGTAATGGCCGGCGCTCCCATCCTTATATACTGGGGTGGGGGGTGGCTCCAGGACCTAGTGTAGCCCGAAGTTCGCCGGGAACCGTTCGCCGGCGAACCGTTCGGCCCATCTCTAGTAGCCATTGCTGCACCACAGTGCAAGATGCTGGGAAGAAGATATTTGCAAAATTCATGCTAATCACTGTTGTCCAGTGGAGTCTGTGCCACGTCTTGCAGGCAAGCCAGCCGCTTCTTCTCCTACTCCTCGTCCTTCCTCTGCAGTCTCTTCATCTTTTGCTGCACCCTCCTCTTCCTTGTGGCCCCTAAGGTCCCCAGAGTGTGTTCCACTATGCAGGCATGATGGTCTCATGCTTGTTGTGGATATTGTGCCTGGACACAAAAAAAAAAAACACACACTGGGTCTGCACTGCTGCTTGCTCTGCAGACACAGGCAGATGACTGGCTGACTCCACACAACCTCTGTGTTGGAAAAGTCATCTGTTACAATGGTACCAATCTGGTGTCTGCATTGAAAATGGGAAAAATGACTCACCTGTACCTGTGTGCTTTGGCTAGTAGGACTCTCTCTCAGGGGAGATACCTGATGCCAGAAAGTGAAAGCACCATCAGTGGCATTTTGCCTTAAATCTTTTGCTGTGTGACATGTCCTTGACCAGGCTGTGGATGAGCTGCAGCGTGAAGAGGAGGACTAGTTAAAGCTGTCGCCAATTGGAGATGCGCTAATGTCATCGGCTGTACATGGGCAGAGGGATGAGTCTGAAGATGAGTCAGAAGAGGAAGATGATGGCTGTGGTGGTTAGAGAGAGCAAGAGAAGTAGGTTTTCCGGTGGGCTTCTTACCTTTTGGGGGACCCTGGTCTTGTGTGTGGATGGGAGGAACAAACCGTGGTGAAGGTTGTTGCCCTGGATGAAGAACAGGAGCTGGAGTTCTCTGCCTCAAACCTCATTAGAATGGGGCAGTTCATGTTACATAGTTACATAGTTATTTGGGTTGAAAAAAGACATACGTCCATCGAGTTCAACCAGAGAACAAAGTACAACACCAGCCTGCTCCCTCACATATCCCTGTTGATCCAGAGGAAGGCAAAAAACCCTTACAAGGCATGGTCCAATTAGCCCCAAAAGGGAAAAAATTGCTTCCCGACTACAGTTGGCAATCAGATAAAATCCCTGGATCAACATCATTGGGCATTACCTAGTAATTGTAGCCAGGGCCGGGACAAGGTCAACCACCAACAGAGGCTGAGGTGCCCAAGTGCGCCCCCCTAATGGGTGTGGCCATGAATAGATGTGGGTGGAGCTAGTTGTAATGTAACAGTGTAATGCAAAGACAGTGGGCCCTAGTTTTCGCCCAAAACACAGGCAAAAGACCCTAAAGGTAATTACACAATGTGTGTCCCCCCCCCCCCCACCTACAAACCAGGGACAGCAGGCAGAACCTTTCAGTCAGCAAGACATGTAATACGGGAGCTTTTCACCAGAAAATACATATAATGCGGCAGCGTTTCCTCAGACAATTCACATAATGGTGCAGTGTTTCCCCGGACAATTCACATCATAGGGTAGCGTTTCCCCACACAATACACATAATGGTGCAGTGTTTCCCCGAACAATTCACATAATGGTGCAGCGTTTCCCCGGACAATTCACATCATTCACATCATAGGGTAGCATTTCCCCAGACAATTCACAAAGTGGTGCAGCGTTTCCCCAGACATTTCACATAATGGTGCAGCGCTTCCCCAGACAATTCACATAATGGTGCAGTGTTTCCCCGGACAATTCACATAATGGTGCAGCGTTTCCCCACACAATACACATAATGGTGTAGTGTTTCCCTGAACAATTCACATAATGGTGCAGCTTTTCCCCAGACAATTCACATAATGGTGCAGCATTTCCCCAGACAATTCACATAACGGTGCAGTGTTTCCCCGGACAATTCACATCATAGGGTAGCGTTTCCCCACACAATACACATAATGGTGCAGTGTTTCCCCGAACAATTCACATAATGGTGCAGCATTTCCCCAGACAATTCACATAATGGTGCAGCGTTTCCCCGGACAATTCACATCATTCACATCATAGGGTAGCGTTTCCCCAGACAATTCACATAATGGTGCAGCGTTTCCCCAGACAATTCACATAATGGTGCAGCGTTTCCCCAGACAATTCACATCATAGGGTAGCGTTTCCCCACACAATACACATAATGGTGCAGTGTTTCCCCGAACAATTCACATAATGGTGCAACGTTTCCCCAGACAATTCACATAATGGTGCAGCGTTTCCCCGGACAATTCACATCATTCACATCATAGGGTAGCGTTTCCCCAGACAATTCACATAATGGTGCAGCGTTTCCCCAGACAATTCACATAATGGTGCAGTGTTTCCCCGGACAATTCACATAATGGTGCAGCGTTTCCCCGGACAATTCACATCATTCACATCATAGGGTAGCGTTTCCCCAGACAATTCACATAATGGTGCAGCGTTTCCCCAGACAATTCACATAATGGTGCAGCGTTTCCCCAGACAATTCACATAATGGTGCAGCGTTTCCCCGGACAATTCACATCATAGGGTAGCGTTTCCCCACACAATACACATAATGGTGCAGTGTTTCCCCGAACAATTCACATAATGGTGCAGCGTTTCCCCAGACAATTCACATAATGGTGCAGTGTTTCCCCGAACAATTCACATAATGGTGCAGCGTTTCCCCAGACAATTCACATAATGGTGCAGTGTTTCCCCGGACAATTCACATAATGGTGCAGCGTTTCCCCGGACAATTCACATCATTCACATCATAGGGTAGCGTTTCCCCAGACAATTCACATAATGGTGCAGCTTTTCCCCAGACAATTCACATAATGGTGCAGCATTTCCCCAGACAACTCACATAACAGTGCAGTGTTTCCCCGGACAATTCACATCATAGGGTAGCGTTTCCCCACACAATACACATAATGGTGCAGTGTTTCCCCGAACAATTCACATAATGGTGCAGCGTTTCCCCAGACAATTCACATAATGGTGCAGCATTTCCCCGGACAATTCACATCATTCACATCATAGGGTAGCGTTTCCCCAGACAATTCACATAATGGTGCAGCGTTTCCCCAGACAATTCACATAATGGTGCAGCGTTTCCCCAGACAATTCACATAATGGTGCAGTGTTTCCCCGGACAATTCACATCATAGGGTAGGGTTTCCCCACACAATACACATAATGGTGCAGTGTTTCCCCGAACAATTCACATAATGGTGCAGCGTTTCCCCGGACAATTTACATCATAGGGTAGCGTTTCCCCAAACAATTCAGATAATGGTGCAGCGTTTCCCCAGACAATTTACATAATGGTGCAGCGTTTCCTCAGACAATTCACATAATGGTGCAGCGTTTCCCCAGACAATTCACATAATGGTGCAGCGTTTCCCCAGACAATTCACATAATGGTGCAGCTTTTCTCTAGACAATTCACATAATGGGGCAGCATTTCCCCCGGACAATTCACATATTGGCGCAGCGTTTCCCCGGACAATTCACGTAATGGCACAGCCAGGGTCGTATAGTAACCCCACAATTGACCCCATTTTAGAAAGAAGACTCCCCAAGGTATTCTGTTAGGTGTATGATGAGTTCGTAGAAGATTTTATTTTTTGTCAAAAGTTAGCGGAAGTTGATTTTCATTGTTTTTTTTTTCACAAAGTGTCATTGTCCACTAACTTGTGACAAAAAATAAAATATTCTATGAACTCGCCATACACCTTACGGAATAACATGGGGTGTCTTATTTCTAAAATGGGGTCACTTGTGGGGTTCCTATACTGCCCTGGCATTTTAGGGGCCCTAAACCGTGAGGAGTAGTCTAGAAACCAAATGCCTCAAAATGACCTGTGAATAGGACGTTGGGCCCCTTAGCACACCTAGGCTGCAAAAAAGTGCCACACATGTGGTATTGCCGTACTCAGGAGAAGTAGTATAATGTGTTTTGGGGTGCATTTTTACACATACCCTTGCTGGGTGGGAGAAATATCTCTGTAAATGACAATTTTTTTATTTTTTTACACACAATTGTCCATTTACAGAGATATTTCTCCCACCCAGCATGGGTATGTGTAAAAATACACCCCAAAACACATTATAATACTTCTGAGTACAGCGATACCACATGTGTGGCACTAGCCCTATGAGCACCTTTAGGCTTTACAGGGGTGCTTACAATTTAGCACCCCTCAAAGTGCAAGGACAGTAAACACACCCCACAAATGACCCCATTTTGGAAAGTAGACACCCCAAAGTATTCAGAGAGGGGCATGGTGAGTCCGTGGCAGATTTCATTTTTTTTCACAAGTTAGCAGGAATGGAAACTTTTTTTTTGTTGTTTTTTTGTCTCAATGTGTCATTTTCCGCTAACTTGTGACAAAAAATTAAATCTTCTATGAACTCACCATGCCTCTTAGTGAATACTTTGGGATGTCTTCTTTCCAAAATGGGGTCATTTGGGGGGTATTTATACTATCCTGGAATTCTAGCACCTCATGAAACCTCACAGGTGCTCAGAAAAGTCAGAGATGCTTCAAAATGGGAAAATTCACTTTTTGCACCATAGTTTGTAAACACTACAACTTTTACCCAAACCAATAAATATACACTTATTGGATTTTTTTTATCGAAGACATGTAGCACAATACATTTGGACAAAAATGTATATAGAAATTTTACTTTATTTGTCAGCAAAGAAAGTTAAAAAAAAACATTTTTTTTACAAAATTCATGTCTTTTTTGATGAATATAATAAAAACTAAAAATCACAGCAGCAATCAAATAGCACCAAAAGAAAGCTGTATTAGGGACAAGAAAAGGAGGTAAAATTTATTTAGGTGGTAGGTTGTATGACCGAGCAATAAACTGTTAAAGCTGCAGTGGTCTGAATGGAAAAAAGTGTCTGATCCTTAACCCATTCGCGTTCCGTCGTTTTCACTTGAGCAATGTTCACCTCCCATTGATTAGCCTATAACTTTATCACTACTTATCACAATGAACTGATCTATATCTTGTTTTTTCCGCCACCAATTAGGCTTTCTTTGGGGGGTACATTTTGCTAAGAGCCACTTTACTATAAATGCATTTTAACAGGAAGAATAAGAAAAAATGGAAAAAATTCATTATTTCTCAGTTTTCAGCCATTATAGTTTTAAAATAATTCATGCCTCCATAATTAAAACTCACGTATTGTATTTGCCCATATGTCCCGGTTATTACACCGTTAAAATTATGTCCCTATCACAATGTATGGCGACAATATTTTATTTGGAAATAAAGGTGCATTTTTTCCGTTTTGCATCTATAACTATTTACAACTTTAAAATAAAAAAAAATATAGAAATATTTCATCTTTACATTGATATTTAAAAAGTTTAGACCCTTAGGTAAATATTTACATGTTTGTTTGTTTTTTATTGTAATGTTTTTTTTTTTATATTAAACATTTTATTTGGGTATTTTTGGGAGGGTAGGATGTAAACCAAAGTTTTTTAATGTAAATGTGTGTTGATTTTAATTTTTTTTTACTTTTTGTTGTAGTTTTACTTTTTGGCCACAAGATGGCGGCCATGAGTTTGTTTACATGACGTCACTCTAAGCGTAACACACGCTTAGAGTGACGCATCGGGGAGGGAACGGCCAGAAAAAGCGAAGCTTCCGAGAGAAGCTGTCGCTTATTCAGCGGGGGAGAGGAATCAATGATCGGGCACCATAGCCCGATACATTGATTCCGTGGCTACCGAATCCGCGGCCGGGAGTCCGCGTGCACGCGTGCGATCGGCCGCGGGAGCGCGCGGTAGCGCGCATGGTTCCTGGACGTAGTTTCTACGTCCAGGAACCAAAATAGGTTAAGGGGTTTTATGACTGGAGTCCTTAACCTTCTTGGCAGTAACCCCGAACGTAGTTCGGGGTAAGCCGCCGGAGGGTGCCGCTCAGGCCCTGCTGGGCCGATTTGTTTAATTTTTTTTTTGCTGGACGCAGCTAGCACTTTGCTAGCTGCGCCAGCACCCTGATCGCCGCTGCCGCGCGCCCGATCGCCGCTATACGGTGCGGCGCGCGGCCCCCCCCCCAGACCCCTTGCGCTGCCTGGCCAATCAGTGCCAGGCAGCGCCGAGGGGTGGCCCGGGACTCCCAATGACGACCCGACGTCAGTGACGTCGGTGACGTCATTCCGCCCCGTCGCCATGGCGACGGGGGAAGCCCTCCAGGAAATCCCGTTCTTTGAACGGGATTTCCTGATCGGAGATCGCCGAAGGCGATCGAAGAGGGCGGGGGGATGCCGCTGAGCAGCGGCTATCATGTAGCGAGCCCTGGGCTCGCTACATGATATAGAAAAAAAAAAAATTAAAAAAAAACTGCCGCGCTGCCTCCTGGCGTATTTTTTTATACCGCCAGGAGGGTTAAGTGGTTAATAAAAAAATTGAAGAACACTGGACCCAGTACAGACCCCTGTGGGACCCCACTGCTAACAGTCACCCATTTTGAGTATGATCTATTGACCACAACTCTTTGTTTTCTGTCCATTAGCCAGTTCCCTTTCTATGCACACAGACTCTTCCCCAGTCCTTGCATCCTCAACTTTTGCACCAGACTTTTGTGTGGAACAGTGTCAAAGGCCTTTACAAAGTCCAAGTATATCACATCTACAGCATTCCCAATATCCACATTAGCGTTCACTACCTCATAAAAGCTGAGCATGTTCGTCAAACAGGACCTGTCTTTAGTAAACCCATGTTGATGCTGAGAAATAGGATTATTTTCTACTATGAAGTCATGTATAGTATCTCTTAGTAACCCCTCAAATAGTTTGCATACAACTGATGCTAAGCTTATTAGAGATGGGCTGAACGGTTCGCCGGTGAACGGTTCCAGGCGAACTTCGGTGGTTCGCGTTCGCCTGGACCAAGCGAACTTTTGCAGAAGTTCGATTTGCCCCATAATGCACTATGAGGGTCAACTTTGACCCTCTGCATCACAGTCAGCAGGCACATTGTAGCCATTCAGGCCACACTAAGCCCTGGAGCCCCACCCCCCCTTATATAAGGCAGGCTTGACGGCCATTGCACTCACTCGTGTGCCTGCTAGAGACAGACTAGGGACAGCTGCTGCAGACTTTTTCTCCTAGGGAAAGATTAGTTAGGCTCTTGGCTTGCTCCTGGCTGATTGTTATTGCTAAAATAGCACCCATCAACAGCTCTTTTGAGAGCTAATGTTTTCCAGATGTGTTTTTTGTGTGTGTGTGTTGCTCACTGACATTATACAGCCCTATCTGTTGCAGCTGGACCTTGGTAATTGTTATTACTGTGCCAGCCAGGCCCTGCCTAATTATCTATACTGGGACACCTACCTATGCCTACCTACCTATACTGGGACTCCTACCTATGCCTAGCTAACTACTGAGGCACCTGCCTATGCCTACCTACCTATACTGGAACACCTACCTATGCCTAGCTAACTACTGGGACACCTACTTATGCCTACCTACCTATACTGGGACTCCTACCTATGCCTAGCTAACTACTGAGGCACCTACCTATGCCTACCTACCTATACTGGGACACCTACCTATGACTACCTACCTATACTGGGACTCCTACCTATGCCTAGCTAACTACTGAGGCACCTACCTATGCCTACCTACCTATACTGGGACACCTAGCTATGCCTACCTACCTATACTGGGACTCCTACCTATGCCTAGCTAACTACTGAGGCACCTACCTATGCCTACCTACCTATACTGGGACTCCTACCTATGCCTACCTACCTATACTGGGACTCCTATCTATGCCTACCTACATACAAGAAGATAACAAGGTCATTGCTTCATTGTGGACAGACCAAATTTGATCAGCTGGACAGTCACTGTTGTTCCATCATTGAGCTACCACAGCCCGGCGACCATATGGGCTGGAAAACTGCCACGGCCTGCACTCTGGCCATGTTGCGCATCAGTCCAGCATGGCCGTCACTACGCAAACAGCTTTTTGCGGTGCGTTACACAGTGAGTTTGGTGTGTCAGTGTGAAGCAGAACTCTAATTACACTCCCTGATTGATGTATACACATGCAAGATGTTTTAAAGCACTTTAGGCCTGCAATTTAGCATTCAATGTGATTTTTGCCCTTAAAACGCTGCTTTGCTTCACATCCAGATTTTTCCCCGGGACTTTCGGCATGTATCCCACTCCGTCATGCCCCCCTCCAGGTGTTAGACCCCTTGAAACATGTTTTCCATCACTTTTGTGGCCAGCATAATTTTTTCTACTTTTCAAAGTTCGCATCCCCATTGAAGTCTATTGCGGTTCGCAAACTTTTCCACGAACCGAACCTTCCGCGAAGGTTCGCGAACCGAAAATCGGAGGTTCGCGACATCTCTAAAGCTTACAGGACTATAATTTCGTGGATCTGTTTTTTTTGCCCTTCTTAAATAATGGGAAAATGTGGGCTGTACGCCAATCCACTGGGACTTTGCCAGTTGAAAGAGAGTCACAAAAGATAAGATAAAGGGGTTTTATCTATAACTGAACTTAATTCCCTTAGGACCCGAGGATGCATGCCATCCGGGCCAGGTGCCTTGTCTAATTTTAACTTATTTAGTCTTGCCTTCACTTCTTTCTGCGTTAAGTTTAATATTACAGTTAGAAGATTGAGACTCTTCTGCATCTGTAATTTGCAACAGTGATGTTTCCCTTGTGAATACAGAAGCAATGAAAGTATTTAATAACTCTGCCTTACCTTGGTCCTCCACCATTGAGTTCTCACCATCATCCTTTAAGAGTTCAATACAGTCAACCTTTCTTTTTTTAGAGTTGATGTACTTGTAAAACTTCTTTGGGTTAGATTTGATATCCCTAGCGATTTGATTTTCAGCTTCAATCTTTGCAAGCCTGATTTCTTTTTTACAATTTTTATTGCACTCCTTATAATTGCTTAATGCAGCCTCAGTCCCCTCCTGTTTTAGAACCTTATAGGCATTCTTTTTCCCCTTCATTTTATCTCTAACCTTTCTATTCATCCATAGAGGCCTTTTTTATTCCTAGACATTTTGTTTCCATATGGGATATACATACTACAATATTGATTGAGAATAAGTTTAAAAGCTTGCCATTTCCCTTTAGTGTCCTCCCCTTGTAGTACATTATCCCAGTTCACCAAACTTAGTGCCTGCCTGAGTTGATTGAACTTTGCTTTTCTAAAATTCATAGTTTTAGTGGTCCCGCTGACGTGTCTGAGGAAGGACACCTGCATCAAAACCATGGAGATGGACCTGTACTAGGTGCAACTTTGCTACACCCACGTTAAGACAGAAAATAGTACAGATGCTACCAGACTCAACAAGGATGGACAAAATGCAGCTTTTCCACACCAAGTTGAGACAGATGCTGTATTATGCTTTTCAGGGTGGTAGCACAGAAAGAGCCATTTCCGACCAAAGTGGTGCCAGAAACACTTCTCTGCCTGCAAGAACAGAGCAATTTGCTGCTGATGGTGATGTAGCAATCATGTCCAATATGAGGTCCTTCTGTACATGGTGCTTATAAATTCACCCTCAGTGAATGCCTTTAGTTAATGATCGATGTGTACATTGAGGAATGAGGAACTTCTGGACTTTTGGGTGTACATACATGACCTGTGGCCAGAGCTGAAACAATTTGCCGTGGAGCTTTTGGCTTGCCCCACCTCTAGTTTCCTGCCAATAAGACATTCAGTGCAGCTGGAGGGATCTTGACAGACAAACAAAGTGGCCTAGCACACAGCATTGTTGATCTATTGATATTTATATACATGAACAGGTCATGGATACCAGAGGGTTACAGCATGGCCGTGTAATACGGTCCTACTTTAATTATATTTTTACGCATAATTTCCCTAGCGCATGCCAGCTACTCCATGTCCGCCCCGGCCACAGATATCCTGCATCATCCGCCGCCACCCAGTATGTTGTTTGGTCCTAGGTCAATTGGCTTTATCTCCCTCCAAAAAGTATTATGAACCTGGCACATATCACTTGCTTTTGGCCATGTCTTGTACAAAGTCTGAAAGTAACATATTTATTTAGCAGGTAATTGCTCAATTTTTCTGGCCTCTGTCTCATACAGAGGCTGAAAGTCACATATTTTTTGGGCAAGCAACTGCTCAATTTATCAGGCCTCACCTAATGTGGCTGCTTATTCCAATGTTTAGGCAGGTAACAGAAACATTTTTCATGCCTCACCTAGTATGGCTACTATTTCGAATGTTCATCTAAGGTACTAGGTATCTAAGAGGCGCTAGGGATGTTTGAGAAAATATAACCTCAAGGTTATTTCTAAGTATGCAGAACATATCTATTTAGCAGTATAAAATGAAATCTGAAAAACAAAATAGCTGTTTGAAACATTTAAAAGAGCATTAATTTATTGATGATTCTACTCCAACACCAAAATTGGGGTTGTGTGCAATACAATGGATGATTGCCAACCAACCTTTTGTTTTAGCTAAACTTAAAAAAATAAATAAAAAAAATAAATCAGCATTGGGATCCTGAGCTCCCATGTCGTGGTTTTAAGTATGGAGGCCTTTTTATGCTATTCTGCTATTATTGATGGAGTGATTAAGTTTTTCAATTGGGTCTTTAGTTTTAACAATCATTCTGCATTTTTTTTTTTTATGTGTAACATGGTTGAGGGTGCTAAGAATGCAGTCCTCAGCAGTTTCTCAGCTTTAGATCTGTAGACCTTTACAGGATGTGTGTATTAAAGGATCACTATAAAAAATAAATAAATAAATAATACATGTAAACACATACAAATAAGAAGTATGTTTCTTCTTGATTAAAATGGATACAAATTACTTTTTTCCTATGTTGTTGTCACTTACAGTACTTATTAGAAAACAGAATTGACAGATTATTAACTAGTCCTTCTTTTCATGGGGGATTTTCAGTATTTAATGTATTCTTTACAAAAGCACTCCCTAGAAAGGATTTATACAAAGCTGCAAACCACCCCCTACCTGTTTGCACTTTGTTTTGGCAGCTGGACTGAGCTTTTGAAAAAGAAAACCCTGAGAATCACCCATGATGAGGTGGGCTAGTGAAAAACCTGTCAGTTCTGTCATATTTCTATTACTTAGTTTAAGTGACAGCTATACAGGAGAACAGTAATTTATAGTAAAATTTACTCTGGAAGAAATGTACTTTTTATTTATGATTTCATGTATTTTAGATTTTATTGTTTTTCGACTTAGTGGTCCTTTAACTTTTACGTTTTTTATGTTATGTGTATTCCAATACCCGGATCAAAACTGTCAGGAAAAACTGTCAATGTTTTATGTGTATTACTCCTATGATCTATTGATTATTTTACCTTTTGTTTAGTGTTTTTAATTTTATATATAAAATTGGGCCAACTTTTATCCATGTTTTTTTCCAGCTAACACATCTTGCGGTAGATACAAAAGTCGCAATTATTTTACCTGTCACAGACAGTACACAGTAATATTACCCTTTCACTATTTGCCCGACTCGCGATACTTGAGTAGCGCAACAGTTACTATGGTAATAAGCTTTACTAACGGTAATGCTGCTCATTAGTGATGCATGTTATCTTAGCTATGATCGCATTACTCCAGTACCCTTGCTCGTGATAATAGCATAACTTAAGGTACTTACTGGTGGACGTAAGGGTAATATTACAGTGTGAATCTACCCCTCCTTATACCTTTTCTGTTTACATTTCTAGCTATTCTACTAAATGAAATAGGCCCAGACTCCAAGAAAAAACTGAGGTGTGTTAAGTTTAGGCGTGATAAGTTTAGGTGTGATAAGTTTAGGCGTGATACGTTTAAGCACCAACTGGGTTAGCACCGCAGTGCACAGCTCATCAAAAGTTTTGCGCTAGCAAAGTCTGGTGCACTTCGTATAGAGTTTAATGGTGCTGCTTTGCGCGTGGGACTTTGCGCGCGATCTAAACTTATCTAAACTTATCACGCCTAAACTTATCATGCCTAAACTTATCATGCCTAAACTTATCATGCCTAACCATTTAACAGCATCCTATCATATTAAAACGGCAACATGACGTTTTAATACGTCGCGCATTCCCGCCGCTGCTACCGACGTGTGCGCGCCGCTACCGCTGCTGTTTCCATCTGGATCCCGTGCTGGGTGATTGGGGAAGAAGACCGAATGGTCCTCTACCCAATCGCAGTGCCTGGAGTGAATGGACGTGACCGCGAACAGCAGCTACGTCAATTCACAAAAACAGGAAATGTAACAATTAAATAAAGTGTAGTAAAAAAAAAAAAAAGTGAACACTTCCTATAACGTGTTCACTAGCAAAAAGTATATTACACCTACAAAGTACATACATTTTTCAAGTATATACACATCATTAATAAAATTACACTTCCAACCCCCCCCCCCCAAAAAAAAAACACTTGTAAAAAAAAAAAAAAAATCAGCTTAAAAAAAAAAAATAGTTGCCTTAGGGACAGAACAGAAAAATATCTTATATTTTAAAATAATATACTGTCGCCATACATTGTGATAGGGACATAATTCAAATGGTTTAATAATCGGGACAACTGGGCAAATAAAACGTGTTTGTTTTATCCACAGGAGAATGTTTAATTTTAAAACTATAATGGCTGAAAACTGAGAAATAATGATTTTTTTCTTTTTTTTCTGTTTTTCTCATTAAAATGCATTTAGAATAAAAAAATTCTTAGCAAAATGTACTATCCACAGAAAGCCTAATTGGTGGCGGAAAAAACGAGGTATAGATCATTTTATTGTGATAAGTAGTAATAAAGTTATTAGAGAATAAAAGGGAGGAGCACTGACAACTGAAAATTGCTCTGGTCCGTTAGGATAAAAACCCTTGGGGGTGAACTGGCTAAACTGGCTTTTCACCAGCGTGGTGCAATGGTTATCACGCCTAAAGTCTTTTACTGGGTTAGCACCACTTTGTGAATCGAGCCCATAGTGCCATAAAGTGCTCTCAAACGTGCTCCACTGCAGGTGCAGACATCCACGACTCCCTTACAAAATGCTGGCTCTCCAAATGTATACCACCTCAGAACCAGGTGGATCTAAAGCATAGGTAGACCAGCCAACACTTTGATGTAGTCAAATTCCAAAAGTTTTTTAATCCAGTTTCCTCAAAATAGATACAGTAAAACAAGACATAGCATAAAACCTTCTAAAATGCAATAAAAGCCCTGCACTGAGTGCACACTCACGTAATCCAATGTTAGATCAGGTGTATCGGGCTCCCTAGCCCAGCGGTATTGCCTTTAATGCGGTCGTGGTGTCCTGTCTCCGCTAAGGTGCAACGCGTAAGGTGGAGCCAGGAGCATCTGACGTCACTGGGAGCAGACAACTCAGTCGCCTGGGAACTTTTGAAGGCCTTAGATAACCGCGGATGCGCCTTAGCAGAGACGGGATGCCGCGACCGCAGTGGAGGCAATACCGTAGGAATCTGCCTGGAGTCCTGGACCCTGTTGGTGGTGGCGGAGAAGGCAGTCAAGCGGCCTGCAGGCAGAGATGCTGTGTGGGGAGCGACTTAGTCTTGGGGCAGGCAGTTACAAGGCGTGCAGGCATAGATGCTGTGTGTGGGTACTGACTTAGTCTTCGGGCAGGCCTGAACGTGCTTTGCAGACCATGTGGTCAGATGGTCCCTTGACCCAATGCTGTGTGCCAGAGATGACATCACTTGCCTTTCAACATCAGGATACAGTTTGGGTATCGCCTTTTTAGAGAAATAATTGCATATCTTCCACTGCGGTGTGTGGATTTGCTTTTGTGTGCTGCTTTCCCTCATCCCATTACAGTTTGTGCTTTGTAATCATGTGCCTTCGTAAGGTAGTTGTCCCTACGCGAGTCTTGGTCTTTCCATGGCTCAATTTTTGGTGGCAGAGAGTACAGATGGCATTGCTCTCATCTGAGGCAGACACGCAAAAAAATTTCCACACAGCTGAGCCCTGGGGTGATGGCACTTTGGTGGTGGCGGCGACTGAGTGTTAAGTGGGGTGCCAGAATCAAAGGAGGAGGAGGAAGATATGTCATGCTTCCATGCAGAAGCTGAGAAAGATGAGGTGTTCTGTGTTAAATAGTCAACTACGTCCTGACAATATTGGGGGTTGATGTCGCGTGCCTTCTTCTGAACACTGTACTTTGGTCGCGGGCCGCACGAAATGACGACAGCGCGACCTCGAACAGACCTGCCAGGTGGCCTGCCTCTGCCTTTTGTTTTGTCCATATTGGGGGGGATGAAGTGAAAGGTATGCACTGACTTGACTAATACAATGTGCAGTCAGTCACACAGGTGCAGTTAAAAGGTATGAACGGAGTGGTTTATCACACTGCGTGCGCTCCCGTAGGTAGGTGGGTGCACTGTGAACAACAGGTTCCGATCGTTTGGACGTCAAATTAGGCATGTGTATGATCGGTCATTCAGCTGATAACACTGGATTTGAATGATCTGCCAAGCGAATAGGTACAGGGAGGGTTCTGTGTGAGAGTAGGGTTAGGTATTGTTTTAGTAAAATTTTAGTAATACTTACTAATGTTTTACAACACTTTTTAATGAACTTAGTTATATTTATATTTTCAGATTTTATTATAAGAAGAAACAATAAATTAAGGTTATTCACAATAATATACAATTATAACAATTAAACATATATTATCTTTTTTTAACAAACATAATTATAGGTATCACTTTTGAAACAGGGAAGATTAACGTTTTGACAATTGCCGATTTCATACACATTATTTAATGATTTATACATTTGTAAAACATTTTTTGTAAACAAAATACAACACAATATTTTTTATAAACTGTATTACTGCTTATCGCTTACACCCTGCGCCCTTTTTTCCCGACGCCCTTTTTGATGTACGCCTGATAGACTACTAAGGGCTGGAACTAAGTAAATCTTGAACCTTCCTGCTTGTGTATGCAGGCTATGAAGTGTTCCTCTATCAGATAAACACACAGAACTGCTGCTGCTATACATCAATTTAGGCAGCTCGCAACAGTTCATTTATATCAAAAGAAACAAATGCTCTTGCCCTGATTACTACTTTGCCCTTTCAGAGCCACATGGTGATTGTATTACAGCAAGCTCAACTGGTGTCTTCTCTGTTGGTGTTTACTTTATTATGAGAGAAGAGAGCAATCACTCTTTCTCTCTCTTTCCCCTGCTTCACGTCCCAAACACCACAAGACTCCTAGTAATCGTCCACACTCCACAGCCTCCACACTGTGTCTGGAGAAATGCTTCCCTGCCCCCCCCCCCCCCCCCCCCCCCGTACCTCACACCACCCGAGACATTCTCCAGCAGTAAAGCCGCTGCAATTTCACCAGCTCTTTCATAGCTGATAGTGCAGACCACGGCATATTCCATCTTTTTAGCTGACAGCAGAAGGAGAAGGCTTGCACATCAATACTAGCGGCTGTGTAGAGTGCTCTCCCTTCTGTGCTAGTCAGAACTCGGATGCTGGGGCTGTGGGGGCGTGGCACACTCGGCTGGCTGCCTCTCTTCTATTTGCTGAACAGAGAACAGAGGCGCTAGCTAAGAAAGGAGGTTACGGATTGGTGGGGAAAGAGAGAGGGAGGAGGGGGCAGCAGCCTGAGGCTTTGCTGCGGCGACCCGGGATGTCTTCTAACCACGATCTCGGTGTCTGCCGCACATGCACACATGACAACAGCAATTTTTCACATATTCTGACGGACGCAAATCTTTAAATACGGACAAGTATGGACATGCAAAATTTAGAGGCATTTGAATGGACTGGCCGTCCACAGACGGACGGTTGGCCACTGGTATTTTACCTAAACTCTTAAACCATATGCTTCCTGCAGTAGAATGTCCCACTTACCTGATCACCTGCTCTGGATAGGAGTTTTGCAGAATGGCAAACACCTTCACTTTACTGTGTGTGGATTTCATGAATTTATTTTTCACATAATCAGAGGCTGATGCTATTATAGTTTACTAGCATATATTGCTGGACCTTATTTCAGCACTTTCCTTTGAATATTACGTTTCTGCTGAAATTGGCTTGGGGAAATTTTACATTGCAGTTAATGTAGTTTATACAGATAGGTCGGCTTTTTGTGCAAAGTCAATTTTTCAATGAAAAGTGACTTTTTTGCCTTTGCATTTGTTTCTAAAAGACATGTTTTCATGAGCAGCACAATATGCATTGGAACAGATCAGCCTTTTTGTGATGCATGAGGGTATGCTGAAACTAGAAACTGGCTTTTAGTGATGTTTTACAGTCCAGGTACTTTTGTTCTCCCTTTTTGAAAATGAATGCTTTGTATTCAATGTAAACAAAAGCTTTGAGTGGCCAAATTGTACTGACTAATCTTTGTCCTAAGGACACTGCATTTTAAATATGTTTGTGCATTTTACATTTTAGCAGATTTACTTTCCACAGTAAAACCATATAAATTAGAAAACTGTTGTGTCTAGGCACAATACAGGTTCTGGAACTTGTTAGTACAGGTCAAAATAAAGTGACAAAGTGTGGATGTGTAGGGGCTGTGAATACATTGCCATGTAAGTGTGAAGTGGTGCCATTTGAGTGCTAAGTGGTGCCGTGTAATTGCTAGGTAGTGCCACAGTGGGTGATACAGTGTGCTAAAGTGTGCCATATGGGTGCTAAGTGGTATTGCTAGGAGCCATGTGACATATCAGGAACCTACAGAGAACACTGCTGTACACTTACAGGCTGAAGTAAGGAGAAGACCTGGTACCAATGAACAAGTATCAGTCTTCCACTTCGCTGCTTTGCTAGTTGACGAGGAGAGAGAGAGAGACAGGGCCCCCTTTAGCCACTGCCTCTTCCCCCCCCCCCCCCCGGGGTCATGGGGGCTATAGTTATGCGCCTGGGACCAGTACTGGAGCACAAAGCAGCACACCCCTTACGTCGGCATATTCCTTGAATGGCTGTTCCTAGAATTGGCCCTGTAAAAGGGTTCAATGTTTCTGATCTTATTTTCTTATTCACTCATTAGGCTGTTGCCTGATCTAATCATAGTTCATTGGTTCAGAAGACAGACAACTATCTGATGCTTTTATAATCTCTCAATATCTATCTATCTATCTATCTATCTATCTATCTATCTCTCTCTCTCTCTCTCTCTCTCTCTCTCTCTCTCTCTCTCTCATCTGATCTGATCCCAATGTATTGGTTCAGAAGACAGATAATTATATATAGCCTTTATGATGTCTCTGTGTCTATCTACATCACAGGCGTAGCAATCACCATAGCGTCCATAGCACTTAGTAATGGCGCAGGGGCCCGCAGCTGAGAGGACTTATTTTTAAAATACATATTTTTTAAAATATATATACATATTTATGATGAAGCCGGGGCCCCCCTCCTCCTCCTTTCCAGTCCCCATCCTCCCCAGTCCCCCTCCTTCCCACGAGTATAGCAGGTGAGAGGGGACTATTTTGGCTGGCGGATGGATACTTCCTCCCTGGCCAGCTGCCAGACCCGACAATTACTTTTTAGTTCCGGACAGGGAGGAAGGAGGAGTGGAGTCCTGACAGGTGGCTGACGATGGGGGAGAGAAAGGGGACCGGAGCATGCTGTGACCCAGCAGAGGCTGCCTGAAGTTCTGGAGGAGCCCCTGGCTGGACCTGGTCCTAACATGCGACTTAGGTGAGACTTGGGCTATCAGCCTATTATCACTGCTGCTAGTGGCAGAGCTGCAGCTGTCAGCCTGAGGACGGAGTTTACATTGACAGGCTGACAGCTGCAGCTCACCCACTAGCAGCAGTGGTAATTGGCACCAGCAGGCAGGCACTCACTCACCTCTACCTTGTTCCAGGCGATGCAGGTCCGTCAGTCTCCTCTGTAGTGCAACTACTCTGCACTTCCTGCTCCACTGTTTGGGCTCTAGTGCCCGATGTCAGAAGCAGGAAGTGCAGAGTAGTTACACTACAGAGGAGAGAGAGGGACCTGCAGCCCCTGGAGCAACAAGGAGGAGGAGGTGAGTGCTGTCTGCCTTTCCTCCCCACTTTGCAGCTTATTAATTCTGGGAGGGGGTGGAGGAGCTACCACACTGGAGGGAGGGGGATTGGGACACTTCTAGGTAGGTAGGTAGGTAGGTAGATGTTTTTATTATACTGGGGGTGGGGGAAGGTACAAATGTACTATACTGTGTGTATGGGGGAGACGTGGAATAGGGGGCACAGCTAGCTATTATACGTCAGAGGAAAGGGGGGGGGGTCAGGAGGGGGCACAGATCTAGCTATTTCTGCTACCTCCAGTATGTACAGTGTAAGCTGTTACTCTGTGCCTGTACTGATAGTATATTAGCTGCAGTGTGCGCTGATCTCTGCTACCCCCAGTATGTACAGTATAAACTGTTACTCTGTGCCTGTACTGACAGTAAACTAGCTGCAGTGTGTGCTGATCTCTGCTACCTCCAGTATGTACAATATAAGCTGTTTCTCTGTGCCTGTACTGATAGCATACTAGCTGCAGTGTGTGCTGATCTCTGCTGCCTCCAGTATGTACAGTATAAGCTGTTACTCTGTTCCTGTACTGACAGTAAACTAGCTGCAGTGTGTGCTGATCTCTGCTACCTCCAGTATGTATAGTATAAGCTGTTACTCTGTGCCTGTACTGACAGTAAACTAGCTGCAGTGTGTGCTGATCTCTGTTACCTCCAATATGTACAGTATGGGCCCTTTTCCACTAGCTAGCGCTTGCGCTAAACGTTAATGATTGTGATTCAGCAAGTCCCTAATTTTTTTAATGCGATTTTGCTGTGCAATGCACTGCATAACAAAATCGCAGTAAAAATTGCTCTGCATCGCGTTTGCACTTTTGTAAAAATCGAATCGCAGTAGTGGAAAATACCTACCGCAATTCCTATGTTGTTTAGCAAACCATAGCGAATTAAAAATCGCTAGCAATTTGCAATTTAGCATCGCAAACACTCCTAGTGGAAAAGTGCCCTATAAGCTGATACTTTATGCCTGCACTGATAGCATACTAGCTGCAGTGTGTGCTGATCTCTGCTGCCTCCAGAATGTAATGTATAAGCGGTTACTCTGTGCCTGTACTGAAAGTAAACTAGCTGCAGTGTGTGCTGATCTCTGCTTCCTTCAGTATGTGCAGTACTGAGGAAGAAGGGGGTGGGGTCAGTTATGGGGGGTGAAGAAATGGGGGGGGGGGCCCAATCACAAAATTTGCTATGGGGCCCAGTGAATTGTAGCTACGCCCCTGATCTACATCTATCTATAATACAGTGGAACCCTGGTTTGTGAGCATAATTCATTTGGGAAACATGCTTGTAATCCAAAGCACTCTTATATCAAAGTGAATTTCCTCATAGGATTAATGGAAATCCAGTTGATTTGTTCCACAATCCAAAAACAGTGAAAGTAAAATAGTATAAAAGAAAAATGTAAACAAGACTTTCACTATAACTATCAGAACCATTGCCATCTGTTGGTTCACTCCAACTTTTATTTTGTGTGGCTTTAACAAGGAACTTATCCAAGTACAATCCTGCAGCACCAAAGTTGTCAGCTGTGATGATGTGAGGCATGTATCAGCGCTATGTAATATTTTTGGGGCTTTATAAATACAATAAATCAAATAAATAAATAAATGTGTACTTCCTTTTTTTGCTTGTATCAAGACATTGCTTGTAGGGATGCTCTTTTGGATTCCGGGGAAATGCAATTTCCGCATTTCCAATCGAAAATTGCATTTCCACATCGGAATGCGGAAATCGGTAATACAAGTGCGGTAGGTGGATTTTTGCGGATTTCAGCTGGAAATCACGGAAATTTCAGCTGACTTTAACATTGATTTTCTCAAAACCTATGAGGTCTTTTTGAAAACTTTTTTTCATCTTGTCCACAATCTTCTGTTTAATAAACCCTGAAAATTTGGTGTGTCGAGGACCTATGAGCACTTTGCTATTAACCGACGGCTTTTGACTGCAATGTAAAATGCAGAACATCTGCATTATCCGATATGCGGTAATTTTAAGCCAGAAGACTCAATTTTGAGTCAGAAGACTCAGAATAAATAAATCAAAGAATGGGGATTTAGGCGGAAATTTCAGCATTCTTTGATTGGCTTATTCATTCTGAGTCTTCTGATTCTGGCTTAAAATTACCGCTTATCGGATAATGAGGATTTTCTGCATTTTACATTAGTCAAAAGCCTCAAACTTTAGCGGTTAATAGCAAATCCCCCATAGGTCCTAGGCGCACCGAATTTTCAGGGTTTATTAAACAGAAGACTGTGAACAATTTGACAAAAAAGTTTTCAAAAAGACCTTATAGTTTTGAGAAAATCGATATTAAATTCGGCGGAAATTTCTGCGATTTCCGGCGGCAATCCGCATCGGAATACGGAAATCGGTAGCAGAAAGCGGTAGCGGTAATCGGCAATGGCAGAATGCAAATCTTCCGCGGAATCGGAAATTGCCATTTCCTACCAAGTCAAAATTTCACAAAATATTTTGCTTGGTTTGCACACCGCTCTTAAACCAAGTTACTCTCAATCCAAGGTTTTACTCTATCTATGTATCTATCGAACGATCTATCTATCTATCTATCCATCCATCCATCCATCCATCCATCCATCCATCCATGATATATTTTAACAAACAAAGGTGCAGAACTACACAGTCTAGTCTATATGGTCTTTCTGTATGTTACTTAGTAATTACTAGGAACTGGGAAAGGAACAAAACTGATACTTGTGGTCATTTGTTTGAAATTTTGTATAAATCCTATTAAAAGGAAACCGAGGTGAGAGTTAAATGCAGGCTGCCATATTTATTTCCTTTCAAACAATACCAGTTCCCTGGCAGTCCTTCTGATCCTGAGTGTCTAATACTATTAGCCATAGACCCTGAACAAGCACGCAGCAGATAAGGTAGTCTGACTCACAGGGCTGCCAGGCAACTGGCATTGTTTACAAGGAAATAAATATGGCAGCCTCCACATCCCTTTCACCTGGGGTTCCCTTTAAGCAGGTAAAATAAATAATAAATATTTTATATAATGCTAAAATGTTGTTGTTTTTTCTAATACGATAATGAATTCCCTATCCGTTGCAGCTAGTCTTGGGAATATTATATTGCAAGGGTATTTCTTACAAAGCTTGCATCCCAAACCACTTTATTTATTTTTTTGTTGTCCTTAGGCTTTCTTCTCATTCAGGAGTGACCTACCCTTATAACTTGCATGCTTTTATGTTCATTTTAGAAATGTTAATATAATTCAATAACTATCCCCAGCAGTTTAGTTTTTGTAGACCTTCAAATCCTGATATCATGACACCAAAAACATTTCAATTTAAATACAGAAAGGTCAGAGCATAAAATAAATAAACATCTCTACTCCAGTGTTATAATGTACAAATGGATTCAGAACCAGAGTTGCATTAAGCTAGCCAAATTAATTCAAATGTCAGCAGACACTCAAGCTTCATCCATTGGACATTGTGCAGGACTTTACCTGCCTGCTTTTATTAGAAAGTACAATTTGACAAAGTCTGCACTCTGCAAAAAGCTGCTCCAAACTCATATTAGATTTTTCATGGCTTCTGTTGACGGAGGCAACTTCAGACCTCTTTCATTTACAGAATAAAGAAAGGGCCACAGGGATTTTAATAGATCCAATTATGTAGAAGGAAAGTGATAATCAGTAGCTCCGAAATGCTGAAGGTCAGCAAGTTCAGGGACAAAAAAAAAAAAAAACATGCGCTCAAAATATCTCACTAAACTATGAGAAGCAGATTCTCTAAACATCAATTACTCTGCCTGCATTTTTAAAGCAAGAAAACGATGCTGCCTACCATAAGATGAGTGAGATGAAATTGCATGGTTTCTTATCTGAATTGAATTGATCTATAATAAATAATCATTTTGTTCAGATGTGTACATATAATATGTTTTATTCCCATAGACACGCAATGTTGTATTTTTTTCTAATCTTTTACATTTAGTTTATTACTTTACATGCAGCTCATTGAAGCATACACAGGTTTGTCTTTCCAGTTTTACAATGGCACATTACTAAACTGATTTTGAACTTACAAAGATAAAAATAAAAATACCGCTTGTAAGGGTCCCTTCCCGCTTGATGCGCTTCTGTGTTAATTTTACAAACTATGTATTTTTAATCCAAAAGGACATCGTTTTCTACAGAAATAACTTTTTAACATTCCATTTATGCATTGTGATACATTGTATTTTCAAAATGCATCGCAGCATACTATTGTCTCTCATTGCAAACTGTTAAACTCTATATGGAAGCCAAAAGAGAAGTGGAAGCATTTTGCAAGTTCTTTTTTTTTTTTTTAGTTTTTGATCTGTTGGCCCCAATTTTATGTTCATGTCAACATATTTTTTTATTTTTTTCAATACATTTAAAAGAATGTCATCCAAGCATTATTGCTCCTTACCCATTACTACAGACAGATTATTCAGGTTGGAGTGAGCTCTGAGGTGTCCCACAGTGCATCAATGCTGAATATTCATATTGGCCCTATGTTGTCCCTGAAAGCTAAACACACCTCTAGAACCATTGGAATGCAATGATTTGTCAGCTTGATAATTGTACAGAGCCATACTAGTCAAACATGCATACAGTTTGTTTTGAATTGGTTGATCCTCATCAGTAACAACAAAACAGGAGGAGCACTCCGTAGTGTGATACCTTTTAATACATTAAAGCTGCGCAAAAACAAAAATGCACTTACTAGATGCGTGCGAGTGATAAGCATTCAATAAGGCATATAGCCTGAAAGAGAGCCGACCCCTCATAGGA
Organism: Hyperolius riggenbachi; assembly: GCF_040937935.1. Taxonomy (NCBI): domain Eukaryota; kingdom Metazoa; phylum Chordata; class Amphibia; order Anura; family Hyperoliidae; genus Hyperolius; species Hyperolius riggenbachi. The sequence goes on along the minus strand of NC_090647.1, from coordinate 370,279,648 downwards.
GTGGAACCTGGGGCTGCAGTGGCCAGTGGCAGCGTGGGTCTGGGTGGTGTATGGACATCAGGTCGCTCTCCGAGGGGACTTTGTGCAGGTATCGTCAAGACGTGTTTTGGCGTATCCACGCCTTCGTCAGTTAACATACCTGCATGCACACTATATTCCTATATATACCAGAAGTAAAGAAATAACTTCCTAGGGTAAATTGGGGTTAACGAGGATGAAAGGGCGGAAGACGGGTTTGATCCCACATAGATATATGAGCCTATACTTTAGCCTTCCAAAGGGGATAATAACCCTGATATATAAAGTACCTGTTAGTGTCAAAATGAACATGTTTAAAAGAAAGGGAACACCACTGAATTGCATATGGCAGTGATAGACTATAAAAAGAAAGCACGCTGGCTGTGTATACACTTGCTGGCGCCGAGGGTAACTATGGGAACTGTCCTCCAATGCTTGAGAAGGGGGAGGTGGCCTGCCGTGACGGCAGAGGGGAGTGATCGGCCGCACTCATGTCCTGAAGCTGACGTCTTGGCTTCTAGGTTGCCATAGTGACCCTATCGAGGAGAAGAGAGAGGAAGGGAAAGGGGCGGGAGCGGGGCAGGACCCACGCTATGCCGAAGCGTGTTTACTCTAAAACCATGGTAACCGGCATAATAGCGCTGACACTGTGTGCTGTGTCATGCGCGTCCAAGGGTGACAATAGCGGGGCACCAGCCGCTACACCCTGTGCTCCATAGTAAGATGTTAAATAGTGTGAAATGCATATATATATAAATACAAATACAAAATGCATAACTAATGAGCACATATATATGTTACGGCCAGAACCCGAAGTGTGGCCACTTCGCGTTCTGGCCAGCCACTTCGGGTTCTGGCCGGCCAATGTGCGAAGTGGCCGCAGCGGAGCGGCCAATGTCAGAAATGTAATTACTACACTAAGCTACAATGTATTTTACGGCCGTCTCGCTGCGGCCAAATGTATAACAAGTTGCTTAATTTCATTAAATATAGCCAGCGGCAATGTAATAGATGAAGCCGCCGGCTTTCGCACTGCCTCCTCCTCTCCTCCTCCTCCCCCCCCCCCGCCTCTCCCTGCCGCCTATACGATACGGAGCAGCCGGCGGGGACACGCGTGTCCCCGAGAGTCGTTCATCGCGGCAGGGGTATCCTGCCGTTCTTGCAGAGCGGGTGCTCTGCTTCCCCTGCCGCGACGAACGACTCTCGCTGCTCCGTATCGTATAGGAGGCAGGGAGAGGCGGGGAGAGTGAGGAGGAGGAAAGGAGGAGGAGGAGGCAGTGCGAAAGCCGGCGGCTTCATCTATTACATTGCCGCCGGCTATATTTAATGAAATTAAGCAAGTTGTTATACATTTGGCCGCAGCGAGACGGCCGTAAAATACATTGTAGCTTAGTGTAGTAATTACATTTCTGACATTGGCCGCTCCGCTGCGGCCACTTCGCACATTGGCCGGCCAGAACCCGAAGTGGCTGGCCAGAACACGAAGTGGCCACACCTCGGGTTCTGGCCGTAACATATATACATACACACAAATGCATGTGCGCATGCCATTCCTGCAATTGCAATATGCATTGAAAATGAATTAAAAGACCCACGTGTGTGGAACATTAATGTACATACAAAAAAAGATTTTTTATACATATAAAAATAGTTAAAAAAGCCCACGTGTGTAGAACATTGATTTAGGGATGGATACCACAACATACCCATTTTGAATGGACTTTGGGCCAATGAACTAAGGTATATACAGAACGGAAGGCCCTGAAGAAATAGGCATGTGTGTATAAACTATCTATCCTGAATATGTCAAAAAGGACAGACTACCAGTGTATAAAGTGCCAAAATCTGATAAATAAAACCCTGAGGGGTAGTGTGGAGAGCACTAAAATAATGCGTTACTGGAAGTGGCTGGTCTTTTGAGGCCAGAAAATTCAGGCTAAAAATAAAAATGGGTATTGCCATATAAACATACACACAAAAATATGTGCATACATAAAAACAGACACATTCATAAGGATGTGCCCCACAGTATTATAACAATCAGTGTCAGAAAAGTATTGGCAGAAATTGAAAGTGTAACCAATAAATTGAAATTGTCACATCAGCTGCCCATATGTCCACTGATTCAAGCACATCTACGCATACCCAATTAAAAGGGGAATATAAGAACTGTATATAATATAATAACTATATATAATAAATATATAATATAACAATGACGACTGCAAGCAGGGTCTGGCAACGGAATATCAGATATGCGAGGTACCGAATCAGAAGACAGAGGAGTAGTCGGAAAAGCTATAAGTCATAACATATAACAAACGATGCCTATTCTGGGTGAGAGGTCCTTGGTCTCAGCACCCCGGAACTAGTCTGAAGTATACACAGATGATAATACAGTTCCCTAGACTGGATGCGAGGTCCGTGGTCTCAGCACCCTGGAACTAGTCTGAAATATAACACAGAAGGTAGTACAGTTCCCTAAGCTGGGTGTGAGGTCCTTGGTCTCTACACCCTGGAACTAGCTTAAAGTATAACACAGAATACAATACAAACAATCTGGCTAAGTGTGAATTCCCAGGTCCACCTGGTTCAAACACACTGAAGGATCTGACTAGGTCTGAGTGCTTCCACGTAGTGATCGCAATGGCAGACAACTTGCAAGTGACCAGCAGAAACTATATATGGAGTAGTGCTTGTGACAAAAAATAAAATCTTCTATGAAATCACCATACACCTAAAGGAATACCTTGTGGTGTCTTCTTTCTAAAATGGGGTCACTTGTGGGGTTCCTATACTGCCCTGGCATTTTAGGGCCCCCAAGCCGTGAGTAGTAGTCTAGAAACCAAATGCCTCAAAATGACTGTTCAGGGGTATAAGCATCTGCAAATTTTGATGACAGGTGCCGAGGATGAGGGGCCGAATTTTGTGGAACCGGTCATAAGCAGGGTGGCCTCTTAGATGACAGGTTGTATTGGCACTGAAGTGCAGGAAGCGCAGGATGTTCTCAAATCGTAACCTGGACATGGCAGCAGAGAACATGGGCATGTTGTGTATTGGGTGCATAGACCAATAAGACCACAATACATTCTTTTTGACTAGACCCCTGTTAAGGAGAAGGCCCCAAAAAATGTTACGTTCGGAAACTTGGAGTGGTTTCCACCGAAAAGGCTGGGCATGGTAGCTTCTTGGATTGGCGGTTGCGTATTGTGTGGCATAACGGTTGGTCTCAGCCACAATTAAGTCGTAGAGACCAGCAGTGATCAGAGAAAAAAAATTCTGTCACTGCGGTGGAGAGGGTTTGGCCGGGTGATCAGAAGCGCGCAGGGGGCAGAATAGGGCCTGATCTGATGGATAGGAGTGCTAGGGGGTGACAGGTGGTGACAGGAGGTGATTGATGGGTGCCTCAGGGGGTGATTAGAGGGGATAATAGATGCAATCAATGCACTGGGGAGGTGATCGGAAGGGGGTCTGAGGGGGATCTGAGGGTTTGGCCGAGTGATCAGGAGCTCACAAGGGGCAGATTAGGGTCTGATCTGATGGATAGAAGTGACAGGTGGCGACAGGGGGTAATTGATGGGTGATTGATGGGTGAACAGTGGGTGATTAGAGGGAAGGACAGATGTAAATAGTGGACTTGGGAGGTGATCGGGGGGGGGGGGGGGGGGGTCTGAGGGCATGTGTTTGGGTGCCTGCAAGGGGCAGATTAGCGTCTGATCTGATGGACAGCAGTGACAGGGGGTGACGGGGTGATTGATAGGTGATCAGGGTGTGATTAGAGGGGAGAATAGATGCAAGCAATGCACTGGTGAGGTAATGGAGGGGGTCTGAGGGTGATCTGAGGGTGTGGGCGGGTGATTGGGTGCCCGCAAGGAGAAGATTAGGGTCTGATCTGATGGGTATGATGGGTAGCAGTGACAGGTGGTGACAGGGGGTGATTGATGGGTAATTGATGGGTGATCAGTGGGTGATTAGAGGGGAGAACAGATGTAAATAATGCATTGGGGAGGTGATTGAGGGGTCTGAGGGCGATCTGAGGGTGTGGGGGGGGGGGGATCAGGAGCCTCCAGGGGGCAGTTTAGGACCTAATCTAAAATATAGCATTGACAGATAGTGACAGGGAGTGATTGATGGGTGATTAGGGGGGTGATTGGATGCAAACAGGGGTCTGAGGGGGTGATCAGGGGGGGGTCTGAGGGGTGCTGTGGGCGATCAGGGGGCAGGATCAGTGTTTGTGTGTGCTTACCAGGGGGGCTGCCTCCTGCCCTGGTGGTCCCTCAATCACTGGAACCACCAGGGCAGGAGGCGGCCTGTATAATACGCTTTGTATACATTTCAAAACGTATTGTATGCTTACTATGCGGCAGATCGGGGGTTAACAACCCACCGGTGCTTCTAATTGGCCGGTGGGTTGACGTCACGGGTGGGCGGAGCCTAATGCCAGTGGATGCGCGTGATCCCTGGCTTTTTAGTGCCCAAGGAGCCGATGCCATAGATAGTGGGCGGTCGGCAAGTGATTAAAAAGATAGCTAGCCTAAACAGCCTAGACGAGTTCCTTGCTCCCCATGTACCCAAAATATCCTTGTCCACTATCCAATCTGACCTCCAACTATTATCCGCCCCTAGAAAAGTAGCCAATAATTTAGCTGGCTGGTCTAAACAAATATCAGGCGATGACCTTCCAAATAAGATCCTTAAAGGACTTACGAGGCAAAAATGTAAAAAAAAGTTAAAAACCTATTCGGTTCCATTCCGCTTTTTTGTAACTCCCAGGCTCTGGTGGGGCCCCGACCCGATCCCTAGGGTCGTTTTCAGCTTCCCCAATTAAGATGGCTGCCAGGTCCTGCCACGCCTGCACAGTTCTCATAGCCGCAAGTGAAGCTACACAGCTCTGAATCCTCCTCCAGTTCTGTCCTTGTTCCCAGTGGTCTTGCATGCTTTACGTCCACGAGACCACTGGGAACAAGGACAGGACTGGAGGAGGACACACTTGAAAACTGCACAGGAGCGGCAGGACCTGGCAGCCATCTTAATTGGGGAAGCTGAAGACGACCCGAGGGATTGGGTCAGGTCCCCACCGGAGCCTGTGAGTTACAAAAAAGACACGGTGGAATGAAACGGGAGGCGTGTATGGCGTCCCCTAAGGATGATAAAACACAATAGGTATTTAACTTTTTTTGATGTTTTTCGCCTCGTAAGTCCTTTAAGGGATACAAAGTAGTCCAGAAATTGATAATTGGGAAAAACTAACGCGAATCCCATCTAAAGTTCATACACAGGGCAAAGTACAAAAATCCCCCAGCGTACTATAAACCAAAGTGTCCCAAATGCTCTTGTCTGAACGCGGATATATTTCACTGTATTTGGAGTTGTCCTGTAATCTCAGGCTTCTGGCAAAAAGTGATACAGTATGTCAAACAAATGTGTAAGATCCAACTGGGACCAATCCCTTTATTGTTGCTGTTTAATTATGAGGAAACTAAGACAGGGGTAGAAGGAGAAGCACAGTCAACAACCAAAGGTATGAGCAAATTAGCCCACCTGGTCATAATTGCAGCTCGAAAAGTGATCTTTAACAAATGGATATATTCGAGAACTCCAACAGCCTGGGACATGAAAGAGGAGCTTATGCACTTACTTCACCTGGATAGATTCAACACAATTAATCACAAAGACAAGAAAACAAAGTATTTTTTCAAAAAATAGAAACCGTTTATTATAATGACTTTTACTCAACAGGAAATCAAGGACTTGATGGAACACTTTAGGTATACAAAATGGTATCTCACGGAACACTTGCTGGGCTCTCTGGGTAAATTAGATATTTCAGATGGAAATTAAGGATTTTCTCTGACTGGGAATGACAGGGGGAGGGGGAAGGGATGGGGGGGGAGTGGGGGGTATAGTATAGATATTTCAACTGATATTTAGTCTTGTATATGTATAAGATCTGGAACACTGTGTGCAACATATATTGATCCATATGAATGCAACCCTGTACTTTGTTGTATCTTGTTCCTAAGTTGCGGACAAGGGGATGTTATATTGTTTAAAATTATAATAAAATTTGTTTAACAAAAAAAAATTGTATGTGGGTGCAATTTACTATTTGGCCACAAGCTGGTCATAGTCAAAAAAGTGCTGGAAGCAGGCGATCACGCTTCCAAGAACTAGAAAAAGGATGGGGAACTTTATTCCCATTCACTGATCGGGGGGCTTACGGCAGGCAGCGCCTCAGGCAGCAGGAGATGCACAGTCTATCTGGACAGATATATCCATCCAGATAGAACGAAGTGGTTAAGGACTACGTGAACAGAGGCAATAAATCTTTATGAGCCCCCTTGACCTTATTCAGTCCCAATCAATTAATTTGATTGCCTGGTCGGTAATCTGGCACTGCTCTGTACAATTAACAAGCTGACACACAATTGCATTCCATCAGTTCTGCAGGTGTGGTAAGCTTTCAGGGACAACTAAGGAACAATTTGCATATTCAGCAGTGATGTACTGTTGGATATCTCATATACTCAATCCAACCTGAATAATCACATATACCTTCTGTTTTAAGGACAAATTCTGTTTTTCATAGCAACTTTAGTAGCCGGGCTTTTTGGTCCTTTTTAGCCCCTTACACACTCCACCATGACACTATATACACAATAAAATTGGATAGTTCTGTTTCACCCCTATAGGTTATAAACGCACACAATTATCACAGAATGGGGCTTTTTGTGAACAGTTTCTCTATTTATTCTTCATTCGCAAATATCTTCAAGGATTGTGGACAAAAAAGTTCACAGTTCCTTCATAAAAAAAGAATGCCTGACACATTATTCACAGCCAATAGCCGCTTCCTCAGAGGCACACAGTATATGAACATCAGTTTAAAAAACATATAATACAGGCCATAGAAGTCACATACATACCATAGGAGATCTATGCGCACATCAGCAAATGGAGGCCAGATGCCTCATAAAAAACGTTTGTTTATCTTACCAACAGTGGAAAAAGACAAATGTACCCACAATCTGCAAAGTTTCAATATATAAAAAAAGGGGGATAAGCCCAGATAAAAAATATTACTAAATAGTAGTGACAGTGTACCACCACCTAAGTTCTGTATCAAACCGCAACCTAAGCGCCTAGCAAAAGCGCATGCATTAAAAAAATGGTAAAGTGTATACCCACATAGTGTCAGAAAACTTCAATAGACAAACGTGAAAACCTCATGCAAGACCAGAATTCCCAGAATTTACATGAAATTTCAAAAGAAAGACATGAAAACCTCATGCAAACCCAGATTTTTCAACAGAGAAAGGTATCATATGTATACATGCAAGCCAACACCCATATACATACATGGGCAATTTGGATAGTTCAGTGCATAGATATCAGCAGTGCCCCAGCTGGGTACATCAAGCCCATCTGATCAAAAGCATCATGTGTCCAAACACTGTCCGATTAGTAGTAAAGGCTTGCATACATAACAAGAAAGATCACCAAAAGCATACACAAGAAAAGATCTTAGTGCCCGAAGATTGTAAAAAACATCCAATATGGTGTGTGCATAAACAAACCAATATAGTATAAAAATAAAGCGTGATATAGATACCTGTAGTCTAAAGAGAAGCTGCATTTACAGACGATTCCATGTATAACATGGACTGCAAGAGACGCTAGAACAATGTGTCACGTGTATCTAAAAACCCAGGCCAGCCAATCAGGGTGGCCTATAACACAGAAGGGGTGAAGGATTGTATGTAAATAGCCAGTGACCGACGCACGAGTGAGTGGAACATTTCTATCACAAACTTATGTAGTTGGTGAAGGAACTTTTCTTTCCCAAGCTTGGATAAAATGCAAATTGTTAACCTGACCAATCAAGAATTCTCTATATCACAAATGAATGTGTTTAAAAAAAGTTTTAAACTTTTGTCCAACAAATAAAATTGACTTTTTTGCAAAGATGATAGATTTACAGTTTTATCTCCATAAGATCTACCTCAGAGCTACCTTGGGGAGGGATGATAACACAGAATATCCTGTAGGCTGGGATGATATTGATATCCAGGCCTGTATAGATCTTAAAGAGCTCCTAGCCGAAAATTCATCTGATACCAACTTGGTAAACATTGATTATTCCAGATTGAAAATAAGATATAAATATTTCCCCAATATACAGAATTGTCAGAGTATTAATATATTCATCAATACTACGATGGAGGATATAATCAAACACTCCAAGATATATACTTTAGAGTCCAATCTAGATCCCCTTGAGAAGAGAGCACTAGATGAGATTAAAGAGATGAAACACCTTACAATTAAACCATCTGATAAAGGTGGGAACCTTGTTATAATGTAAAATGAGGATTATGAGAACATGTGTATGAAACTATTACGAAATCGAGACAACTATGGTAAGATCAATGGAGATGTTATCATGCGATACAAAAGAGAACTCGATGACATTCTTTTTAAGGCCAAAGATGATGGCCTTATTAATGAAAAGATCTGGAAGTTCCTAACTGTTGAATTCCCATGTACTCTCACATTCTATTGTACCCCGAAGGTACACAAATCCATCTTAGATCCACCTGGGTACCCAATAGTAGCGGGCTATGGTTCCCTCACAGAGAATGTCAGCAAATATACTGACATTCATCTTATGCCCCATATACTTAGCTTACCTTCATATGTTAAGGATAGCTCTCATCTATTAACTATTCTGGATGAGATACACGTGTCTAAACAAAGCTTGTTGGTGTCTTTAGATGTAGAGGGACTATATAGTAGCATACCTCACGATCGGGGGGTGTTGGTGATACGAAGAGAACTTAATTCATTTGTCATTGAACTTTTGTATTTTCTGCTTACTCACAATGTGTTGGTTTATGGGGGGACCCACTACCTCCAGGTGCAGGAAGCGGCAATGGGGACAACTTGTGCCCCGACGTACGCTAACCTGTACCTAGAGGGGTGGGAGGAGGAAATTTTTTGCAGAGGATGGTTATGACTTCATGCATCTGATTACCACATGGCACAGATTTATTGATAATGTGTTCTTTATCTGGGAGAGCACCGAGGATGAGCTGAATGATTTTGTTAATTGGCTGAATATCAATGAGTGGAATTTAAAATTCACCTAAACCTTTAATCAGACAGAGTTGGAATTTCTTTATCTAAAAATCATGAAACAGGAAGATGGAACTTTGGCTACTACGCTATATCGCAAACCTACAGCCACCAATTCCATTTTGAGAGCAGATAGTGCCCACCCCCTAAGTACTGGCAGTCCATGTTATACATGGAATCGTCGGTGAATGCAGCTTCTCTTTAGACTACAGGTATCTATATCACACTTTATTTTTATACTATATTGGTTTGTTTATGCACACACCATATTGGATGTTTTTTACAATCTTTGGGCACTAAGATCTTTTCTTGTGTATGCTTTTGGTGATCTTTCTTGTTATGCATGCAAGCCTTCGGACAGTGTATGGACACATGATGCTTTTGATCAGATGGGCTTGATGTACCCAGCTGGGGCACTGCTGATATCTATGCACTGAACTATCCAAATTGCCCATGTATGTATATGGGTGTTGGCTTGCATGTATACATATGATACCTTTCTCTGTTGGAAAATCTGGTTTTGCATGAGGTTTTCATGTCTTTCTTTTAAAATGTCATGTAAATTCTGGGAATTCTGGTCTTGCATGAGGTTTTCATGTTTGTCTATTAAAGTTTTATGACACTAGGGGCGTGGCCAAGATGGCGGGCTAGACGGACGTCTTCTTTAGAGCTCCGCTGCCCAGCTTCTCCTGCTGCACGGAAGAGAGCCTGTAAACACCTCGGAACGGGCACCCGAGTAGTTGCTCACCAGCAGAACACACTGGAGTCGTGGTGTGATCCCCCGCTTGAGGATTCGGCAGATAGAGCCGACCTTGCACCGACCTCACTGGACTGGGACACGTGCGGAGGCCCGGTTTGCATACCCAGATCACAGAACCGCACTGCTCCTTACTCCACAATGCCACCGAAGGGAGGTAAGAGCAACAAAGAGCCAGGGGAAGACCAAGCAGGGTCAGAAATTCCCCCCAGCACCCCACTCCAGCAGCGCGGGTCAGGCCGCGGGAAACAACACAAGGAGGGAGGTGACGCAGATCAGCAGGGGAGCAATGGCGCTGGCTCATTACCTAACTCTGCAGAACTGTTAGACGCCATACGAACGTGTCAGACCACGCTGACACTGAAAATAGACCACATGGAAGCCAACCTGAGCCTACTCAGACAGGACTTGGGTAACTTAAGAGGCAGAACAGCGGAATTAGAGCGCCGTACGTCTGATAATGAAGACACGCTGCAGAACCACAGAGTAGTGATCCCAGACATGCAAAAAAGACTCACCCAGCTAAAAACGAAATCAGTGGATGCAGAAAATAGGAACCGCCGCAAAAACCTGAGGTTGCTGGGACTCCCTGAGGGGGCGGAGGGCACTAATGTACCGACATTCATGGAAGACCTGCTAAAAAAGCTGCTCCCGGAGAATATTTTTGTAATAGAGAGAGCGCACCGTATCCTAGCACAAAGGGGCCCCCCAGGAGCATTACCTAGACCGGTTATTTTTAAACTCCTCAATTACAAAGACCGCGACGCCATCTTGGCTGCCATGAGAAAAGAAGGTGAAGTCTTCTATGAGGGAACGAAGTTAATGATTTTCCGGATTACACGGCTGAAACACAGAAACAAAGGAAGTCGTTCCAACAGGTTAAAAAGAAAATGAGAGAGAAGCAGATATCCTACTCTATGCTATTTCCAGCAAAACTTCGTGTCCAAGACGGCGAAACAGTCAGGATCTTTGAAACCCCATCTGAAGCTACGGTTTGGCTTGAATCACTTCCATCGAACAACCCGACTTGAATCTGACTGTTATACTTTCCTGGAAAAGAACCGGACCCGGGCTCGGGTACTGGTACTCAATTAAACTTATGTGTGATAAATATTACAAAGATGCTGCCTGTTAATACAAGACAGGGTCTTGGGAGGATGAAAAGGACAAACTATCTCAGGTAACATGGCGTTATGAATACTGACATCTTGACTGCTGCTGATTCCAGGTCTGTGTTGGATGTGAGTAGATTGAACTGAATGATAGCTACAGCATGACATATAACTGCGTAGTAGGAACTGTCTATAATCAGGGCATTATTTCTTCAATTGCATACTACAGAACTGCTAATCCCACTGCTGATCGTGTAGTTATATATATATCAAGCTATGGACTAATTTTGTTTATATGCAGAGTTATAAGATCCATTCACCACGGAGCATATGTCCTTATTACAAGAACCTTGCTCTTTCAAGCCAGACCTGGACTTCTAAATAGCCAGACACCATTGCTATCAGTGATATAAAATGTATATCTTAAGAAATATCTGCAAAAATGGAACATGACTTATGTCAATCTCTAAGCTAAATACCTGGGAGAAGCAGTTCCCTTTTCTGCCCCCCCCCCTCCCCTTTTTGTCACCCTTCCCTTACCATTCCACCCTAACCCCCCCTTCTCCCCCACCTCCCCCCCACCCCACCCCCACCCCCTGCTTCATCACCATTTATTATGTAAAACCTGGTTGTTATATTGATAATTATTAGACTATTATTAAAACGAATAGTGATGAGGTTTTGAAATAATATGCAAGTATAACAAGGGGCTCATAATCAGTACTATCCCCCAGTTCGCTGGGAGTCGCTGGGTAGCGGACCCTCGTCCCCCGCTGCCACTCACCCCATACTAGGTGCTCATAAGTGGGCATACCTATATTTAGGGACCTCCCTGGGTAATATCAAGGGAAGGTTGGTTTAGGGTACAGGCTACCTTACCTGTTGTATAGAGTAGCAGGGTGGGTTAGGGTATTATGTGGGTTTTTGGGGTAGGATATAAGGTTGTAGATGTCGATGGATGTGGTCTATGTTCCCATACTTTCCACCCTGAGGGGATTCAGACGAAGTGGAAGAACTGTAAATTTAAATGTGCACCTAAAATGTATATTATAATGATATCTTTATGTCAACGCTAAAATGTATACTATGGAACGTGAGAGGTCTCAATGCTAGAATTAAAAGGTCGCTTGTATTTACTTACTTGAAAGATTATAAACCTGATATATGCATATTACTAGAGACACACCTTATGGGAAGCAAAATTATGGCACTAAAAAAGCCGTGGGTAGCCGCATATTATCATGCAACTTATTCAAATTATGCCAGAGGAGTCTCAGTCTTGGTAAATAAAAAAACGCCTTTTCAATTAATCCATCTTAAATTGGATACATATGGGAGATATGTCGCTATGCAGGCCAAGATTTATAATGAATTCATGACAATAATAGCAGTATATATTCCCCCCTTCCCCCCTTCCCCCCCCCCCCCCCCCCTCCCGGCAGATATTGCAGTACTAAACGAAATTATGATGACAGCTGCTCAATGGCCAGTAGCCAAAACTCTGATAGCAGGAGACTTCAATATGGTTCTCTCTCCTACTACGGACAGGCTGATGCCCTCCCCAAAGGACAATCTAATATTTCAACGCTGGATAGACTCATATGGGTTAGTAGATACATGGCCTTTGAGAAACCCGGGCAGCCCGGGCTTTACGTGTCACTCATCCACCTACCATTCCCTCTCAAGAATAGACCTTTTTTTGGCCTGTTCAGAGTTAGCATCCCTGGTCACTAGCAGCAAGCTTCTTCCCCGGGGGATTTCTGATCATGCACCCATTGAATTAACAATAACCCTTGAGGGCCAAAGAACTAGACCATTATGGAGATTATCTCCTGGGTGGCTGGATGACACCTTCGTCCAGGCCGAAACGAAGGCACCCCTAGCGCACTTTTGGGCGGAGAATGTAGGGACGGCCCTTCCTGAAATTGTATGGGATACGTACAAAGCTGTAGCGAGAGGAGTTTTCACCTCTGCAGTTGTGACAGCAAGGCAACAATATAGAATGCTGCTAACGAATGCTGAGAATAAGGCAAATAAAACTGAAAATGAATATATTATAAATAAAACAGAAGCTAATTACTCTGCATGGAAGGCAGCATTAACAAACCTAGCTAGTAAACAAATGAAGAGGCTATGGAAATGGCCCTAGATACAATAGTTACAACCCGAGAACACCTAGAACCCCACCACATTACAGATATAGTCGAGGATACAATGGATACAATGGATATCAGGGACCAAGACATGGCCCACCCCAACAACCACGATATAATGTACCCACGCATGGACCACCACAACAGCCTAGTTATAACATCCCTACACAAAATAGGTATGATCCCATTAGAAATGAACAACTATACCGTCCTTTTTTAGAGGAGGTATGGAAAGACAACAGATCACCACAGGAATGGAGGAGAAGGGAATATATAGGAGAGGGAGCGATGGGAGGGGAGGAAACCCCAATAAGAGACAACAAAAGAGGAGCAGAAGAGGAATACGAGGAGGTAGGAAACTACAAGAGAAGAAGGTTTTAAAGGGTAAGGGGATATATAATCTAAGTGGGGTACAGCTGGACAGGAAGGAACTGGCCTTACTGGATAAGGGATTAAAGTATGCCCCTAAACATGCAATGAATAAATTTGAAACCTATGTTGATCTGCATAAGTATGTAAGAAAACTCAATATCAAGAAATACTTTGCGCAGAGGAAAGGCCCCAATACCAGAATGAACCCTATAAACCCGTACCAACATACTACTTTAAAAAATGCTTCTACCTTCAATCCCCAAGTAAACAGTAATCCCATTGATACTTTTAAGAAAATGATGGAGAAAGAAATTAGGAAAATACCGGAAGGAAGGCGAAATTTTGAACAAAAAACAGCTAGAGATATGCTGGAAAAGAAAAACCTTGTTGTGAGACCAGCGGATAAAGGGGGGGGGGGGGGGAGTTGTAGTGCTTAACAAACAACAATATGGAGAGGAATTGGATAGGTTGGTGAATGATCCCCAGACATATCTAACATTGAAAGGAAATCCTACCAGTGAATACATGCAGGAGCTGAGAGTACTCATAAAAGATGGCCTTGATAAGGGATTTTTAAACGACAAAGAATTTATGTATTTGATACCATCAGCCCCCCATATCCCTATCATATATCAGATCCCTAAAATGCACAAGAATAGGGATAACCCTCCTGGACGCCCTATAATTAGTGGCATTGGCTCTGTGATGCACAGATTAGGTGAGTATCTCAATCACTTCCTTCAACCCTTGGTGCATAGATTGCCATGTGTGGTAAAAGACACTAAGGACATGTTGGGAAAAGTGGATAGAATGGTGGTGGGAGAGGAGACGATTCTTGTTGTTGCGGATGTCTCCTCTCTCTATACCAATATACCTCACCATCTGGCCCTTGAAGCTGTGGATCACTACATGAGGAGAGAGGAGGAGATACCGGGGGAACAGGTAGAATTTTTAATTAAGATTTTGAAGTTTGCACTCAAAAGAAATTATTTTTGGCACAAAGGGTGTTTTTATTTACAGATTAGGGGATGTGCCATGGGGGCGGGATTCGCTCCGGCACTGGCAAATTTATTTATGTCTAGATGGGATGATGGTATAATTCACCAACACGGAGGAGGTATGCTTAAAACTTGGCTGAGATATATAGATGACCTGTTCCTCCTATGGGAAGGGGGACAGGAGAATCTGATTAATTTTTTTGACACTATAAATGATAACACATGGAACATACAATTAAGTATGGAAAATAATAGGGTGGAGATTAATTTTTTGGACCTTAAGATTATTAGAAATGGGAATAAATTGATCACTAAAAGTTTCTTTAAAGAAACAGATCGTAATTGTTACATACCGACTACAAGCGAACACCACCCCAATTGGATAAGGGGGGTCCCCAAGGGCCAGATGGTGAGGATGAGGAGAAATTGTACAAAATTGGAGGACTATGTAGAACAATCGCAGATATTAATAGATAGATTTGAGGAGAAGGGATATCAAGGGGATCAACTGTACAGGACTATGATGCAGGTGGGCAGGACAGAGAGGGAAAGATATCTATCAAACAGGACCAAAGAAGAGATGTCCACAATTAATAACGGTGTGCCTTTTATTACTGGATATAACTACCAGAGAAAAGAACTTGAGAGGGCTTTTGAAAGAAATTGGGGAATATTGCTTGAGGATAGAACGTTGGTAAAACTGTTGCCGGAAAAACCCACTTTCATCTATAGGAAAGCCCCAAACCTGAAGAACCTGATAGTACCTTCATGTGTAAACCCTCCAGAATCTGAACAACTAGCTTTTTGGCAGAAACCAGGTTTCCATCCATGCAGGGGATGTTTCCCATGCAGGGAGGCCAGGGCTAAAAAGGCTGAAAAGGTCACGTCCCATTTTAATGGGAGAGGATTTAAGATAAGGCAATGTATAACATGCCATACTAGGGGTGTTGTCTACTTGCTCTGGTGCCCATGTGGCATCCAATATATTGGTAGAACAAAAAGGAAGCTGTTAGACAGGGTCCATGAACATATTAATAACATTAAAAATGGGGTAAGGGGGCACAGTGTATCAGAGCATTTTAGGAGAAAACATGCAAGTGACCCTCTTCATTTGAGTTTCTGTGCCATAGAGAAAATTAATATTCCATGGAGGGGAGGAAATAAAATTAAGATACTGTCTAGGAAAGAAACAGAATGGATATTTAAAATGGAAACAATGACCCCTAAGGGCATGAATATAGAGGTAGATATCAACTGCTTCATAGATAATGGATAGATAACATATATTTTTATGATAGGAAAACATAAAAATCAGATATGGCAAAAGTGTATGCTGAAAATATATGCTGTAGAACTATCCAGGTGAATTGTACTGAAGGGGATGTAAACCAGACTTGAGATGTGTATCATAATATGTAGAATATCTTATAATGGGACTTGTATGGAAATTGGGATTGGGGATATGTAGCCCTTTAAGAAAGTAAAAAATGATAGGAGTAATGTGCTGCTTGCTTGATATTATGGCAATTGCCGTAGTGTAGAGTTAAATGTGGGGATTTCTAGTGTAAATAATACAATATGTGATCTGCAATTCAGGTCTGGGGGATATAAAATATGTATAAGGTGGTTATAAATGTAGAAGAGACATAAATTAAAACCCTGTGTAACTTCGCGCAGTTTCCCAGGCTCCAAAATGGCCTCCCCCATAGATGAGGACACTAGGCGTGCATGTGGGAAGACCACGGGGGGAGGAGCTTGATCTATCTAAAGCAGCACTGTGCCGGCAGACTCCATCCCCTGAATGAGTCATAGCATATGACGAAATCGATAGGGAGGAGTCTTGCCGACAGAGTGGACGAACGCCGGAACGAGAAGCAGGGCAGCAGGACAGCCGGTGATTGAGAGCAGCAAGGGGTGATACTACGCGGCGGTTAGCCCGGGAAACCGCGCGGGGTGGAACCCGCTGTAATAATTCCAAAAGCTGTTTAAAACTGCCATACCACGTGAGTGCAACTTTTAATAAATATTTTAAAGTTTTAAACTATACTGCGCAATGAGGAGCCTCTGCTTCATATTTTAAGGTCCTATACTGCTGGAATATTGCTGTCTTATTGGAATATCGCTGAATATTGGTCTGAAAGGAGTCGTGGAAGGCGAGGGGAGCCTATGTAATGCCCCACAGGTGTTTTTTGCTACTGTAATCGTAGCATTTAAAATAGGTGAGTCGCACTCCTGATGGGTGATTAAGACTGGTGAAGGCTTAACTGAGGAAGCGCTGATGATTTTTACTTTAAACAAATGAATGTCACGTCCAGGCTATGTCAGATCCAAAAAGTCTGAATTTATGAACAAGGGGATAATACGGGGAAGTTGCTGGCATATTTGATTGGGAAAGATAGACAGATCTGCCATATATCTTCAATTAGAGACCACAAAGGAGAACTAGTTCACACTACTAGTCAAATTAATAAAGTCTTTAGGGATTATTATTCCCAACTCTATAGTACCAAGACTGATTACTCTTTAGAGCAACTCCAATCTTATTTAGACACTGTAACCTTCCCACGACTAAGCACTACTGACAAAGAGATGCTCGAACGAGATATAACCAAAGAAGAACTAGAGTTAGCTATGGGCACAATAGCGACGGGTAAATCTCCAGGTACAGATGGCCTTCCTATTGATTTTTATCGCAAATACAGCCAAACACTGTCCGAAAAACTGCTCTCTTTATTTCAGAGGATTCAATTAGGTCACGGACTCCCTAAATCTATGGCAGAGGCATTAATAGTGGTCCTCCTGAAGCCGGGTAAAGGCCTTGACGAGTGCTCCTCTTACCGGCCAATCTCACTCCTTAATCAGGACTATAAAATACTAGCCAAAACCCTTTCCCTCAGAATCAACAAGATAATAACTAAGCTAATTAATCCTGACCAGTCAGGTTTTATACCTGGGAAGGGAACTGATATAAATATTAGAAGGCTTACTACCAACTTATCGGTTGAACATGACAATAGGGGATCGCGGATCGTAGCCTCACTCGACGCAGAGAAGGCCTTCGACTCTGAGGAGTGGCTGTATTTGTGGGAGGTACTCCACAGATTCGGATTTGGGCCTAAATTCATCAACTGGGTAAAAGCGCTATACCAACAACCAATAGCTAGAATCAAAACGGGGAACTATGTATCTACACCATTTGCTCTGGGGAGGGGCACTCGTCAAGGCTGTCCCTTATCACCATCTTTATTCGCTCTAGCTATAGAGCCTCTGGCAATAGCCATACGTAATAATATGGGAATTAGGGGGCTGAGAGTTGGAGACACAACTGAAACCATTACACTTTATGCGGATGATATCCTTCTGTACCTGGAGGACCCGGGGCCCTCACTGATGGAGTCTCTCAAGACTATAAACATATTTGGAAGCTATTTGGGCCTAAAAATTAACTGGAACAAATCGGTAATCCTGCCTATAGACCCTATACCACCACTGGAAGGTTCACTAAGTTCCTTAATATGTGCTGAGGAGATAAAGTATCTTGGAATAAGATTCACCACTGACCTCAAGGAATACATCAAACTGAATATACTCCCGGCGTTGGAGAATCTAAAGGCCAAGTATAAAGCCTGGCAAGGCCTTCCACTAACTCTAATTGGAAAGGCAAATGCGGTAAAAATGAATCTTCTTCCAAAATTTAATTATTTCTTCCGTAATACTCCAGTAACAATATCCAACTCTATTTAAAATAATTGACTCAAATATAGCCTCCTGTCTATGGAACTCCAAAACTGCTAGAATTGCTTTACAAACCTTACAATTACCAAAAGACGAAGGAGGTATAGCAGTACCTAACTTTAAGCTTTACTACTGGGCGGCAGTGCTGGTAACTACAAGGTGGTGGTTCTCTCAATCCCTTGAAAACCCAGCTAATAGAATTGAAGCGGCAATAATAGGGTCTCCAAACGCTCTAGCCAGTGCTCCTTTCAGAGGCCGGAACTGTTCCCCCAAATTAACCCAACCAATGAAAACAGTCATACAGGTGTGGGAATTGGCTCAGAAATCCCAATCCTCAGTACAACAGTACTCACCCTTTACCCCGCTTTGGAATAATAGATCACTCCCACAATTTCTTACAGTCCCAGATCCTGAATTCTGGGTGGGCCTGGGGATTACTAGATTACGTGATTTGGTGAAGGGAGGCTTCTTGATAACTTTTGATCAAATGAAAGAAATGTATGGAATCAATAACAAGGGTTTCTTCAGATTCCTCCAGATTCGGCGTTGCTTTCTCGGCCCAATTCGGAGGAACTACCAATTAAGGTAGAGTCCACTCAAATAGAACTGACAGCAGCCACTGGAGAGCTACCAAAGGCACTGTCGGCCCTATACCAAGCAATTAAACCACAATCCACTCCCAAAATGGACAGGTTGCTATCTAAATGGCAAACACTGGACCCAGATTTGGATCAGGAGAACTGGGAGGAAGTTCTTACTTTTTCAATAAAAGCCAGGATTGCAGCAAAAGATAAACTTATTATGCTTAAAATACTTAATAGGGCGTACTACTCCCCTATTCGCATGCACAAAATCAAAGACGAGAATTCCTCCCTATGTCCTAGGTGTAATCAAAGTGGGGCAGATTTCTTCCATACAGTGTGGCTGTGTCCTCAACTGACATCCTTTTGGAAGCAAGTCCATGAGGTGACGAGGAAAATGTTTCCTATGCATACAATCCCAAATGCCCCTAGAAATTATTTATTAGGGGTTATTAATGACACAATAAAAACAGAAGCAACAAGACTCCTCTTTAGAAATCCAGCATATTATGCTATTAAAGCTATTGTGCTTAAATGGAACCAAGCCCTTCCTCCAACGACACAAGAATGGGAATCCATTATAAGAACAGAACTTCTGATTTTAAAACAGGTATAAGAACAAAGGAAAATACCCCAAAAATTCGACAAGGTATGGGCCAAATGGCTCAAGTATTATAACATCTCAATAGACTAGGTGTAAATTGATATTACTAACTTCAATAGGTCGACAGGACCTATCCTTCCCCCTACAGGGTGATGACCACACCCATTGACAAGGTTGTATGTTGTTGTTGTATTATGTTCTGTTCCAGGCTGGCCCCAAAATCTTGTAACTCGGAGTCACCTGGTGTTGTATTTTCAATGTCACTATAAAATAATAAAAATTATCTTTAAAAAAAAAAGTTTTATGACACTATGTGGGTATACAATTTACCAGTTTTTTACTGCATGCGCTTTTGCTAGGCGCTTAGGTTGCGGTTTGATACAGAACTGAGGTGGTGGTACACTGTCACTACTTCTATTTAGTAATATTTTTTATCAAGGCTTATCCCCCTTTTTCTATATATTGTAATCTTTGCAGATTGCGGGTACATTTGTCTTGGTCCACTGTTGGTAAGATAAACAAACGTTTTTTATGAGGCATCTGGCCTCTATTTCCTGATGTGGGCATAGATCTCCTATGGTATGTATGTGACTTCTATGGCCTATATTATATGTTTTTTTAACAGATGTTTGTATACTGTGTGCCTCTGAGGAAGCATCTATTTGCAGTGAAACACGTGGCAGGCATTCTTTTTGTATAAAGGAACTCTGAACTTGTATCCATACGTTTGTCCGCAATCCTTGAAGATATTTGCGAATGAAGAATAAATAGAGAAACTGTTCACAAAACGCCTCATTCTGTGATAATTGTGTGTGTTTACACTCTACCATGAGCTTGCTGGGCAATCTGTAACTGTGAAAAAAAAATGTAATAAAAAAATTGAAACTTGACAAAGTTGAAACTGACTAATAATAATGAAAAATCTTACTGTCCTTCACTGTAAACCAGATCTCAGTAGACTAATGGAGATCTCCAGTTGAAGATTTAGAGATGTTCTTGACAAGATTCCTATCAGTTCAGTTCTGGCACAGATGTGGCAGAGAGGTCTTCAGTCAGCGGCATACCAGTAGTGGCCAGGCCCAACAACATCCAAATACATAGCCGAGCAACGTGGGGTCTTCAGCTAGTACTTAATAATAATAACAATAATCAATTTAAATAAAAAAGATATTTTTGTCATTGTTTAAAAGAATCGCTTTACAGGTAGGTGCCTCCAGGCCATAAAAGTCACGAACCCCTATATTTTACATCTCATGCATATACACTGCCATGTTTGACTGAACTTATTAAACAATTATCAGCCGCAAAGTATCAGCCACAGAGCATATAGCCTGAAGTATACTTTGTGGGGTAAGATCCACTGGCTATATAGGGCCGTAACTTTTTCCATACTAATTTGTACAGTTTAAACATATGGCTGTAATTCTATGAAATCTGTAGGATCAAAATCATGTTCAATTTTTTTTGTCTCAGTGATATAAATGTACTATTGCAAAAAAGGCTTCTTGTTTTTCATAAAGAACACTGAGCCTACTACATCCATCAAGTTAATCTTTTTCCTGGGAAATAGTTCTGTTGCTTGTGAACGGAGGGCGGAGGGGAGCGAAAAGCAAACAATTCTATTTCAATTTCTTAACAGCAACAATAACATTTTTTTTTTCTCGTGCAAAAGATGCAGCTCGCACTTCGCGCATGTAATGTGCTACGGAGAAGCAAATGAAATAAACAAAAAGCAAAACAATTCACTTCAACAAAAAATGGCATTCACACATATACCAAGGCAATAAAACTGACAATGAAACATGGAGCAAGAAATGTCATTAATTTAATTGGCGTTAACATCTGCGAGTGGAGAAGACCAAAGATTCAGTAACAAGCAGAAAGTGTGTTTGCATCAGAGTGAAATGAAAACTTGGTGGTAGCTGTTTTCTCTCTGGCAGTTTATTAAATGAAAGGAGCTCTGCAATTTCAAGAGGTAATATATCTCTTCTCATCACAGCTGATTTACAGATGTACATAAGACCAGTATCTTCTTAATGGTTGGGTGAGTTCATATCTCCTACAAGAGGTGGTGGAAAGAAAACTGCAACATGCAATTTTCCACTAGCATACAAAAGTCTGTGAAAAACAGTTTATATGACCAATGCAATCCAATGGCAAAACTATTCTTCATAATAGTAATTACATCAGATTAATCTGCTCATTTACTGGCTGCCATTATACTTATTGGAAATGCATGGCTGTATAATATTGCTTTACCGCTTCTGTACTAGCATTTGTGTTACTTCCTTCCATTAATGGCAAAACATCAAAGTGCAAAGAAGGTCTGTCAGAAAGAGATTAAAGGGTAACTCTGATGTGTTAACCACTAGACGCATTTGTGGCAGTATATCTAAGACTGTTCCTGTTCCAGGGACGAAGCTGATGGTCTGCTCATTCTAATGTGTTGTGCATGCGACCCTCCCCTCCATGGTAGTGTACTAGTACACTGATCAGTGGATGGGAACACCGTTCCTATTCACCGATCTATGTGCCTACCGGTGATCAATGATCACCAGCATCAATGAGATGCTGTGGTCATTGATAAAACAAAAGTAAAACATACACGCATTACTTCCTGTTAGCATATTAACAGTACGTGCGGGAAGATAAAATGGGGGACATCTAGTGGCCAAATAGTAAAATTACACCTACATACATATTATTAAATAAAATTACATACATTTCCCATTAAAATTTAATGCAATGATCTGCTCATGGCAAAAGACAGAGGCCAATGTTCCATCCTGATTTTACTTGACCTCTCAGCGACTTTTGACACAGTTGATCATTAAATCTTGCTTAACAGGCTACAAGAGTACTGTGGCATAGATGGCATTGTTCTCCGGTGGTTCAACTCCTTCCTGGCTGGCAGAACACAAAGGGTAGCCTTAGAGTCCTTCCTCTCCAACCCTGCACCACTAAAATACAGTGTACCCCAGGGTGCAATATTATCCCCTTTACTTTTCACCATATACATGCTGCCACTTGCAGAAATCATACAAAAACATGGCCTGACATATCATTGCTACGCTGATGGCTATATTTGTCATTGAAACCTGGCATCACAAACCCTACTCCACAAATAAATGCATGTTTAGCTGAGCCTCAGGAGTGGATGAAAAATAACTTGCTAAAACTTAATGTTGACAAAACTGAGGTTCTTGTTATCGAAGGTCAGGGCTCGACAGCAAAGAAGCCCCAGTCTCAACCAACACTGCTAAGGATTAGAGATGGCCTGAACGGTTCGCCGGCGAACGGTTCCCGGCGAACTTCCGGGGTACGTGATCGCGGAGAACCGTGAACTTTACCGGAAGTTCGATTTTCCCCCATAGTGCATCATGAGGGTCAAATTTGACCCTCTACATCACAGTCAGCAGGCACATTGTAACCAATCAGGCTACACTCCCTCCTGGAGGCCCCCCCCCCTTATAAAAGGCAGGCAGCGTCAGGATTTTCACTCACTCGTGTGCCTGCAGTAATTAGAGAAGGGAAAGCTGCTGCAGACTCTCATAGGGAAAGATTAGTTAGGCTCTTGTAGGCTTCTTAGCTTGCTCCTTGCTTATTCTTATTGCTAAAAAAGCACCCCTCAACAGCTCTCAACAGCTCTTTTGGGAGCTAATCTTGTTCTTGTGATCTATTTTTTTTTTGTGTGTGTGTGTGTCCCACTGACACTTGTGTTGCATAGACAGCCTTGGTAATTCCTACTGTGTGTGCCACTGCCAGGCCCAGCACATTTAATGACTACCTGTGTGTGTGCCAGGTGCACATTGTAATACACATCACTGCATATAGCTACCTGTTGTTCACTGTGCACCCACCTACCTACGTGAGCTGAGCACACGCAGTGTCACTGTGCCTGTACGGTACCTGTCTGTGTGTGACAGGTGCACATTGTAATAATTCCCTTGTTTTTGTATAGCACTTTTCTTCTGTCGAACTCAAAGCACTTATGAGGCAGCCACTAGAGCCACCTCATATGTCTGAGTTAGGCGGCGACACTATGGACGTAACATGTGAGGATGAGGATGATGAAGTACCTGCTGTTGGTGCAATTTTGGAGGTGTCTGAGGCAAGCGAAGCTGGGCAGGAAGATTATGATGATGACAATGATACGGATACCACGTGGGATCCTAAAAGACAAGATGACCAAGGGGACAGTTCAGAGGGGGAGCCAGAGAGGAGTAGGAGGAGACGAGTTGCTGAAAGAAGCAGGGGGAGCTTGTCATCAGAAACAGATGGTGGCAGTGTCCGGCGCCAGCCAGCATGCCCTTCAACGTCAGCTGCTGATGCCACCATAGTGCCATCACCCCAGGGGGGCTCAGCGGTTTGGAAATTTTTTAGTGTGTTGTCCGTAGATAAGAGCAATGCCATCTGTTCTCTCTGCCTCCAAAAATTGAGCCATGGAAAGGCCAACACTCACATAGGGACAACTGCCTTACGAAGGCACATGGAGAAAAGGCACAAACTGCAATGGAAAGAGCACCTGAGCAAAAGCAGCACACTTTCTCTTTCAGGTGCAGCATCTCCACCCGCTTTCTCCCTTGCACCTTCACAGCCACCCTCCTCCACTCCGCCTCTGCCCTTGAGCGGTTCCTGCTCCTCTGCTCACAGCAGCCAGGTGTCCGTGAAGGAAATCTTTGAGCAGAAGAAGCCAATTTCTGCCAGTCACCCCCTTGCCCGGTGTCTGACAGCTGGCTTGGCGGAACTGTTAGCTCGCCAGCTGTTACCATACCAGCTGGTGGACTCTGAGGCCTTCCATAAATTTGTAGCCTTCAGGATACCGTAGTGGAAGATACCAGGCTACAATTAGCTCTCTAAAAAGGCGATACCCAAACTGTACCGTGAAGTTGAGAGGCAAGTGGTGTCATCTCTGGCACACAGCGTTAGGTCAAGGGTCCACCTGACCATGGATGCCTGGTCTGCTAAGCACGGTCAGGGCAGTTACATTACTTACACAACCCATTGGGTCAACCTGGTGACCGATGGCAAGCAGGGAGTATGTGGCTGTGCAGCGGACCAACTTGTGACACCTCCACGGCTTGCAGGCAGGCCTCCTGCCATCTCCTCTCCTTCTCCTCCTACTGCTGCTGCGATCTCCTCTCCAGCTACACAGCCCCTGCTCCCCAGGGCCTATGCTGCATGCCAGGTACAACAGTGTCACGCCAACTTAGACATGTCTTACCTCAAAGCGGAGAGTCACACTGGACCAGCTCTTCTGGCTGCTCTTAACAAACAGGTGGATCGGTGGCTGACCCCGCACCAGCTGGAGATCGGCAACGTGGTGTGTGACAACGGCAGCAATCTAATTTCTGCTTTGAATTTGGGAAAGCTGACACATGTACCCTACATGGCACATGTGCTGAATCTAGTCATTCAAAGATTTGTGTCAAAGTACCCAGGCTTTGAGGACGTCCTGAAGCAGGCCAGGAAGTTGTGTGGGCATTTCAGGCGGTCTTACACGGCCATGGCACGCTTTGCGTACATTCATCGGAGAAACAACTTGCCGGTGAGACGCTTGATATGTGATAGCCCGACTCGCTGGAATTCGACCCTGGTCATGTTCTCTCTAGAACAGGAGAACGCCATCACCCAGTACCTGTATAATTACAGTAAAAGGACATAATCTGGGGAGATAGGGATGTTCCGGCCCAACAACCGGACACTGATGCGAAATGCATGCAGGCTTATGCAGCCATTTGAGGAGGTCACCATCCTGGTGAGTCACAGTTAAGACACCATCAGCGACTTGATTCTGTACGGGTACTTCCTGGAGCATGCCGTGCGTAGAATGGTGGATCAAGCTGTGGAGCAGCATGAACAGGAACAGTTATGGGAGGAACAGTTGAGGGAGCAATTTTCATCAGAACCAGATGTTTACTCACCACCTGCGGCAGCACAGAGGGGGGAGGAGGAGGAAGAGTCGTATGGGGAAGAGGAGTCAGACTAGGATGATGAGGAAGGTATTTCTTTGGAGGAGGAGGAGGAGGAGGCAGCAGAAGAACAACTGCAGCAGGCATCGCAGGGGGCTTGTGCTGCTTGACATTCCCGTGGTATTGTTCATGGCTGGGGGGAGGAGGAGGACTTATCTGACGTGAATGTTCCTGCCATTTTTTTGAAACATAACCACAAAATTTTGCTTAGGAACAGTAACTAGAGCTTTGGGAACTGTATATCTTCATGTAAACTGCTAGACGTTGCTGTCAAATGTCCCATTCAATGTGCCCAATGTTATAAACAGGCAATTTTCAATCTTTCGTTATTTTGATTCTACCATATTTAAATTTACGAGTAGAATCAACCATAATTACTGTAAAAATTTGGACTTTAATTATACTGCACCTGCATTGCACACTCAACTCAAATATCATACAAGCATACATACATACATGCATTCATACATACAGTGGGTTGCAAAAGTATTCGGCCCCCTTGAAGTTTTCCACATTTTGTTACATTACTGCCACAAACATGAATCAATTTTATTGGAATTCCGCATGAAAGACCAACACAAAGTGGTGTACACGTCAGAAGTGGAAGGAAAATCATACCTGATTCCAAACATTTTTTTACAAATAAATAACTGCAAAGTGGTGAGTGCATAATTATTCGGCCCCCTTTGATCTGAGTGCAGTCAGTTGCATATAGACATTGCCTGATGAGTGCTAATGACTAAATAGAGTTCACCTGTGTGTATTCTAAAGTCAGTACACATACAGCTGCTCTGTGAGGGCCTCAGAGGTTTTCTAAGAGAATATTGGGAACAACAACACCGTGAAGTCCAAAGAACACACAAGACAGGTCCAAGACAGGTCAGGGATCAAGTTATTGAGAAATTTAAAGCAGGCTTAGGCTACAAAAAGATTTCCAAAGCCTTGAACATCCCAAGGAGCACTGTTCAAGCGATCATTCAGAAATGGAAGTAGTATGGCACAACTGTAAACCTACCAAGACAAGGCCATCCACCTAAACTCACAGGCCGAACAAGGAGAGCGCTGATTAGAAATGCAGTCAAGAGGCCCATGGTGACTCCGGACGAGCTGCAGAGATCTACAGCTCAGGTTGGAGACTCTGTCCATAGGATAACTATTAGTCATGCACTGCACAAAGTTGGCCTTTATGGAAGAGTGGTAAGAAGAAAGCCATTGTTAACAGAAAAGCATAAGAAGTCCCATTTGCAGTTTGCCACAAACCATGTGGGGGACACAGCAACCATGTGGAATAAGGTGCTCTGGTCAGATGAGCCCAAAATGGAACTTTTTGGCCAAAATGCAAAACGCTATGTGTGGCAGAAAACTAACACTGCACATCACTCTGAACACACCATCCCCACTGTCAAATATGGTGGTGGCAGCATCATGCTCTGGGGGTGCATCTCTTCAGCAGGGACAGGGAAGCTGGTCAGAGTTGATGGGAAGACGGATGGAGCCAAATACAGGGCAATCTTGGAAGAAAACCTCTTGGAGCCTGCAAAAGACTTGAGACTGGAGCGGATGTTCACCTTCCAGCAGGACAATGACCCTAAACATAAAGCCAGGGCAACAATGGAATGATTTAAAACAAAACATATCTATGTGTTAGAATGGCCCAGTCAAATTTCAGATCTAAATCCAATCGAGAATCTGTGGCAAGATCTGAAAACTACTGTTCACAGACGCTGTCCATCTAATCTGACTGAGCTGAAGCTGTTTTGCAAAGAAGAATGGGCAAGGATTTCAGTCTCTAGATGTGCAAAGCTGGTAGAGACATACCCTAAAAGACTGGCAGCTGTAATTGCAGCAAAAGGTGGTTCTACAAAGTATTGACTCAGGGGGCCGAATAATTACGCACATCCCACTTTTCAGTTATTGATTTGTAAAAAATGTTTGGAATGATGTATGATTTTCGATCCACTTCTCACGTGTACACCACTTTGTATTGGTCTATCACGTGGAATTCCAATACAATTGATGCATGTTTGTGGCAGTAATGTGACAAAATGTGGAAAACTTCAAGGGGGCCGAATACTTTTGCATCCCACTGTACATAATATATATGTATATTAAAAAAAAAAAAAAATATATATATATATATATATATGTATGTGATATGTATGTATTTAAGTATATATAGGTTACTTATTCATACATATATGTATAGTAATAATATGTGGAGTGACCAAACCTGTGTGATCCTAAGACGGAAAGCTGTGTGGCATACTGGAACTGAACTGGAAAAAGCTTGAAGACAAATAAGATCCTAACATATTGGCTCATCTATGCACCATCCGTAGCAAACGATCTGAGAAAGAAAGGGGTTTTTGTCTCCAAAAAGGTGGAGCTAGTCCCACCACCTCATATAAAAGTTAATGAGAGAGGGCGAAAATTTTGCCCCTTTAGAAGCGCCGCACTTCTGAAGAAAAAAACCCTGATCAAACATAAAATAGTTATGCTGCAACAAAAAATGCATAGTTCTAATCCAAAACAATTAAAGTGATGAATCAAAGGTAGAATACCTATCTAAGTGAAAAGTTAAAGCTTCTAATGCCAGATTGTGCAGTATGGATGAGAACAGACACGCCACATCCAGAGTAACACCGACATTGTCTGATGACCACTCGAGATTCTGAAGACTAGCCAATAAGTGCTTAGTATCATGAAGATATCCCAGAAGTCTCTTGGCCAGGGGCTGAAGATGCGGGTCAACCCAATTTCCCATCCTCTCCCTAGAAGTCCAATATCCACTACAATGGGATGCCCACAGGGGGACAACCAGGCTTGTGAACTTTGGGGGAATGATGGAAGATGGAAATCACTGGTTCTTGTACGACAAGGAATTCATACAATCAACTGGTAATAACTCCCACAGATCTACACCAAGAAAGAAGTTCCTGTTCGTTTTGAAACCATGGCTGTGGGGGCATCCTTAAGTTTTAAGTAAGTACTACTGAGGAATTATGTAACTGTCGAAGTGCTTTTTGCTGGTAAGCAGTAGCATTGAGAACTATCACTGCAACTCCCTTATCTGCTGCCTGAACTACTATTAAGGTATCTTGATGTCACGTAAAGTTAATACTTAAAGGAGTTATCAGGGCATATAAAGTAAACTGAGTGGTACTTACCGGGGGCTTCCTCCAGCCCCAAGCTCCCAGGACCTCCCTCGTCGCAGCTCTGCCTTCAGCAGTTTGCCGGAGCTCCAAACCCGGTCCCCGGCGATGACGTCAGAGCGACCTGGATGTCGCTCTGTACTGCGCCTGCACGATCGGCGCTGCCAATCACCGCCACGTGGGCCGGAGCGGACTCCGCTCCGGCCCATGTGGCGGTGATTGACAGTGCCGATCGCACAGGCGCAGTACAGAGCGACCTCCAGGTCGCTCTGACGTCATCGCCGGGGACCGGGTCGGAGCTCCGGCAAACAGCTGAAGGCAGAGCTGTGGCGAGAGAGGTCCTGGGAGCTTGGGGCTGGAGGAAGCCCCCAGTAAGTACCACTCAGTATACTTTATATGCCCTGATAACTCTTTTAAATGAATACTATCAATACCCAAGTGTTCTAAAATGACAATGTACAAATAATGTCTAAGTAGCTGTGTTAACATTTTCCTACTTTTCATGTTAAATATCAGAGGCAAAAGCTTTAATTCATTGTGTGTAGATTTTAGGTACGTTTGGAATGTCTCATTTGCAGAGGTATGTATCTGTATGAATCTCTGCAGTCTGACATGCTAAGAACAGTGTAATATTGATGCAGATTATTTGAAAACAGGTATCAGGTTTCATACACTACAGTATTTTACAAATGTTTATGTTGCACATAAGATACAAGATAAGATTTCCTCTGCTCTCTCTGAGAGAAAGCTCTGCCTGTCTCTGACTGAGCTCTCTGCACACAGAGTTAACTAACTTTGTGAGGGAATTTCTCCCCTCCCCTCATGGCTGAGTCTGCTGTCAGAATTGCTGTCAGAAAAATGTGAAAGGAATTAGATAACAGTAATCAAATAGATAAGCAGTAAAATGTATACACCAGTACTTGGCAGAACTTCCCAAACATTTTCTATCTCAATTGAATTAAACATGTTAATCGATATCGTCCCTTTAAGCATTTTATTTGTCTCCAAGCTTATTTCAGTCCAGTTCTTCTTTGTCCCAGTCTGCTACCTGCCTTTCCATTTTAGGTTCACACAGGTGTGGTTTCACTACATGTAAAGTGTTCTCATATTCTAAAAACAAATCATTTGATATAACACTGTTTATTAACTGTAATATAAGCGATATAATCCCACCATTTACGGTATGTGTGCTGCACAAGCTGTTACCTTCGTCAAAGAGTTCCAGAACATTACAGGGATCCAGGGTGGACCATCGACAATATATTGGCTGTTGCTAAACATTTTTTCTAAGCTGCCATGCGAATGATATAGGAGTACATTTGTATTCCAGGGATTTTTTTTTTCAAAGGGTTACACACAGAGCCTTAAAGTTCAGTGCAGTGAAATGTGGACGCATCTGAAGTTGTAGATAATGTTATCTTGTGTTTACATAAATGTATCAAGTGAGGAATGTGATACATTCTCTGACTGTGGAGATGCTGCTGGACACAGACAGAGACTCAAAGCATTTCTGAATGTAATACATAATGAATAAAACCAGTTATTAATAAAATGCAAAGTCAGCTCACAAAGCAAAAAACTGTACTTTTGGGAACGTATAATTTCTAAATGAATAATAATACTTATGCACAAATGCAAATATGATAACCGTATGGTATATAAAAAGTAGGAAAACATGTTTTTATTGAAATATTATGTCAGGGTTTTAAACCGCTTTAAAAGGGAGACCTTTTAGATATTTCAAATGGGAACTTGCTTTCCCGACGGCTTGAATATTTAATGGGAAATCAATTTATTTTATGACTTACAACTGATTAACTGTATCTTTCAGCCTCTTTTTTCATCTTTTCCTTTCTTAAGTAAGATGTTCGTTCTTGTGTTTTTAACAAATAGTGCTGTGTTGTATTATGACCTATTGTTTGGCTTGTTGTGCGGTTGTCTATTTGACACACCTAGGGGAGGTACACCACACAGCTTTATAAGCACACACCCTTCTGAATGTAACTTGGGCTGTGACTAAGGGCTGATTGATGCCCGACACAAATCAATTTTTGCTTTTTGTAATAAATACGTTTTTATGCACTTTACTTTACAGGTGAGTTGAGCAGTGTTTTCCTGAAAACAATTATTCATGGGGAAGCAATTTCACTATCTATCTATCTATCTATCTATCTATCTATCTATCTATCTATCTATCTATCTATCTATCTAAAGAGAGAGAGAGAGAGAGAGAGAGAGAGAGAGAGAGAGAGAGAGAGAGAGAGAGAGTGTAAAAGCAGTTTTGTGCTGTAAAATGCCAGATAAATATTTTTTGATAGCAGCTGGTAATATGAATAAAACATATTAAGGAAATATTTTCTCAATTTCTGCTCATAAGAGTAACACCACTAAATATGAGATGTGATATCTCGGCTGCAGCAGCGAGGCTAAAAATAGTTGAAGATGATCACTATTCATCAGGATACTTAGATGTTAGATTCTTTCTTTCTTGAGGATTTTGTATGACACAAGAGAAATCATCAGGCTAGTCCTATAAATTACAGCTTCCTTCCATTTCTAACTTGCTTTCCCTGCATCGCTAGGAGATCCTCTGAATGATCCTGCCTAACTCCTTCTTAAAGTGGTATGAATCATTCTCCATATTAACCTCCCTGGCGTTTTGATTATGCGCAGCCGCATGGCTGCGCATGGGTTTTTAAACCTAATTCTTTTTTTAATCATGTAGCTAGCCTAGCGCTAGCTACATGATACCCCCCTCCCCTCAAATTCCCACCCACCCTTCTGATCGCCGCCGGTGCCTATGCCCGTCACGAAACCCGTTCTGAACGGGATTTCTTTCAGGGCTTTTCCTGTCGCCATGGCGATGAACGGAATGACGTAATTGACGTCATCGATGTCGTGACGTCATAGGGAGTCCCAATCCACCCCTCAGTGCTGCCTGGCACTGATTGGCCAGGCTACGCACGGGGTCTGTGGGGGGGCCCTCTTTTGTGTCAGGTAGTGGCAGATCGGCGACAAAAGGCGCCAATCGCTGCAAACACGCAGCTAGCACAGGGCTAGCTGCATGTTTGAAAGAAAAATTCAAATCGGCCCAGCAGGGCCTGAGTGGTGACCTCCGGCGTCTCTGGATGAGTTCAGCTTGTCCAGAATGCTAGGGAGGTTAAAGAAATGCTATCAAACCAAGTGTTGTAACAATGTACAAATAATGTCTAAGTAGCTGTGTAAACATGTTCCTACTTTTCATGTTAAATATCAGAGGCAACAGCTGTAATTTTGTGTAGATTTTAGCTACGTTTGGAATGTCTCATTTGTAGATACATGCTAAAAACAATGTTATATTGAAGCAGAGTTATATTAGAAGCCTGTCAGGTATCAGGTTTCACAGACACACACAACACACACACACACGCATGCACGCACGCATGCACGCACGCACACACACACACACACACACACACACGTTTATGTTGCAGATAAGATACATTTCCTCTGCTCTCTGCAGATAGCTCAGTCAGAGACAGGCAGAGCTTACTCACACACACACACAGACAGTAAACAGATGCGCTGTGAGGGAATTCCCCCTCCCCTCATGGCTCACTCTGCTGTCAGATTAGAGCAGACTGCCATCAGAAAAGTGTGAAAGGAATTACATAACAGTAAACAAAGATATAAGCATTCAAATGTATACATCAGTTGAATTTGTCCTAATCAATTGAAAAAAACATGTTAATCGATAATGTTCCTTTAAGTGAAAAAAATAAATAAAAATAATATAATGATACATTTCAAATTACTTATTTAGCTTATCTATACTATTGTTTTTAGTGTTCACTGTCAGATTTAGAAAAAATGTGATACGAAAAAAGAAAATATTTCTGCTGGTTTCCATCTTACCAGTCTTTCTGTAAAATGATGACACCATTTCTGCCCTTTTTTTCTTCTTTTTTTTACCACAGTTTACTCCTCCTCCCACTAGTGATGTAGGGAACATCGAATTTTCAGTTCACGAATGCGAATTTTCCGCAAAAGTCTGCGAACGGGCAAACTGGTCAACCGCCATAAACTTCAATGGGCAGGTGAATTTTAAAACCTATAGTGACTGTTTCTGACCACCAGTGATGGAAAAGTTGTTTCAAGGGGCCTAACACCTGGACGGTGGCGTCCATGGTGAAAGTCCCACCAAAAATTACGTAGTTTACGCGGACTCGTGTTTTAATCTCTAAAGGGCAGAAATCACAGTACATTCCTAAATTTGTGGAATTAAGTGCTTTAAAATGTCTGGTATGCGTACATAAAGATAAGGTAGTCTAAGAGTTAGGACTGGTTCACACTGACAGACGAAACACCGTGTTTAACGCACTGCAAACAACCGTAAAGAGCTTTAGTGATGACGTCATGTGAGCAAATCATTGTTTTTACTAGTTGACACCTCCAGGACATAAATGTTAGTCCTGTCAGCGTCAATCTTTGTGTAGTGGTGTGTAGTGGCCGCTCTTCTTGTGCGCACATTCGCGGGAGTGCAGGAAGTCACAGTTTTACAGCCCTTATGGTTGGGCTGAGGTAGTTCAACGACAGTTAAGTGACCAAAAAAACACTGTACTGATGCCAGTAGATGTTCTGGACACTCAGGTGTTTTTTTAAACTGAATGTCACTTCATGCAGGCTAGGTGACAGATAGGTTTATGCTATGTGCAACAATCAGCTCAAAATATGGGCCCTGTCAGTGAGGCCTTATGCAGGGCAATAGTGGATACTATATGCCAGTAGTGTTGGTAAATTATTATTGGGTTATGGTCGGTGCAGAACATCAGATATTATCGGGGAGGAAGTGACAGTTCTTCCTCCCCGCTGTGCACACATAACTCCGCCCCCTCCGCCTGCCGCTTTAGTTCCTAATGTGCTACACTGCACACAGCACGCAGAGGAGCTGCGCTGTGTGCAGACTTGTGATAATTGAGATCGGATATTCTTCCAACCTCAATTAACATGAGCCCACACAGCGCAGCTCCCCTGTGCGCTGTGTGCAGTGTAACACATAAGGAACTAAAGCAACAGGTGGAGGGGGAGGAGTTATGTGTGCACAGCGGGGAGGAAGAACTGTCACTTCCTCCCCGATAATATAGGTTGTTAGAGCTGGCCACAGGGGGGCGCTGGAGGGGGAAGAATGGTGCTATGTGCTGTGAAAGTCACACAGCACCAGTAATAAAATCATTTTAAAGTAATTTCCTACAGGTCAGCAGTACTTTAAGGCCCCGTTTACACTTAATCAGTTGCTCTTACTCAGTTATAACCGAAAGGTCAACTGATTTTCAAAGTAAGTCTCATGTTTTCCTATGGCACCTTTCACACTTAATGCATTTTAACTGAAATCTTTTCACAATGCACTGCTATGGAGAAGAAAAAAAAAACGCATACCAACTGATTAAGTGTAAACGGGGCATAACCCAGGATTGAACTTCATCCCAATCAGTAGCTGATACCCCATTTCCCACAAGAAATCTTTTACCTTTTCTTAAATAGATCAATGGGGGGTAAGGGGGGGGTCTGATACTGAGATTAAACTCTTCCCACAGTGTGATGTGATGTCATGACCACGGTCCTCCTGACAGTTTGCTGTCTGTGAACCTCATTGCATTAAGGGAAATAAAGGCTTTTCCCCAACACCCTGGCCAGCAATATCTCCCTCTGTGCATAGAACTCTCAATAAACAAACATTCTGCACAGATCACCTAGCAGAACTAAAGATGTCACTACCAGTGATAAATTTCATTATGTAAATCAAGGAGAGGAAAGATTTTACAATGGGAAAACATTGGCTAAATGATCTACATATGTATATTGTATAAAATAAGTAATTTTTATTTATCATGCTATTTTCACTACATTTCCTCTTTGAACACACTAAGAGAGAGATATCACTGCCCTTTCTAGTTTACAATGTTATAATTCACATTTTACAAAACACATTTTTACCCTTTTCTATTGATCATTTTCCTTGCGTTGAAGCTTTTAAGCATAGTGTCCATGTATAGCCATGGAAGCCAATGTGAGCCATTAGTATACTCTTAATTTCTCATGGTTCTCCATCCAACCCATGAAATTGCTTTGCTTTCCTCCTGTAACATCAATGATTTTTTTTTTTTGCTTTACTCCTATAACATTATGGGCCGTATCCTATTCCAGGTGATAGGTAGCTTGCAGATGCAAGTTACATATCACCTTGCCATTGCACAAGAATTACCAGCATTATACTAATGCCAGTTTCCTTCATGCAATGGGCGATCGTTAGGGAGCATTACTCAGGAGAAAGCCTGGGCGATGCTCCCATATCCCCGCTGATAGGGAGCGGGGTTTAGCGCTGCGGTACTGTCCTTCAGTGTTCCCTTGCTCCCCAGAGATGCGCATGCACCTGTCAAACATCTGACACAATCTTCTTCTGCTGCATCTGGGGGTCTCCTTTAATAAGGAGACCCCCAGAGCTCTACGTCGAGCTGCCACACATTGCCAAAAGCCCCCTGTAACTGAGCTGGGCACCCCTGTCAATTTCCTTTCAGTGCTGCCAAACACTCGTCACTCCGTTGTGCGTCCAGGTGCCATAATTCTTGCAGAGCCCCAGCAAAGCATCTTTGAAGCTCCCGCTGGGGCTCCCATTAGTCCACTGTCTGAGAATGAAAATTATCCAGGCACTGAAAGGTAAATTGACAGGGGTGCCCGGCTCAGCTACAGGGGGCTTCAGTGAAGTGCGGTGGCCTGACAGGGAACTCTGTGGGTCTCCTTATGAAAGAAAACCCCCAGATGCAGTGACGGTGACGTGTGTTAGCATGTTTAGACTTGCTCTTTGCAGGACTAAGCTAATGCTCATGTCTGATGGGAAGCATCACTTCCTGTCTGCATGGAAAATGTAATTGGATAAAGTGTAAAGCACTTGCAGTGTGATAATATCCCCCAAGTGAGTTCTTTCGTTTAAATTTTTGGATTAGATGATGCTCCCATCGCCTAATTTAAGAACTCGCCAGCAATTATCGCTGGAGAGTTTTGTAATTGGATATGGCCTTATGTGAGCAATGATAACTACACATTTAAAGCCTCTTCTACTTGTACATTTGTCCTAATCAGTAAGTGGTGGCACCAGATACTTTCATGCCCCTGTCCATAAGGTCATCTTTAAGAAGAAGTTGAAGGCGTTGGTATGATTTAAGCCACATTTCCCTGCAGAGTTTTTTTTTTTCTCCCACTTTTGAAGGTTTCATTAGACTAGGATTGTTTTCCACAAAATAATATATTATATAAAGTACATCTTGTTCTCCAGTGAGAACTTGCTGGTAGATAACAGGCTGGTTAATTCTGTTTTCTCAATCAGATGTGCAGCAGAATCATCTTCAGCAGCAGTGACAGCAGCCAAAGACAGAAATGATAATGTTGTGTAGGTTTATGATGATAAGTAACTGCCAGGAATAGAGAGAACATGAGAAATTTTAAACAAGGCAGCATATTTGTATTTATAACGGTCCATTCAAACTAGGCAATGTGTGCAGTGGTGCATTTCCAGTGATGTGCACAGTCATAAGGTGCAGTACCACAGGAATTGACTGCTATACACACATCAAAGTGCAGCATTTAAGATCTAGTTTTTTTTTTTAATCTTTTTTTTTTTCCCCACTGAGCAGCAACGAAGTGCACTATTTTAGGTTGACCACAGCTAGGGATTAACTCTTTCAAAATAGTCAAAACTGATTTTGCATCTGAAACAGCAATTTGAATCTGATGAAACTTTTAGAGAAAGCAAGTATTTTTCACAATATTTCTCATATATACAGCACATTCGCCTCTTTTCATTGCATACGGTATGGAGTACTGAAGGAATAGTCAGTAACTTTATGGCTCAAGACCACGGTTATTTCGCTATTTCTGTTTCACAGAACCGTTTCAGTTATTGCGTTATCAAATATAAAACAAAACTGCAATTTCAGCAATCTCTAACAGCAACTGAAAATTCACTGTTAGTTAACTTCTGAAGTCTTTCCAATTTTGTCCAAAATCCCTTCAGCGCACATAGGATGAATGAAAATCTCAGTAGAGCTAAAATCCTTTTACAGAATTACATTTCTAAATGTCTATTAGGCTTAATCATTAACATTACAAAAAGCAATGTGCAATGTTTAAAAATGCAAAAGAACAAAATCTCTTAGTTATGTAGTACGTGGTGTACTTTTATACTGTGATATGTAATGGGTTACTGTAGTCTGTACACCCTTATTGCATCATGCATTTATTCATGGATACCTGTCCATATATAGCAGTATAAATGTAATAAGTATGCTATGGTGATAAATTCGGCTTAAACATTACATGCCATATCATTTAATAGCAATAAAATAGCAGAAATTAATGTATGTTAAATAAATCAAAGTATCCAGGGAGCAACATAAAAATCTATAGTTTTTTGAATGAACAATGAGTGGAATGACTGATTCTCTGCCTGTGTATGTTTTATATGTATGCACAACATTTGTCAATAGATGTTAACACTTGGACATGATTCTTGAATCCAGCCACTGATTATTTTATGCTGTAAATCCACAAAGTGAGTTATTCCTAGAATGTGTTTACACATTCTTTGACTGGATTAAGGACGGTTGGAGTTTTCAGAGGACACACACAATGGTTGTGATATCTTTTACAGGTGACAGATTTACTGGAACATGCAGACTGGGACTGCCTTGGCAGATGATTCATGACACTGCATGACCTCAGTTAAATAGCTACATTTCCATGTCAGGAAACAGGAAAGCTTGACCATTTTACTCAAGGCTTTAAGTAACAAACTGTATTTGCTGTCATTTTCCTGCCTTCAGATACAATATTGTAAGATGCAAGTTTGATACTGGTCTCTGAATCAGAGCAAATACTAGTATTTGTGCAACATTTAGAACACAAAAAATATGTAAACACACCTCAACAATGCTTTCGGCCTCTTGCACACTGCACGCGATTCCGATTCAGATTCCGCTTTTTAATCAGTTTTTACCTCCGATTCAGATTCAGATTTGCAGTGTGCAAGGAGCAAACTGAAAATCTGAATCTGAATCGGAAGTAAAAACAGACTCAGGCCTCTTGCACACTGCAAGCAATTCAGATTCAGATTCCGCTTTTTAATCTGTTTTTACTTCCGATTCAGATTCAGATTTGCAGTTTGCCCCTTGCACACTGCAAATCTGAATCTGAATCGGAGGTCAAAACTGATTAAAAAGCGGAATCTGAATCTGAATAGTTTGCAGTGTGCAAGAGGCCTAAAAAGCGGAATCTGAATCTGAATTTCTTGCAGTGTGCAAGAGGCCTTCCACAAGGTTGACAGTTATCAACAAGCCATACAGGTAAACTTATTTTTTTATACTAACATTGTCTGGGTTTTGATATACTGCAAATGAATAAATATAAGTAGCCTGCAAAGAATTCCCATTAGTCCATCATTCTGTACCAATAGAGGAATCTCAGCAGGAAATACAAATACGCTGTCTGAGGTTCCCTATCAGTCGGCAGCAGAAATGCAATGCATACTGACAATGGTGTGTGTTTGTGCGTGTGTGGGATTCAGGAATACAGAGGAAGAACATAACAACACAGATGAAGGAAAGACATACACAGATGGATGAACTAGGCTCAATTCACAAAGCTTCATTTTTCTCAAGTATTGTTTCCCTTATGTTACCACATGCATTGTTTTAATGTCTCTCCTGCAGTTTATGAGAATCTTTACTACAATACGGTTTACTTTACGTTTTTGAGTTGCACAGGGAGTGACCAGTGTCTAAGTTCACGACCACTATTTTACAAGTTATTTATTTGACTATAGCTAGTCCAAGAGATTATGGCCACTGGACTACTGCAATGTCATCCTTACTCCTCCCACTACTCCTCTTTAACTATCCCTCTTTGCAAGTTCCTTTACTGCCCCCCCATCCCTCCCCCAATTCAATTTAAACTGCTTTGCCTGGCATACAAACCATCCACCATCCCTCCCCTTCGTAGATCTCAGATCTGATCCAGAGATACCCCCAACCAGCTCTCTGTACAAGATTCAAAGAATACGTTTATATAGATATATTTCAAACTCTACTTCCTGATATGCTTAACAGTTTGTAGAAAGGATGGCTTATATACATTTGGACATCAGAGGGATGTACTGTATAATCACTGGCCACTTTATTAGGTACATCTTTTCAAACGCATATTAACACAAATCGCTAAGCAGCCAATCACATTACAGCAACTCAATACATTTAGGCATCTGGATATAGTGAAGAGAAGTTGTTAACATTCAAATCAAATCTGGGCCACACGGCTGATGGACTGTTATTGCACTCGCCTCTTACATCTGTGTCACACTGTGGATGGACTGTTATTGCACATGCCCCTTGCGTCTGTGTCGCACTGCGGATGGACTGTTATTGCACATGCTTTTGCATCTGTGTCACACTGCTGATGGACTGTTATTGCACATACCCCTTACATCTGTGTCACACTGCTGAGGGACTGTTATGCACTCGCCTCTACATCTGTGCCACACTGCTGATGGACTGTTATTGCACATGCTTTTGCATCTGTGCCACACTGCTGATGGACTGTTATTGCACATACCCCTTACATCTGTGTCACACTGCTGATGGACTGTTATTGCACTCGCCTCTACATCTGTGTCGCACTGCTGATGGGCTGTTATTGCACATGCCGCTTACATCTGTGTCACACTGCTGACAAACTGTTATTGCACTCACCCGACTGTTATTGCACTTGCCTCTTACATCTGTGTCACACGGCTGATGGACTGTTATTGCACTCGCCTCTTACATCTGTGTCACACGGCTGATGGACTGTTATTGCACTCGCCTCTTACATCTGTGTCACACGGCTGATGGACTGTTATTGCACTCGCCTCTTACATCTGTGTCACACTGTGGATGGACTGTTATTGCACATGCCCCTTGCATCTGTGTCGCACTGCGGATGGACTGTTATTGCACATGCTTTTGCATCTGTGTCACACTGCTGATGGACTGTTATTGCACATACCCCTTAAATCTGTGTCACACTGCTGAGGGACTGTTATGCACTCGCCTCTACATCTGTGCCACACTGCTGATGGGCTGTTATTGCACATGCCCCTTACATCTGTGTCACACTGCTGACGAACTGTTATTGCACTCACTCGACTGTTATTGCACTTGCCTCTTACATCTGTGTCACACGGCTGATGGACTGTTATTGCACTCGCCTCTTACATCTGTGTCACACGGCTGATGGACTGTTATTGCACTCGCCTCTTACATCTGTGTCACAATTCTGCTGAGGGACTGTTGTGCACTCGCCTCTTACATCTGTGTCACACTGCTGATGGACTGTTTTACATCGGTGCCACTCTGCTGATGGCAGTATTATGGTACATTCCAGGTCGCACTGTGCCGGCTTATCATACAGGCCGTCAATGCTACCCCTCCCCCCTCGTACCACCTACTCCAGAGCACAGCTCCTCAAATGGGAACATATAACAGCCGTACACCCCAGTCTTTTGCTTTACTGAAACGTGGCTCCATGACGACATCCCTGAGAGTGCCCTCCAGCTCCCAGGTTTCAGCCTCATCCGAGCAGACAGAGACAGCACCCTCTCTGGGAAAAAGAAAGGGGGCGGCATCTGCTTCTACATCAGCTCCGCCTGGTGCTCAAACACCTCTGTACTGGCCAAGAAATGCACACCAGAACTGGAACTCCTCCTCATCAACTGCAGGCCAACCTACTCGCCCAGGGAGTTCTCCTCCTACGTCCTCGTGGGTGTGTATATCCCTCCTGATGCAGAGGTAAATGCTGCCCTGCGCGACCTCATTGACATCATCACGCAGTGGGAGACGGCCCTCCTGGACTCGCTGTTCATTATCTTGGGGGATTTCAACAAGGCCAACCTCCGCAAAGAGCTGCCTCGTTTCCATCAGCACATCACCTGCCCCACCAGGAGTGCCAACACCCTCGAACACTGCTACATGGCCCTGAAAGACGCATACAAAGCGACACCGTGGGCAGCCCTAGGCTCATCCGACCACTGCATCATCCACCTGGTACCTACTTATAAAAGGCGCCTGGAAACCTCAAAACCGGTCACTAAGTCCTCCAAAGTGTGGTCAAGTGAGGCTAAACTACAACTTCAGGCCTGCTTTGACTGCACAGACTGGAAGGCTCTGGAATCGCCTAACATGGACGAGTGGGCAGAAAATATATCCTTGTACATCAGCTTCTGCGAGAACGCCTGTATTCCAACAAAAACCTTCAAACTGTATCCAAATGATAAACCGTGGTTCTCAAAAAAACTACGACAACTACGGCGCAGCAAGGAAGTCGCACATAAGTCCGGTAACCAGGATGAATACAGGAAGGCAAGGAATAACCTAAACAGAGAGCTGAGGTGCGTAAAAAAGTGCTACGCGGAAAAGATGGAACAGAACCTCTCCTCAAATGACTCACGAGCCGTGTGGAAAGGGCTGAAGGCTGCCACCAACTACAAGCCCCCCCCCCCCCCTCAGCATGCCACACCGAGCACTGAGCTTGCAGAGAGTCTCAGTGAATTCTACTGCAGATTCAAGAACCAGCCAGCACCTGCAGGACTCCCACAGCCACCACCACAATCTGCCACTGTAGCCCTGGTCCCGCACTCACCCCCACCGTCAGTGAGGGAGGCGGATTTACTGAAACACTTGCTAAGGTTAAATGCTAGGAAGGCCTCGGGTCCGGACGGAGTGTCACCAGCCTGCCTGAAAACCTGTGCTCGTCAGCTCGCTTCCACCCTCTCTTCCATCTTCACGAGGTCCCTCCAGGAAGGCAAAGTTCCCGCATGCTTCAAGAGGTCTGCCATTATCCCTGTCCCCAAAAAGCAGGGCATCCTCGACCTCAACAACTTCAGGCCCGTTGCACTTACATGAAAACTTCATGAAAGCTTTTGAAAGCATGGTGCTACCCCTCCTCAAGCACTCCACAGAGGGACTGCTGGATCCGCACCAGTTCGCGTACAGATGGAACAGGTCCACCGATGACGCCATCAACATCTGCTTGCAGCTCGTCTATGATCACCTGGATAGACCAGACTCCTACACCAGAATCCTCCTACTGGAATTCAGCTCAGCATTCAATACCATCAGCCCTAAGATACTTCAAGACAATCTCGCTGCGCTAGGAGTCCACCCCACCCTTCGCCTGTAGATCACGGACTTTCTCACCAACAGGTCCCAGGTCATCAGGTTAGGCACCATCTCCTCACAACCTAGAATCACAAACACAGGGGCCTCAGAAGGCTGCGTCCTGTCGCCGTTTCTGTTCTCTCTGTATACGAACAATTGCAAATCCACGTCAGACTCAGTATAAGTAATCAAATTTGCAGACGACACGACCATTCTAGGTCTCCTCACTAAAAACGATGAGAAGGCGTACCGCCACCAGGTCGATAACATATGCCGCTGGTGCAGAGAGAACGGTTTGGTCCTAAACACAGCGAAAACAGTGGAGATGATCGTTGATTTCAGGAGGCGCGCCTCTACCCCACCTCCAATCCACATTGATGGCAAGGAAGTAGAAAGAGTCCCCAGTGTCCGCCTACTGGGCACAACTATCTCCAACGACCTGAGGTGGAACGCCAACACTGCTTCGACACAGAGGAAAGCCCAACAGAGACTTTTCTTTCTCCGCCAACTGAAAAAGTTTGGTGTGGTCCAAAAACTTCTGACAAACTTCTACTCAGCCACAATCGAATCCGTCCTATGCTCGTCCATCCTGGTCTGGTACGCCAGCTCCTCCGCCAGCGACAGGCTCAAACTGCAGAGGGTCATCAGATCTGCGGAGAGGATCATCGGGAGATCCCTTCCCACTCTGGACCTTCTCTACCACTCCAGGCTGAACACCAGAGCATTAAAGATCGCAAACGACCCCTCGCACCCAGGCTACCGCTTCTTTAATCAGCTCCCCTTGAGCCGGAAGCTTTGGTTCCGATTCATCTACACAAGGACCTCAAGACACAAGAACAGCTTCTTTCCCTCGGCTGTCAACCTCCTGAACTCTCTCCATGGGGATGCTCATCCCCACCCACTCTGCACATAGACGGCGCTCCAACTCAAGCATACCATTCAGTTGTTTTTTTGTATTGTAACTTATGCCACATTGTCTCCCTCTGCATAAAGGTTATACAATGGTCTGTATTCTGTAAGTTCTGTTATATAATGTTCTATATTCTGTAAGTTCTGTTCCTACTGCATGTCCTGTCCTGTATCTGTAACTATATTGTGTATCAGTACCCTGTACGTGCCAAGCCCAATTCCGGGCACGACCCAGTCGTGCTTGGCGAAATAAAGTTTCTGATTCTGATTCTGATTCTGAAATAGAATCAGAATAAGGAAGAAAGTAAATGTTAAATGATTTTGAAAGTCACTTGGTTGTTGGCGACAGAAAAGACGGTCTGAATATTTCAGAAACTGATGGTCTACTGGAATTTTCTCGTTCAACCATCTCCAGGGTTTACAAAAAATTATCCAAAAAAGAAGAAATATGAGCGGCAGTTGTATGTAGGAAAATCCCTTGTTGTCAGAGGAGAATGAGAAGACTGATTGGAGAAGATTGAAAAAAGCAACAGTAGCTTAAAGAGGAGTAGCGTAATGAAAGGAACATTTTTTTTTGCAAAACATAGGAAAAGAGAGTGGGTTATGAGGAGAAGAAGACGAGATAAGCAAAAGAGAGAAAATCATCATCTTACCCTGTCAGTGTGGTGTAGAAAAAATGCCTCATGC
Source organism: Hyperolius riggenbachi (assembly GCF_040937935.1). Lineage (NCBI taxonomy): Eukaryota > Metazoa > Chordata > Amphibia > Anura > Hyperoliidae > Hyperolius > Hyperolius riggenbachi. Next base: position 370,236,243 of record NC_090647.1, on the reverse strand, counting down.
AGCAAGGGGGAATCATGTTTACTACTGGCATGCAGAGCTAGAGGGTTATTTTTCTTCCCTTAGTTGAAGACAAATCCCTGTTTTTCTTATATAGATACCCAAGTTTATCCAGATTTCTTAGGGTCCTGTTTTACACTCAAAATTACTGCAAAAATCCTTGGCATTTTGCCATGATTCCATTTGCAATTGTCGTTCAGAGACCAATTCTTGTTCTCTGAATGAGAATCATAAATGCAATTTCTGCAATTTTCAGTGTGAAACACACTGTGTTATTTTCTACTATCTCTCCACTCTCCACTAGACTGCTATGCAGGAGCTGTGTCAGATCCTGCATCTGATCACATTTTCTACAGTATTAGATTATGGTGCTGATATTAAAGGCCCAATATCTAAGCTCTCATACACTACACACACCAAATTTTGAGGGTAGGTAGGAGTCCCTCCTTGCTTCCTCTGTGCCAAATTACAGCCTCTCAGTACAGCTTGTTCGTGAGATAGGGCATAATGGATGTAATTATTTTTTTTTTGGGGGGGGGGGTCCCTTCCCTTTCCTTTCCTTCCCTACTATACCCTCCCCTCAAAATTTGAAGTGTTCAGGAGATATGAGTGCTGAGATATTGGGCATTTAATATCAGCATCATACAAATCAGGAAGGAGCTGCGTGTGATGTCATTACCCACAAGGGTAAAGGCAAATGAATAAATAACACTCAGACCAGGGCCAGTGCAGTGTCTGGGGACAGGTACCAGTTGAGACACCAGAATATCTGCAGCCATCCTGCAGCTCACAGCACTGCCCCCTTTCTTTCCCTGCTACAGTTGACTTTAGATGGAGCAGCAGCAAGTGTATAGAAATTGTGGCTGCACGATTCCTTGAAGATTTTTTATTGTCATCTGCCATTACTTGCCATGAATTTCCAGTTCACAAATTTTCACTGTACAATTTGCAAATGCGTCTGTGAAATTGCAATGTGCGACCATTCCTATTTATAGGCTGTAAAGCCTTCACCATCTTCACCGGGCACCTTTTTTTCCTATGTGTTCTTTTTACACAGATGCAACCCCATGCCTAACCTTAACACCCCCTTTCCTTGCTGCCAAAACCCTGCAAATACAATCATCATCGAAATCACTAAAACAATAATTATGGGCATCACATAGGGGCATCGTGGCATCCTTGCTATGAAATCTGTGGGTACAAATAGTGGGAGCAAGTGCCCGCTATTTGTAGCCACTGATTTCATAGCAGGCAGCCCTGGCGCATGGCGCCCAGCTCAAAATTGTTATTTTGTTATTGGTATTTTTACTTGTTTCAAATTTGCAGTGTCTAAAAATTGCTTTCTTTTCATATTTCAGACTTGTCCAATTAATCCACCACTTCACTTAGCTGCCTGTACACAGTAGAATGATATTGTATTTCTGCCTTTTTCAACGTGAGTAAGAGATGTAGGCAGTATATATTATGCATACTATTTTAATAGATGTAAAATACCACTTCCAGATTTTTTTGATACCGTAGCACAAAATGTTAGAAGAGCTGCATTAATCCTAAGACTTGACAGCTGTATGGGTCAATTTCAAATAGTGAAAAATAATTTCTGCATTTAGAACTTGGAAATGATTATAACTATTTATGCATGTTACATAATATTATATTTTGAAGCACTTATTTCTTACTTATGTCATAAATCAATACATTTCCTTGGTTTACATCCTAGAAAGTCAATAGAGTGATTAATGTTTTAGCCAATAAAGCTATATGCAAATGGAACTCATAAAGAAGTCATCCCTTTCAAGTGCTTGTCCAATGAAAGTGCCAAGTAGAATCTTATTGTTATGTAAATCTAAGCTTCAGATCATAACAGTAAATTGGGAAAAGAGTATTTTTAAGCAGACAGTATTTTCTTAAATTCTTTGGACAAAATATTCATGATGTGTTTGAATATTGGAAAGGCTGTGCTCAAGTGGAATTATTATTGTTATACGTTTATTTATAAAAGGCCAGTGTGATGCAGTAGCAAGTGAAACAAATTGTACAGCGAGTTCTTCTTTTTCATCAGAATGATTTTTACATACTTGTAATAACCTAATGTTCAAAATTGACTGTTGTTTGATTTCATATACTTTGAAGATATGCAATCCCCCCATACTCCCCCCACCTCCACAAACACAACAACAACAATAATATCAATCATTATTGCTGTTTAAATTACCAACATTTTTGGACTATAATGAATCAGACTATAAGACGCACCTAGGTTTAGAGGCCAAAAATAAGGGAAAAAATATATGCTAAACCTGGTGCATCTATAGTGCTAGGGTGTCTTATAGATCTTAGCTATCTCTAAGCTGCTCTAAGTTGCACTGCACTAATCCCTGCTGCACCCAGCAGTTACACTACACTACATACTACACTACATTACGCTACACAGTACACTAAGCCCTGTTGCCCCACCAGCTAAACTACATAGCACTGCACTACACTGCATCAACATAACACTAAACTACACTACACTACATATGACACTGCACTAACACTACACTACACTAAACACTACAATCCTGCCACTGCTCTCCTCTCCCCCTCATTCCGGTCCTCTTCATGTAAATAAATTCCTCTTCTCCCCTTCTTGAAGCATCAGCAGAAGCAATATATAGACACTGTGGCTGTCTTCTGCTATACAGCTACGCTGTCATCCATCATCCTGTACTTCTGCATTAGTGGTCTATCACAGTAACCTCAGTAGTGCACGTGCACCAGGGTCATGCATAACGTGAGGTGCACATGCGCCACTGGGGTTACTGTAACAGACCACTAATGTGGAAGTAGGTAACCAGGGAAGACGGAGAACAGAGGAGCTGTATAGCAGCAGATGGCCTCAGTGTACCGATATATCGCTGCTGCTGCTGCTGCAAGAAGGGGAGAAGAGGAGCATATCTATATGAAAAGGACAAGAGCAATGGGGAGAGGAGTGCGGCGCTAGATGCGGTAAGTGCTCTGTATCGTCAGACTATAAGTGGGACCCACTTTTTCCCACCAGTTTTGGGGAAGAAAAAGTGCTGCTTATATTCTGAAAAATACAGTATATGCAATTGTATTTACATACTAGCTGATGGCCCGGCATTGCCCGGGTATGTATTTGGCTAGTGTTGGCTGCGCCCACTTTTTCTAACCCTAACACACAATTACTCAATTACTCAGTGACCAAGTTTGTGAGCTTTGTGGTCTTTGGCATTAATAATTTGCATTGAAATGAAAAAAAAATCTGATCAGCTGTTTGTGGCTCCACCCCTTTTGTGAATTTGAACCCCAGTTACCCAATGACCAACTGTACCAGGTTTGAGGCTTTTGCCATTAACATAAAAAAGAGGACACTGAGAGCCCAATATAGTGTAGTATGTACTGAAATAATTGGAATAGTAGAAAGTGAGATACATATACTCACAAACATGGTTCACCACTCAGTTAACCACTGTATAGGCAGGTGAGGAGATTAGACCTGTCCTCACTCAGGAATAAGAAGTCGCTCTCTGTAGTTCAGGAAAGGTAGGGGTAGGTCACCCCTCCACCAGAGGTGAAAACGGTATGTATGCTAAGGAACAGAGGCGCCAGCAGGATAAAACGTAGTAAAAACTTTAAAAATGCTGGGGAGGCAGCGGTGGACTCACCTCCGGGAAAGCAGACCCGAAACAACAGTCTGACAATTTAAACACATTTATTTTGAGTACTTTTGGGGTACTCAAAATAAATGTGTTTAAATTGTCAGACAGTTATTTCGTGTCTGCTTTCCGGAGGTGAGTCCACCTCTGCCTCCCCAGCATTTTTAAAGTTTTTACTACGTTATATCCTGCTGGCGCCTCTGTTCCTTAGCATACATATTGTGCCATTAACAGTGCAAGAATGGCAGCAATTAAATATTTCCCTTGAAAATTAATAGGTGAATTTTGATTGGCTTTTGTAGGCTCCACCCAATTATCTGAGTATTAATCCTAGTCACCCAGTAACCGACTGTGCAAAGTTTGAGAACCCGACCATAAACAGTTCAAAAAGGGCTGCAGTTTACATTTTCCCAGTGACATTTGTATTTGTCTCTGCACACTTTTTGGTTATGGGGATAAAAAGTATCCTATATTTTATTCCAGGTAATGTACTATGTGTTTACCACATTTTATTCAAATCCATTCAGCCATTGTTGAGTGATTGAGTAACAAACATCCAGACTTTTGCATTTATAATATTCATGAGATTATCTGCTTAAAATACTATCCTGGAGTAGGTTGAGATCTATTTGTGTAACATGTAGTGCTTTGCAGTCTACTATCTTAGATTATAGAACACAATATTTTCCATTCCAACTGGCAAGGCCGGATTTGTTCTCTTAACCGCCCAAGGCCACTGTCACCAGCCACCCCCCTTAAGTATAGGTAGCAAGATGATCCCTCCCCCTTCCCTCCAGAATAGGTAGCCACATGACCCCTCCCCACTTCCCTCTAGTATAGGTAGCCTGATGACCCCCCTCCAGTATAGGTAGCCAGGTAACCCCTCCTCCCTTTCCCTCTAGTATAGGTAGCCGGAGGACCCCCCCTCCAGTATAGGTAGCCTGATGACCCCCCCTCTCCAGTATAGGTAGCCAGGTTACTCCTCCTCCCTTTCCCTCTAGTATAGGTAGCCTGAGAATCCCTCCCCCTCCAGTATAGGTAGCCAGATGACTACCTTAATCCCTCCCTTTTCCACTCTCCCCCTTTCAGTATAGGTAGCCAGATGACCCCTCCCCCCTTTTCCTCCAGTATAGGTAGCCAGATTACTCCCTTAATCCCACCTTTTCCCACCCCCTTTTCAGTATAGATAGCCAGCTTGCCTCCACATCGCAGCAGCCATCAGTGTCACTCACTTCTCCACTCGTCTCCAGTGCAGAAGCTTAGTCTTCCTCTTCATCTCCAATGCTGTCCAAGTCCGTAACCATCCGCCACAACGCCAACATGCACAAAGAGCAAGGTGGCCGCTGCAAAGGTGGCTGGCAGCAGAGTAACAAGTCATGTGCTTGTCTGATCTCCCTGCATTGCAGACAGCATTTGCAAGCTTGCAAATGCTGCACCAGTTTTGCCTGCTGCTTTGGTGCCCTTGCTCCTTTGGTGCCCTAGGCCATGGCCTAGGCGGCCTTGGCCTAAATACAGCCCTGCCAACTTGTGAAACAGTACTTCCATGCAACTTTGGGATTGATTTACAAAACCCTGGTAAATTGCCATGCTTTAACAGTGCACTTCAATTTTACCTGTATTTATGTCATCTATATAACATGCGTATAATATCTGGTTGTGTACTGCATGTAACACTGCTCATGTAATTTGTGGTACATGACCAGCATGTAATTACTCAACACTCAAGTTGCAATATGTGCTTAAACACATTACATAGATATAAGTGAAGTGAAGCTCGTCATGACTGTTTATTTGCGCTTTGCATTTGTGATTTTCTGCATGTTTTTAAATCGCACAGCTTTCTGCATTTTCCAACATCGACATGCACATTGGAAATTACAGTATATGCTGCTGCAAATGAAAAATCATGGAACAATCACAGCAAAATATTAGTGGAAAATGCTATTGCAAAAGCTGTCAGGGACCCAGGAATCGCAGAGGAAAATGGCCATGCAAGTGTGTTTCCTGAGGAATCACCTGATGAAGCCAGCTGCACCGGTCAATTAATATAATGAGGGTATATTATACTATACATCAATGAGGAGTGTCATCAATTAGGAGTAAGAAAACTCCTCCCCAAGTCCCCATAGGGTGTCTCTTATTTTGTATTCAAGGGGTAATTAAATGCATATGAAGGTAGACCATGGTAAGGCAGCACGGTGGCGTAGTGGTTAGCTCTCTCGCCTTGCAGCACTGGGTCCCTGGTTCGAATCCCAGCCAGGGCACTATCTGCAAAGAGTTTGTATGTTCTCTCCGTGTCTGCGTGGGTTTCCTCCGGGCACTCCGGTTTCCTCCCACATTCCAAAAACATACAGATAAGTTAATTGGCTCCCCCTAAAAAAATTAGCCCTAGACTAGAGTACTTACACTACATAATATAGACATATGGCAATGGTAGGGATTAGATTGTGAGCTCCTTTGAGGGACAGTTAGTGACAACAAGACAATATATGTATATACACTGTACAGCGCTGCGTAATATGTCGGCGCTATATAAATACTAAATAATAATAAAATAATAATAATAATAATCTAGGTGGACCCTTTGATTATCAGTAGACCCTAGTAGTCTGCCTTCTCCAATTTGGGTAAAAGGGCTATTTTTGACCCTGAATTCACCACCTCTTTATAATAATGACTTACAAATAAACTTTATTAGAAATAAAATGTAAATAAAATAATTTATTAGAAATATTGCATTAAAACAGTTATTAATTTGAACATTTGTTCGTTTGTTTCATTCTTCCATACTCTGTATGTATTTTGTGTGATAATTGTCTCCTGTGTATTTGGATATTTTTCTGTCACTTTCATCTATATATGTTTTACTTCTTCTTTGATCTTATGTACTTCTTTTCTTAAGTACTTTTCCGATGTTCAGTTCTTAGATGTTTATTGGTGCTCAAAATGCATTGTCTAATCCCATTGTTACACAGCACAGTACTGCCCTGGGCTGCTGCTACCGGTATTAATGAGCACTTAAAGGGAACCTGAGGTGAGAGGGATATGGAGGCCGCCATATTTATTTTCTTGTAAATGATGCCAGTTGCCTGGTAGTCCTGTTGATCATCCAGTATAAATAGTATCTGAATAAAAAACCCCAGAACAAGCATATAGCTAAGCAGCAAAGGAAGGATGTTACGCTTCACCATGGGTAGGGTATAAAAGATTTCTTCAATTTTATTGACACATCAGAAAATACACACAAGGATCACGCATATCGGAGCTCGAAATGGCTCCTTAAAGGGATACTGTAGGGGGGTAGGGGGAAAATGAGCTGAACTTACCCGGGGCTTCTAATGGTCCCCCGCAGACATCCTGTGCCCGCGCAGTCGCTCACCGATGCTCCGGCCCCGCCTCTGGTTCACTTCTGGAATTTCTGACTTTAAAGTCAGAAAACCACTGCGCCTGCGTTGCCGTGTCCTCGATCCTGCTGATGTCATCAAGAGCGCACAGCGCAGGCCCAGTATGGTCTGTGTCTGCGCAGTACACTCCTGGTGACATCAGCGGGAGCGAGGACACGGCAACGCAGGCGCAGTGGTTTTCTGACTTTAAAGTCAGAAATTCCAGAAGTGAACCGGAGGCGGGGCCGGAGCATTGGGGAGTGGCTGCGCCAACACAGGATGTCTGCGGGGGACCATTAGAAGCCCCGGGTAAGTTCAGCTCATTTTCCCCCGACCCCCTACAGTATCCCTTTAATCATAGCCTAGTATGAGTATTTGATCTGCTGCATGCTTGTTCAGGGTCTATGGCTAAAAGTATTAGAGACACAGGTTCAGGAGGACTGCCAGGCAACTGGTATTGTTTAAAATATAATAAATATGGCAGCCTCCATATGCCTCTCATCCTTGGGTTCCCTTTAAATGTCCCACAGGCCACCTTCCTCCTCTTTTTGCAGATTGCCTCCCAATGTTATGGACATTGTGGCTTGGTATAACTTGAGGGATGGAGGATTGCATTGGGGGAGTCCACAACCCTTGGGTTATCCCAGTCTGCATGAAGGGCAAGGGATTAAAGAGGCATGAAAATGGAATGCATCCTCGTTTGAGGTTTTTTTTTTTAATATGTCTCCAGCCATCACTTTGATCAGGATCTGATTTACATTTTTTGTTAAATATGAGGATGAGCCTCTGGCCTCTGGTTACAATGATGGAGATGTTTAGGAACATGTGCATGCACAAGCACTGTTTCCCTTTAGCTCAATGGAGAAGCTCACAGCAACAGCAAAAACTAGCCATATTGACAAAAGAGTGAAAGCTATCACTTTCTAGCTTCTGCTAAAGCTTGCCTAGTGTTTAGACAAAGGCAAATAACTGTGAAATGCAATCCCTCATCTAAGCAAATGAATGTGATTTAGTACTCTGCTTCAGTTAGTGTATGTAAGTGCAGTGTACCCATTTTTAGGTCATTTCATATGATCATGTTTCCTCATCCAAAATGAAATGATAACAGCCCTTAATCACACAGAATCCTAAATCTAAATTACATACAGCTGTTATGGATATTTGTGCTTTCTGTTTCATTGAACGAATTTTGTATGTGGTGATAAAGCTCAAAGAGCAGTGATATGGGGTACCCAAGTTATAAACAGGGTCACTGATATTTCCTCTATCATTCCTCATAAATTACATTTTCTGTATTATATCAAGCCAGAAGAAGATCTGTCTCAAATACTAAAAAAATGTATTTAAAGTAATCTATTTTATATACATCACTTTGACATCAGACAAAACAAACCCCCTGCTAAGGCTTCCTGTTGCAGTTCATATTTTTGAATATAACTTACTTTAGCTCTGATCCATTAACATTATTGATGGATGTAATTTCATATGGAGAAATTATTCCCTGGCGCTGCTACGTAAAGGGACCCTGAGCTCACGCTAAAAATGCAATTTGGACTTACCTGGGGCTTCCTCCAATCCCCCCGTAGCCCGCGAGGTCTCCCAGCATCTACCTGGCTCCTCTCCCAGTCCCGCTGGTGGCTCCATTAATCTGGCTTTGGCCTGAAGTTGTGCACTGGCAACTTCAGGCCGAAGTTGGCGGTTAATGGAGCCGCCAGTGGGAGAGGATGCCGGGGGACCTCGCGTTTTTAGCATGAGCTCAGGGTCTCTTTAATTTTTATTATATTTTGCTCTTATGCTAATTTCTGAGAAAAGTGTACACACTCCTATTTCAAGAATCAAGTACAGGGAGTGCAGAATTATTAGGCAAATGAGTATTTTGACCACATCATCCTCTTTATGCATGTTGTCTTACTCCAAGCTGTATAGGCTCGAAAGCCTACTACCAATTAAGCATGTTAGGTGATGTGCATCTCTGTAATGAGAAGGGGTGTGGTCTAATGACATCAACACCCTATATCAGGTGTGCATAATTATTAGGCAACTTCCTTTCCTTTGGCAAAATGGGTCAAAAGAAGGACTTGACAGGCTCAGAAAAGTCAAAAATAGTGAGATATCTTGCAGAAGGATGCAGCACTCTTAAAATGGCAAAGCTTCTGAAGCATGTTCACCGAACAATCAAGCGTTTCATTCAGAATAGTCAACAGGGTCGCAACAAGCGTGTGGAAAAACCAAGGCGCAAAATAACTGCCCATGAACTGAGAAAAGTCACGCGTGCAGCTGCCAAGATGCCACTTGCCACCAGTTTGGCCATATTTCAGAGCTGCAACATCACTGGAGTGCTCAAAAGCACAAGGTGTGCAATACTCAGAGACATGGCCAAGGTAAGAAAGGCTGAAAGACGACCACCACTGAACAAGACATACAAGCTGAAACTTCAAGACTGGGCCAAGAAATATCTCAAGACTGATTTTTCTAAGTTTTTATGGACTGATGAAATGAGGGTGAGTCTTGATGGGCCAGATGGATGGATTGGTAAAGGGCAGAGAGCTCCAGTCTGACTCAGGCACCAGCAAGGTGGAGGTGGAGTACTGGTTTGGGCTGGTATCTTCAAAGATGAGCTTGTGGGGCCTTTTCGGGTTGAGGATGGAGTCAAGCTCAACTCCCAGTCTTACTGCCAGTTTCTGGAAGACACCTTCAAGCAGTGGTACAGGAAGAAGTCTGCATCCTTCAAGAAAAACATGATTTTCATGCAGGACAATGCTCCATCACACGTGTTTAAGTACTCCACAGCGTGGCTGGCAAGAAAGGGTATAAAAGAAGAAAAACTAATGACATGGCCTCCTTGTTCACCAGATCTGAACCCCATTGAGAACCTGTGGTCCATCATAAAATGTGAGATTTACAAGGAGGGAAAACAGTACACCTCTCTGAACAGTGTCTGGGAGGCTGTGGTTGCTGCTGCACGCAATGTTGATGGTGAACAGATCAAAACACTGACAGAATCCATGGATGGCAGGCTTTTGAGTGTCCTTGCAAAGAAAGGTGGCTATATTGGTCACTGATTTGTTTTTGTTTTGTTTTTGAATGTCAGAAATGTATATTTGTGAATGTTGAGGAGTTATATTGGTTTCACTGGTAAAAATAAATAATTGAAATGGGTATATATTTGTTTTTTGTTAAGTTGCCTAATAATTATGCACAGTAATATTTACCTGCAAACACAGATATCCCCCTAAAATAGCTGAAACTAAAAACAAACAAAAAACTACTTTCAAAAATATTCAGCTTTGATATTAATGAGTTTTGGGGGTTGTTTGATAACATGGTTGTTGTTCAATAATAAAATATTCCTCAAAAATACAACTTGCCTAATAATTCTGCACTCCCTGTAGTTTAGATATTGCATAGCGCATGTGCACTATCCATGGTGCTAAATCTGGTTTTACTCTAAAAACAATATATTTTCACCAACCCCAAAAAATAGAAAAAAATTAAAACAGAACCCTCTCCTCCCCCCCCCCCCATCAAATGGAATACCTCCGCATGTTTGACGTGCATGCTGGTAAGGTCATGGCAGAAGGTCAGTGTAAAAGCACTGATCTTCTGTGTGGACATCAGCTTGTATATCTTTCAGAAATAGGAAGCATGATCTAAGCATGCCCCTAAAGTGCCTAAAAATTCAACAAACTAGCAACCAATGCTGATCAGCTTTGGGCTCTTTGACCCCATGTTTGTCCATGATAGCGTGCTGTGCCCAAACTACCAGTCGAGTTACCAACTTGCCTCTCTCCTTTCAAATGATTGAGTAAAATATATATACATGTTCACTCCATTTACCCATTCTTCATTCATAATGGAAGAAGAAGGTGAAGACCTTGTGATCAAGAACAGAAGAAAGAAGACAACATTGCTGGAATAGAAAAATATAAATGTTTCTAATAGTGGATATTGGTGTATTTTAATTAAAGACAACACAAGACACAGCACATTTATATCACACTTTTCTCCTGGCGGACTCAAAGTGCCAGAGCCACAATGGCTAGGACACGCTGTATAGGCAGTAGCAGTGTTAGGGGGTCTTGTCCAAGGTCTCCTAATGAATAGGTGTGCAATACTGAATAGGAAGAGTCAAGATTTGAATAGGCAGAGCCCTTAACCATTGCACTGTCCAGGATCATTATTTTTGTAACTGTTGCAACTTGGAGCATTAAATATTGGTGCTTTTTGAAAGTTGTTTGATTTTTGCATGCTTGGTAAATTATCACTTCGTCTAAGTATTTGCAGGCCAATATCAGCTTTTCAAGGGAGCACAAACATTATATTATCCAGCCTTGTGGCGCACCAGTGGTCCTGGTGGAGTGTTGACGATAGATTTGCTCTTGGACAAGAAAATGCTCCTGCTGTTTTTTTCTTTTACTTTCTGTTTTTTTTTTTTTTTTTTTTACTTTTTTTTTTAAATGATGCTTTCAGATTCCAGCAATGCTATTACATGACAGTTTATTGAACAGTAATCGTTTACAATGCTTAGAGGAAAAAATGGTTGCAGCATCATATAATGAGATAAACATATACATATACCGTATATACTCGCATATAAGCCGATCCGCATATAAGCCGACCCCCCAACTTTTCCCTGAAAAACAGGGGAAAATGATTGACCCCCATATAAGCCGGGGGTAGGAAATGCTGGCCGCCTTATTCCCCGAGTGTGTCCCAGTATAGCTAGTAAAGTGCCCAGTATGGGTAGGTAGTGCCCCAGAATAGCTAGTATAGTGCCCAGTATAGCTAGTATAGTGCTCAGTATAGCCAGTATAGTGCCCAGTATCGCTAGTATAGTGCCCAGTATCGCTAGTATAGTGCTCAGTATTGCTAGTATAGTGCTCAGTATAGCTAGTAAAGTGCCCCAGTTTAGCTAGTATAGTGCCCCAGTTTAGCTAGTATAGTGCTCAGTATAGCCAGTATAGTGCCCAGTATCGCTAGTATAGTGCCCAGTATTGCTAGTATAGTGCTCAGTATAGCTAGTATAATGCTCAGTATAGCTAGTATAGTGCCCCAGTTTAGCTAGTATAGTGCTCAGTATAGCTAGTATAGTGCTCAGTATAGCTAGTATAGTGCTCAGTATTGCTAGTATAGTGCTCAGTATAGCTAGTAAAGTGCCCCAGTTTAGCTAGTATAGTGCCCCAGTTTAGCTAGTATAGTGCTCAGTATAGCTAGTAAAGTGCCCCAGTTTAGCTAGTATAGTGCCCCAGTTTAGCTAGTATAGTGCCCCAGTTTAGCTAGTATAGTGCTCAGTATAGCTAGTATAGTGCTCAGTATAGCTAGTATAGTGCTCAGTATAGCTAGTAAAGTGCCCTAGTTTAGCTAGCATAGTACTCAGTATAGCCAGTATAGTGCTCAGTATAGCGATCCCCCCTCCCCCCTGCCCCCTCCGCGGCCGCCGCTGCTATTACCTGTTCAGCCGGCGGCCGCTTCCTCTACTCCGGGTGCCCCTCTTGCTCTGCTCTCCATGTCTCCATCACGCGTAGTGTATGCTGTGACGAGGCAGGAGAGAGCGGTTCCCCTGGTAATGGCGTCATCGCCGTTACCAGGGAAACTGCTCTCTCCTGCCTCGTCACAGCAGCAGCGCTGGGCGCGCTGTTGTGATACACGAATACGCGTGATGGAGACATGGAGAGCAGAGCGAGAGGCACCCGGAGTAGAGGAAGCGGCCGCCGGCTGAACAGGTAATAGCAGCGGCGGCCGCATAGGGAGGGAGGAGCGGGCGGGGGGCGCCGCGGATCACCACCACCCAAGACCACCCAAGACTCGCATACAAGCCGACCCCCCAACTTTTGGCCCCCTTTTTGGGGGTCAAAAAGTCGGCTTGTATGCGAGTATATACGGTACCTATTTCCTTGGATGACCCTAGGATAGCCTACAAAACACCACACCAATGAGCCATAACAGTAATATTCAACATAAGATAATACCTTACTGTATTTGACTTTTTTATTGTGATATCGGTGCACCTTCTTCATTTACTTGAGCTGTTGAGTTTTCTAACATGAATTCTCATGAGGAAACATTTTTAAAAAATGTTCAAATCTACGTACGTGATGGAAAAGTTGTAACAAGGGGCCTAACACCTGGACAGGGGCATTCCAGATCCATGGAGAAAGTCCCACCAAAAATTATGGAGTTGAGTCATGTTTTAATTGCTAAAGGATAGAAATCACATTACATTCCTAAATTGGTGAAATAAAGTGCTTTGAATTGTCAGGCGTGTGTACATGTCGATCAGGTAGTGTAAGAGTTACACCCGCTTCACACTGACAGATGAAACACCGCGTTTAACAGTCCGCAAACAACCGCAAAGACCTTTAGTGATTTCATCAGGTGAGCGCATCTTTGTTTTTACTAGTTGACACCTCCAGGACATTGTTAGTCCTCTCGGTGGCAATCTTTGTGTAGTGGTGTGTAGTGGCCGCCGTGCTTGTGCGCACAATTGTGGGAATGCAGGTGATCGTGGTTTTCTAGCCTCTATGGCTGGGCTGAGGTAGTTCAATGATGGTTAAGTGACCAAAAAAACACAGATTCTGCACTGAGGCCTTATACAGGGGGCAGTAGTGGATACTAGATGCCATTAGTGGTGGTGAAGGATTATTGGGTTAGGGTCGGTACACTACAAGGACTAGCAGAGCAAACCTATCTCAAACAGCACAGAGGTCTTATACAGGGGCCAGTAGTGGATACTAAATGCCAGTAGTGGTGTGAAGGATTACTGGGTTATGGTCGGTGCACTACTAGAACCAGCTGACCTGTCTCAAACAGCACAGAGGTCTTATATAGGGGCCAGTAGTGGTGTGAAGGATTACTGGGTTATGGTCGGTGCACTACTAGAACCAGCAGACCTGTCTCCTACAGCACTGAGGTTTTACACAGGGGCCAGTGGATACTAGATGCCAGTAGTGGTGTGAAGGTGGGTTATGGTCAGTGCACTACTAGGATCAGAAGACCTGTCTCCATAAGATAACTTGTGCCCTGGCCACAGAAGATCAATAAATAGCAAGAAAAACAATGTATCAGCCCTAGGAAGGGATTAGCTGTTCAGGACAATGTGGTAGCAGCAGGGATCTGCACTAAGGACACAGAACACAGGCCTACCTAACACTCTCCCTGTCACAGCACACTGTCCCTCATCTGCCTAGCACAGAAGCCAAACACAGACTGCAAAATGGCTTCTGTGCTGGCTTTCTGATAGGGGGGGAGGGGGGCGGTCCAGGTGGGAGGGATAGTTGATTGGCTGCCATGTGCCTGCTTACTGTGAGGTAAGGGGTCAAAGTGTAACTCAATGATGATGTATATGGGGCGGGTGGAGAGGGCGAATGTGAAAAATTTGCCAGGCGAATAGTACTGGATGCTGCCATCTTGCAATTTTTGTATTATTTTAAATTTTAATTTAATAAACACTTCAATCTGTAAGCAACATACTATTGTTTTTGAGATGGCACAGCTTTCTTTTATTGTAGCTTGTACACAGAAGCTATCTGCTACAAATCAAGCCTTATCTCTTGTTCTCTGAGGTCCAAATCAATCTCTGCAGCAGGGGTGCTCGGATACCCCTTTTCAAAATCCAGATTGAATTCGGATCCGGATACCAGATATCCGGATCTGATTTCCGAGTTCAAAATTTTCCGATCTGAATCAGATATCTGACCTCAGTATCCGGGGCATCCGGGCGGATTTGGATATCCGCATAGCAAATCCGGAAGTGGCCTTTAAATTCCTTCTAAAACGTTTTTAGGGTAAATGAGGCATGTAGCATCATGTTTTTTTTAAAGGGAAACACTAATCGATTATGTGGAGACTTAAAATCCCCCCCCCAAAAAAAAAATGGCTGTCAATTAACATCAGGACTAGGTTCCAGACAACGGTCGTGCAGCCCACATTTTGTCCAAAGTCCAACCGCACAACTGGGACATGGCAGTTTTCAGCCCAGACACCTCCAAAAAATTACGCAGCAATTGTGTTTTGGGTTAAATATAGGTGGTATCAGCACAGCAGCAGTGGCCTGTGGCACCTAAGCGGTGGGAGCAGCAAAGGCAGCAGGAGCAGGGCAATGCAGGAGCAGCAGGTGTAACGTCTGCCAGGAGCATGCCGGACGTGGCACTTGGTAGTGGCACGTGGCACTGGGCACTTTGCATTTGGCACTTGGCACTTGGCACGTGCCAAGTGCCAAATGCAAAGTGCCAAATGCCACGTGCCGAGTGACAGTCAGACAGCAGAGGAAAAGACACTAGTGCACACTTATCGTCACACTGGCACTGCTCAGCAGCACAGCAGTTCTGTAGTAAGCTAACACAGTAGTACTACTACTCTAACAACTAACTAGCAATGACTGCAGTACTACAGTACTAACTACACAATAACACAGTAATCCTATTCCCTAACCTAACCTAACCTACACTGTAACTAAGGCTAGCAGGCCAGCAGGCAGCAGCTGGTCTGGTCTGTGCACAGCACACACACAGACACATAGCAGCTGCCTGCAGCAGCCCTGCAGCACACACTCTGACTGTCACTGAATGAAATCAAGCTAGCTACCTAATTAACAATACAATAGTGTAGTGAATGGGGTTACTCACTGAACAGCTTTAGGTTTATCACTGTATGCAGCACTTGCTAGGCCAGCAGCACTGGAGCATGTCTCTAAATGAGCAGTGACAGCAAGGATGAGATTTCTCATCATGGCAGCCCTCCTTATTATACAGGGCATCCTGGCCAGGGTTCCTTTCTGTGATTAGGTGCTAGGGCTTAGGCTGGGAGCCCTGTGATTGGCTCAATGAGGTCAGGTGGGGCTGGCCAGGGTTCCCTTCTGTGATTGGTTGCTAGGGCTTCTGCTGGGAGCCCTCTGATTGGCTGAATGATGTCATCTCCTTAGTTACAGTATTCAGATTCGGATATCCGCCGGATATCCGTGGATATCTGAGTATGCAACCAAATATCCACGGTTTGCTATCCGGATTTGGGCCCAAATATCCAGAATACGAATCCAGTCGGATAGCTGAAAAAAGTTTGGATATCCGGGTTACCCGGATATCTGGAATCTGGATAAGCACCACTGCTCTGCAGCCTGGAGTGCTCAGTGCTACAGCTCAACACTGAAAAGGTAAGGAATGAATAAAGCTTTCACAAAAAAGTAAACCTATTAAATATTTTAGGCTTTTCCTAAATAAAAATTTGTTCTTCGAATTTATAAAGATGGGGCTAATCTAGTAGGGCTGCAGTGACATTTTGACTGTAGTTCAGCTCTAAGGGAGAAAGTTTTCATCTGACACAATAAAAATAAAACTACTAAACAAGATATTACAAATTATTCTGACACTGGAAATGCCTTGATTTAAAAAGTAGTATTAAGAAATCTTTAGCATTTAGCATTATTGGGATAATTGCGTTCAGTGCTCGTGTCTGATTTTATCTGTGCAAAAAGTCATTGCTTAGCTAACAAAAAATACATAGTTTTTAACCACTTCAGGACCACAGTGCTAAACCCCCCTAAAGACCAGGCTATGTTTTGTTTAATTGGCCACTGCAGCTTTAAGGCCAAGCTGCAGGGCACATCACAGCACACTAGTGATTCCTCCCCCCCTTTTCCCCCAACCAACAGAGCTCTCTGTTGGTGAGGTCTGATCGACACGGCTGTCTCCAGTACAGCGCTGCTGCAGATCGCAACACTGTACTCAGTAGAAAGACGGCGGTATCGCTGTCTAACAGTCTCC
This sequence comes from Hyperolius riggenbachi, assembly GCF_040937935.1. NCBI lineage: Eukaryota > Metazoa > Chordata > Amphibia > Anura > Hyperoliidae > Hyperolius > Hyperolius riggenbachi. Next base: position 370,219,443 of record NC_090647.1, on the reverse strand, counting down.
CGAGCGGCAATCGCCACTCGGAGACTGACGGTGGGCGGAGCTTTGCCCCCCAATCAGGAGATGCGCGTGCAACCTGCGCGCAATCTCCTGCAGTAGCAGGCCCCAGGACTTGATGCCAATTGGCGTTAGGCGGTGGAGCGGTCGTAAGGTAGTTATGGTACTAGATCATGAGCCATTTCTGGTAGCATGGACTATAACCTCTTGAGGACCGCAGTGTCAAACCCCCCTAAAGACCAGGCAATTTTTCATTAAATTGGCCACTGCAGCTTTAAGGCCAAGCTGCAGGGCCGCACAACACAGCACACAAGTGATTCCTCCCCCTTTTCTCCCCACCAACAGAGCTCTCTGTTGGTAGGGTCTGATCGCCCAGATGTTTGTTTGTTTGTCTTTGTTTGTTTATTTGTTGTTTTTTTAATAAAAAGTGTGTTTATTGAAATGTCATTGTTTTCCCCCCTCCCTCCATCCCCCGTGATCAGCTGTCATAGGCTTCAGCCTATGACAGCCGATCACCCCTGTGCCTCTGGAGGGGACAGCTGTTTCACACGGCTGTCCCCAGTACAGCACTACTGCCGATCGCAGCGCTGTATGTGTAATTAGATGGTGATTACGCCGTCTAACAGTCTCCCGAGCGGCAACTGCCGCTGGGTAACTGAAGGCGGAGCTCGGCTACGCCCACCAAGCAGGAGATGCGCGCGCACCCTGCGCGCAATCTCCTGAAAAGCAGAGCCCTAGAACTTTACGCCGATCGGCGTTAGGCGGTCCTGGAGCTGCCGCCGTGGCCACGCCCATCAGCATGACGCGGTCGGCTAGAGGTTAAGGGCTCGTTCACACTAGGCGCATTTTTGAGATTTTTTTCAAAATCGCCCTGAAAGTGCTTGTGCAATGGTTCTCTGACAAAGTTCACATCTGAGCGATTTGTTTCCGATCTGCTCAGATAAGCGGTGCATGGGTCATTTTTTAGGCGATTCCACCTCAATTGAAGCTATAGGAAAAGTGCAAAACGCTCACAAAATCGCTTTGTGCAGCGATTGTCGATTGCTTGAGCGTTTTTAAGAATAAATGCATTTTAAAAAAACCACATCGCCCACCCAAGCGCCGGGAGAGGAAAAAAATTGCCTCTAAAAAAGCCCAACGCGGACGGACACGCGAGCGTAACGCAATGTGAACAAAGCCTAAGAGCTGCAGGCAGCAATCTTTCAAGTGAGTTCAGTCTGCATGCAAGCCATCAGCAGTCTCATCAGTTTGATAGTGATGTATGAAAAAAATGGTCGAGTATTAAAAAGGAACTGTAATGATGTATATTAGAACATGATAAAGTACTTTGAATACCCAAATTTACCTTAACCACCTCTTGACTGCCTCACGCCGATGGGTGGTGGGAGAGTGGCTCGCTGAGGACCGTCTAATGCTAATTGGTGTGAAAGTGCGGTGGGCAGGATTAGCAGGGAATGCGCCCTGTCACATAACTGTGCCCTGGAGTGGCTCACAATCTAGTCCCTCTCATAGGCTGATGCCTATGAGAGGGTACTATAGTGTATGGATCCTTTCATTACCACCATGTACCCATCATCTGATGGCTGCACCATGTCACAAAGCTCGAATCATTTCAAATCGGTTTCTTGAACATGACATTGAGTTCCCTGTACTAAAATGGCCCCCACAGTCACCAGATTTCAACCCAATAGAGCATCTTTGGGATGTGATCGAACAGAAGCTTGGTGCCCTGGATGTGCATCGCACAAATCTCCATCAACTGCAAGATGCTATCCTATCAATATGGGCCAACATTTCTAAAGAATGCTTTCAGCACCTTGTTGAATCAATGCCACATAGAATTAAGGCAGTTCTGAAGGAGAAAGGGGGTCAAACACAGTATTAGTATGGTGTTCCTAATAATTCTTTAGGTGAGTCTATTTCTGTATATTGGTATGTAATGGGAATGTAGTCAATACAATGGATAAATACATATATACTTAGCTATAATAACAAACAAAACACAGACCCTCCAAGTTGGCATGAAAATGGCCGTGGCCTTCTTTATTGGTTATCTTAAAAACACTCAAAGAGGTCCAAATAACTTTATTAAATATTAAACTTTTTCATCAACCATCAAAACAAATAAAACATCAGTTCAATGCGATCCACCACTACGGTTCAGACCACATATAATTCTCTAACTCTCCGTAAAGACCCCTTCACAAAGTTCGTCCACACTTGCTTGCGTGACTCAAGGAACCAATAAAGCTTGACCACGACGAGAATCCTCCTTTTCCTAAGGGAAGGGTGGGCGGGGACCTCCCCAGACCGCTCTGGACCAAAGGTGAAAATGTGCTGAACGGACCCTTAATTTATACCCTGTACTCACCACTGATTGGCAGCTGCAACAATGTTTACGCACTAGTAACACCTGGCAGATTACCTTAAGCTCACCTGCCGACCAATCACAGCAATAGCTACATTTCTTTACCCCGCAACTTCAGCTTAGTGATCAGAAGCGCAGTCACCTCACTGATTGACTTCAATGTTAAACTTTTGACAGGGATAATACCTTTATAAGAAACACTCTTTGATTGCCACAATCCCATGTAGGGCTTATTTTATTAGGTTATCAGCCCTTCTTATTCTTTCCTTGTAGAGTTGTTTAGTCAAGGCTGTGATGTCATGCTGCCTTCTCTGCCAGAACAGGAAGATTCTTGCTCACTTCTCAAAGGAAAAAAAACACATTCCATGGTTTTTCACCACATAACCTGACATCTCTGGTAAATATAAGAATATACATCAGAGCGAGGTAAGATTTTACAATGGGCAAATGCTAAGTAAGTAATTATACATGAATTTTGTTAAAAAAAACAACAAACACAAACAACACTGAGAAAAATAAATTGTATATGCTGTTATATACAGCTAAGTGCCTCTTTGACTACTTCCATTGGCTTGCCTAAGATCATGTTCCCAAATCCTGAAGCTGGATTTTTAGTTGCAGAAGTCTCATTTGACATAAAAAGTTAATATTTGGACTCACTAACTACTAGTCTGTCAAAGGGAATATTTATATAATATTCCTGGAATGATTTTACTCATGCAAACCATTCATTAAATACAGTATACATATATTATTATGCTGAGAACAGCGTTATGCATACTACTTTCCTTTTATTTTTGTACAAGCTATAAAATGTATAAAAAAAAGCATTATAGATTCCACTCAACTTTTTACAAAGGAGTAAGCAACACACTCTCTTCTAAAGGAAACCTTTAATTGTACTCAGACTTGAAAAAGAGAAATTACCTGCAATATTAGATAATGAAAAGCAGTTCAACCAAAAAAAATCATTTACAGGGATTGCTGAAAATGCACAATGTTTCCCCTGTGGGTGTTAGATTTCATGATTCCCTTCACCATGTATAATACACATTTATCAATGCTGTGACTTAAATGGCAGCTGCGGAAAGTACTATCAGCCAAAGCTGCCTTTTACATTCTCTGTGTTTCACTAGCGCGTTTTATTCTGCTTGACGTAAGTTATTAAACAACACATCATGGCATTTTGTGTAAGAAAACTTGATAAGATGCCTCTTCTGTGTATTGTGTTGTATTGAGACTCAGCACTCATTTGCAAATTCATTATTTGTTACTGGAACAAGGTAAAAAGTAGGACTTGTTTTTTGACAGCACTTTCTCTTACTCTTATAAAGGCTTTTTTTATCCCTTTACTTTCTTCCTTGTATTATGGCTTCAGGGGCATAAAGAGATCATTTGCATATTCAGTAGTGGTGCATTTGTGGGCAATCATAGATGTTCACTTAAAGCTGAATTATGGCAAATTCCTTCTGTTTTAAGAAGGCAAATCAAAGTAAGCATTCCCTATATTAAGTAAGTGTTGCTTTAAGTGGTGCGAGAGGAAGTTTATGATAATAGACTTCAATGTGGAAGCAGCAACTCCTTGTCTGAGTCTTTGGTCTCAGGTAACTCCAGCTACATTGTATAAGTTTGTTTTTCTAGATATATTTAGCAAATGCATTCAGAAGGCTGAAATGTCAGAGCTCATACATATAGTGCTGTCTAGACATAACTGGGTCATTCTGTGTAAAACAGATTGTTCTGCCTCCCTCTGCAAAAGACACTGACATCTTCTTAGAGCATTCTATACCGAAAGTATCAGAAGACTCTGCATTATGAATACATACGTCTGGATAAAAATCTTATGACTAGCTACTCACATGAATATTTGCAGAAGGATAGTTTGGTAACACTTTGATCTGAGGAATTTTTCTGTCTTTGTGAGATCAAGAAGGATTTTTTTTGTGCATATGTGAAGTATGCTATGATTTCCCATAACACTTTGTTCAATATTCCTCTGAACACATAGAGCTGGAATTAGGAGGATGACCTTCATGTGTGTGTTTGTGTGTGTGTGTGTATATATATATATATATATATATATATATATATATATATATATATATATATATATATGTATGTGTATATATATATATATATATATATATATATATATATATATATATATATATATTCTATTTGATAATGTGATGATAATAATAGAGCTTAAATTAGGAGTTGATTCACAAAATCGAATGCATATAGCACATCTAGCATCATATACACAATGCATGGGCATTACACTGTTTGCATAACACGTGGTGTACAACAAGTATCAGTTGTGAACTTAACACAACATGTGATACTTTTTACAGTGTAGATAGTAAGCAGACAACACACAGAAATGTTGTGAATCAGTCAGCGATATTTAGTATTTTTGTCAGATAGAGCATCTCTCTAGAGATGGCCTGAACGGTTCGACCGCGAACCGATTTGCACGAACGTCGGTAGTTCACGTTCGCGGTGAACTGCAAACTTTATGCGGGTTCTACCTGTCCCCTATACTACATCATTAGGCTCAACTTTGACCCTCTGCATCACAGTCAGCAGACACAGGGCAGCCAATCAGGCTACACTCCCTCCTGGAGCCCCCACCCCCCTCATATAAGGCACCTGCGTCGGCCATTATCTCACTCAGTGTGGCTGCAGTAATTAGAGAAGGGAGAGAGGTTGCTGCACAGATTAGGGAAAGCTTAGTTAGGCTCTTGTTAGAATTGTTAGCTTGCTCCTTGCTGATACTTATTGCTAAGAAGCACCCCAAAACAGCTCTTTTGTGAGCTAATGTTCTTTTGATGTGTGTTTTTTTGTGTGGCTGGCCCTTGCTAATTGCTATACTGTGCAAGGCCCAGCACATTCAGTGACTACCTTTTCACTGCACCTGTGTGGGACAGCTGCACATTTGTAATACCAGTCACTGCATACCTGTTCATGTTTACTGCACCTGCGTGACAGCAACACGCAGTGTTATATACCAGTCACTGCACCTGTTCACGGTTCCTGTGTGTGTGACAGCTGCACATTTGTAATACCATTCACTGCATACCTGTTTATGTTTACTGCGCCTGCGTGACAGCAGCTTGCAGTGTTATTTACCAGTCACTGCACCTGTTCACGGTACCTGTGTGTGTGACAGCTGCACATTTGTAATACCAGTCACTGCATACCTGTTGATGTTTACTGCACCTGCGTGACAGCAGCACGCAGTGTTATATACCAGTCACTGCACCTGTTCACGGTACCTGTGTGTGTGACAGCTGCACATTTGTAATACCATTCACTGCATACCTGTTTATGTTTACTGCGCCTGCGTGACAGCAGCTTTCAGTGTTATATACCAGTCACTGCACCTGTTCACGGTACCTGTGTGTGTGACAGCTGCACATTTGTAATATCAGTCACTGCATACCTGTTCATGTTTACTGCACCTGCGTGACAGCAGCACGCAGTGTTATATACCAGTCACTGCACCTGTTCATGGTACCTGTGTGTGTGACAGCTGCACATTGTATTGATACCAGTCACTGCATACCTGTTCAGTGCACCTGCGTGACAGCACGCAGTGTTATATTATACACCAGTCACTGCATACCTGTTCATGGTACCTGTGTGTGTGTGACAGCTGCACATTTGTAATACCAGTCACTGCATACCTGTTCATGGTACATGTGTGTGTGACAGCTGCACATTGTATTGATACCAGTCACTGTATACCTGTTCAGTACACCTGCGTGACAGCACGCAGTGTAATATTATATACCAGTCACTGCATACCTGTTCACGGTACCTGTGTGTGTGACAGCTGCACATTGTATTGATGCCAGACACTGCATACCTGTTCAGTGCACCTGTATGACTGCACATTGTATTAGTTAAGTCAGTGCATACCTTTCACTTCATCCCCACATATGGGCAAAACAGGCAAAGGCAGAGCCAGAAGCAGGCCACCTGTCATGGTCAGTTACCTGTCCAGGCGAGGCGGATGGCACGCACGGATGTCGGCAGGCGTCCAGGGGCATCTCGGCCGGTCTTCATAATCGGCGGCCTGGCGTTGTGCGCTCACGCGCGTCGCGTCGGGCGGCGCAGGCAATGGCGCCGGAAGGCGTTGTTGTGAGTGCCGCGTGCACGCGCGCGCGTGAGGGGCGTCTGTTTGTACATGTTGCTCTGACGTGGGCGTTGCGTGGCGCCGTGCGCCTCTGCGCACGTGCGTCGTACGTTACACTGGGCACGCCCAAACGGCCTATTTAAGCCTGGAGAGCACCACACTCTGGTTGCTATAGTATTGCAGCAAGTTCTGTGAGTGTGTGTGTTCCCGTGTGCTGACTAAGCTCTGCCCTGATCTGATGTTACCGAACCTGGCTCGTCTGACTATCCGCTCTGTTGCCGACCTTTGCCAAGTACGACTACCCTCTCTGTTGCCGACCACTGCCTGTCTGATTACCCGCTCTGTTGCCGACCTCTGCCAAGTACGACTACCCTCTCTGCTGCCGACCACCGCCTGTTTGAGTATCCGCTTTGCTGCCAGACCTGTGCCCGTTCCTGGATCCGCTTCAGTCCTCAAGTCTACCTGGTGTTTGAGTCATTGCAGTACCAGACTCAACCTGTGGGAGCACTACAGTGACTTCCTGCAAGCGCTCCTGCCCCGTGCCAACTGGAGATTCCTGTTTCCACTCCAGGGTTTCCCGTTGGTAAGTTGCAAGAGCGGCTACCTCCAGCACATCGGTCTCCAACCCTCAAGGTACCTTACAAAATACTACAGCCAAATGGAGACCGCTGAGGTAGCGAATGTTCTGAGCACTCTTTGCACCCAAATGGCTACCTTAACTGATGCTTTCAAAGAACTACAGGCCGGACATGTTCGACTAGAAGGACGTATCAACACACTTGCTAACAGTGATGGTTCAGCTGCAGTCACCCCCAGCCATTCTGCTCCTGTGGCCTCAGAGCCAGTTCCGCCTACTCCAGCTTCAGTTCCAGTTTTGCCACCAGCTCCTGAACCCCGAGTACCACTGCCTGATCGATTTTCTGGTGACCGCACTAAATTCCGTACCTTTTGGAACTCCTGTCAACTTTACTTTGCTCTGCAACCAAGGACCTTCGCCAATGAAGAAACTAAGGTGGGATTTATTATATCATTACTTCAAGGGGAACCCCAATCATGGGCTCATCATTTGATGGAGCAAGAACATCAGACTCTTGCCTCTGTACAGTCACTCTTTGAAGCTATGGCGATATTATATGACGATCCGCAACGTATTGCTACTGCTGAGTCTTCCTTACAAAATTTACGTCAAGGACGCAGACCGGTGGAGGAGTACACCTCAGAGTTTAGAAGGTGGGCCGCGGACACGGATTGGAATGAGTCTGCCTTAAAGTTCCAATACCGTATGGGGTTGTCAGACCAACTCAAGGATGAGTTGGCAAGAATAGGAGTTCCTGATACTCTGGAGGAATTGGTCAAGACGGCTATCCAGCTGGATCGCCGCTTTCGAGAACGTCTTCTGGAAAGGAAGAACACCGCCCGGCCACTATGGTTTCCATCTTCTGTAACTCCGGCTCCTGCAACAGCATCAGCTTCTGATCAACCTGAACCGATGCAATTAGGTCTTATCCGCCCATCTTTATCTGCTGAAGAGAGAATGAGACGCCGTCAATGCAACTTATGCCTGTATTGTGGAGCTTCTGGTCACTTCCTTAGAGCTTGCCCTGTCCGACCTTCCGGTAAGGAAATTCCCATCAGAGCTTTTCCAACCCAGCCTACGGTAGCTTTTACTAATCTTTTGTCTATACCTGTTTCTTTCCAGCTCCCAGGAAGAATCCTTAATGCACACGCCATCATAGATTCCGGAGCCTGCAGTTGCTTTTTGGACATTACATTTGCTACTACTCACCAATTTCCGACACAACCTCGCAAGGAGCCATTGTTTATCCATCTTGCTGATGGTTCCGGCATAAGCTCAGGTCCTGTTACAGTTTAATCCTTACCCATCCTTACCAGCATTAACCAGGATCATCAGGAACTTTTAAAGTTTGACCTAGTATCCTCCCCAGTATACCCTGTTATCCTAGGACTACCTTGGCTTCAGGCACATAATCCCATCATCAATTGGTCATCTGGTTCTGTGTCATTTGAGTCCAGTTATTGCAGACAATGTCATGTACCTGCTCCAACAGGATCATTATTATGTACCTCCTCATTGCAAGAAGTCATCCCAGTCCACTATCATAAGTATCTCGATGTTTTTGATAAAAAGGGGGCTGATCAGCTACCCCCACATCGTCCTTACGACTGTCCAATTGACCTACACCCTGGAGCACCAATTCCTTTTGGTCGCATGTTTCCCCTTTCTGATCCTGAACAAGAAACCTTAAAGCAATATATAGAAGAAAATCTCAAAAAAGGATTCATACAACCATCCACTTCCCCGGCGGGTGCGGGGATTTTCTTTGTAGAAAAGAAGGACAAGACTCTTCGTCCATGCATCGATTATCGTGAATTAAACAAGATCACAATCAAGAATCGATACCCGTTACCTTTGGTCCCTGAGCTGTTTCAAAAATTAAGAGAAGCCAAAATCTTTACCAAATTAGATCTCAGAGGAGCATACAATTTAATAAGAATAAGGGCTGGGGACGAATGGAAGACAGCCTTCAGGTCTAGATTTGGTCACTTCGAATATCGGGTCATGCCGTTTGGGCTATGTAATGCCCCAGCTACCTTCCAACACTTCATTAACGATGTTCTTAAGGACTTCTTGGATCATTTCATTATCGTCTACTTGGATGACATCCTTGTATTCTCGCCTTCAGTGGAGATTCATCGCTCTCAAGTAGGTCAAGTTCTGTCTCGGCTTAGGTTGCATAAACTTTATGTAAAGGCAGAAAAATGCGAGTTTGAAAAAGAATCAATTCAGTTCTTAGGTCTTATCATCTCTGCAGAAGGATTTACCATGGATCCACAAAAGATTCAGGCAATCATTGATTGGCCGCCTCCTACGAACAAGAAGGCAGTTCAACGGTTTATCGGTTTTGCAAATTTTTACCGCAGGTTCATCAAACATTTTTCAGCAATAATCGTACCTATCACTCAACTTACTCGTCAGCAAGAACGATTTGTCTGGAGTACTGAAGCGCAAGCCTCTTTTGAAAAACTCAAGGAATTGTTTACAACTGCTCCCATTCTTAGACACCCTGACCCTGCCTTGCCTTATTTATTGGAAGTGGATGCATCTGAAATGGCGGTGGGAGCAGTTCTATCTCAGAGACAAGGGGTGAAATTCCTGCTACATCCAGTGGCATATTTCTCTAGGAAACTGACTCCTGCTGAGAGGAATTATGATGTCGGGGATAGAGAATTGTTGGCAATTAAGAACGCTTTAGAGGAATGGAGATACTTAGTGGAAGGTGCAAGTCACCCTATTTTGATCTACACGGATCATCAAAATCTTGAGTATTTAAAGACGGCTAAGAGACTGAACCCCAGACAAGCAAGGTGGGCACTTTTTTTTTCTAGGTTCTCTTTCCACATAACATATCGACCTGGGTCAAAGAACATCAAACCAGATGCCTTATCTCGAATGTTTCCGGAGGAGGAAGTGTCACCAGTTTGTCCAGATACAATTCTGTCAAGTCATAATTTCCTGATTCTACAACCTGATCTGGTCAAGCAAATTCAGCAGAGTAAAGTCGGGCTTTCTGATACAGATGAGTCATTTCTAATGTTCAAGGATGGTCTATGGTATCATGAAGATAAAATCTTCATTCCTCAAGATCTTCGCACATCAGTGTTAAAACTGTGTCATGACCATCAACTGGCAGGTCATTTTGGGGTATCCAAGACTCAGGAGCTGGTGCAACGTTCCTTTTGGTGGCCTAATCTAAGGAAGGATTGTAAAGAGTACGTGAGAACCTGTAGAACCTGTTGTTGTGCCAAAGGATCTAGATTGAAGCCATGGGGACTCTTAGATCCTCTACCAGTGCCTCCAAGACCCTGGTATTCAATTGCCATGGATTTTATTGTGGAATTGCCTGTTTCGGAAGGATTTAACACCATTTTTGTGGTAATAGACCGATTGTCTAAGATGGCGCACTTCATACCCATGCATAATACGCCGTCTGCACAAACAACAGCTACTACCTTTATCAGAGAAATTGTTCGGCTGCATGGTGTCCCAGGAGATATAGTCTCTGACAGAGGGACTCAGTTTACTTCCCGGTTTTGGAGAGCATTATGCAAATTACTGGATATACAATTACATTTTTCATCGGCCTACCACCCTCAGTCAAATGGACAAACGGAACGAACAAATCAGACTTTAGAACAGAACCTCAGGTGTTTTTTGACTACTACACAGGATAATTGGCTTCATCTGTTACCTTTGGCTGAATTTGCTTACAATAATTCCTGCCATTCAGCCATTCAACAATCCCCGCTTTTTGCAAATTACGGGTTTCATCCCACCTTCCTGCCTAATCTAATTCCAGAAGCATCTGTACCAGCTGCAGGGGAGCTAGTCCACTTCCTCTCTGACAATAACAAGCTTCTTCAGGACAACATGGCTAAAGCACAAGAGACGTTTAAGAGAAATGCTGATGTTCATAGAAGAGGTGATCTGGAATTAACAGTGGGAGATACTGTGTTTTTATCTACTGCACATCTGAAATTGCCAGGTCCCTCACGCAAACTGGGACCTAAGTATATCGGTCCCTTCCCTGTAAAAAAGAAGATTGGTCAAGTGGCTTATGAGCTTACACTTCCCAAGACTCTCAAGATCCACCCAGTTTTCCATGTGTCTCTTCTTAAACCAGCAGTTGCAGAAGTTTTTCCAGATCGCAATGTGGACCCTCCAGCACCTATTGAAATTGATGGAGAAGAGGAATTTGAGGTGGAGGCTATTCTGGACTCTAGGAGAAGAGGTAGAAAAATCCAGTATCTGGTCAAATGGGAAGGCTATGGTCCGGAAGAGAGCTCTTGGGAGCCAGCTGTTAATATTCATGCTAATCGCCTAGTTAAGGAGTTTCATCGGAAATACCCTCATAAACCTGTATCAGAGGGCATCCGGAGGCTGCCTTTAAGGAGGGGGCATTGTCACGGTCAGTTACCTGTCCAGGTGAGGCGGCTGGCACGCACGGATGTCGGCAGGCGTCCGGGGGGCATCTCGGCCGGTCTCCATAATCGGCGGCCTGGCGTTGTGCGCTCACGCGCGTCGCGTCGGGCGGCGCAGGCAATGGCGCCGGAAGGCGTTGTTGTGAGTGCCGCGTGCACGCGCGCGTGAGGGGCGTCTGTTTGTACATGTTGCTCTGACGTGGGCGTTGCGTGGCGCCGTGCGCCTCTGCGCACGCGCGTCGTACGTTACACTGGGCACGCCCAAACGGCCTATTTAAGCCTGGAGAGAACCACACTCTGGTTGCTGTAGTATTGCAGCAAGTTCTGTGAGTGTGTGTGTTCCCGTGTGCTGACTAAGCTCTGCCCTGATCTGATGTTACCGAACCTGGCTCGTCTGACTATCCGCTCTGTTGCCGACCTTTGCCAAGTACGACTACCCTCTCTGTTGCCGACCACTGCCTGTCTGATTACCCGCTCTGTTGCCGACCTCTGCCAAGTACGACTACCCTCTCTGCTGCCGACCACCGCCTGTTTGAGTATCCGCTTTGCTGCCAGACCTGTGCCCGTTCCTGGATCCGCTTCAGTCCTCAAGTCTACCTGGTGTTTGAGTCATTGCAGTACCAGACTCAACCTGTGGGAGCACTACAGTGACTTCCTGCAAGCGCTCCTGCCCCGTGCCAACTGGAGATTCCTGTTTCCACTCCAGGGTTTCCCGTTGGTAAGTTGCAAGAGCTGCTACCTCCAGCACATCGGTCTCCAACCCTCAAGGTACCTTACACCACCCGGCAGGTCTATTCGTGGTCGTGCTGTCAATTTTTGTGTGGCCCTGGACCAAAGTACAGTGTTCAGAAGGCACGTGCCATCAACCCCCAAGATTGTCAGGACTTAGTTGACTATTTAACACAGAACACCTCATCTTCCTCAGCTTCCACACGGAACCGTGACATATCTTCCTCCTATTGCTCTGATTCTGGCACCCCACTTAACACTCAGTCGGCCGTCACCACCAAAGTGCCATCATCCCAGGGCTCAGCGGTGTGGAAATTTGTGTGTGTGTCTGCCTCAGATGAGAGCAATGCCATCTGTACTCTCTGCCAACAAAAATTGAGCCATGGAAAGACCAAGACCCGCGTAGGGACAACTTCCTTATGAAGGCACATGATGACAAAGCACAAACTGCAATGGGATGACCACCTGAGGAAAAGCAGCACACAAAGGCAAAGCCACACCCCGCAGTGGAAGATACCAGGCTGCAATTATGTCTCAAAAAAGGTGATACCCAAACTGTACCTTGATGTTGAAAGGCAAGTGGTGTCATCTCTGGCACACAGCGTTGGGTCAAGGGTCCATCTGACCATGTAGTCTGCAAAGCACGGTCAGGCCTGCCTGAAGACTAAGTCAGTCCCCACACACAGCATCTCTGCCTGCATGACATGTGACTGCCTGCCCCAAGACTAAGTCAGTCCCCAGTCCCCAAACAGCATCTCTGCCTGCAGGCCACTTGACTGCCTTCTCCGCCACCACCAACAGGGTCCAGGACTCCAGCTGGATTCCTGAATTTTAAGGCTGCTGCTAGCAGCGGATGCTATAATATTTTTTCTGGTGCATGTACATGCCTGCCTAATTTTTTGGCTGCACTGTGGCTGCAACAACAAAACAAAAGGCATGTACATGTGTCAATTCCCCTTTGTGATCGTTACCTTGTGTGGTGAAGGGGCTTGCGTATCACAATGAAGCAATGACTGCCGGCTATATGAAAGTGTTGGGGGGCACATCCAGGATAATAAGGTTGTTGCTTCATAGTGGACAGACCAAATTCGATCAGCTGGACAGTCACTGTTGTTCTATCATTGAGCTACCACAGCCCGGCGACCATATGGGCTTGAAAACTGTCATGGCCTGCACTCTCGCCATGGTGTGCACCAGTCCAGCACAGCCATCACTACACAAACAGCTGTGTGTGCTGTGCGGTGCGTTACACAGTGAGTTTGGTGTGTCAGTGTGAAGCAGTACACTAATTACGTTACCTGATTGATGTATACACATGCAATATGTTTTAAAGCACTTTATGCCTCCAATTTAGCATTGCAATGTGATTTCTGCCCTTAAAACACTGCTGTGTGTCAAATCCAGATTTTTCCCCGGGACCTTTGGCATGTATCCCACTCCGCCATGCACCCCTCCAGGTGTTAGACCCCGCGTCTATTTGAAAAGGGTTCCTGGAAAAAAGGGCTCCTGGTGTAGCCCATATATACCAAATTCGGCTACAAAAAGGGCGCCTGGTGTAGCCCATATGCCAACTTTGGCTACAAAGGGCACATGGTGTAGCCCATATATGCCAACTTTGGCTACAAAGGGTGCCTGGTGTAGCCCATATATGCCAAATTTGGCTACAAAGGGCACCTGTTGTAGCCAAAAAAGCTAGTTTTAGTTTATTTAAAAGGATGCTGTTACAGGCAAAATTTGTTGGGGTATAAAAGGGCTCTAGATATAGCTAGGAAAAGTCATTATTATGACCTAACTGCTCCCTACTCTCACACAGAACCCTCCCCTGATGGTGCCTAACCCTAACCCCCTAGGTGGTTCCTAACCCTAAGACTCCCATTTGGTGCCTAACCCTAAGACTCCCCAGGTTAAGCCTAACCCTAAGACTCCCCTGGTGGTGCCCAACCTTAAGACCTCCCAGGTGGTGCCTAACCCTAAGACTCCCCAGGTGATGCCTAACCCTAAGACTCCCCTGGTGGTGCCTAACCCTAAGACCCCCCAGGTGGTGCCTAACCCTAAGACCCCCCAGGTGGTGCCTAACCCTAAGATCCCCCTGAAGGTGCCTAACCCTAAGACTCCCCAGGTGGTGCCTAACCCTAAGACTCCCCTGGTGGTGGCTAACCCTAAGACCCCCCCCCCCCACACTTCTGATGCCTAATCCTAACCTCCCCTGTTTCCTCGAATCAAAAACCTTGTAGCCTAAAACCTTGTAGCTGAATAAAAATTATGGGCTACAAAGGGGTGCCCTACTGTAGCCGAAAACCTTGTAGCCGAATAAAAATATGGGCTACAAAGGGGTGCCCTTTTGTAGCCGAAAACCTTGTAGCCAAATAAAAAAGATGGGCTACAAAGGGGTGCCCTACTGTAGCCGAAAACCTTGTAGCCCCCCCAAAAAAATATGGGCTACAAAAGGGGGCCCCGCTTGTAGCCTATATCAAAACTCGGGAGCCCTTTTCACCACCTTGTAGCTAGTGTTGGGCGAACAGTGTTCGCCACAGTTCGGGTTCTGCAGAACATCACCCTGTTCGGGTGATGTTCGAGTTCGGCCGAACACCTGACGGTGCTCGGCCAAACCGTTCGGCCACATGGCCGAACTAAGAGCGCATGGCCGAACGTTCCCCGAACGTTCGGCTAGCGCTGTGATTGGCCGAACGGGTCACGTGGTTCGGGCCCGAACGCGCTCTGATTGGCCGAACGGTCACGTGGTTCGGGTAAATAAATGTCCGAACCACGTCATATCTCCGCCATTTCTCTGTGGGTTTAGCTTTGGGTAGGCAGGCAGGGTAGTTCGCTCTCCAGCCACGCTAGCCAGGGTCCCCCCCAGTCATTGTGTGTCGCTGCTGGGAACAGTAGTACACCGCTCGCTCAGCCACACTATATATATAGCATTGTTTACTGCCACTGTGTACCTCGCTCAGCCACGCTATATATAGCATTGTGTTTTCTGACACTCTGTGTACACGGCTTAGCCTGGCTATATAGCATTGTGTGTACTGCCACTGTGCACCTCGCTCAGCCACGCTATATATAGCATTGTGTTTTCTGACACTCTGTGTACACGGCTTAGCCTGACTATATAGCATTGTGTGTACTGCCACTGTGCACCTCGCTCAGCCACGCTATATATAGCATTGTGTTTTCTGACACTCTGTGTACACGGCTTAGCCTGACTATATAGCATTGTGTGTACTGCCACTGTGCACCTCGCTCAGCCACGCTATATATAGCATTGTGTTTACTGCCACTCTGTGTACACCGCTCAGCCAGACTATATACCATTGTTTACTGACACTCTGTGTACACCGCTCAGCCAGACTATATACCATTGTTTACTGACACTCTGTGTACATGGCTCACTCTGACTATATAGCATTGTAGCATT
Organism: Hyperolius riggenbachi; assembly: GCF_040937935.1. NCBI lineage: Eukaryota > Metazoa > Chordata > Amphibia > Anura > Hyperoliidae > Hyperolius > Hyperolius riggenbachi. The sequence continues at coordinate 370,203,792 of NC_090647.1, read as the reverse complement.
GTGTGTACTGCCACTGTGCACCTCGCTCAGCCATGCTATATATAGCATTGTGTTTTCTGACACTCTGTGTACACGGCTTAGCCTGACTATATAGCATTGTGTGTACTGCCACTGTGCACCTCGCTCAGCCACGCTATATATAGCATTGTGTTTACTGCCACTCTGTGTACACCGCTCAGCCAGACTATATACCATTGTTTACTGACACTCTGTGTACACCGCTCAGCCAGACTATATACCATTGTTTACTGACACTCTGTGTGCACGGCTCAGCCTGACTATATAGCATTGTGTATACTGCCACTCTGTGTACACGGCTCAGCCAGACTATATATCATTGTGTGTACTGCCACTCTGTGTACACCGCTCAGCCAGACTATATAGCATTGTGTGTACTGCCACTCTGTGTACACCGCTCAGCCAGACTATATAGCATTGTGTGTACTGCCACTCTGTGTACACCGCTCAGCCAGACTATATAGCATTGTGTGTACTGCCACTCTGTGTACACCGCTCAGCCAGACTATATAGCATTGTGTTTACTTCCACTCTGTGTCTGCTGGGCCTGGGAACAGTAGTACACCGCTCACCCGCCACTGTATATCATTGTGCTCTGTGTCGCTGCTGGGAATAGTGGTACACCGCTCACCCGCCACTGTATAGCATTGTGCTCTGTGTCGCTGCTGGGAATAGTGGTACTGTATAGCATTTCTGTACTGCCACTGTACTGCTGCCAGTCCACGTGTACTGTAAGGATAAGTGAAATGAGGAAGAAATCCGGTGAAAGAGGAAGGGGCAAGGGAAGAGGTGTTTCCCCTGACGGTTCAGGTACAGGCCACAGGGGAGCACCCAAGAAAACCCACTCAATACCGCCCATGTTGTCCAGGACAACAACCCTCACAGATCCAAAAGAACAGGACCAGATAATTACTTGGATGACCTCTCAAGCGTCCAGCAGTGGGTTAAGCAGCACCAGCACATCACGCACGAGGTCCGAGTCCTCAGCCAGTTACAAGGAGCCAGTGGGCACAAAGCTGACACAACCGGCAGCGACACTACGCACACAACTGCCAGATAACCAGTCCGATGAATTACCTCAGGACACAATGGGGTATTCGCAGGAGCTATTCCCAGCCCAACAAACTTCCACCTTTCAAAGGTCAATGGAGGAACAGCCAGAAATGTTGTGCCCGGATTCACAACCATTAACTGTGGGAAATGCACCGCGCACTGAAATACAAGGCGAGTCCGAGGAGGACTCGGAAACCCAAATCCCAGAGCAAGTTGGGCAGGAGGGGTTGCAATTGCAGGAGATCGGCCGCCAAGATCTGGAAGACGACGTTGAAGTGAGCTGCGCAGAGGTTGTTCTGGGGAGCTCTACTCCATGGCGGCGGCCCCCCACAATGACATATGACGAGTTTGAGGAGATGGAAGAGGAGGGTATGGACAATGTGGACATAGACCCAGATTTTGTTTGTGAACGAGAACATCGCCGTCGTAGCAGCAGCACAGATGAGTCTGTTGAAGAACCCACTGCTGCACGAGTTCGCCTTGTGCCACAAGGTAGGCGGCGCGCAATTTCAGGCACCACAAGCGTGGAAGTTCAAGTGAGAGGCAAAAGAGGAGCAAACAGAAATCGCCAGCAAGGAGGCAGGTGCTCCAAAGTCTGGGCTTTCTTTGAAGACTGCACTGAGGATGTTACCATGGCGATTTGCAAGGTGTGCAAGACCCGCCTGAGCAGGGGGAAAAGTATTAACAACCTCTCCACCACCAGCATGAGCCGCCACATGCTATCCAAACATCCCACTCTGTGGGCAAACGCGGCAGGACAGGGTACCAGCAACACTGCCTCCCTTGGGTTCACCAGACTCACCACCAGACCCGCCTCAGCAGCAGCAGTAGCCCAGCCATTGCGTGGTTCACAACATTCACAAACATCAGACGACGCTGACACTGTCACTTTCCGGAGTAGTGCTCTTGAGGTCTCCCAGTGTTCATCAAACACAACAACCAACAGCCCTTCCGTGTGCAGCGCTACGGTTCAGTTGTCTGTGTCGGAGATGTTTGAGCGCAAGAGGAAATTGCCAGCAAATGACTCCCGGGCCGTGGCAGTAACAGCCAGCATAGCCAAGCTTCTGGCCTGCGAAATGCTGCCATATCGAGTGGTGGAGACAAACAGCTTCAAGGGCATGATGTCAGTGGCCATCCCACGTTACGTGGTTCCCAGCCGCTACCACTTTGCGCGCTCTGCAGTGCCTGAGTTGCATGAGCACGTGGTCAGCAAAATAACCCGAAGCTTGAAGAATGCCGTTGCCTGCAAGGTTCACCTCACCACTGACACTTGGACGAGTGCGTTCGGACAGGGTCGATACATCTCCCTTACCGCGCACTGGGTGAACCTTGTGGAGCCTGGCAGCGATTCCTCACCTGCTACGGCGCGGGTGTTGCCCACGCCGCAAACAGCTGCACCGCCGTCCCTCCCACTGGATAACAACAGCAGCACCTACCTCTCTGACTCCTTCTCCTCCAACGCATCTCAAAGCTGTACCTCATCCGGAAACGCTAACCCAGCAGCAGTAGGATCGTGGAAGCAGTGCAGCACAGCTGTTGGCATGCGTCAGCAAGCGTTGCTGAAGCTGATCTGCCTTGGGGATAAGCAGCACACAGGGGAGGAAATTTGGAAGGGAATAAAGGAACAGACGGATTTGTGGCTGGCACCGCTGGACCTGAAACCGGGCATGGTTGTGTGTGATAATGGGAGTAATCTCATTCGCACTTTAAGGTTGGCTAAGCTGACACACATCCCTTGCCTGGCGCACGTGATGAACCTAGTAGTTCAGCGGTTCCTGAGGACATACCCAGGCGTGGCCGATCTTCTGTTGAAGGTGCTTCGAGTGGCCAAACATTGTAGAAATTCCAGTACTGCTTCGGGGGCACTCGCCAAGATGCAGGAGTGCTTCAATCTCCCCCACCATCGCTTGCTGTGTGATGTCCCTACGCGCTGGAATTCTACGCTGCACATGCTAGCACGCTTTTGTGAGCAGAAGAGTGCAGTGGTCCAGTACATGACGGCGCAGTACCGAGGCGCATCCGGACAGCTGCCAAGCTTCTGTGGATCCGATTGGGCCAACATGTTGGACCTCTGCCAAGTCCTCCAAAATTTTGAGCAATCCACGTTGCTTGTGAGCAGTGACAACTCTTCAGTCAGCATTACCATACCACTGCTGTGTTTACTGAAGAGGTCAATGTTGAAAATCAAGGAAACAGCTGTCATGATGCAACTGGGGGAATCTGAAGGAGAAAACGATCAGCGTGATGGTACCAACATCAGGCCATCCGCCTCAGGGAACGCTGGCCCCAGCAGCTATGACGAAGAAGAGGAGGAGGAACAGCTGGAGTTGGAGCAGGAATTTCATGCCACCACTGACGAGGGCCAGAGCGGTGCACGTTGGACTTCCACAATTCAGCGCGAATGGTCAGCAGAAGCAGACCAGGAGGAAGGTGACGACTATGATGCATCACAACAACTATCACAACGCTCACTAGAGGATGATGAGGATTCTGGTAGGACTCTGGCACACATGGCTCAATTCATGCTAGACTGCATTGAACGTGACCCACGCATTGTGCGCATTCTGGACAACACCAATTACTGGGTTTATACCCTTCTGGATCCACGGTACAAACACAATGTTCCAAAACTGCTTGAAGAAAGAGTCAGACAGGTCAAAATGGAAGAATACCAGCAGGCCCTTGTGGAGACTTTAGAGAGGAGATTGACATCCTCCCCCTCCTCTAGCCAGTTGTACGCCGACAGACTGACTTCCGCAAACCCAGGATGACCAGGAGGGCAACAAACAACGCAAGCCGCAGCTAGTGCCCAAAAGGGAATGGTATCGGCAGTGTCCTTGGAGTGGGAAAATTTTCTGACACCCATGCAGCAGCAGCCCACTAAACAGCAAGCGTGCAGATCCACCTCCAACACCGATCGCCTGGAGAAGATGGTCAAGGACTACATGTCAGATGACGTAGCTGTGTCGAACAATCCATCTGCACCCTTCAACTATTGGGTATCGAAGCTAGACACCTGGCACGAACTGTCAATGTACGCAATAGAGGTGCTGGCTTGCCCGGCAGCCAGCGTTATGTCGGAACGCTGTTTCAGTGCTGCCGGAGGCATCGTCACAGATCGGCGTATCCGCCTCTCCACAGAAAATGCAGACCGTCTGACTCAAATTAAAATGAATCAATCCTGGATTGGAAATGACTACGCAACACTCTAGGACCCCAACCAAGTAACATGACCAATGAACATCTGGGATGGTGTAGCGTTTCCGGTCCCTGTTTATTGAACCTCTCATCTGTATTACATTTATGACTGCATGGCGGCAAAAAGCATTGCTGCTATATCCGCACGCTTTTTGTCCTCATGCAAGGCCTGGGTTGTTGTGTCTCAAAAAGCATGGCCTTCTCCTCCTGCGCCTCCTCCTGTTCCATCACGTCTGCTGCTGCTGGGTTAGCGTTGCCGCATGGTCCCTGTTTATTGAACCACTTATCTTTATTACATTTATGACTGCATGGCGGTACAAAGCATGCTATCCGCACGCTTTTTGTCCTCATGCAAGGCCTGGGTTGTTGTGTCTCAAAAAGCATGGCCTTCTCCTCCTGCGCCTGCTCCTGTTCCATCACGTGTGCTGCTGCTGCTGCTGGGTTAGCGTTGCCGGTCCCTGTTTATGGAACCTCTTATCTTTATTACATTTATGACTGCATGGCGGTACAAAGCATGCTATCCGCACGCTTCTTGTCCTCATGCTAGGCCTGGGTTGTTGTGTCTCACAAAGCGTGGCCTTCTCCTCCTGCGCCTCCTCCTGTTCCATCACGTCTGCTGCTGCTGGGTTAGCGTTGCCGCGTGGTCCCTGTTTATTGAACCACTTATCTTTATTACATTTATGACTGCATGGCGGTACAAAGCATGCTATCCGCACGCTTCTTGTCCTCATGCAAGGCCTGGGTTGTTGTGTCTCACAAAGCGTGGCCTTCTCCTCCTGCGCCTCCTCCTGTTCCATCACGTCTGCTGCTGCTGGGTTAGCGTTGCCGCGTGGTCCCTGTTTATTGAACCACTTATCTTTATTACATTTATGACTGCATGGCGGTACCTCATGCAAGGCCTGGGTTGTTGTGTCTCACAAAGCGTGGCCTTCTCCTCTTGCGCCTCCTCCTGTTCCATCACGTCTGCTGCTGCTGGGTTAGCGTTGCCGCGTGGTCCCTGTTTATTGAACCACTTATCTTTATTACATTTATGACTGCATGGCGGTACAAAGCATGCTATCCGCACGCTTCTTGTCCTCATGCAAGGCCTGGGTTGTTGTGTCTCACAAAGCGTGGCCTTCTCCTCCTGCGCCTCCTCCTGTTCCATCACGTCTGCTGCTGCTGGGTTAGCGTTGCCGCGTGGTCCCTGTTTATTGAACCACTTATCTTTATTACATTTATGACTGCATGGCGGTACAAAGCATGCTATCCGCACGCTTCTTGTCCTCATGCAAGGCCTGGGTTGTTGTGTCTCACAAAGCGTGGCCTTCTCCTCCTGCGCCTCCTCCTGTTCCATCACGTCTGCTGCTGCTGGGTTAGCGTTGCCGCGTGGTCCCTGTTTATTGAACCACTTATCTTTATTACATTTATGACTGCATGGCGGTACCTCATGCAAGGCCTGGGTTGTTGTGTCTCACAAAGCGTGGCCTTCTCCTCTTGCGCCTCCTCCTGTTCCATCACGTCTGCTGCTGCTGGGTTAGCGTTGCCGCGTGGTCCCTGTTTATTGAACCACTTATCTTTATTACATTTATGACTGCATGGCGGTACAAAGCATGCTATCCGCACGCTTCTTGTCCTCATGCAAGGCCTGGGTTGTTGTGTCTCACAAAGCGTGGCCTTCTCCTCCTGCGCCTCCTCCTGTTCCATCACGTCTGCTGCTGCTGGGTTAGCGTTGCCGCGTGGTCCCTGTTTATTGAACCACTTATCTTTATTACATTTATGACTGCATGGCGGTACAAAGCATGCTATCCGCACGCTTCTTGTCCTCATGCAAGGCCTGGGTTGTTGTGTCTCACAAAGCGTGGCCTTCTCCTCCTGCGCCTCCTCCTGTTCCATCACGTCTGCTGCTGCTGGGTTAGCGTTGCCGCGTGGTCCCTGTTTATTGAACCACTTATCTTTATTACATTTATGACTGCATGGTGGTACAAAGCATGCTATCCGCACGCTTCTTGTCCTCATGCAAGGCCTGGGTTGTTGTGTCTCACAAAGCGTGGCCTTCTCCTCCTGCGCCTCCTCCTGTTCCATCACGTCTGCTGCTGCTGGGTTAGCGTTGCCGCGTGGTCCCTGTTTATTGAACCACTTATCTTTATTACATTTATGACTGCATGGCGGTACAAAGCATGCTATCCACACGCTTCTTGTCCTCATGCAAGGCCTGGGTTGTTGTGTCTCACAAAGCGTGGCCTTCTCCTCCTGCGCCTCCTCCTGTTCCATCACGTCTGCTGCTGCTGCTGGGTTAGCGTTGCCGCGTGGTCCCTGTTTATTGAACCACTTATCTTTATTACATTTATGACTGCATGGCGGTACAAAGCATGCTATCCGCACGCTTCTTGTCCTCAGGCAAGGCCTGGGTTGTTGTGTCTCACAAAGCGTGGCCTTCTCCTCCTGCGCCACCCTCCTCCTGTTCCATCACGTGTGCTGCTGCTGGGTTAGCGTTACCGGTCCCTTTTCCTGGAACCTCTTATATGTATTACATTTATGACTGCATGCCGACAAAAAGCATATTACCTGTGCAAAGAAAACAGACATTTCCCGCATTTAAAAGACAGTTTTCCCTTTGAAACTTTAAAATCGATTTTCTCAAAAACTATAAGCTCTTTTTGCTAAATTTTTTTTCCTCTTGTACCCACTCCCAAGGTGCACATACCCTGTAAATTTGGGGTATGTAGCATGTAAGGAGGCTTTACAAAGCACAAAAGTTCGGGTCCCCATTGACTTCCATTATGTTCGGAGTTTGGGTCGAACACCCGAACATCGCGGCCATGTTCGGCCTGTTCGGCCCGAACCCAAACATCTAGATGTTCGCCCAACACTACTTGTAGCCCATATTTGCAGAAATAACATTGATGTCTATGGAGGAGCCCTTTTCATACAGGCAGCTCAGGAGCCCTTTTCAACGGATCCCAAGACCCCTTGAAACATCTTTTCCATCACTTTTGTGGCCAGCATAAATGTTTGTAGTTTTCAAAGTTTGCCTCCCCATTGAAGTCTATTGCGATACGAAAAGTTTGCAGGTTCGCAAACTTTTGTGGAAGTTCGCATTCGAGGTTCGTGAACATAAAATCAGAGATTAGAGCCATCTCTACATCTCACTTCTAGCCATTATTTATGATGTCTAAAAAAGTTGTTTCTTTACATTGTGGACACGTATTTTATTTTCATTTTTTGGGAACATTTCCAGACGTTCTTGAATATATGCTCCCTATTGGGCAAAATATACAGTTTTTTTGCTCACAAAGAGGAGCTTCATCACCAGAACAGGGACAGCTGTGAAGTATGTAATACATGTAAATAGTTTGGTATGACTAGTGGTGTATTTACAGGGGTTCAGACATGGCTCATGCCATAGGCAGCACAGGGGCATGGGCACCAGGCCTTCTCCCCAAAGCAAGTACAGCTTTAACTAGTCAAAGGGCAGGTAGCAGGCACATCAGTTGCAGTGGCTTTCTGTTGCCGAAGCTGCCAAACATGTATTCTTGCCGACTTTCTGTAACAGCATGGTCAAGCAGCGTGACTTCTAGATCCTGTGCTCTGACGGGCTCTGTGTATGACATTTGCTACAGTCTGCAATGTGTGTGTGCCATGTAAGAGACAGAAGGTCAATGTTTGGTAACCAGTCCTGTTCTTTTCCCCACAACCTACAAGGTTTTGCAGAAGGTAGGCTAAGTTGCAATATGGATTATACCCCACCATATGTATGCCAAGTGGATGGTAAACAACTTTTCTTTAAAGTAAAGTGATGGTATCTGCTGATTTTCCAGGGGTGTTAGAAACAGAATCAGATACCCTCTGTTTTATGGAGGAAGACTGGTTTTCCCAGTCTTATGGATCACCCAATAAGTCCCCTACAAATTAATCAATTTTAGACTTTTGCATCAGATTCTTGGATTGCATATTCCCACATATTCAGGCATTTTCTGAGGATGTGAGCTTTTGGCCAAAAACACGTCAGTATGTCAGGACATTTTTAAATGAACGTTTTTTGCTACAAGCTCTATATAATCTGTTTCTGGATCTACTAGGGGATTAAAAAGATTAAAAAAAAAGTTTACATGAATGACTCTGGCTCTGTTATTTCATTGCATTCCAGCGAATTTGGAGGTGTGTTAACCTCACCAACATGTTTTTCACCAACATTTGGGTACATTTGCAATTGTAAAATGCTGAAAAGTAGGTTTAAAGAGAAGCTGAAAGTTATCTCCTAGGAGATAACTCAGGTGTAAAAGACAATTGCATATGGCCCATAGTCTCCACTAATGGTACATGTGCCAAAGCTGTTTCACATGCCATGCCACAATTCCTCAAAGTAGAGAAATAGGTGTGTTAGAGCTGTGTCAAAAACTCATGGTATCTTGAAAAAACAGCATAAGAATAACTTCTAATGGAACTTCTTGCTAACATCTTAATAAAGACAATCAAGGTGTAGGTGTCTTTCAGAAGATATTCAGTCTGGATGTGTGAACTTTAACTCCTATTTTTATTGTCACTCCGTCATTATGCTGACCAATTTGGAATTTCCCTTAATAAATTCTTTGCATTAATAATGGCTTATTTTGAATTTCTGACATTTAATTAAGCCATAATATTTTTATTTACAAATTCCTTATTTAACTTATCGGTGGGAATTTGCATACTTTGGTATATTTACACATACTGACATTTGCTTACCAGGTCAATTTGAAATAGTTGTTTGAATTTGGACACCACCAGCCTTCTTGTCTACGTTCCTTTCTCTCCGACCTGATGATTAATTTAAGTACACAAAAGTTGTGACATGTTCACAAAAATGACCTTGATCCTATTATAGTTAGGATTTCACCGTTTTATGATTGAAGAGTGTCTGGAGTGTGTGTAAGGAGGGAGATGGCGTTGTGTGTAAGGAGGGAGATGGCATTAGAAGGTGAGAATTATACAACTGTATAGCAAACATAGGACAAATTATCTTGTGCTTTGCTTCAATATTTTCATTATTTCTTATATCTTTCTTCTTGTTTTGATTAATTAAGATATTATGATTAAACTATTAATGTAAAAGGCACCGAGGGAAACGTGTACCAGAATTATCAAAGGGTTAAAAAGAAGTAAAGTAAATATGTCTTTCATTTAGGAAACACACCTAAAGACAGGGAAGATCCCCAGATCTGTAGACACAAGATTTGGAAAATAGATAATTAACCTTAATCCTCTTAAAAGGACATGTGGGGTAGCAATTGTAATTAATACAAATATCAGTTTTGAACCTATTCAAATCTATAGAGAGGACAAGGCAAGATTACTTGTCATAGTTGCCAAACTTAATGGTATGCTTACCACGCTAGCTTACATATATGCCCCCAATAAGAGTCAAGCAAACTATATCCAAAACTCAACAGATCTAATTGTGAATATGTGGAAAGGGGTAATAATCACTGAAGGTGATCTCAATATTGCCTTAGAAGTCACCAAAGATAATTCCTAGGCAAATCAACATTTTTTTTTGATCGAAAGTTATAGAAAAGTTAAAAAAGTAAACATCAGAAACATAATGTTTTCTGGTCCACCACCAGTCATTATTGCACTAAATTTAGGATCACTAACAGACCAGTACAGACTATGGAGAGTTGACTTAATAGATTCTGAAAGACCCCAAAGCTAAAGAGGATATTCAAAATATTTTTTTTTGTTTAATAAACAGAGTCAGTAACCTCAGAAATTATTTTTGTGGGATTTCTTTAAGTGCACTATTCATGGTAAGATAATAAACCATATGGCAAAATTCAAAAAAGAAAAAAATGCAGCCATTACAGAACTCATACACAGCCTAAATGCATGAGAAAAAGAACCTAAACAGAAACCCCAAATTAGACAACAAATGGAAGAAACTTTATCATTTCTCAGTGAACAATCCAATGCTTACAATAAAAGACTCAAAGGCAGGTTCTGGACAGGAATCAACAGGTCAGTTAAATTATTGGCTCAGTATAAGGAAAGAAAAAGCAGCAACATTTGTAGAGAAAATCAGGATAATTTAGCCATAGTACTCAAGATATAGCTACATATTTTAAATAAAATAAATTATAACCTGCAGTACAGACCAAAAGTTTGGACACACCTTCTCATTCAAAGAGTTTTCTTTATTTTCATGACTATAAACATTGTATATTCACACTGAAGGCATCCAAACTATGAATTAACACATGTGGAAGTATAGTACATAACCAAAAAGTGTGAACCAACTGAAAATATATCATATTCTAGGTTCTTCAAAGTAGCCACCTTTTGCTTTGATTACTGCTTTGCACACTCTTGGCATTCTCTTGATGAGCTTCAAGAGGTAGTCACCTGAAATGGTCATCCAACAGTCTTGAAGGATGTCCCAGAGATGCTTAGCACTTGTTGGCCATTTTGCCTTCACTCTGTGGTCCAGCTCACCCCAAACCATCTCGATTGGGTTCAGGTCTGGTGACTGTGGAGGCAAGTTCATCTGGCGCAGCACCCCATCACTCTCCTTCCTGGTCAAATAGCCCTTACACAGCCTGGAGGTGTGTTTGGGGTCATTGTCCTGTTGAAAAATAAATGATGGTCCAACTAAACGCAAACCGGATGGAATAGCATGCCGCTACAAGATGCTGTGGTAGCCATGCTGGTTCAGTATGCCTTCAATTTTGAATAAATCCCCAACAGTGTCACCAGCAAAGCACCCCCACACCATCACACCTCCTCCTCCATGCTTCACGGTGGGAACCAGGCATGTAGAGACCATCCGTTCACCTTTTCTACGTCAAAGACATGGTGGTTGGAACCAAAAATCTCAAATTTGGACTCATCAGACCAAAGCACAGATTTCCACTGGTCTAATGTCCATTCCTTGTGTTCTTTAGCCCAAACAAGTCTCTTCTGCTTGCTGCCTGGCCTTGCAGTGTTTTCCTAGCAGATATTCTACCATGAAGGCCTGATTCACACAGTCTCCTCTTAAAAGTTGTTCTAGAGATGTGTCTGCTGCTAGAACTCTGTGTGGCATTGACCTGGTCTCTAATCTGAGCTGCTGTTATCTTCCACAGCAGAGGTGACTCTTGGTCTTCCTTTCCTGGGGCGGTCCGCATGTGAGCCAGTTTCTTTGTAGCGTTTGATGGTTTTTGAGACTGCTCTTGGGGACACTTTCAAGGTTTTCCTATTTTTTTGGACTGACTGAACTTAATTTCTTAAAGTAATGATGGCCACTCGTTTTTCTTTACTTTGCTGCTTTTTTCTTGCCATAATACAAATTCTAACAGTCTATTCAGTAGGACTATCAGCTGTGGTTCCAACCACATTTATAAGGCAAGAAATCCCACTTATTAAATCTGACAGTGCACACCTGTGAAGTGAAAACCATTTCAAGTGACTACCTCTTAAAGCTCATCAATAGAATGCCAAGAGTGTGCAAAGCAGTAATCAAAGTAAAAGGTGACTACTTTGAAGAACCTAGAATATGACATATTTTCAGTTGTTTCATACTTTTTGGTTATTTACTATACTTCCACATGTGTTAATTCATAGTTTGGATGCCTTCAGTGTGAATCTACAATGTTCATAGTCATGAAAATAAAGAAAACTCTTCGAATGAGAAGGTGTGTCCAAACTTTTGGTCTGTACTGCATATTACCTACCAATAACATATACATACCTGCACTAATCGGCTACAGATTAACCATGCTAACTTAGTTTGGATTGGAAAAAAAAAAGATAAACTAGATGCACAAATGACTGAAAAAAAATTGTCAGAGGCAGTCAGCATAATAGTTAGTGGGAAAAGTCCTGACCCGACAGCTTAATCCAGCAATTGAGGGTTCACCTCTGACTTCAAAATACTTTTGTCCCCAATTTGGACTCACACTCCTTAATAATGGTCAATGCTAGCAACAAAACAAAGATTTTTTTTTCAGAACGTCTCCAATAGTGCCATCATAACCTTGATTCACAAAGAACCAAGAGGTTTGGAATGGCACACCTTGCCAATCATTGGTAAGTTGGGTACATATCCAGGATGTCAAGCAATACCCAAAAATCAAGCAAAAGTCCAAAGTTGGTTAGCACACAATTTGATGAATGCTGAAGTGTTTTTTCTTCAATGCATAAGTCAACACTGTAATTTGCAATTGTTTCAAAGCCACGGTGGGTCCCCTCCATCACTGCAGATGAACAGATAGTGCACTATATGATAACAGGGACCCTCGGAGGCCCCAAAGCAATTGTCAATTACAGTGATGACACATGTTTTGAAGAATAAATTATGTGAAAACATATATACAGAAACAAGTTATATTCATCAATGTCAAAGCGAACAAAGAGAATCCCTCATAGTTACAACAGACACAGAAAAGGCCTTTGATTAATTAAATAGAAAATTGCATTTAAAAATTAAGGTTTTAGAGAGGATTTTATTTAAAAAAAAATTTAGATTATACCTTAATCAAGATGCCTGTGCAAATGTTAATGGCTTTTTTTTTTGTCAGACCATTTGGAAATTAAGAACAAGGTTAGGCAAGGTTGTCCCCTCTCCCCTTACCTTTTTAGCTTTACAATTGAGGTGAGGTTCTCCTAATCCATGTTATTCCGGAAGATGGGTTGAAAAAGGTTCTTGACCATTCTAAAGGTACTTTACTTACGCTGACTTACATTGTGACTTTTCAAATTTAGACCACCTAGGAACACACTGATATATAAAAGATAATAATATAGTAAAGAGCCCCTCATCCTGATTAAATATTGATTTGCTAAAGAGAATGGTCTATGGGGCATTGTCAGGGATATCTGAGTGTTAATAATCAAAGGAAAGGTTACATGCCACTATAAGCATAACAACTTCAAATTTTACTTAAACAGGATAAAAGCTAACAAAAGTAGAAAGCATTGTATACATAGTAAAATGAACCCAAAACGCAGTTCTCAGTTGCAAACATCAAATATAACAACAGTATATATCCATACCCACAGCCTTAAGTGGGATACTGTGATTATCTAAATGATTGGGAGTATACTTCTCTACTTATCATTAGATCTATACATAAATAACACTGATATATCTCAAGGCCAGGCATAAGTTTTACGTGTTTCATGAAGGAAACTTCACTTCTTGAGGAAGTGTTTGTCTCTTGAGTGAAAACAATAAACCCATTCAAAGACTCCAATCTTTCCTGTGAGACTAATGTCTCAGGATCACGCCAACAACCATGACACTGTATATACACAATTACCCAGTGGGTCTGATCTTGACCCATCTTTCATTCAAAATAGGTGTACTGAAGGGGTGGGAGGGGAATCCTCCCAAGGTTCAGTGTATGACTGTTAAAGGAAAAATCCCGATACAGGTCCCCAGATATTTTGTAGTGAATACTCCACTTCCATGCAACTCCCTCCTCACCTGTTCCTAACTGCTTTTCTGCTATATCCTCATGAAGACCCCTCACTTCTTAAAACAGAACTAATCATTTTTCCACCATCTCTGTCCACTTCTCTGCCTGATGTACAATAAATGTTAATAACACCCCTATAACTTCAGTTCCCAAACCACAGTGCTTAGGGGAAATACTTGACTCCTCTCTCTCATTTATTCCCTTACATTCACTCTCTAAACACCTTCTGTCATTTCAAACTCAAAAACATATCTCGCATCTGACCTTTTCTCACTCAGGATACACCTAAAATGTTAGTACATGCTCTTATAATATCTAATGTGGACTAGTGTAATATACTGCTTTGTGGATTACCAACTAACAGATTGGCACTGCTCCAATCTGTACTGAACTCAGCTGCTCGACTCATCTTTCGTGTCTCTCTTCCTATGCTGCTCCTCTCGGTCAAGCTCTTGATTTGCTGCCAAATAACCAAAGGATCCATTTCAAACTCTTAAACCTAACTAACAAAGCTCTCCACAAACACTCTCCCTTGTACACCTCTCCACTAGTTTCCAGATACCAACCGAACCTCAGATCTGCACACAAACTTCTTTTGTCCTCCTCTAGAATTACCACCTCGCATTCATGTATACAAGATTTTACCCCTTCTCTGGAATCCTCTTCCACAACACATCCATCATTTTCCAATTTATGGTATCTTTAAATGCTCCCTCAAAACACATTTTCTCCGACAAGCATATGCTTTACCTTGGGCCATTACCCCTTTGACCTTAAAGGAAACCTAAACTGAGAAGGATATGGATTTTTCCTTTTAAAATAATACCGTTGCTTCACTCTCCTGCTGATCCTGGGTCTCTAATATGTTTAGCCACAGCCCCTGAACAAGCATGCAAATCAGGTTCTCTGACTGAAGTCAGACTGGATTCACCGCATGCTTGTTTCAGGTTTGTGATTCAGTCACCACTGCAGTCATAGAGATCAGCAGGACTGCCAGGCAACTGGTATTGTTTAAAAGGAAACATTCAAATCCCTCTCAGTTTAGGTTCCCTTTAAGCCAAGTTGTACTCCTTACTAGATAACATAAAAACACACTGCCTTTAGGTATGAATATTTTATACTACCCCCACCTCTTGTTGCCCCTAGAGATGGCCCGACGGGTGCGCGGGAGAACGGTTCCAGGCAAACTTCCGGTGGTTCATGTTCGCCATGTAATGTGAACTTTTCCGGAAGTTTGGTTCACCCCCATAGTGCGCCATTAGTGTCAACTTTGACCCTCTACATTACAGTCAGCAGGTACATTGTAGCCAATTAGGCTACACTCTCTCCTGAAGCCACTCTCCCCCTTATAAAAGGCAGGCAGCGCTGGCCATTACACTCACTCGTGTGCCTGCATTAATTAGTGAAGGGACAGCTGCTGACTCTCAAAGGGAAAGATTAGTTAGGCTCTCGTAGGCTTGTTAGCTTGCTCCTGGCTGATTGTTATTGCTGAAATAGCACCCCTCAACATCTCTTTTGAGAGCTAATGTTCTCCTGATGTGTTTTTTTTTGTGTGTGTTGCCCACTAACACTGCATAATACAGCCCTATCTGTTGCAGCTGGACCTTGGTAATTGCTATTACTGTGTCAGCTAGGCCCTGCCTAACTATCTATACTGGGACACCTACCTATAACTACCTAACTACTGGGGCACCTACTTACCTATACGGGGACACCTACCTATGCCTACCTACCTACCTACCTATACTAGGGCACCTACCTATGCCTACCTACCTATACTAGGCCTCCTACCCATGCCTACCTAACTACTGGGGCACCTACCTATGCCTATCTACCTATACTGGGACACCTAAGTATGCCTACCTACCTATACTGGGACTCCTACCTATGCCTACCTACCTATGCCTACCTACCTATACTGGGCCTCCTACCCATGCCTACCTAACTACTGGGGCACCTACCTATGCCTATCTACCTATACTGGGACACCTAAGTATGCCTACCTACCTATACTGGGACTCCTACCTATGCCTACCTACCTATACTGGGACTCCTACCTATGCCTAGCTAACTACTGGGGCACCTACCTATGCCTATCTACCTATTCTGGGACACCTACCTATGCCTACCTACCTATACTGGGACTCCTACCTATGCCTACCTACCTATACTGGGACTCCTACCCATGCCTAGCTAACTACTGGGGCACCTACCTATGCCTATCTACCTATACTGGGACACCTACCTATGCCTACCTACCTATACTGGGACTCCTACCTATGCCTACCTATACTGGGACTCCTACCTATGCCTAGCTAACTACTGGGGCACCTAATTATGCCTATCTAACTATACTGGGACACCTACCTATGCCTACCTACCTATACTGGCACTCTTACCTATGCTTACCTACCTATACTAGGACTTCTACCTGTGCCTAGCTAACTACTGGGGCACCTACCTATGTCTATCTACCTATACTGGGACACCTACCTATGCCTACCTACCTATACTGGGGCACCTACCTATGCCTACCTACATACAAGAAGATAATAAGGTCGTTGATTCATTGTGGACAGACCAAATTTGATCAGCTGGACACTCAGTCACTGTTGTTCTGTCATTCAGCTACCTCAGCCCGACCATATGGGTTTGAACACCGCCACGGCCTGCACTCTCGCCATGTTGCACACCAGTCCAGCACAGCCGTCACTACGCAAACAGATGTTTGCGGTGCATTACACAATGAGTTTGGTGTGTCAGTGTGAAGCAGAACTCTAATTACACTCCCTGATTGATATAAACACATGCAAGATGTTTTAAAGCACTTTAGGCCTGCAACTTTGCATTCAATGTGATTTCTGCCCTTAAAACGCTGCTTTGCATCAAATCCAGATTTTTCCCCGGGACTTTTGGTGTCTATCCCACTCATCCATGCCCCCCTCCAGTTGTTAGACCCCTTGAAACCTCTTTTCCATCACTCTTGTGGCCAGCATAAGTGTTTCTAGTTTTCAAAGTTCGCCTCCCCACTGAAGTCTATTGCGGTTCGCGAAAGATTGCGCGAACCGAACCTTTCGCAGAAGTACGCGTACCCGGTTCGCGAACCGAAAATCGGAGGTTTGGGCCATCTCTAGTTGCCCCCCATTCCTTTAGATTGTAAGCTCACAAGGGCAAGGTTCTCATACCCTTTTGTGTCTTAGAATTTGTTATACATTTTATTTATCATGTTACTTTTTTCACTGTAATTACCAATTCTCTATTCTGTACCAATGTTGTGTTTTTTACTGATTCTGTATTTTGTATATTGGTGTACACCATTATCTATATTATTATGTACCCCAGGTTTGTTTATAACTTTGTACAGCACCATGGAATATGTAGATGCTGTATAAATCAATAATAATTAATGAATGTATGTTGAATTATTTTAATGGAACTATGATTTTACACTGTTAAATAAGCTGTACACTGACTACTTTAAATTGTATCAAAGGGTTCATCAGTGTTTTGCGATGTAAAGATATAATAAAATATTATATTTAAAGATATAAAAAAATATTTACAAAACATTGAGTTGTACTGACTTTTGTGAGATACTGAATATATAGTACTAGACCTGTTTAGCAATTTTATAAAACAAACTATTTTTGTGCAGGATGCAATCTTAAAAATGTAGATCATAAACGGAAAATAAAAATATGAGACTGGTCTATGTTACTAATGATTCACCATTTGTACTACACATACAATTGATTATCTCATACGTTTATTTTTAGTTCAGATTTCCTTTAAAAGTGTAATAATCACAGTGGTTGTTAAAGAGGAACTCCAGTGAAAATAATGTAATAAAAAAAAGTGCTTCATTTTTACAATAATTATGTATAAATGATTTAGTCAGTGTTTGCACATTGTAAAATATTTTAAATCCCTGATTTACATTCTGACATTTATTACATGGTGACATTTTTAATGTTGGCAGGTGATGTAGCTGCTGCATGGTTTTTTGGCAGTTGGAAACAGCTGTAAACAGCTATTTCCCACAATGCAGCAAGGTTCCTAGACAGGAAACTACCAGGAGTACGTACTCAAGAGTTTCTTGTGGGAGGGGTTTCACCACAATATCAGTCATACAGCGCCCCCTAATGGTCTGTTTGTGAAAAGGAATAGATTTCTCATGTAAAAGGGGGTATCAGCTACTGATTGGGATAAAGTTCAATTCTTGGTCGGAGTTTCTCTTTAACCTATTTTGGTTCCTGGACGTAGTTTCTACGTCCAGGAACCATGCGCACTACCGCGCTCTCCCGCGGCCGATTGTGCGCGTGCATGCGCACTCCCGGCCGCGGATTCGGTAGCCAAGGAATCAATGTATCGGGCTATGGAGCCCGATCACTGATTCCTCTCCCCCGCTGAAAAAGCGACAGCTTCTCTCGGAAGCTGTGCTTTTTCTGGCTGTCTCCTTCCCGATGTGTCACCCTAAGCGCGTGCTACGCTTAGAGTGACGTCATGTAAACAAACTCATGGCCGCCATCTTGTG